>NC_056543.1:5764041-6964041 GCF_910596095.1 Thunnus maccoyii
GATCTCAGTGGTCACTTCGTTGTTGTACAGGGTCAAAGCAACGCGTGCTCCTCTTGGACAGTTGCTCTCAGTGATGGTGATGTTTTCGACAAGACTCAGGACTGTGTCACGCATGTTGTTGAATATAGGACGGCCAATGCCCTGAGAGGCATCCAGGGCAAAGGCCAACTCAGTGGGGTAGAGCGGACATTCCTGCTGACCTAATGGAGTACACATAGAGCATTTAGTTCTCTGCAGAGTAGTGGATACAGCATATATACAGTCATTCAAATAGTTATATTCCTATGAAAACTATGACAGTTTATTATGTACTTACCGTAACAGCAAGCTGGTGAAGAGAGGGACACAAAACTTGGTAAGACATTTTTTGTAGTACACAAACACACGAACATCATTGCTTATCATTGTTATTGTATGATATTGTTGATAGATATTGAAATATACTTACGACAGTTTTCTCTGATCTTCTTGACCAGGTCACATTGCTGAGGACAAAGAGACATTTGAAGACAAATGTTGAAAGAGACACACAGACACCAGGCATGAGCTCTCATGAGCTTTGTTCATGCAATGCAATTTTAGTCAGTTTGATAAATGAGCACTTACCACAACACCTTGTCCTCTCGGTCCTTTCTGACCCTGAGGGAACAAAAACAGTTGTGTTAACAGCTGGACATGGTGGGAGAAATAAAACACTTTGTTTTTTGTACTGCTTATATAATACTATTATTTATGTTAAATCACGTTAAGAACAATATTATGTTGTGCAGTATATAATGAATATATAATGTGCTGTATGTTGTAAGTTTGAATCCAAGAGAAGATACAAGCATAAATAGCCCACTCAAGATAGTATATATTATAAATTATGAATACACATATTCTGCTATGGTGGCACTGCGTCATTCATAGGAATGTACACTGATTATAAAATTTTTAAGTTGCTTACATATGCCCCAGGATATCCAACCTCTCCTTTCTGTCCGGGTGGACCAATATCCCCAGAGACACCCTGGAAAGAATAAACAGTGTGAAAAAAATAATTCACTCCGAGAGCTATTCAACTGTCAAAGTGCCAACATTAATGTACATGCTCATTCAACTCACTCACTGCCAAGAATGTACACTATATTTGAATCACATGAAAACCAGTCCTCTACTGTATCGCGTCAAACATATGTCCAGTGTTGCTCTTGAACAAGCTGAGTGTTTGAGGACTTTGCAAAGTGACACCATACAATACCTATTGTGGCATTTGGAATATACTAACTTAATCTAAAAGGGGTCTCGAAGCTTACCCTCTGTCCACGATTTCCTCTGGGTCCAGGTCCGCCCTTGGTGCCGGCTTCACCAGCTGCTCCCTGCAGTGATGGAAGTAAAGAGAATAAATGAAAATGAGGATGTGGGTCATTCTTTAAGCAAAAATGGTGTTGGGGTTCTCAATTTTGAGAATTAACTGCTTTTCATGGTAATACATTTTAATAAATTCAATATGTTCAGGTTTTGGACTGTTGCTCTGACAAAGCAGTTCATTTGATTTTGGGCTCTCGAAAATTGTGATTTTTTTTTTTTTTTGTGTGTTTTTTGATATTTTATTGACCAATCGATTAGTTGATGAATCAATAGTGAAAATAATCATTATTTGCTACCCTATGTAAGAGTATTTAAGAGTCAGTTTTCCATTACCTTTGGTCCTGGGAATCCTGGGAAACCGTCATCACCCTGTAGAGATAAAATTCATACATACTTTAAGTATTGTGATAATTGCCCCATTGAATGAGTCTATAACAGTATATGTCTTGAGATTTGTAATAGTGAAGTGATTCATTAATAATCTTCAAATGAGCTAAAGCCATGGCAGTCTTCATAATACTATTCAGTAGCATAGAAGGGATATGTGTGTGTGTGTGTTTGGGAAAGGAAAGGTGGGAAAGGTGTTTGTAACATTCTACATTTCATTGGATATTTAATGAAAAATCTGATCTTAACCTAAATTAAAATTAAGCCAAACCTTCTGATCACCATATGTATTTTACTAGAGGTCACAATTCACTTGCCTTTCTTCCTTTGGGCCCTGCGACACCAAACCCATCTCTGCCATCTTCACCCTATAAGGAAATCAAGATAAAGATTGCTGGACCCATATGTTTTTCTTTGTAGAGTGCTCATTAATTCAGAATGCATGCACTCTTGGTAGTAAAAGGAAAACAAGAGCAACCCACTCCCCACCTCCCTCTTTGTCCCAACATCACAGTGTGATGTGATACTATGCTTTGGTATTCTTTAAAGACAGAACACATGGAATAAGGAAATAACAGTAAAAATACTTGATTAAACACATCACATATACATTCTTAGAAAGCCATGGCAACATAAGTCTTGCTTTAAATCACCCATGACAGTAATGCAAGCTTCTTAAGCTTGCAGCCTTATATCTTAAATCATAAGCTCTCCTGCCAAGGCTGTTCTCTTTCCCAAGAACAACTATAAAGAAGATGATCAAATAATCATCCATTGTATTATTAAGCATACACCCAGAGGATTATTTTTCATTTTCACCAGTTTTAGAGGATGGTACATGCTAAAAATGGGTGGTTTCATTCTTACAGACTCTCCACGGGGGCCAAGGGGTCCTATAACACCTTTAGGTCCGGGCTCTCCTGGCTCTCCCTACAAAGGCGCAGACATAACCACATACAGAGAATGAGACAGAGACAGAAATAGCCAAAGACTCAAAGAAAATGTCAAAGCTTTAAATTAAGAGTGAATATTTCTTGAAGCTATCAGGTCAGTCTCAGTAGAGTTAATTAGGATCATATGCTTTTTTTTTTTTTTTTTTGCAGTAGATCTTCAGCGGAGCCTTGATGTTTTCTTATAGTGCTTTCATGTTTGCTCAAATAGGCTACACATGTGTGCTCAGTAATGTGAGAGAGCTAGGCTTAGGCCTGTGTGTTTATAAATGAAACACGCCTGTTATTGAAGAACATAAGCCATGGCAAATTTTGTTCCACTCAATACCTTGCGACCAAGAGGTCCTCTTCTGCCCTTATCTCCAGCAGGACCTGGGATACCTCCGGGACCCTAGAAAACAAAACGTTGGGACATTAGAAGACATTCCTTTCCTCACAATGAAATATACTGTGCACATGAATTTCTGTAAGTTTTGCAATGTGTGGTAGGCACAGTGTTAGTGTTTGGGCATGAAATGCAAATATTTCGGCTGTGTTTTTTCTCTAATGCTTTTTTTTTTTTTTTACCTTGATGCAAAAGTGATGCTTGTTTTAAATGCACTTTGTAAATACACTTAACTACACTTGAATTATTATGTGTTCAGTATGTGGCAGACAAAGCAAAAGATTTAAGAGGTTCACTCACCCTGGGTCCTGGGTTCCCATCTTCTCCTCTGGGTCCCGGTGCACCATTTGGTCCAGCTGGACCCTTGAAATAGACAAACCACACAGAGATGATGCACCAGTTTCTTTGCATTGAACTACCAACCCATGAGTAAAGAATGAACACACATTCATAGATATATAAATAGTCCAGTCACAGTCCAGTCAAAACAATGTGTCATATTGCTACTGCAGCCAAGAAAAGTGTTAACAGTAAATTCCGATGACAGCATTTGCCATGATACACATTTTGGCACGTGTATTTGTAGATTGAATAATCTGCCAAACACTGCGTAAAGAGTGCCAGACTTACTCTAGATCCTCCAATACCAGGCTCTCCCTGAACACCATCAGCTCCTGGATTTCCGGGATTTCCCTTAATGAAATGCAAGAAGCAAAATGTTAAAATTACTGTGATCACTACAATAACAGTTAGAAACTGGATAATATTGCTTAAAAGGGACTTACAGCTTGTCCAGGCGGGCCTCTTCTGCCATCGGGACCCTAATGAAGTCGGAGTGGAAATAAGTCCAGGTTAATTTAAAAAAAAAACAGTGGTAACAAATATACAACAGAGAGAATGTACATGGAAAAATTGTTTACCCGTCTTCCAGCTTCTCCAGGTGTTCCCCTCTTTCCATCCTGACCAGGGTCTCCCTATCATTTCAGAACAGACATCTCAGTAAAACAAACTCATACAAACACAAACAGCCATGTTGAATTGCTTAATAGCACAATGCTGCAGGATTTTTCTACAATACAATGTGTGAAGGGGGGCATTACCGCTGGTCCAGCATCACCAGGGTCTCCTTTAGGTCCTGCGCGGTTGTTATCCTGTCCACTTGTACCCTATTAGACAGAAATTGCGTGTTCAAATTCAGCTACAGTCGAAAACCCTAAAACACAATTTGTGAAAGAAAGCTGACTGAGAGCATGTTCTAAGTTATACAAGCTGCCTGGCAGACTGAGGGAGAGGTGTATACATTAAAATTCTCACATACTAAAAGATCACACACCATAGTTTTTTATCAGTGGCCATTGTTGAAAGGAATGAGTCAATGTAACTTAATGAATCCACTAACATACCGAAGACTAATCTAAGCTGGGAATTCATAACAGGTGATTAGTAACAACCTACTTCTAGGACTGGGCAATATATTGATAAAATATTGATATTGTGATATGGTTTTAAAGGCTGCATTACAGTAAGGTGATGGAATTTTCTGATCTTACTAGACTGTTCTAGCTGTTTTATTATTTGCCTTTAACCACTTAGTCATTATATCCACCTTACTGATGATTATTTATTAAAAATCTAATTGTGTAAATATTTTGTGAAAGCTCCAATAGTCATTCCTACAATATTATCACAATATCGATATTGAGGTATTCGGTCAAAAATATTGTGATATTTGATTTTGTCCATATCGCCTAACCCTACCTACTTCCCTGATTTTCACACTATCATGTACTGTATATGCATACTAAAAAATTCAAAAATACTCAACAAATAATGCACATAACACCCCTGTATAATCAGCTGAGAACACTTCATGTTTAAACCTGCATTAACTGATTTGTTGGCCACTTGGGGGTAACAGAAACAACTTTGACACAACATCTCCTTTTAAGCTGATATGTTGAACTTGATAGCAAATTGTTGCTTGTTCACACATCCAGCAGTTAGGGAGCAACAAAGTAATTTCATTTGGAGTTGTGTTTCTGTCTACCTGGTGAATTTAAGTCCAATATTCATTCTCTTTTAGCTCTGTTTCTGGTCTCTACCAACCCCTGAGGGAAATATCTGGCTCTTTAGCTGCTTAATGATCCACTATGTGCACAGGCTAGTCACTGACTGTGTCTGTTTGCCATTTGGTACTGAACAGGCAGTGTACAGTGGGTTTTTCTCTGAAGACAGCTGCCTGCTGCAACCAAAAATGACACTATGAGAGCGCTGAGAGTGAACCACAACAGTAAAGTTGCAGCCAGACAGCTAAACTGAGCTGAAACTCAGTATAAAGCTCTTTAAAGCTGAGGGAGATGCAGAGTCTCTGATTATTCTCTGTAGGTTCATCACTACGAGCAACACCTCTGATATTGTTTACTTCATTTGATACATTGTTATTATTAAAAAAATTAACTATAGCCACTTTAAAACAATATATCATTTTATAGATAATTGTTAATTTGGACATTAAATGGCACCATAATCTGTTCAATAAAACTCACAGGGTCTCCTCTGATTCCCATTTCCCCTATGTCTCCTGATTGTCCTTTGGCACCTTTAGGACCCTAAAAGCAAAAAGCAAAAAAAAAAAAAAAAAAAAAAAGTTTAGTGAGCATTTATCAGTACTACCAAAATGAGATAAAAATAGGTTGAAAAATTGGAAGCTACAGTAAAAGCTAAAATCACTCACTCTTCTGCCAGAGTTTCCTCGGTCTCCTGGGGGTCCACCCACTCCACTTTTGCCCTAAAAATATAATGCGGATGCCACTTAAAGCCCCAAATAATGCATGAACAAAAGCATGTTCACATGTCATTGTCAAATGAAAAGAATGGTAGAGCTCACTTGGCACACTGCTACTTACAACAAGCATGCTGTATGACATGTTAAATTAAAAGTTCAGGACTCAATGAGAAAAATCTAATATAAAACACACTTACCTCTTCTCCGTTGATGCCATCAAGGCCAATTTCTCCAAATTCACCCTGCAACATGGTAGCAGTTGGTTAGGTAGTTCATGCATCAGCCATTTTTCTGACACTTTTATATGATAATGAAGATTTTAAAAAGAGGAGAAAAACTCACCTTTTCTCCTGAGTAGCCACGAGAACCCTGAGCAAAGGAAAAGAATAATGTTATATTAAAAATTATAATAAAGATAAGAGGCAGATAATCACATCTTCAAGTTAAATTAACACATATGGTTGAGGTGAATGTTAGAGATAATATCAATGCCTTTACCTTGACACCCCTCTGCCCAGGACATCCCTGGAAACCCTGAGTTCCATTTACACCAGGAGGACCTCTCTCTCCCTGTCATTACAGAATAAAGATAAATATGTTGACAAAACACAAGGAAGGATGAAATCAGGAGGAACATGAAGAAGAGAATTAAGAAAAAAACACTGAAATTGCTAATGAACTGCTTTAGAGCAAAAAAAAAACGCTTTAAAGAATAGCGGCAGATCAAGACAGTTTACAGCAAGAGCTTGCAGATTTGTCATGGAAACACTCAGATTAGGACCACATACGTAAGCAAGGCAATCAAACTTACAGGTCCACCCTCATCTCCAGGATGTCCTTGGCTTCCTGGTAATCCTGAACTACCCTGAAAGACAAAACAACCAAGTCTTAGTTTCTGTTAACATTTAATTTCTGTTATAATTAAGGGGCTTTGAAAGAAAACGTATTTTATTCTTTTGACTTTGAGCATACCTTAGGCCCTGGAGGTCCAACTCCCCCTCGGGGTCCCCTGGTGCCGGTACATTTGCATGGCACTGCACAGCACTCCCTCTCTGCAATATTGTCCTACATAGCAAAATAAGACAAATATTAACTTATTAAAGGGGAAAAGTAAAAGTAATAATAATAACATAAAATGCAGCTCAAAGTGCTTTACAAGAAAATATATTAAAAACAAAAAGACATCTAAAAATAGGAAACATTCAAACAATAAACAATACAAATCTAAAAAGATGAAAAGAGGTAAAATCAAAATGAAATACTGGTAGTTAAAACCATTGATAATAGTACAAGCAATTTTAAGATATAAAAACCATAAAATAATTGAAGAGAAATATCAAATAAAGGTTGAATTAATTAAAAACAAGACCATAAAAATATGAAAGTCTTCTGTCTGACTGATAAGTAACTCACCAGTTCTTCTGCTAGCTCATAGTCCAAGTCCATGATATTGACTCGTAGGGGTCTTGTGTACCTGAAACCTCTCCCAAATTCCAGGAACGAAGCTTCCTCAAACTTAGGCACCCGCTCCAGCCCGACAAGGATTAAACTCTTCACTCCTGTTTGGCAGTTATAAAAGTTGTGAAAACGTTTTCATCCTCAGATTACTTCTGGATATGACATCAATATGATTTCATCAAAGGCAGTTTTCACTGCATAATCTTTTTACCTGACAGCTGAAGTTCATCAACTCGTCTTTTCATTTCAGACAATGGGGCATCAAGACCATCAGTCAGATGAATGACAACCTTTATGAGAGAGACACAATATAGTTTCACACTTCCTCACATTTTCCACAAATATTTTCATTGTTTTAAACTGTTTCAGTAACCAACCTTCACAGCATCATTCTGTCTGGTTTTGAACCTATTTGTGTAAGCTGAGATGGTCCTGCCATTGAGGACAAAGGGGCCACGATTGCGTAGGGCTCTGAAGTCTTCAAACAGCTCATCAGCGTTGTCTGTGAATTCCAGGAGGACAGGCTCAGAGGCAGAGTCCATGGCCAGCATGCCCACTTGCACAGAGGGAATCTGCCCTGATGAGCAACTGATAGGTACCATCTTGGAAATCCTCTGCAGAATGGCACCCATCTTGCTCTGGAGGTTGGTTTGAGCACTGAAGATATTCTGGGCGTCAACATCAAAGCCCACCAACACTTCTACACTGCAGGCTGCAAAACAGAGCACGGTTATGTGTCAAAAAACAGCATTTATTGTGAACCACTGAAAACATCTGAAACTTTTAATTCTAAGTTGCAAATTTCAAAAAAATGTGAAAGTGCTCAGTAACAAAGTCCACTAGCAAGAAGAAAACATATCTCTTACTTTTAGCAGGTTCTGGCACACCAACACACAGCTTCCCCTTCACTTCATCATCCAAAGTTTCCAGGATTTGCTCATTGAGCTCTGAAAGCTCAGTAAAGGTGCTTGCTCGAGCCACAGTGGAGGACTCGCTTGCTAGGTTTTCTAACTCATTCTCAATGTCACCCACTCCTACAGCAAATATTCTCACACCAGTTTTCTTCAGACCAAGGGCTGCTGTTTTGCTATCATCAGCTGAGCGTCCTCCAGTGATAACCATTAGGATCTGAGGAGTACCTTCATCCTTCCTACTGCCCTTTTCTTTGGTGAAGTGAACATTTTGAATGTGGCGAATGGCTGCACCAGTGTTAATTCTTCGTCCACCTTTGTACTCCACTCGTCCAATAGCACTAACAATGTCTTGCCTGTTTTTGTAGGTGTTGAGGTAGAAGGCATCAGTTACGTCTATGGCATAATGTGCCAGGCCAATCCTCAGGTTGTCTCTCTCAGTGAAGAACAGATCAATTAGGTTGATGATAAACGACATCACTTCATTGAAGTGGTCCTTGCCCAAGTTAATAGAGCCATCCACCAAAAACACTATATCAGCCTTTTTAGATGGAGGCAGGTCTGGTGCTATACGAGAGAAGATGAGACATTGAAGAGGACAGGGTAGAGAAGGGTGGGAACAAGAAAAAATAGAGAGAAACAGTGACGCATTAGCTTTAGCATACTTAGGACACTTGCTTTAGGGTAGAATACATTTTTTAGTATCTGTAATATGGTCTAATATTGTGAAACTTTTTGCACAACTTACTTGTAGCATCATAGATTGTGGGTGGTTCCTCAGGGATGGTCCCACTCAACCTGGCAATAAACCTTTCTTTGATCTGTGGCAGGCCAGGGAATGAAGGAACCTGAAGGACATCCTCTGATGTAGTGGAAATTTGGGCTAGTTGCCTTGCATCAGCACCACTAGCTCCAATACCAATGCAGTTGACCCTGGAGCCCTTCAGCAGAGGTCCATAGATAGAAACATCTTGAGGGGAACGTCCACCTGTGAGAACCACAAGATGCTGGGAGGCCTCAGCCAAACGAACACCAGAAGCGGGTTTTAACTCATTCTGTATGACATACTCAATGGCATCGGCCAGATCTGATGACCGACCACCCATTTGACGAAGTCTCTTGATAGCAGAGATAACAGCTGGCTTGTTGTTGTGTGAGTTGAGAGAGAACTCTGTTTTAACTTTGTCTGAGTACTGGACAACAGCCACACGCACTTGATCAGGCTGCACATCAAGTTGTTGGACAGTGTTGAGGATGAAGTCACGGATATGAGCAATACCAGCAGCACCTGTATTGTCTGAGCCATCAATAAGGAAAATAATGTCCTTTCTCCCGAGATTTAAGTTAACTGCAAAATAAGCACAAGAGACAGAGAAATATATTTAATTGTGAAGTATAAAAGAAAAAGTGTTTTGTTGTTGTTGTTTGTTGTAGTTTTTATTCTATCTAACAGAATCAAAACCTGGGGCTTTGTAGTGGTGGACAGAAACTATACCCCCACTCCACCCATGCACCCTGAATGATGAATTTTAATATTCAGTTATATGAAGTATAAAAAACAAAGCTAAAAACCAAATGATGAACCCTAGGGTATTTTTGCTCATTTTTATTCTATTTCCTTTCTTCATAAGCTTATGCATAATCACAATATATATGTCACCGAGGTATGCCATATATTGTTTTTGTCAAGACAAGTTAGGCTATTCAGAAATGCATAGTTTTGCATGTGAGTGGTACTGTACATGTTCTAGGAGAGTTTTTATTAAAAAATAACTACAAATGTAAATTGAAAAATTTTAATTTGTTATCTTTACTAGTGCAGTGTCCATTCAAAATGCATCGGTTCAGAACAGCTTGATTGTTAATTATTTGTCGAGAATCACATATACATGTATCAATTGACAAACGTATCAATTAAAATGATAAGGATTTAACAAATTTAATGGTTTTAATCCAGACAGAAACTTCACCAATGAGACTAAACAGAGGTTGAACCAAAAAAGCAGTTTACAGCCTTCTATTGGTTGATTCCATTGCCAATCAAACATGCCTGTGCTCCTACTGGCAAGTTTTACTGCCTCTGCTTCTGTGTTTTTTTCCTGTGTGCGCTTGTTCTGCTCTCTTGGGCAGTTTAACTAAGTGAGCCGCGTGCCTTTGTCCTGCTCAGCAATTCAGAGCACAGAAGCCACGCCCCACTGTGATGTGACAGTGTCTATATCAAACAGCCCCTGCTGCACTTAGTGGCACTGTCTGTATTTCTGCTCGCTGACGCCACAGGCATAAGAAGAAGCAGAAGCAAGGTTGTTTATGAAGTATTTTTATATATTTCTCAAGGACCCCTCATCCAAACAACTTCACACTCGACACTGTGTGAAGTCAATCACATGAATGGTTGTCGAGATACGCAAAGAACACACATACAGACAGAAAGAGATTCCTTCCTTTATAGTCAGATTAGATATCCATATGTTTTCAGTAAAGCACAAATGTATCCATATATGAATGGATAGAGGAAATTGTCAGTGTCCAGGACTATAAGAACCATGTTGACATTCTGAGCCTTGGTGATGTGATGATGTGGTGATTTATTGTATTACTATCATTGTTTTGCTGATTGTAATTGTTCTGGTCTGCCAGCAAGAGATGAATATGTTTTGAATAAGTTATATCACATTTTTGGAGTTTTTTTATACTCTATTGAATCTGCTCCACAGAGTCACATTCTGCATTTGCTTCTCAATAGTTTTGGTTTAGACACAGGCATGGATGTAGCTTTAAAAAGATTGATTGTGTTGTGTTTACTGAAGAAAAAGTCACAAATTTGATGATAATGAACCAAAAAGTTGTAAAAGGCCTCTTTTTTTATATGATTTCTATGTGGATTTACTAATGCTTATCCTTTTGAAATTATGGGGTGCAGATTTTGACACAAATTGCTTAAAAAAACAGTTACTGCTTTTAGTACTTGAAGTTAGCTTATGAGAGTGTTTCTTACCTGTGTCCACAGGGGAAGGGACATAGCTACTGATGATATCAGCCGTGGATATTTTTTTGACTGAATCAATGAGTTGCTGCTCCACTCTTGGAAGCTGCTGGAAACTGTCAACTGTATATACAAGTTCGGGCCTCAGGGAAATCTGTTTCAGTTCATCAGTATCTGCATTCCTTGAGCCAATAGCAAGAGGTGCAATGTGGTTTCTCTTAAGTTGGTCAGCTGGAGTGGATACATCATCTGTAGACTTGCCACCTGTAACTAGAATAAGGAACTGAGGCACACCATCTTCAATGCGGCTTCCTGCTGACCTCTGGTAAATGTTTCTGGAGACCCATTCAAGAGCATGACCTGTGTTTAGACGGTTTCCACCTTTGCTTCGAAGTTTCGTCACAGCCTGGCGTACCTCATCTTTGGTGGAGTATTCATTCAGAAGAAATTCTACTTTTGCGTCATCACTGTACTGTACCACTGAAACTCGGACATTATCCAGTCCTACATCCAGCTTCTCCACAACTCTTCTTATCATTTCACGGATGGAAGAGAACTCACTACGCGTTGCTGTCGAGCCGTCAATCAGAAATACGACATCCCTCTTTTCTCCTCTTGCAGGTGTGATTACTGTTTAAAAAGAATGCAAACACAGAAACAATGTATGAATACTAGCTACTGGATTCCTACTATATGAGGATATACAGTATGACTGAAAAAATGAAAAATGATAAATTATGTAAATATATGAGAGTAAAATTACCATCATAGACTTGAAATTCTGGACGCATCCTGGCAATGTCATCATCTGACAACTCAGTGAGAGTGGTGATTAAGTTTTCTTGGACTGTGTACAGGCCAGGGAGGTCATCTATTGTGTAGGCAAAGTTAGGCACGTATGACACCACCTGGAGCTCTCTAGGGTTAATATCCCTGGTCCCAATGCTGAAGGGAAGAACTCTAGATTGTTTGAGGGAAGATGCTGCACGACTAGTGTCATCTGTTGAAGACCCACTGGAGACGACGATTAAAAACTGTGGTATACCCTCTTCCTTCCTGCTACCTCGTGCTGCTGTTAGAACATCCCGACCGACAAACTCCAAGGCCTGACCCAGGTTTCGTTGTCTTCCACCTCGCTGCCTCATTCCCTTGATGGCATTCAAAACACCTTGTTTGGTTGTATGTGTGTTCAGATACATGTCAACCTGTGCATAGTCACCATACTGGACAACGCCAATCCGGATCTTACTCTCGCCCACATTGAGACTCTCCACAACCCTGCGGATGAACTCCTGGATGATAGGAAATTCCAGTCCAACACCATCAGATCCATCGACAAGGAAGACGACATCTTTCCGAGGACCTTGCAACTCAGCTGAAAGAGAAAGAGAAAAGTAATATTAACTTCTGCTAAAGAAATTACAGCGGCAATTACAAACCGAGGTGTGATAGCCTTTTAAAAATTCAGCTTTCCAATAACAGTGTGTGCAATGCTCTTTTGCATCCAACCAGTCTTAGATGTCAGAGCACACTTCACAACATCATGTGTTAGCCACCCGGACTGCACACTTGAGAAAGGAGAGTTTTTACTGACTGAAAACCATCAGTAGAAAACAACAACAAATCCAATAAAAAATAAATCATAGGCAAAATGACAATAAGGTGGACAAAGAATACCACACTATGGTGGGAAACTGTTTTGGAATGGGATATTGGCATATATTTTGGATGTGAATATAAATAAAAAATATTCAAGAGAGAATATCAATATGATTAGAAACAAAATGAGGAACATGAATGAGATTAAAAAGAGAACCAGAGGTTGCTGGCAGTGGGAAAAATGCAGTTCAAGAAGATATCTGCATAAGTTTGTGAGATGAACACTCGTTGCCTTTGTCTTCAAGAATCAAAAATCTTTTCTTGACCAAAAGAAGGAAAGCATATGTGGTTCTCATTTCAAATAAACACAAGTAGAAAATAGATTGCAATACATTATAAACAGAGAACTTGTGACTTTTAGGGTTTTCAGTGTTACCAGTGCTACACATGAAAAAAATGGTCTTGATTTAACATGTGTATAGAAAATGCACAAACAAGTAATACTGAATGAATAGTGAAATACTAGAGGCAGTGTCATGATCAGCTAACAGAGAAGAAGAAAAAAATAGTAATCTTATGGACTAAGAATTATTAGCAGACATTATTTAAATATATATAAGTATACAACGTCCTCTCTTCAATTGCAATCAAGGAGCTAAATCCTACTTAAGGCTGGGTGAAGTGGAAAATACAGCTACCGTAATTGTTGATACAATATAGCAGTGTCTGATGATGATGCATTTCCAGAATACAAAATAAGACATTGCTTTTATTTAAAAATTGTAAAGGATCCCATCACGCATAGAATCCGGCATCTTCCATATTAACCTTGCAATTCTGAGTAATAACTGTCTGATGTCATGAACATAAAGTGTATTTATTTTGTTGTAGCCCAGTGTGTTTGCATGCGGGTAAATTGTAGTAATCATAATGGAAGGCTATGTGCTGTGCAACCATACATCACACCACAAACTGGAGGGTGCAGATTTATCAAACATGTCATTAAGTCATTGTTGATAATGTAGAAACCATCCATATTAATATGTTCAAGCTGCAGAGCCTTTTCCTACCTTTTCTCTGGAATAATCTCCCTGTTGACATTAGACAGTATAATTCTTTGATTACTTAAGGCCCCTGTGCCCGTTACTATTATCTTCCTGTTCTCAGTCTCATTAATCTATTAAGCGTTAGTAATTAAACTCCATATGTGTCCTGCTGACGAGAATACTTCAAACTTTAAAACAGTGAAACATTGAAAACCACTGCATATCTCTGACCCTACATTATTTGTTGTCCAACAAGCACATGAGCATCCGAGCTGTGTACCTATCTCTCTCACTCCTACCTTCTTCCCCCTATGTTATCATTCTTGTCCTCTCTTTTCAATCAGGTTTCCCTGTACTGGACCATTGGCTGTTGTAGGACCTCTCTATTGCCCTTGGCTATCGATACCTATTTCCAGATGTTTCAGATCTGGATTTTCAACATCCAGGAGATTCAGCCTCACCTCTTGCCTCTTTCTCCCTTGTTTGAATGATAGGAATCGAGGGTCTAAAGATGGGGTGTCATATGCAGTACAAATTATGAGTTTGTGACATTGGGCTTTATATGCAGATTCAATGCAGATTGTTCCTGCCATAATAACATTAAACTTTTAGTTTATGTGGTATAAAAAACATATGCTGTTTGGAAAGTATGTACATACAAATGTTAAATTACTATTTTTTAAAAAGTTTTATTATATAACTCCTGAATATTTCCTTAAAGCATTTAGTTTGACATTGGTAGCAGAATCATCAAATTTCCTTCCTTTCTGAAGGAGAAACAATCATGGTTCTAAGACATCTATGGTCAGACTAATTTCCATATCAATGCAAACAAATCATGTTACACTGCCTCGTTTGACTGAAGCTCTTTCTTATTTCAACCTCTTTCACCACCTGTGTGAAGTGACCTGACAAACTGCTCGTATTGATGCTATGTCAGCAGAATCCTCAATGTCATTCTCTTTTTGTAGGTGAAAGAGTGTACATTTTCATGGCAGAAGGACCGGTTAACATACCAAGTACAGTTGGTGATTCTGGGGTCAACTCTGAGACAGTTTTCTTGAAGTCAACAACGACAACCTCCAAGGAGGACTGAAGTTGCTGTTGGACACTGGGAAGGTCAGTGAATTCGGACACAGATAGAGCATAACTGGGGTCATAGGATATTTTCTCTAGTTCTTCAGTATCAGATCTCCTGGTTCCGATTGCAAAGGTCATGACTCCCAGCTGTTTGAGAGCAGAAGCTGGTGCATCAACACTGTCAAATGACCTTCCACCACTTAACAATATTAGGACCTGTAGGACTCCTTCCAGTCGCCTGCTTCCGGCAGGGGCCGTGAAGACATTATCTATCAAATACTGCAGAGCTGCTCCAGTGTGGAGGGGTCTTCCACCTTTGTGCCTCAAGCCTCTGACAGAGTCAAGAACCTCGCCCTTTGTGGTGTACGTGTTCAGATAGAATTGGATAGCTGGATCTCTGCTGTACTGAACCACTGAGACACGGTCCATATTGTCATCCACACTGAGTGTCTCTACTACTCTTTGGACAAAGTCTCGCATAGCTGGGAATCCAGTTCTAGTACCATCAGATCCATCCAACAAGAACACAACATCCCTTCCTGGTGCCTTTCTGTCCACTAGAGAACACAAAATTTGAGACATATTTAGTTTCATGAGTCAAACCTTTCCCGCGTGAAAGTCAGATGATGAAAGCTGACCTCAATGTTAAAAATTTACTCTATTAATGCTGGCACAAATGATTTTCTCCTAAGTGGCACTGGCTGACTCAAACTCAGTAAAAATACAATTTATTACACTTCAGTTTGCGTCCCACCATGATCGTGGGAAGGAAAAATGGGTCACTTTCTTACCAGTTACTGTTGGTGTCATGGGCGTGGCTGTCACTAGCACTGTGCTCATTACAGAGGAGAGCTGTTCTTGGACACTGGGGAGGTCAGTGAAGTCAGACACTGATAGAGTGTAACTAGGGTCATATGATATCTTCTGCAGCTCTCTACTGTCAGAGTTCCTTGTTCCAATACCAATGGCAAAGATGCTCTGCTGTTTGAGAGCAGAGGCTGGGGCATCGACATTGTCAAAAGAACTTCCACCATTTAGCAGGATCAAAATCTGTGGAACACCTTGCAGGCGCCTACTCCCGGAGGAGTTTGTAAAGACGTTGTCTCTGACGTACTGGAGGGCTGCCCCGGTGTTGAGGGGTCTGCCTCCTCTGTGTCTCAGCCCTCTGACCAAATCCACAATATCTTCTCTTGTGGTGTACGTGTTCAGATAGAAATGGACCTCTGCATCTCTGCTGTACTGGACCACAGACACACGGTCCTTGTTTTGTCCAACATTGAGTTTCTCCACCACTCTCTCAACAAAATCACGCATGGCAGGGAAGCCATTCCTTGTGCCATCAGAACCATCCAAAAGAAACACAATATCCTTTTTGGCAGTGTCCACTGAGAAAAGACAGGAAGACAAAAAATGAAAACCTCGGCAAAAGTACACGTGTGGCCTAATCATCAAGTGGTGGACATGTTTTTTTTAAAGCACCTAGCACTGCCTACTTCAATTTTAAACACTTAGAAAGAACACCGCCACTTCCTGTAAAATGCACACGTTGGACTAAATGAGAATACTACCTCATTTCTTTCTTTCCTTCATTGTGAGTGAAACAAGTCAGATAGACATTCAAGCCTGGAAAGGTTGTGCTTCTTAACATACCAGGTAAAGTTGGTGATTCTGGGGTGATGTCAACAACCACAGCCTCCACGGAAGACTGAAGTTGTTGTTGGACGCTGGAAAGGTCGGTGAATTCCGACACAGATAGAGCATAACTAGGATCGTAGGATATCATCTGCAATTCTTGGCTATCAAAGCTCCTGCTTCCAATTGCAAAGGTCAAGACTCCCATCTGTTTGAGAGCAGAAGCTGGTTCATCAACACTGTCAAAAGACTTTCCACCACTTAACAATATTAGGACCTGTGGAACTCCTTCCAGGCGCCGACTTCCGGCAGAGGCCGTGAAGACATTATCCCTTAAATACTGGAGAGCTGCACCAGTGTTGAGGGGTCTTCCGCCTTTGTGCCTCAAGCCTCTGACAGTATCAAGGACCTCGCCCTTTGTGCTGTACGTGTTCAAGTAGAACTGGACAGTTGGATCTCTGCTGTACTGAACCACTGAGACACGATCCTTGTTGTCATCCACACTGAGTGTCTCTACTACTCTTTGGACAAAGTCTCGCATAGCTGGGAATCCAGTTCTAGTATCATCAGATCCATCCAACAAGAACACAACATCCCTTCCGGGGGGCTTTCTGTACACTAGGGAACACAAATATTGGAAATTATGTGGATTAATTTCTCAATCATTTCCCTTGTGAAAGTCAGATGATGGAAGCTAACCTCAAACTTTACAATATATTAAGGGTGTCACAACAGTTTTGTCTTAGATAGGACATTCTGACTCAAACTCAGTAAAAATACAACTTCATACATTCCACTTTGCTTCCCACTGTGGTTTTGGGATGGAAAAATTGGTAATTTTCTTACCAGTTACTGTTGGTGTCATGCGCGTAGCCCTCACTAACACTGTGCTCATTACAGAAGAGAGCCGTTCTTGGACACTTTGCAGGTCAGTGAACTCAGGCACTAAAAGAGCATAACTAGGATCATACGATATCTTCTGCAACTCTCTAATATCAGAGTTCCTTGTTCCAATGCCAATGACAAAAATACCCTGCTGTTTGAGAGCAGAGGCTGGGGCATCTACATTGTCAAAAGAACTTCCACCATTTAGCAGGATCAACATCTGTGGAACACCTTGCAGGCGCCTACTCCCGGAGGAGTTTGTAAAGACGTTGTCCCTGACGTACTGGAGGGCTGCCCCGGTGTTGAGGGGTCTGCCTCCTTTGTGTTTGAGCCCTCTGACTGAATCCACAATATCCTCTCTGGTGGTGTACGTGTTCAGATAGAAATGGACCTCTGCATCTCTGCTGTACTGGACCACAGAGACACGGTCTTTGTTTTGTCCCACATTGAGTTTCTCCACCACTCTCTCAACAAAATCACGCATGGCAGGGAAGCCATTCCTTGTGCCATCGGAACCATCCAGAAGGAATACGATATCCTTTTTGGCAGTGTCAACTGAGAAAAAGACAGGAAGACAAACAATAAAAACCTCTGCAAAAAGTACGCTCGTGGCCTGATCATCAATTGGTGGGCGTGTTTTTTTGAAAGCGCCTAGCACTGCCTACTTCAATTTTAAAGACTTGGAAAGCACACCACCACCTTTCTTTAAATGCACACATGGAGCTAAACAAGTATCACACTTCATGACTTTCTTTCCTTCCTTCTAGTTAAAAAAAAGTCAGATAGCCCTTCAAGCCAGCAAGAGGATGTGCTTTTGTTGACATACCAGGTACAGTTGGTGACTCTGGGGTGACGTCAACAACCACAGCTTCCACGGAAGACTGAAGTTGTTGTTGGACACTGGGAAGGTCAGTGAATTCAGACACAGATAGAGCATAACTGGGGTCGTGGGATATCTTCTGCAGTTCTTTGCTATCAGAGCTCCTGGTTCCGATTGCAAAGGTCAAGACTCCCAGCTGTTTGAGAGCAGAAGCTGGTTCATCAACACTGTCAAAAGACCTTCCACCACTTAACAATATCAGCACCTGTGGGACTCCTTCCAGGCGCCTGCTTCCGGCAGAGGCCGTGAAGACATTATCCCTCACGAACTGGAGAGCTGCTCCAGTGTTGAGGGGTCTTCCGCCTTTGTGCCTCAAACCTTTAACAGTGTCAAGGACCTCGCCCTTTGTGCTGTACGTGTTCAGATAGAACTGGACAGCTGGATCTCTGCTGTACTGAACCACTGAGACACGGTCCTTGTTGTCATCCACACTGAGTGTCTCTACTACTCTTTGGACAAAGTCTCGCATAGCTGGGAATCCAGTTCTAGTACTATCAGATCCATCCAACAAGAACACAACATCCCTTCCTGGTGCCTTTCTGTCCACTAGGGAACACAAAATTTGAGACATATTTAGTTTCATGTGTCAAACCTTTCCCGTGTGAAAGTCAGATGATGAAAGCTGACCTCAACCTTGACAATTTACTCTATTAATGCTGGCACAAATGATTTTCTCCTAAGTGGCACTGGCTGACTCAAACTCAGTAAGAATACAATTTATTACACTTCAGTTTGCGTCCCACCATGATCGTGGGATGGAAAAATGGGTCACTTTCTTACCAGTTACTGTTGGTGTCATGGGCGTGGCCCTCACTAGCACTGTGCTCATTACAGAGGAGAGCTGTTCTTGGACACTGGGGAGGTCAGTGAAGTCAGACACTGATAGAGCGTAACTAGGGTCATATGATATCTTCTGCAGCTCTCTACTGTCAGAGTTCCTTGTTCCAATGCCAATGGCAAAGATGCCCTGCTGTTTGAGAGCAGAGGCTGGGGCATCTACATTGTCAAAAGAACTTCCACCATTTAGCAGGATCAACATCTGTGGAACACCTTGCAGGCGCCTACTCCCGGAGGAGTTTGTAAAGACGTTGTCCCTGACGTACTGGAGGGCTGCCCCGGTGTTGAGGGGTCTGCCTCCTTTGTGTTTGAGCCCTCTGACCGAATCCACAATATCCTCTCTGGTGGTGTACGTGTTCAGATAGAAATGGACCTCTGCATCTCTGCTGTACTGGACCACAGAGACACGGTCTTTGTTTTGTCCCACATTGAGTTTCTCCACCACTCTCTCAACAAAATCACGCATGGCAGGGAAGCCATTCCTTGTGCCATCGGAACCATCCAGAAGGAATACGATATCCTTTTTGGCAGTGTCAACTGAGAAAAAGACAGGAAGACAAACAATAAAAACCTCTGCAAAAAGTACGCTCGTGGCCTGATCATCAATTGGTGGGCGTGTTTTTTTGAAAGCGCCTAGCACTGCCTACTTCAATTTTAAAGACTTGGAAAGCACACCGCCACCTTTCTTTAAATGCACACATGGAGCTAAACAAGTATCACACTTCATGACTTTCTTTCCTTCCTTCTAGTTAAAAAAAAGTCAGATAGCCCTTCAAGCCAGCAAGAGGATGTGCTTTTGTTGACATACCAGGTACAGTTGGTGACTCTGGGGTGACGTCAACAACCACAGCTTCCACGGAAGACTGAAGTTGTTGTTGGACACTGGGAAGGTCAGTGAATTCAGACACAGATAGAGCATAACTGGGGTCGTGGGATATCTTCTGCAGTTCTTTGCTATCAGAGCTCCTGGTTCCGATTGCAAAGGTCAAGACTCCCAGCTGTTTGAGAGCAGAAGCTGGTTCATCAACACTGTCAAAAGACCTTCCACCACTTAACAATATCAGCACCTGTGGGACTCCTTCCAGGCGCCTGCTTCCGGCAGAGGCCGTGAAGACATTATCCCTCACGAACTGGAGAGCTGCTCCAGTGTTGAGGGGTCTTCCGCCTTTGTGCCTCAAACCTTTAACAGTGTCAAGGACCTCGCCCTTTGTGCTGTACGTGTTCAGATAGAACTGGACAGCTGGATCTCTGCTGTACTGAACCACTGAGACACGGTCCTTGTTGTCATCCACACTGAGTGTCTCTACTACTCTTTGGACAAAGTCTCGCATAGCTGGGAATCCAGTTCTAGTACTATCAGATCCATCCAACAAGAACACAACATCCCTTCCTGGTGCCTTTCTGTCCACTAGGGAACACAAAATTTGAGACATATTTAGTTTCATGTGTCAAACCTTTCCCGTGTGAAAGTCAGATGATGAAAGCTGACCTCAACCTTGACAATTTACTCTATTAATGCTGGCACAAATGATTTTCTCCTAAGTGGCACTGGCTGACTCAAACTCAGTAAGAATACAATTTATTACACTTCAGTTTGCGTCCCACCATGATCGTGGGATGGAAAAATGGGTCACTTTCTTACCAGTTACTGTTGGTGTCATGGGCGTGGCCCTCACTAGCACTGTGCTCATTACAGAGGAGAGCTGTTCTTGGACACTGGGGAGGTCAGTGAAGTCAGACACTGATAGAGCGTAACTAGGGTCATATGATATCTTCTGCAGCTCTCTACTGTCAGAGTTCCTTGTTCCAATGCCAATGGCAAAGATGCCCTGCTGTTTGAGAGCAGAGGCTGGGGCATCTACATTGTCAAAAGAACTTCCACCATTTAGCAGGATCAACATCTGTGGAACACCTTGCAGGCGCCTACTCCCGGAGGAGTTTGTAAAGACGTTGTCCCTGACGTACTGGAGGGCTGCCCCGGTGTTGAGGGGTCTGCCTCCTTTGTGTTTCAGCCCTCTGACCGAATCCACAATATCCTCTCTGGTGGTGTACGTGTTCAGATAGAAATGGACCTCTGCATCTCTGCTGTACTGGACCACAGAGACACGGTCTTTGTTTTGTCCCACATTGAGTTTCTCCACCACTCTCTCAACAAAATCACGCATGGCAGGGAAGCCATTCCTTGTGCCATCGGAACCATCCAGAAGGAATACGATATCCTTTTTGGCAGTGTCAACTGAGAAAAAGACAGGAAGACAAACAATAAAAACCTCTGCAAAAAGTACGCTCGTGGCCTGATCATCAATTGGTGGGCGTGTTTTTTTGAAAGCGCCTAGCACTGCCTACTTCAATTTTAAAGACTTGGAAAGCACACCGCCACCTTTCTTTAAATGCACACATGGAGCTAAACAAGTATCACACTTCATGACTTTCTTTCCTTCCTTCTAGTTAAAAAAAAGTCAGATAGCCCTTCAAGCCAGCAAGAGGATGTGCTTTTGTTGACATACCAGGTACAGTTGGTGACTCTGGGGTGACGTCAACAACCACAGCTTCCACGGAAGACTGAAGTTGTTGTTGGACACTGGGAAGGTCAGTGAATTCAGACACAGATAGAGCATAACTGGGGTCGTGGGATATCTTCTGCAGTTCTTTGCTATCAGAGCTCCTGGTTCCGATTGCAAAGGTCAAGACTCCCAGCTGTTTGAGAGCAGAAGCTGGTTCATCAACACTGTCAAAAGACCTTCCACCACTTAACAATATCAGCACCTGTGGGACTCCTTCCAGGCGCCTGCTTCCGGCAGAGGCCGTGAAGACATTATCCCTCACGAACTGGAGAGCTGCTCCAGTGTTGAGGGGTCTTCCGCCTTTGTGCCTCAAACCTTTAACAGTGTCAAGGACCTCGCCCTTTGTGCTGTACGTGTTCAGATAGAACTGGACAGCTGGATCTCTGCTGTACTGAACCACTGAGACACGGTCCTTGTTGTCATCCACACTGAGTGTCTCTACTACTCTTTGGACAAAGTCTCGCATAGCTGGGAATCCAGTTCTAGTACTATCAGATCCATCCAACAAGAACACAACATCCCTTCCTGGTGCCTTTCTGTCCACTAGGGAACACAAAATTTGAGACATATTTAGTTTCATGTGTCAAACCTTTCCCGTGTGAAAGTCAGATGATGAAAGCTGACCTCAACCTTGACAATTTACTCTATTAATGCTTGCACAAATGATTTTCTCCTAAGTGGCACTGGCTGACTCAAACTCAGTAAAAATACAATTTATTACACTTCAGTTTGCGTCCCACCATGATCGTGGGATGGAAAAATGGGTCACTTTCTTACCAGTTACTGTTGGTGTCATGGGCGTGGCCCTCACTAGCACTGTGCTCATTACAGAGGAGAGCTGTTCTTGGACACTGGGGAGGTCAGTGAAGTCAGACACTGATAGAGCGTAACTAGGGTCATATGATATCTTCTGCAGCTCTCTACTGTCAGAGTTCCTTGTTCCAATGCCAATGGCAAAGATGCCCTGCTGTTTGAGAGCAGAGGCTGGGGCATCTACATTGTCAAAAGAACTTCCACCATTTAGCAGGATCAACATCTGTGGAACACCTTGCAGGCGCCTACTCCCGGAGGAGTTTGTAAAGACGTTGTCCCTGACGTACTGGAGGGCTGCCCCGGTGTTGAGGGGTCTGCCTCCTTTGTGTTTCAGCCCTCTGACCGAATCCACAATATCCTCTCTGGTGGTGTACGTGTTCAGATAGAAATGGACCTCTGCATCTCTGCTGTACTGGACCACAGAGACACGGTCTTTGTTTTGTCCCACATTGAGTTTCTCCACCACTCTCTCAACAAAATCACGCATGGCAGGGAAGCCATTCCTTGTGCCATCGGAACCATCCAGAAGGAATACGATATCCTTTTTGGCAGTGTCAACTGAGAAAAAGACAGGAAGACAAACAATAAAAACCTCTGCAAAAAGTACGCTCGTGGCCTGATCATCAATTGGTGGGCGTGTTTTTTTGAAAGCGCCTAGCACTGCCTACTTCAATTTTAAAGACTTGGAAAGCACACCGCCACCTTTCTTTAAATGCACACATGGAGCTAAACAAGTATCACACTTCATGACTTTCTTTCCTTCCTTCTAGTTAAAAAAAAGTCAGATAGCCCTTCAAGCCAGCAAGAGGATGTGCTTTTGTTGACATACCAGGTACAGTTGGTGACTCTGGGGTGACGTCAACAACCACAGCTTCCACGGAAGACTGAAGTTGTTGTTGGACACTGGGAAGGTCAGTGAATTCAGACACAGATAGAGCATAACTGGGGTCGTAGGATATCTTCTGCAGTTCTTTGCTATCAGAGCTCCTGGTTCCGATTGCAAAGGTCAAGACTCCCAGCTGTTTGAGAGCAGAAGCTGGTTCATCAACACTGTCAAAAGACCTTCCACCACTTAACAATATCAGCACCTGTGGGACTCCTTCCAGGCGCCTGCTTCCGGCAGAGGCCGTGAAGACATTATCCCTCACGAACTGGAGAGCTGCTCCAGTGTTGAGGGGTCTTCCGCCTTTGTGCCTCAAACCTTTAACAGTGTCAAGGACCTCGCCCTTTGTGCTGTACGTGTTCAGATAGAACTGGACAGCTGGATCTCTGCTGTACTGAACCACTGAGACACGGTCCTTGTTGTCATCCACACTGAGTGTCTCTACTACTCTTTGGACAAAGTCTCGCATAGCTGGGAATCCAGTTCTAGTACTATCAGATCCATCCAACAAGAACACAACATCCCTTCCTGGTGCCTTTCTGTCCACTAGGGAACACAAAATTTGAGACATATTTAGTTTCATGTGTCAAACCTTTCCCGTGTGAAAGTCAGATGATGAAAGCTGACCTCAACCTTGACAATTTACTCTATTAATGCTTGCACAAATTATTTTCTCCTAAGTGGCACTGGCAGACTCAAACTCAGTAAAAATACAATTTATTACACTTCAGTTTGCGTCCCACCATGATCGTGGGATGGAAAAATGGGTCACTTTCTTACCAGTTACTGTTGGTGTCATGGGCGTGGCCCTCACTAGCACTGTGCTCATTACAGAGGAGAGCTGTTCTTGGACACTGGGGAGGTCAGTGAAGTCAGACACTGATAGAGCGTAACTAGGGTCATATGATATCTTCTGCAGCTCTCTACTGTCAGAGTTCCTTGTTCCAATGCCAATGGCAAAGATGCCCTGCTGTTTGAGAGCAGAGGCTGGGGCATCTACATTGTCAAAAGAACTTCCACCATTTAGCAGGATCAACATCTGTGGAACACCTTGCAGGCGCCTACTCCCGGAGGAGTTTGTAAAGACGTTGTCCCTGACGTACTGGAGGGCTGCCCCGGTGTTGAGGGGTCTGCCTCCATTGTGTTTCAGCCCTCTGACCGAATCCACAATATCCTCTCTGGTGGTGTACGTGTTCAGATAGAAATGGACCTCTGCATCTCTGCTGTACTGGACCACAGAGACACGGTCTTTGTTTTGTCCCACATTGAGTTTCTCCACCACTCTCTCAACAAAATCACGCATGGCAGGGAAGCCATTCCTTGTGCCATCGGAACCATCCAGAAGGAATACGATATCCTTTTTGGCAGTGTCAACTGAGAAAAAGACAGGAAGACAAACAATAAAAACCTCTGCAAAAAGTACGCTCGTGGCCTGATCATCAATTGGTGGGCGTGTTTTTTTGAAAGCGCCTAGCACTGCCTACTTCAATTTTAAAGACTTGGAAAGCACACCGCCACCTTTCTTTAAATGCACACATGGAGCTAAACAAGTATCACACTTCATGACTTTCTTTCCTTCCTTCTAGTTAAAAAAAAGTCAGATAGCCCTTCAAGCCAGCAAGAGGATGTGCTTTTGTTGACATACCAGGTACAGTTGGTGACTCTGGGGTGACGTCAACAACCACAGCTTCCACGGAAGACTGAAGTTGTTGTTGGACACTGGGAAGGTCAGTGAATTCAGACACAGATAGAGCATAACTGGGGTCGTAGGATATCTTCTGCAGTTCTTTGCTATCAGAGCTCCTGGTTCCGATTGCAAAGGTCAAGACTCCCAGCTGTTTGAGAGCAGAAGCTGGTTCATCAACACTGTCAAATGACCTTCCACCACTTAACAATATCAGCACCTGTGGGACTCCTTCCAGGCGCCTGCTTCCGGCAGAGGCCGTGAAGACATTATCCCTCACGAACTGGAGAGCTGCTCCAGTGTTTAGGGGTCTTCCGCCTTTGTGCCTCAAACCTTTAACAGTGTCAAGGACCTCGCCCTTTGTGCTGTACGTGTTCAGATAGAACTGGACAGCTGGATCTCTGCTGTACTGAACCACTGAGACACGGTCCTTGTTGTCATCCACACTGAGTGTCTCTACTACTCTTTGGACAAAGTCTCGCATAGCTGGGAATCCAGTTCTAGTACTATCAGATCCATCCAACAAGAACACAACATCCCTTCCTGGTGCCTTTCTGTCCACTAGGGAACACAAAATTTGAGACATATTTAGTTTCATGTGTCAAACCTTTCCCGTGTGAAAGTCAGATGATGAAAGCTGACCTCAACCTTGACAATTTACTCTATTAATGCTTGCACAAATTATTTTCTCCTAAGTGGCACTGGCAGACTCAAACTCAGTAAAAATACAATTTATTACACTTCAGTTTGCGTCCCACCATGATCGTGGGATGGAAAAATGGGTCACTTTCTTACCAGTTACTGTTGGTGTCATGGGCGTGGCCCTCACTAGCACTGTGCTCATTACAGAGGAGAGCTGTTCTTGGACACTGGGGAGGTCAGTGAAGTCAGACACTGATAGAGCGTAACTAGGGTCATATGATATCTTCTGCAGCTCTCTACTGTCAGAGTTCCTTGTTCCAATGCCAATGGCAAAGATGCCCTGCTGTTTGAGAGCAGAGGCTGGGGCATCTACATTGTCAAAAGAACTTCCACCATTTAGCAGGATCAACATCTGTGGAACACCTTGCAGGCGCCTACTCCCGGAGGAGTTTGTAAAGACGTTGTCCCTGACGTACTGGAGGGCTGCCCCGGTGTTGAGGGGTCTGCCTCCATTGTGTTTCAGCCCTCTGACCGAATCCACAATATCCTCTCTGGTGGTGTACGTGTTCAGATAGAAATGGACCTCTGCATCTCTGCTGTACTGGACCACAGAGACACGGTCTTTGTTTTGTCCCACATTGAGTTTCTCCACCACTCTCTCAACAAAATCACGCATGGCAGGGAAGCCATTCCTTGTGCCATCGGAACCATCCAGAAGGAATACGATATCCTTTTTGGCAGTGTCAACTGAGAAAAAGACAGGAAGACAAACAATAAAAACCTCTGCAAAAAGTACGCTCGTGGCCTGATCATCAATTGGTGGGCGTGTTTTTTTGAAAGCGCCTAGCACTGCCTACTTCAATTTTAAAGACTTGGAAAGCACACCGCCACCTTTCTTTAAATGCACACATGGAGCTAAACAAGTATCACACTTCATGACTT
This sequence comes from Thunnus maccoyii, assembly GCF_910596095.1. Taxonomy (NCBI): domain Eukaryota; kingdom Metazoa; phylum Chordata; class Actinopteri; order Scombriformes; family Scombridae; genus Thunnus; species Thunnus maccoyii. The sequence goes on from NC_056543.1 coordinate 5,790,741, forward strand.
TCTTTCCTTCCTTCTAGTTAAAAAAAAGTCAGATAGCCCTTCAAGCCAGCAAGAGGATGTGCTTTTGTTGACATACCAGGTACAGTTGGTGACTCTGGGGTGACGTCAACAACCACAGCTTCCACGGAAGACTGAAGTTGTTGTTGGACACTGGGAAGGTCAGTGAATTCAGACACAGATAGAGCATAACTGGGGTCGTAGGATATCTTCTGCAGTTCTTTGCTATCAGAGCTCCTGGTTCCGATTGCAAAGGTCAAGACTCCCAGCTGTTTGAGAGCAGAAGCTGGTTCATCAACACTGTCAAATGACCTTCCACCACTTAACAATATCAGCACCTGTGGGACTCCTTCCAGGCGCCTGCTTCCGGCAGAGGCCGTGAAGACATTATCCCTCACGAACTGGAGAGCTGCTCCAGTGTTTAGGGGTCTTCCGCCTTTGTGCCTCAAACCTTTAACAGTGTCAAGGACCTCGCCCTTTGTGCTGTACGTGTTCAGATAGAACTGGACAGCTGGATCTCTGCTGTACTGAACCACTGAGACACGGTCCTTGTTGTCATCCACACTGAGTGTCTCTACTACTCTTTGGACAAAGTCTCGCATAGCTGGGAATCCAGTTCTAGTACTATCAGATCCATCCAACAAGAACACAACATCCCTTCCTGGTGCCTTTCTGTCCACTAGGGAACACAAAATTTGAGACATATTTAGTTTCATGTGTCAAACCTTTCCCGTGTGAAAGTCAGATGATGAAAGCTGACCTCAACCTTGACAATTTACTCTATTAATGCTTGCACAAATGATTTTCTCCTAAGTGGCACTGGCTGACTCAAACTCAGTAAAAATACAATTTATTACACTTCAGTTTGCGTCCCACCATGATCGTGGGATGGAAATATGGGTCACTTTCTTACCAGTTACTGTTGGTGTCATGGGCGTGGCCCTCACTAGCACTGTGCTCATTACAGAGGAGAGCTGTTCTTGGACACTGGGGAGGTCAGTGAAGTCAGACACTGATAGAGCGTAACTAGGGTCATATGATATCTTCTGCAGCTCTCTACTGTCAGAGTTCCTTGTTCCAATGCCAATGGCAAAGATGCCCTGCTGTTTGAGAGCAGAGGCTGGGGCATCTACATTGTCAAAAGAACTTCCACCATTTAGCAGGATCAACATCTGTGGAACACCTTGCAGGCGCCTACTCCCGGAGGAGTTTGTAAAGACGTTGTCCCTGACGTACTGGAGGGCTGCCCCGGTGTTGAGGGGTCTGCCTCCTTTGTGTTTCAGCCCTCTGACCGAATCCACAATATCCTCTCTGGTGGTGTACGTGTTCAGATAGAAATGGACCTCTGCATCTCTGCTGTACTGGACCACAGAGACACGGTCTTTGTTTTGTCCCACATTGAGTTTCTCCACCACTCTCTCAACAAAATCACGCATGGCAGGGAAGCCATTCCTTGTGCCATCGGAACCATCCAGAAGGAATACGATATCCTTTTTGGCAGTGTCAACTGAGAAAAAGACAGGAAGACAAACAATAAAAACCTCTGCAAAAAGTACGCTCGTGGCCTGATCATCAATTGGTGGGCGTGTTTTTTTGAAAGCGCCTAGCACTGCCTACTTCAATTTTAAAGACTTGGAAAGCACACCGCCACCTTTCTTTAAATGCACACATGGAGCTAAACAAGTATCACACTTCATGACTTTCTTTCCTTCCTTCTAGTTAAAAAAAAGTCAGATAGCCCTTCAAGCCAGCAAGAGGATGTGCTTTTGTTGACATACCAGGTACAGTTGGTGACTCTGGGGTGACGTCAACAACCACAGCTTCCACGGAAGACTGAAGTTGTTGTTGGACACTGGGAAGGTCAGTGAATTCAGACACAGATAGAGCATAACTGGGGTCGTAGGATATCTTCTGCAGTTCTTTGCTATCAGAGCTCCTGGTTCCGATTGCAAAGGTCAAGACTCCCAGCTGTTTGAGAGCAGAAGCTGGTTCATCAACACTGTCAAAAGACCTTCCACCACTTAACAATATCAGCACCTGTGGGACTCCTTCCAGGCGCCTGCTTCCGGCAGAGGCCGTGAAGACATTATCCCTCACGAACTGGAGAGCTGCTCCAGTGTTGAGGGGTCTTCCGCCTTTGTGCCTCAAACCTTTAACAGTGTCAAGGACCTCGCCCTTTGTGCTGTACGTGTTCAGATAGAACTGGACAGCTGGATCTCTGCTGTACTGAACCACTGAGACACGGTCCTTGTTGTCATCCACACTGAGTGTCTCTACTACTCTTTGGACAAAGTCTCGCATAGCTGGGAATCCAGTTCTAGTACTATCAGATCCATCCAACAAGAACACAACATCCCTTCCTGGTGCCTTTCTGTCCACTAGGGAACACAAAATTTGAGACATATTTAGTTTCATGTGTCAAACCTTTCCCGTGTGAAAGTCAGATGATGAAAGCTGACCTCAACCTTGACAATTTACTCTATTAATGCTTGCACAAATGATTTTCTCCTAAGTGGCACTGGCAGACTCAAACTCAGTAAAAATACAATTTATTACACTTCAGTTTGCGTCCCACCATGATCGTGGGATGGAAAAATGGGTCACTTTCTTACCAGTTACTGTTGGTGTCATGGGCGTGGCCCTCACTAGCACTGTGCTCATTACAGAGGAGAGCTGTTCTTGGACACTGGGGAGGTCAGTGAAGTCAGACACTGATAGAGCGTAACTAGGGTCATATGATATCTTCTGCAGCTCTCTACTGTCAGAGTTCCTTGTTCCAATGCCAATGGCAAAGATGCCCTGCTGTTTGAGAGCAGAGGCTGGGGCATCTACATTGTCAAAAGAACTTCCACCATTTAGCAGGATCAACATCTGTGGAACACCTTGCAGGCGCCTACTCCCGGAGGAGTTTGTAAAGACGTTGTCCCTGACGTACTGGAGGGCTGCCCCGGTGTTGAGGGGTCTGCCTCCTTTGTGTTTCAGCCCTCTGACCGAATCCACAATATCCTCTCTGGTGGTGTACGTGTTCAGATAGAAATGGACCTCTGCATCTCTGCTGTACTGGACCACAGAGACACGGTCTTTGTTTTGTCCCACATTGAGTTTCTCCACCACTCTCTCAACAAAATCACGCATGGCAGGGAAGCCATTCCTTGTGCCATCGGAACCATCCAGAAGGAATACGATATCCTTTTTGGCAGTGTCAACTGAGAAAAAGACAGGAAGACAAACAATAAAAACCTCTGCAAAAAGTACGCTCGTGGCCTGATCATCAATTGGTGGGCGTGTTTTTTTGAAAGCGCCTAGCACTGCCTACTTCAATTTTAAAGACTTGGAAAGCACACCGCCACCTTTCTTTAAATGCACACATGGAGCTAAACAAGTATCACACTTCATGACTTTCTTTCCTTCCTTCTAGTTAAAAAAAAGTCAGATAGCCCTTCAAGCCAGCAAGAGGATGTGCTTTTGTTGACATACCAGGTACAGTTGGTGACTCTGGGGTGACGTCAACAACCACAGCTTCCACGGAAGACTGAAGTTGTTGTTGGACACTGGGAAGGTCAGTGAATTCAGACACAGATAGAGCATAACTGGGGTCGTAGGATATCTTCTGCAGTTCTTTGCTATCAGAGCTCCTGGTTCCGATTGCAAAGGTCAAGACTCCCAGCTGTTTGAGAGCAGAAGCTGGTTCATCAACACTGTCAAAAGACCTTCCACCACTTAACAATATCAGCACCTGTGGGACTCCTTCCAGGCGCCTGCTTCCGGCAGAGGCCGTGAAGACATTATCCCTCACGAACTGGAGAGCTGCTCCAGTGTTGAGGGGTCTTCCGCCTTTGTGCCTCAAACCTTTAACAGTGTCAAGGACCTCGCCCTTTGTGCTGTACGTGTTCAGATAGAACTGGACAGCTGGATCTCTGCTGTACTGAACCACTGAGACACGGTCCTTGTTGTCATCCACACTGAGTGTCTCTACTACTCTTTGGACAAAGTCTCGCATAGCTGGGAATCCAGTTCTAGTACTATCAGATCCATCCAACAAGAACACAACATCCCTTCCTGGTGCCTTTCTGTCCACTAGGGAACACAAAATTTGAGACATATTTAGTTTCATGTGTCAAACCTTTCCCGTGTGAAAGTCAGATGATGAAAGCTGACCTCAACCTTGACAATTTACTCTATTAATGCTTGCACAAATTATTTTCTCCTAAGTGGCACTGGCAGACTCAAACTCAGTAAAAATACAATTTATTACACTTCAGTTTGCGTCCCACCATGATCGTGGGATGGAAAAATGGGTCACTTTCTTACCAGTTACTGTTGGTGTCATGGGCGTGGCCCTCACTAGCACTGTGCTCATTACAGAGGAGAGCTGTTCTTGGACACTGGGGAGGTCAGTGAAGTCAGACACTGATAGAGCGTAACTAGGGTCATATGATATCTTCTGCAGCTCTCTACTGTCAGAGTTCCTTGTTCCAATGCCAATGGCAAAGATGCCCTGCTGTTTGAGAGCAGAGGCTGGGGCATCTACATTGTCAAAAGAACTTCCACCATTTAGCAGGATCAACATCTGTGGAACACCTTGCAGGCGCCTACTCCCGGAGGAGTTTGTAAAGACGTTGTCCCTGACGTACTGGAGGGCTGCCCCGGTGTTGAGGGGTCTGCCTCCATTGTGTTTCAGCCCTCTGACCGAATCCACAATATCCTCTCTGGTGGTGTACGTGTTCAGATAGAAATGGACCTCTGCATCTCTGCTGTACTGGACCACAGAGACACGGTCTTTGTTTTGTCCCACATTGAGTTTCTCCACCACTCTCTCAACAAAATCACGCATGGCAGGGAAGCCATTCCTTGTGCCATCGGAACCATCCAGAAGGAATACGATATCCTTTTTGGCAGTGTCAACTGAGAAAAAGACAGGAAGACAAACAATAAAAACCTCTGCAAAAAGTACGCTCGTGGCCTGATCATCAATTGGTGGGCGTGTTTTTTTGAAAGCGCCTAGCACTGCCTACTTCAATTTTAAAGACTTGGAAAGCACACCGCCACCTTTCTTTAAATGCACACATGGAGCTAAACAAGTATCACACTTCATGACTTTCTTTCCTTCCTTCTAGTTAAAAAAAAGTCAGATAGCCCTTCAAGCCAGCAAGAGGATGTGCTTTTGTTGACATACCAGGTACAGTTGGTGACTCTGGGGTGACGTCAACAACCACAGCTTCCACGGAAGACTGAAGTTGTTGTTGGACACTGGGAAGGTCAGTGAATTCAGACACAGATAGAGCATAACTGGGGTCGTAGGATATCTTCTGCAGTTCTTTGCTATCAGAGCTCCTGGTTCCGATTGCAAAGGTCAAGACTCCCAGCTGTTTGAGAGCAGAAGCTGGTTCATCAACACTGTCAAATGACCTTCCACCACTTAACAATATCAGCACCTGTGGGACTCCTTCCAGGCGCCTGCTTCCGGCAGAGGCCGTGAAGACATTATCCCTCACGAACTGGAGAGCTGCTCCAGTGTTTAGGGGTCTTCCGCCTTTGTGCCTCAAACCTTTAACAGTGTCAAGGACCTCGCCCTTTGTGCTGTACGTGTTCAGATAGAACTGGACAGCTGGATCTCTGCTGTACTGAACCACTGAGACACGGTCCTTGTTGTCATCCACACTGAGTGTCTCTACTACTCTTTGGACAAAGTCTCGCATAGCTGGGAATCCAGTTCTAGTACTATCAGATCCATCCAACAAGAACACAACATCCCTTCCTGGTGCCTTTCTGTCCACTAGGGAACACAAAATTTGAGACATATTTAGTTTCATGTGTCAAACCTTTCCCGTGTGAAAGTCAGATGATGAAAGCTGACCTCAACCTTGACAATTTACTCTATTAATGCTTGCACAAATGATTTTCTCCTAAGTGGCACTGGCTGACTCAAACTCAGTAAAAATACAATTTATTACACTTCAGTTTGCGTCCCACCATGATCGTGGGATGGAAATATGGGTCACTTTCTTACCAGTTACTGTTGGTGTCATGGGCGTGGCCCTCACTAGCACTGTGCTCATTACAGAGGAGAGCTGTTCTTGGACACTGGGGAGGTCAGTGAAGTCAGACACTGATAGAGCGTAACTAGGGTCATATGATATCTTCTGCAGCTCTCTACTGTCAGAGTTCCTTGTTCCAATGCCAATGGCAAAGATGCCCTGCTGTTTGAGAGCAGAGGCTGGGGCATCTACATTGTCAAAAGAACTTCCACCATTTAGCAGGATCAACATCTGTGGAACACCTTGCAGGCGCCTACTCCCGGAGGAGTTTGTAAAGACGTTGTCCCTGACGTACTGGAGGGCTGCCCCGGTGTTGAGGGGTCTGCCTCCTTTGTGTTTCAGCCCTCTGACCGAATCCACAATATCCTCTCTGGTGGTGTACGTGTTCAGATAGAAATGGACCTCTGCATCTCTGCTGTACTGGACCACAGAGACACGGTCTTTGTTTTGTCCCACATTGAGTTTCTCCACCACTCTCTCAACAAAATCACGCATGGCAGGGAAGCCATTCCTTGTGCCATCGGAACCATCCAGAAGGAATACGATATCCTTTTTGGCAGTGTCAACTGAGAAAAAGACAGGAAGACAAACAATAAAAACCTCTGCAAAAAGTACGCTCGTGGCCTGATCATCAATTGGTGGGCGTGTTTTTTTGAAAGCGCCTAGCACTGCCTACTTCAATTTTAAAGACTTGGAAAGCACACCGCCACCTTTCTTTAAATGCACACATGGAGCTAAACAAGTATCACACTTCATGACTTTCTTTCCTTCCTTCTAGTTAAAAAAAAGTCAGATAGCCCTTCAAGCCAGCAAGAGGATGTGCTTTTGTTGACATACCAGGTACAGTTGGTGACTCTGGGGTGACGTCAACAACCACAGCTTCCACGGAAGACTGAAGTTGTTGTTGGACACTGGGAAGGTCAGTGAATTCAGACACAGATAGAGCATAACTGGGGTCGTAGGATATCTTCTGCAGTTCTTTGCTATCAGAGCTCCTGGTTCCGATTGCAAAGGTCAAGACTCCCAGCTGTTTGAGAGCAGAAGCTGGTTCATCAACACTGTCAAAAGACCTTCCACCACTTAACAATATCAGCACCTGTGGGACTCCTTCCAGGCGCCTGCTTCCGGCAGAGGCCGTGAAGACATTATCCCTCACGAACTGGAGAGCTGCTCCAGTGTTGAGGGGTCTTCCGCCTTTGTGCCTCAAACCTTTAACAGTGTCAAGGACCTCGCCCTTTGTGCTGTACGTGTTCAGATAGAACTGGACAGCTGGATCTCTGCTGTACTGAACCACTGAGACACGGTCCTTGTTGTCATCCACACTGAGTGTCTCTACTACTCTTTGGACAAAGTCTCGCATAGCTGGGAATCCAGTTCTAGTACTATCAGATCCATCCAACAAGAACACAACATCCCTTCCTGGTGCCTTTCTGTCCACTAGGGAACACAAAATTTGAGACATATTTAGTTTCATGTGTCAAACCTTTCCCGTGTGAAAGTCAGATGATGAAAGCTGACCTCAACCTTGACAATTTACTCTATTAATGCTTGCACAAATTATTTTCTCCTAAGTGGCACTGGCAGACTCAAACTCAGTAAAAATACAATTTATTACACTTCAGTTTGCGTCCCACCATGATCGTGGGATGGAAAAATGGGTCACTTTCTTACCAGTTACTGTTGGTGTCATGGGCGTGGCCCTCACTAGCACTGTGCTCATTACAGAGGAGAGCTGTTCTTGGACACTGGGGAGGTCAGTGAAGTCAGACACTGATAGAGCGTAACTAGGGTCATATGATATCTTCTGCAGCTCTCTACTGTCAGAGTTCCTTGTTCCAATGCCAATGGCAAAGATGCCCTGCTGTTTGAGAGCAGAGGCTGGGGCATCTACATTGTCAAAAGAACTTCCACCATTTAGCAGGATCAACATCTGTGGAACACCTTGCAGGCGCCTACTCCCGGAGGAGTTTGTAAAGACGTTGTCCCTGACGTACTGGAGGGCTGCCCCGGTGTTGAGGGGTCTGCCTCCATTGTGTTTCAGCCCTCTGACCGAATCCACAATATCCTCTCTGGTGGTGTACGTGTTCAGATAGAAATGGACCTCTGCATCTCTGCTGTACTGGACCACAGAGACACGGTCTTTGTTTTGTCCCACATTGAGTTTCTCCACCACTCTCTCAACAAAATCACGCATGGCAGGGAAGCCATTCCTTGTGCCATCGGAACCATCCAGAAGGAATACGATATCCTTTTTGGCAGTGTCAACTGAGAAAAAGACAGGAAGACAAACAATAAAAACCTCTGCAAAAAGTACGCTCGTGGCCTGATCATCAATTGGTGGGCGTGTTTTTTTGAAAGCGCCTAGCACTGCCTACTTCAATTTTAAAGACTTGGAAAGCACACCGCCACCTTTCTTTAAATGCACACATGGAGCTAAACAAGTATCACACTTCATGACTTTCTTTCCTTCCTTCTAGTTAAAAAAAAGTCAGATAGCCCTTCAAGCCAGCAAGAGGATGTGCTTTTGTTGACATACCAGGTACAGTTGGTGACTCTGGGGTGACGTCAACAACCACAGCTTCCACGGAAGACTGAAGTTGTTGTTGGACACTGGGAAGGTCAGTGAATTCAGACACAGATAGAGCATAACTGGGGTCGTAGGATATCTTCTGCAGTTCTTTGCTATCAGAGCTCCTGGTTCCGATTGCAAAGGTCAAGACTCCCAGCTGTTTGAGAGCAGAAGCTGGTTCATCAACACTGTCAAATGACCTTCCACCACTTAACAATATCAGCACCTGTGGGACTCCTTCCAGGCGCCTGCTTCCGGCAGAGGCCGTGAATACATTATCCCTCACGAACTGGAGAGCTGCTCCAGTGTTGAGGGGTCTTCCGCCTTTGTGCCTCAAACCTTTAACAGTGTCAAGGACCTCGCCCTTTGTGCTGTACGTGTTCAGATAGAACTGGACAGCTGGATCTCTGCTGTACTGAACCACTGAGACACGGTCCTTGTTGTCATCCACACTGAGTGTCTCTACTACTCTTTGGACAAAGTCTCGCATAGCTGGGAATCCAGTTCTAGTACTATCAGATCCATCCAACAAGAACACAACATCCCTTCCTGGTGCCTTTCTGTCCACTAGGGAACACAAAATTTGAGACATATTTAGTTTCATGTGTCAAACCTTTCCCGTGTGAAAGTCAGATGATGAAAGCTGACCTCAACCTTGACAATTTACTCTATTAATGCTGGCACAAATGATTTTCTCCTAAGTGGCACTGGCTGACTCAAACTCAGTAAAAATACAATTTATTACACTTCAGTTTGCGTCCCACCATGATCGTGGGATGGAAAAATGGGTCACTTTCTTACCAGTTACTGTTGGTGTCATGGGCGTGGCCCTCACTAGCACTGTGCTCATTACAGAGGAGAGCTGTTCTTGGACACTGGGGAGGTCAGTGAAGTCAGACACTGATAGAGCGTAACTAGGGTCATATGATATCTTCTGCAGCTCTCTACTGTCAGAGTTCCTTGTTCCAATGCCAATGGCAAAGATGCCCTGCTGTTTGAGAGCAGAGGCTGGGGCATCTACATTGTCAAAAGAACTTCCACCATTTAGCAGGATCAACATCTGTGGAACACCTTGCAGGCGCCTACTCCCGGAGGAGTTTGTAAAGACGTTGTCCCTGACGTACTGGAGGGCTGCCCCGGTGTTGAGGGGTCTGCCTCCTTTGTGTTTGAGCCCTCTGACCGAATCCACAATATCCTCTCTGGTGGTGTACGTGTTCAGATAGAAATGGACCTCTGCATCTCTGCTGTACTGGACCACAGAGACACGGTCTTTGTTTTGTCCCACATTGAGTTTCTCCACCACTCTCTCAACAAAATCACGCATGGCAGGGAAGCCATTCCTTGTGCCATCGGAACCATCCAGAAGGAATACGATATCCTTTTTGGCAGTGTCAACTGAGAAAAAGACAGGAAGACAAACAATAAAAACCTCTGCAAAAAGTACGCTCGTGGCCTGATCATCAATTGGTGGGCGTGTTTTTTTGAAAGCGCCTAGCACTGCCTACTTCAATTTTAAGGACTTGGAAAGCACACCGCTACCTTTCTTTAAATGCACACATGGAGCTAAACAAGTATGACACTTCATGACTTTCTTTCCTTCCTTCTAGTTAAAAAAAGTCAGATAGCCCTTCAAGCCAGCAAGAGGATGTGCTTTTGTTGACATACCAGGTACAGTTGGTGACTCTGGGGTGACGTCAACAACCACAGCTTCCACGGAAGACTGAAGTTGTTGTTGGACACTGGGAAGGTCAGTGAATTCAGACACAGATAGAGCATAACTGGGGTCGTAGGATATCTTCTGCAGTTCTTTGCTATCAGAGCTCCTGGTTCCGATTGCAAAGGTCAAGACTCCCAGCTGTTTGAGAGCAGAAGCTGGTTCATCAACACTGTCAAAAGACCTTCCACCACTTAACAATATCAGCACCTGTGGGACTCCTTCCAGGCGCCTGCTTCCGGCAGAGGCCGTGAAGACATTATCCCTCACGAACTGGAGAGCTGCTCCAGTGTTGAGGGGTCTTCCGCCTTTGTGCCTCAAACCTTTAACAGTGTCAAGGACCTCGCCCTTTGTGCTGTACGTGTTCAGATAGAACTGGACAGCTGGATCTCTGCTGTACTGAACCACTGAGACACGGTCCTTGTTGTCATCCACACTGAGTGTCTCTACTACTCTTTGGACAAAGTCTCGCATAGCTGGGAATCCAGTTCTAGTACTATCAGATCCATCCAACAAGAACACAACATCCCTTCCTGGTGCCTTTCTGTCCACTAGGGAACACAAAATTTGAGACATATTTAGTTTCATGTGTCAAACCTTTCCCGTGTGAAAGTCAGATGATGAAAGCTGACCTCAACCTTGACAATTTACTCTATTAATGCTTGCACAAATGATTTTCTCCTAAGTGGCACTGACTGACTCAAACTCAGTAAGAATACAATTTATTACACTTCAGTTTGCGTCCCACCATGATCGTGGGATGGAAAAATGGGTCACTTTCTTACCAGTTACTGTTGGTGTCATGGGCGTGGCCCTCACTAGCACTGTGCTCATTACAGAGGAGAGCTGTTCTTGGACACTGGGGAGGTCAGTGAAGTCAGACACTGATAGAGCGTAACTAGGGTCATATGATATCTTCTGCAGCTCTCTACTGTCAGAGTTCCTTGTTCCAATGCCAATGGCAAAGATGCCCTGCTGTTTGAGAGCAGAGGCTGGGGCATCTACATTGTCAAAAGAACTTCCACCATTTAGCAGGATCAACATCTGTGGAACACCTTGCAGGCGCCTACTCCCGGAGGAGTTTGTAAAGACGTTGTCCCTGACGTACTGGAGGGCTGCCCCGGTGTTGAGGGGTCTGCCTCCTTTGTGTTTCAGCCCTCTGACCGAATCCACAATATCCTCTCTGGTGGTGTACGTGTTCAGATAGAAATGGACCTCTGCATCTCTGCTGTACTGGACCACAGAGACACGGTCTTTGTTTTGTCCCACATTGAGTTTCTCCACCACTCTCTCAACAAAATCACGCATGGCAGGGAAGCCATTCCTTGTGCCATCGGAACCATCCAGAAGGAATACGATATCCTTTTTGGCAGTGTCAACTGAGAAAAAGACAGGAAGACAAACAATAAAAACCTCTGCAAAAAGTACGCTCGTGGCCTGATCATCAATTGGTGGGCGTGTTTTTTTGAAAGCGCCTAGCACTGCCTACTTCAATTTTAAGGACTTGGAAAGCACACCGCTACCTTTCTTTAAATGCACACATGGAGCTAAACAAGTATCACACTTCATGACTTTCTTTCCTTCCTTCTAGTTAAAAAAAGTCAGATAGCCCTTCAAGCCAGCAAGAGGATGTGCTTTTGTTGACATACCAGGTACAGTTGGTGACTCTGGGGTGACGTCAACAACCACAGCTTCCACGGAAGACTGAAGTTGTTGTTGGACACTGGGAAGGTCAGTGAATTCAGACACAGATAGAGCATAACTGGGGTCGTAGGATATCTTCTGCAGTTCTTTGCTATCAGAGCTCCTGGTTCCGATTGCAAAGGTCAAGACTCCCAGCTGTTTGAGAGCAGAAGCTGGTTCATCAACACTGTCAAAAGACCTTCCACCACTTAACAATATCAGCACCTGTGGGACTCCTTCCAGGCGCCTGCTTCCGGCAGAGGCCGTGAAGACATTATCCCTCACGAACTGGAGAGCTGCTCCAGTGTTGAGGGGTCTTCCGCCTTTGTGCCTCAAACCTTTAACAGTGTCAAGGACCTCGCCCTTTGTGCTGTACGTGTTCAGATAGAACTGGACAGCTGGATCTCTGCTGTACTGAACCACTGAGACACGGTCCTTGTTGTCATCCACACTGAGTGTCTCTACTACTCTTTGGACAAAGTCTCGCATAGCTGGGAATCCAGTTCTAGTACTATCAGATCCATCCAACAAGAACACAACATCCCTTCCTGGTGCCTTTCTGTCCACTAGGGAACACAAAATTTGAGACATATTTAGTTTCATGTGTCAAACCTTTCCCGTGTGAAAGTCAGATGATGAAAGCTGACCTCAACCTTGACAATTTACTCTATTAATGCTTGCACAAATGATTTTCTCCTAAGTGGCACTGGCTGACTCAAACTCAGTAAGAATACAATTTATTACACTTCAGTTTGCGTCCCACCATGATCGTGGGATGGAAAAATGGGTCACTTTCTTACCAGTTACTGTTGGTGTCATGGGCGTGGCCCTCACTTGCACTGTGCTCATTACAGAGGAGAGCTGTTCTTGGACACTGGGGAGGTCAGTGAAGTCAGACACTGATAGAGCGTAACTAGGGTCATATGATATCTTCTGCAGCTCTCTACTGTCAGAGTTCCTTGTTCCAATGCCAATGGCAAAGATGCCCTGCTGTTTGAGAGCAGAGGCTGGGGCATCTACATTGTCAAAAGAACTTCCACCATTTAGCAGGATCAACATCTGTGGAACACCTTGCAGGCGCCTACTCCCGGAGGAGTTTGTAAAGACATTGTCCCTGACGTACTGGAGGGCTGCCCCGGTGTTGAGGGGTCTGCCTCCTTTGTGTTTCAGCCCTCTGACCGAATCCACAATATCCTCTCTGGTGGTGTACGTGTTCAGATAGAAATGGACCTCTGCATCTCTGCTGTACTGGACCACAGAGACACGGTCTTTGTTTTGTCCCACATTGAGTTTCTCCACCACTCTCTCAACAAAATCACGCATGGCAGGGAAGCCATTCCTTGTGCCATCGGAACCATCCAGAAGGAATACGATATCCTTTTTGGCAGTGTCAACTGAGAAAAAGACAGGAAGACAAACAATAAAAACCTCTGCAAAAAGTACGCTCGTGGCCTGATCATCAATTGGTGGGCGTGTTTTTTTGAAAGCGCCTAGCACTGCCTACTTCAATTTTAAAGACTTGGAAAGCACACCGCCACCTTTCTTTAAATGCACACATTGAGCTAAACAAGTATCACACTTCATGACTTTCTTTCCTTCCTTCTAGTTAAAAAAAAAGTCAGATAGCCCTTCAAGCCAGCAAGAGGATGTGCTTTTGTTGACATACCAGGTACAGTTGGTGACTCTGGGGTGACGTCAACAACCACAGCTTCCACGGAAGACTGAAGTTGTTGTTGGACACTGGGAAGGTCAGTGAATTCAGACACAGATAGAGCATAACTGGGGTCGTAGGATATCTTCTGCAGTTCTTTGCTATCAGAGCTCCTGGTTCCGATTGCAAAGGTCAAGACTCCCAGCTGTTTGAGAGCAGAAGCTGGTTCATCAACACTGTCAAAAGACCTTCCACCACTTAACAATATCAGCACCTGTGGGACTCCTTCCAGGCGCCTGCTTCCGGCAGAGGCCGTGAAGACATTATCCCTCACGAACTGGAGAGCTGCTCCAGTGTTGAGGGGTCTTCCGCCTTTGTGCCTCAAACCTTTAACAGTGTCAAGGACCTCGCCCTTTGTGCTGTACGTGTTCAGATAGAACTGGACAGCTGGATCTCTGCTGTACTGAACCACTGAGACACGGTCCTTGTTGTCATCCACACTGAGTGTCTCTACTACTCTTTGGACAAAGTCTCGCATAGCTGGGAATCCAGTTCTAGTACTATCAGATCCATCCAACAAGAACACAACATCCCTTCCTGGTGCCTTTCTGTCCACTAGGGAACACAAAATTTGAGACATATTTAGTTTCATGTGTCAAACCTTTCCCGTGTGAAAGTCAGATGATGAAAGCTGACCTCAACCTTGACAATTTACTCTATTAATGCTTGCACAAATGATTTTCTCCTAAGTGGCACTGGCTGACTCAAACTCAGTAAGAATACAATTTATTACACTTCAGTTTGCGTCCCACCATGATCGTGGGATGGAAAAATGGGTCACTTTCTTACCAGTTACTGTTGGTGTCATGGGCGTGGCCCTCACTAGCACTGTGCTCATTACAGAGGAGAGCTGTTCTTGGACACTGGGGAGGTCAGTGAAGTCAGACACTGATAGAGCGTAACTAGGGTCATATGATATCTTCTGCAGCTCTCTACTGTCAGAGTTCCTTGTTCCAATGCCAATGGCAAAGATGCCCTGCTGTTTGAGAGCAGAGGCTGGGGCATCTACATTGTCAAAAGAACTTCCACCATTTAGCAGGATCAACATCTGTGGAACACCTTGCAGGCGCCTACTCCCGGAGGAGTTTGTAAAGACGTTGTCCCTGACGTACCGGAGGGCTGCCCCGGTGTTGAGGGGTCTGCCTCCTTTGTGTTTCAGCCCTCTGACCGAATCCACAATATCCTCTCTGGTTGTGTACGTGTTCAGATAGAAATGGACCTCTGCATCTCTGCTGTACTGGACCACAGAGACACGGTCTTTGTTTTGTCCCACATTGAGTTTCTCCACCACTCTCTCAACAAAATCACGCATGGCAGGGAAGCCATTCCTTGTGCCATCGGAACCATCCAGAAGGAATACGATATCCTTTTTGGCAGTGTCAACTGAGAAAAAGACAGGAAGACAAACAATAAAAACCTCTGCAAAAAGTACGCTCGTGGCCTGATCATCAATTGGTGGGCGTGTTTTTTTGAAAGCGCCTAGCACTGCCTACTTCAATTTTAAAGACTTGGAAAGCACACCGCCACCTTTCTTTAAATGCACACATGGAGCTAAACAAGTATCACACTTCATGACTTTCTTTCCTTCCTTCTAGTTAAAAAAAAAGTCAGATAGCCCTTCAAGCCAGCAAGAGGATGTGCTTTTGTTGACATACCAGGTACAGTTGGTGACTCTGGGGTGACGTCAACAACCACAGCTTCCACGGAAGACTGAAGTTGTTGTTGGACACTGGGAAGGTCAGTGAATTCAGACACAGATAGAGCATAACTGGGGTCGTAGGATATCTTCTGCAGTTCTTTGCTATCAGAGCTCCTGGTTCCGATTGCAAAGGTCAAGACTCCCAGCTGTTTGAGAGCAGAAGCTGGTTCATCAACACTGTCAAAAGACCTTCCACCACTTAACAATATCAGCACCTGTGGGACTCCTTCCAGGCGCCTGCTTCCGGCAGAGGCCGTGAAGACATTATCCCTCACGAACTGGAGAGCTGCTCCAGTGTTGAGGGGTCTTCCGCCTTTGTGCCTCAAACCTTTAACAGTGTCAAGGACCTCGCCCTTTGTGCTGTACGTGTTCAGATAGAACTGGACAGCTGGATCTCTGCTGTACTGAACCACTGAGACACGGTCCTTGTTGTCATCCACACTGAGTGTCTCTACTACTCTTTGGACAAAGTCTCGCATAGCTGGGAATCCAGTTCTAGTACTATCAGATCCATCCAACAAGAACACAACATCCCTTCCTGGTGCCTTTCTGTCCACTAGGGAACACAAAATTTGAGACATATTTAGTTTCATGTGTCAAACCTTTCCCGTGTGAAAGTCAGATGATGAAAGCTGACCTCAACCTTGACAATTTACTCTATTAATGCTTGCACAAATGATTTTCTCCTAAGTGGCACTGGCTGACTCAAACTCAGTAAGAATACAATTTATTACACTTCAGTTTGCGTCCCACCATGATCGTGGGATGGAAAAATGGGTCACTTTCTTACCAGTTACTGTTGGTGTCATGGGCGTGGCCCTCACTAGCACTGTGCTCATTACAGAGGAGAGCTGTTCTTGGACACTGGGGAGGTCAGTGAAGTCAGACACTGATAGAGCGTAACTAGGGTCATATGATATCTTCTGCAGCTCTCTACTGTCAGAGTTCCTTGTTCCAATGCCAATGGCAAAGATGCCCTGCTGTTTGAGAGCAGAGGCTGGGGCATCTACATTGTCAAAAGAACTTCCACCATTTAGCAGGATCAACATCTGTGGAACACCTTGCAGGCGCCTACTCCCGGAGGAGTTTGTAAAGACGTTGTCCCTGACGTACCGGAGGGCTGCCCCGGTGTTGAGGGGTCTGCCTCCTTTGTGTTTCAGCCCTCTGACCGAATCCACAATATCCTCTCTGGTTGTGTACGTGTTCAGATAGAAATGGACCTCTGCATCTCTGCTGTACTGGACCACAGAGACACGGTCTTTGTTTTGTCCCACATTGAGTTTCTCCACCACTCTCTCAACAAAATCACGCATGGCAGGGAAGCCATTCCTTGTGCCATCGGAACCATCCAGAAGGAATACGATATCCTTTTTGGCAGTGTCAACTGAGAAAAAGACAGGAAGACAAACAATAAAAACCTCTGCAAAAAGTACGCTCGTGGCCTGATCATCAATTGGTTGGCGTGTTTTTTTGAAAGCGCCTAGCACTGCCTACTTCAATTTTAAAGACTTGGAAAGCACACCGCCACCTTTCTTTAAATGCACACATGGAGCTAAACAAGTATCACACTTCATGACTTTCTTTCCTTCCTTCTAGTTAAAAAAAAAGTCAGATAGCCCTTCAAGCCAGCAAGAGGATGTGCTTTTGTTGACATACCAGGTACAGTTGGTGACTCTGGGGTGACGTCAACAACCACAGCTTCCACGGAAGACTGAAGTTGTTGTTGGACACTGGGAAGGTCAGTGAATTCAGACACAGATAGAGCATAACTGGGGTCGTAGGATATCTTCTGCAGTTCTTTGCTATCAGAGCTCCTGGTTCCGATTGCAAAGGTCAAGACTCCCAGCTGTTTGAGAGCAGAAGCTGGTTCATCAACACTGTCAAAAGACCTTCCACCACTTAACAATATCAGCACCTGTGGGACTCCTTCCAGGCGCCTGCTTCCGGCAGAGGCTGTGAAGACATTATCCCTCACGAACTGGAGAGCTGCTCCAGTGTTGAGGGGTCTTCCGCCTTTGTGCCTCAAACCTTTAACAGTGTCAAGGACCTCGCTCTTTGTGCTGTACGTGTTCAGATAGAACTGGACAGCTGGATCTCTGCTGTACTGAACCACTGAGACACGGTCCTTGTTGTCATCCACACTGAGTGTCTCTACTACTCTTTGGACAAAGTCTCGCATAGCTGGGAATCCAGTTCTAGTACTATCAGATCCATCCAACAAGAACACAACATCCCTTCCTGGTGCCTTTCTGTCCACTAGGGAACACAAAATTTGAGACATATTTAGTTTCATGTGTCAAACCTTTCCCGTGTGAAAGTCAGATGATGAAAGCTGACCTCAACCTTGACAATTTACTCTATTAATGCTTGCACAAATGATTTTCTCCTAAGTGGCACTGGCTGACTCAAACTCAGTAAGAATACAATTTATTACACTTCAGTTTGCGTCCCACCATGATCGTGGGATGGAAAAATGGGTCACTTTCTTACCAGTTACTGTTGGTGTCATGGGCGTGGCCCTCACTAGCACTGTGCTCATTACAGAGGAGAGCTGTTCTTGGACACTGGGGAGGTCAGTGAAGTCAGACACTGATAGAGCGTAACTAGGGTCATATGATATCTTCTGCAGCTCTCTACTGTCAGAGTTCCTTGTTCCAATGCCAATGGCAAAGATGCCCTGCTGTTTGAGAGCAGAGGCTGGGGCATCTACATTGTCAAAAGAACTTCCACCATTTAGCAGGATCAACATCTGTGGAACACCTTGCAGGCGCCTACTCCCGGAGGAGTTTGTAAAGACGTTGTCCCTGACGTACTGGAGGGCTGCCCCGGTGTTTTGGGGTCTGCCTCCTTTGTGTTTCAGCCCTCTGACCGAATCCACAATATCCTCTCTGGTGGTGTACGTGTTCAGATAGAAATGGACCTCTGCATCTCTGCTGTACTGGACCACAGAGACACGGTCTTTGTTTTGTCCCACATTGAGTTTCTCCACCACTCTCTCAACAAAATCACGCATGGCAGGGAAGCCATTCCTTGTGCCATCGGAACCATCCAGAAGGAATACGATATCCTTTTTGGCAGTGTCAACTGAGAAAAAGACAGGAAGACAAACAATAAAAACCTCTGCAAAAAGTACGCTCGTGGCCTGATCATCAATTGGTGGGCGTGTTTTTTTGAAAGCGCCTAGCACTGCCTACTTCAATTTTAAAGACTTGGAAAGCACACCGCCACCTTTCTTTAAATGCACACATGGAGCTAAACAAGTATCACACTTCATGACTTTCTTTCCTTCCTTCTAGTTAAAAAAAAGTCAGATAGCCCTTCAAGCCAGCAAGAGGATGTGCTTTTGTTGACATACCAGGTACAGTTGGTGACTCTGGGGTGACATCAACAACCACAGCTTCCACGGAAGACTGAAGTTGTTGTTGGACACTGGGAAGGTCAGTGAATTCAGACACAGATAGAGCATAACTGGGGTCGTAGGATATCTTCTGCAGTTCTTTGCTATCAGAGCTCCTGGTTCCGATTGCAAAGGTCAAGACTCCCAGCTGTTTGAGAGCAGAAGCTGGTTCATCAACACTGTCAAAAGACCTTCCACCACTTAACAATATCAGCACCTGTGGGACTCCTTCCAGGCGCCTGCTTCCGGCAGAGGCCGTGAAGACATTATCCCTCACGAACTGGAGAGCTGCTCCAGTGTTGAGGGGTCTTCCGCCTTTGTGCCTCAAACCTTTAACAGTGTCAAGGACCTCGCCCTTTGTGCTGTACGTGTTCAGATAGAACTGGACAGCTGGATCTCTGCTGTACTGAACCACTGAGACACGGTCCTTGTTGTCATCCACACTGAGTGTCTCTACTACTCTTTGGACAAAGTCTCGCATAGCTGGGAATCCAGTTCTAGTACTATCAGATCCATCCAACAAGAACACAACATCCCTTCCTGGTGCCTTTCTGTCCACTAGGGAACACAAAATTTGAGACATATTTAGTTTCATGTGTCAAACCTTTCCCGTGTGAAAGTCAGATGATGAAAGCTGACCTCAACCTTGACAATTTACTCTATTAATGCTGGCACAAATGATTTTCTCCTAAGTGGCACTGGCTGACTCAAACTCAGTAAGAATACAATTTATTACACTTCAGTTTGCGTCCCACCATGATCGTGGGATGGAAAAATGGGTCACTTTCTTACCAGTTACTGTTGGTGTCATGGGCGTGGCCCTCACTAGCACTGTGCTCATTACAGAGGAGAGCTGTTCTTGGACACTGGGGAGGTCAGTGAAGTCAGACACTGATAGAGCGTAACTAGGGTCATATGATATCTTCTGCAGCTCTCTACTGTCAGAGTTCCTTGTTCCAATGCCAATGGCAAAGATGCCCTGCTGTTTGAGAGCAGAGGCTGGGGCATCTACATTGTCAAAAGAACTTCCACCATTTAGCAGGATCAACATCTGTGGAACACCTTGCAGGCGCCTACTCCCGGAGGAGTTTGTAAAGACGTTGTCCCTGACGTACTGGAGGGCTGCCCCGGTGTTGAGGGTTCTGCCTCCTTTGTGTTTCAGCCCTCTGACCGAATCCACAATATCCTCTCTGGTGGTGTACGTGTTCAGATAGAAATGGACCTCTGCATCTCTGCTGTACTGGACCACAGAGACACGGTCTTTGTTTTGTCCCACATTGAGTTTCTCCACCACTCTCTCAACAAAATCACGCATGGCAGGGAAGCCATTCCTTGTGCCATCGGAACCATCCAGAAGGAATACGATATCCTTTTTGGCAGTGTCAACTGAGAAAAAGACAGGAAGACAAACAATAAAAACCTCTGCAAAAAGTACGCTCGTGGCCTGATCATCAATTGGTGGGCGTGTTTTTTTGAAAGCGCCTAGCACTGCCTACTTCATTTTTAAAGACTTGGAAAGCACACCGCCACCTTTCTTTAAATGCACACATGGAGCTAAACAAGTATCACACTTCATGACTTTCTTTCGTTCCTTCTAGTTAAAAAAAGTCAGATAACCCTTCAAGCCAGCAAGAGGATGTGCGTTTGTTAACATACCAGGTACAGTTGGTGACTCTAGGGTGATGTCAACAACCACAGCTTCCACGGAAGACTGAAGTTGTTGTTGGACACTGGGAAGGTCAGTGAATTCAGACACAGATAGAGCATAACTGGGGTCGTAGGATATCTTCTGCAGTTCTTTGCTATCAGAGCTCCTGGTTCCGATTGCAAAGGTCAAGACTCCCAGCTGTTTGAGAGCAGAAGCTGGTTCATCAACACTGTCAAAAGACCTTCCACCACTTAACAATATCAGCACCTGTGGGACTCCTTCCAGGCGCCTGCTTCCGGCAGAGGCCGTGAAGACATTATCCCTCACGAACTGGAGAGCTGCTCCAGTGTTGAGGGGTCTTCCGCCTTTGTGCCTCAAACCTTTAACAGTGTCAAGGACCTCGCCCTTTGTGCTGTACGTGTTCAGATAGAACTGGACAGCTGGATCTCTGCTGTACTGAACCACTGAGACACGGTCCTTGTTGTCATCCACACTGAGTGTCTCTACTACTCTTTGGACAAAGTCTCGCATAGCTGGGAATCCAGTTCTAGTACTATCAGATCCATCCAACAAGAACACAACATCCCTTCCTGGTGCCTTTCTGTCCACTAGGGAACACAAAATTTGAGACATATTTAGTTTCATGTGTCAAACCTTTCCCGTGTGAAAGTCAGATGATGAAAGCTGACCTCAACCTTGACAATTTACTCTATTAATGCTTGCACAAATGATTTTCTCCTAAGTGGCACTGGCTGACTCAAACTCAGTAAGAATACAATTTATTACACTTCAGTTTGCGTCCCACCATGATCGTGGGATGGAAAAATGGGTCACTTTCTTACCAGTTACTGTTGGTGTCATGGGCGTGGCCCTCACTAGCACTGTGCTCATTACAGAGGAGAGCTGTTCTTGGACACTGGGGAGGTCAGTGAAGTCAGACACTGATAGAGCGTAACTAGGGTCATATGATATCTTCTGCAGCTCTCTACTGTCAGAGTTCCTTGTTCCAATGCCAATGGCAAAGATGCCCTGCTGTTTGAGAGCAGAGGCTGGGGCATCTACATTGTCAAAAGAACTTCCACCATTTAGCAGGATCAACATCTGTGGAACACCTTGCAGGCGCCTACTCCCGGAGGAGTTTGTAAAGACGTTGTCCCTGACGTACTGGAGGGCTGCCCCGGTGTTTTGGGGTCTGCCTCCTTTGTGTTTCAGCCCTCTGACCGAATCCACAATATCCTCTCTGGTGGTGTACGTGTTCAGATAGAAATGGACCTCTGCATCTCTGCTGTACTGGACCACAGAGACACGGTCTTTGTTTTGTCCCACATTGAGTTTCTCCACCACTCTCTCAACAAAATCACGCATGGCAGGGAAGCCATTCCTTGTGCCATCGGAACCATCCAGAAGGAATACGATATCCTTTTTGGCAGTGTCAACTGAGAAAAAGACAGGAAGACAAACAATAAAAACCTCTGCAAAAAGTACGCTCGTGGCCTGATCATCAATTGGTGGGCGTGTTTTTTTGAAAGCGCCTAGCACTGCCTACTTCATTTTTAAAGACTTGGAAAGCACACCGCCACCTTTCTTTAAATGCACACATGGAGCTAAACAAGTATCACACCTCATGACTTTCTTTCCTTCCTTCTAGTTAAAAAAAAAGTCAGATAACCCTTCAAGCCAGCAAGAGGATGTGCGTTTGTTAACATACCAGGTACAGTTGGTGACTCTAGGGTGATGTCAACAACCACAGCTTCCACGGAAGACTGAAGTTGTTGTTGGACACTGGGAAGGTCAGTGAATTCAGACACAGATAGAGCATAACTGGGGTCGTAGGATATCTTCTGCAGTTCTTTGCTATCAGAGCTCCTGGTTCCGATTGCAAAGGTCAAGACTCCCAGCTGTTTGAGAGCAGAAGCTGGTTCATCAACACTGTCAAAAGACCTTCCACCACTTAACAATATCAGCACCTGTGGGACTCCTTCCAGGCGCCTGCTTCCGGCAGAGGCCGTGAAGACATTATCCCTCACGAACTGGAGAGCTGCTCCAGTGTTGAGGGGTCTTCCGCCTTTGTGCCTCAAACCTTTAACAGTGTCAAGGACCTCGCCCTTTGTGCTGTACGTGTTCAGATAGAACTGGACAGCTGGATCTCTGCTGTACTGAACCACTGAGACACGGTCCTTGTTGTCATCCACACTGAGTGTCTCTACTACTCTTTGGACAAAGTCTCGCACAGCTCGGAATCCAGTTCTAGTACCATCAGATCCATCCAACAAGAACACAACATCCCTTCCTGGTGCCTTTCTGTCCACTAGGGAACACAAAATTTGAGACATATTTAGTTTCATGTGTCAAACCTTTCCCGTGTGAAAGTCAGATGATGAAAGCTGACCTCAACCTTGACAATTTACTCTATTAATGCTGGCACAAATGATTTTCTCCTAAGTGGCACTGGCTGACTCAAACTCAGTAAGAATACAATTTATTACACTTCAGTTTGCGTCCCACCATGATCGTGGGATGGAAAAATGGGTCACTTTCTTACCAGTTACTGTTGGTGTCATGGGCGTGGCCCTCACTAGCACTGTGCTCATTACAGAGGAGAGCTGTTCTTGGACACTGGGGAGGTCAGTGAAGTCAGACACTGATAGAGCGTAACTAGGGTCATATGATATCTTCTGCAGCTCTCTACTGTCAGAGTTCCTTGTTCCAATGCCAATGGCAAAGATGCCCTGCTGTTTGAGAGCAGAGGCTGGGGCATCTACATTGTCAAAAGAACTTCCACCATTTAGCAGGATCAACATCTGTGGAACACCTTGCAGGCGCCTACTCCCGGAGGAGTTTGTAAAGACGTTGTCCCTGACGTACTGGAGGGCTGCCCCGGTGTTGAGGGGTCTGCCTCCTTTGTGTTTCAGCCCTCTGACCGAATCCACAATATCCTCTCTGGTGGTGTACGTGTTCAGATAGAAATGGACCTCTGCATCTCTGCTGTACTGGACCACAGAGACACGGTCTTTGTTTTGTCCCACATTGAGTTTCTCCACCACTCTCTCAACAAAATCACGCATGGCAGGGAAGCCATTCCTTGTGCCATCGGAACCATCCAGAAGGAATACGATATCCTTTTTGGCAGTGTCAACTGAGAAAAAGACAGGAAGACAAACAATAAAAACCTCTGCAAAAAGTACGCTCGTGGCCTGATCATCAATTGGTGGGCGTGTTTTTTTGAAAGCGCCTAGCACTGCCTACTTCATTTTTAAAGACTTGGAAAGCACACCGCCACCTTTCTTTAAATGCACACATGGAGCTAAACAAGTATCACACTTCATGACTTTCTTTCCTTCCTTCTAGTTAAAAAAAGTCAGATAACCCTTCAAGCCAGCAAGAGGATGTGCATTTGTTAACATACCAGGTACAGTTGGTGACTCTAGGGTGATGTCAACAACCACAGCTTCCACGGAAGACTGAAGTTGTTGTTGGACACTGGGAAGGTCAGTGAATTCAGACACAGATAGAGCATAACTGGGGTCGTAGGATATCTTCTGCAGTTCTTTGCTATCAGAGCTCCTGGTTCCGATTGCAAAGGTCAAGACTCCCAGCTGTTTGAGAGCAGAAGCTGGTTCATCAACACTGTCAAAAGACCTTCCACCACTTAACAATATCAGCACCTGTGGGACTCCTTCCAGGCGCCTGCTTCCGGCAGAGGCCGTGAAGACATTATCCCTCACGAACTGGAGAGCTGCTCCAGTGTTGAGGGGTCTTCCGCCTTTGTGCCTCAAACCTTTAACAGTGTCAAGGACCTCGCCCTTTGTGGTGTACGTGTTCAGATAGAACTGGACAGCTGGATCTCTGCTGTACTGAACCACTGAGACACGGTCCTTGTTGTCATCCACACTGAGTGTCTCTACTACTCTTTGGACAAAGTCTCGCATAGCTGGGAATCCAGTTCTAGTACTATCAGATCCATCCAACAAGAACACAACATCCCTTCCTGGTGCCTTTCTATCCACTAGGGAACACAAAATTTGAGACATATTTAGTTTCATGTGTCAAACCTTTCCCGTGTTAAAGTCAGATGATGAAAGCTGACCTCAACCTTGACAATTTACTCTATTAATGCTTGCACAAATGATTTTCTCCTAAGTGGCACTGGCTGACTCAAACTCAGTAAGAATACAATTTATTACACTTCAGTTTGCGTCCCACCATGATCGTGGGATGGAAAAATGGGTCACTTTCTTACCAGTTACTGTTGGTGTCATGGGCGTGGCCCTCACTAGCACTGTGCTCATTACAGAGGAGAGCTGTTCTTGGACACTGGGGAGGTCAGTGAAGTCAGACACTGATAGAGCGTAACTAGGGTCATATGATATCTTCTGCAGCTCTCTACTGTCAGAGTTCCTTGTTCCAATGCCAATGGCAAAGATGCCCTGCTGTTTGAGAGCAGAGGCTGGGGCATCTACATTGTCAAAAGAACTTCCACCATTTAGCAGGATCAACATCTGTGGAACACCTTGCAGGCGCCTACTCCCGGAGGAGTTTGTAAAGACGTTGTCCCTGACGTACTGGAGGGCTGCCCCGGTGTTGAGGGGTCTGCCTCCTTTGTGTTTCAGCCCTCTGACCGAATCCACAATATCCTCTCTGGTGGTGTACGTGTTCAGATAGAAATGGACCTCTGCATCTCTGCTGTACTGGACCACAGAGACACGGTCTTTGTTTTGTCCCACATTGAGTTTCTCCACCACTCTCTCAACAAAATCACGCATGGCAGGGAAGCCATTCCTTGTGCCATCGGAACCATCCAGAAGGAATACGATATCCTTTTTGGCAGTGTCAACTGAGAAAAAGACAGGAAGACAAACAATAAAAACCTCTGCAAAAAGTACGCTCGTGGCCTGATCATCAATTGGTGGGCGTGTTTTTTTGAAAGCGCCTAGCACTGCCTACTTCATTTTTAAAGACTTGGAAAGCACACCGCCACCTTTCTTTAAATGCACACATGGAGCTAAACAAGTATCACACTTCATGACTTTCTTTCCTTCCCTCTAGTTAAAAAAAGTCAGATAACCCTTCAAGCCAGCAAGAGGATGTGCGTTTGTTGACATACCAGGTACAGTTGGTGACTCTGGGGTGACATCAACAACCACAGCTTCCACGGAAGACTGAAGTTGTTGTTGGACACTGGGAAGGTCAGTGAATTCAGACACAGATAGAGCATAACTGGGGTCGTAGGATATCTTCTGCAGTTCTTTGCTATCAGAGCTCCTGGTTCCGATTGCAAAGGTCAAGACTCCCAGCTGTTTGAGAGCAGAAGCTGGTTCATCAACACTGTCAAAAGACCTTCCACCACTTAACAATATCAGCACCTGTGGGACTCCTTCCAGGCGCCTGCTTCCGGCAGAGGCCGTGAAGACATTATCCCTCACGAACTGGAGAGCTGCTCCAGTGTTGAGGGGTCTTCCGCCTTTGTGCCTCAAACCTTTAACAGTGTCAAGGACCTCGCCCTTTGTGGTGTACGTGTTCAGATAGAACTGGACAGCTGGATCTCTGCTGTACTGAACCACTGAGACACGGTCCTTGTTGTCATCCACACTGAGTGTCTCTACTACTCTTTGGACAAAGTCTCGCACAGCACGGAATCCAGTTCTAGTACCATCAGATCCATCCAACAAGAACACAACATCCCTTCCTGGTGCCTTTCTGTCCACTAGGGAACACAAAATTTGAGACATATTTAGTTTCATGTGTCAAACCTTTCCCGTGTGAAAGTCAGATGATGAAAGCTGACCTCAACCTTTACAATTTACTCTATTAATGCTTGCACAAATGATTTTCTCCTAAGTGGCACTGGCTGACTCAAACTCAGTAAGAGTACACTTTATTACACTTCAGTTTGTATCCCACCATGATCTTGAGATGGAAAAATGGGTCACTTTCTTACCAGTTACTGTTGGTGTCATGGGCGTGGCCCTCACTAGCACTGTGCTCATTACAGAGGAGAGCTGTTCTTGGACACTGGGGAGGTCAGTGAAGTCAGACACTGATAGAGCGTAACTAGGGTCATATGATATCTTCTGCAGCTCTCTACTGTCAGAGTTCCTTGTTCCAATGCCAATGGCAAAGATGCCCTGCTGTTTGAGAGCAGAGGCTGGGGCATCTACATTGTCAAAAGAACTTCCACCATTTAGCAGGATCAACATCTGTGGAACACCTTGCAGGCGCCTACTCCCGGAGGAGTTTGTAAAGACGTTGTCCCTGACGTACTGGAGGGCTGCCCCGGTGTTGAGGGGTCTGCCTCCTTTGTGTTTCAGCCCTCTGACCGAATCCACAATATCCTCTCTGGTGGTGTACGTGTTCAGATAGAAATGGACCTCTGCATCTCTGCTGTACTGGACCACAGAGACACGGTCTTTGTTTTGTCCCACATTGAGTTTCTCCACCACTCTCTCAACAAAATCACGCATGGCAGGGAAGCCATTCCTTGTGCCATCGGAACCATCCAGAAGGAATACGATATCCTTTTTGGCAGTGTCAACTGAGAAAAAGACAGGAAGACAAACAATAAAAACCTCTGCAAAAAGTACGCTCGTGGCCTGATCATCAATTGGTGGGCGTGTTTTTTTGAAAGCGCCTAGCACTGCCTACTTCAATTTTAAGGACTTGGAAAGCACACCGCTACCTTTCTTTAAATGCACACATGGAGCTAAACAAGTATCACACTTCATGACTTTCTTTCCTTCCTTCTAGTTAAAAAAAGTCAGATAGCCCTTCAAGCCAGCAAGAGGATGTGCTTTTGTTGACATACCAGGTACAGTTGGTGACTCTGGGGTGACGTCAACAACCACAGCTTCCACGGAAGACTGAAGTTGTTGTTGGACACTGGGAAGGTCAGTGAATTCAGACACAGATAGAGCATAACTGGGGTCGTAGGATATCTTCTGCAGTTCTTTGCTATCAGAGCTCCTGGTTCCGATTGCAAAGGTCAAGACTCCCAGCTGTTTGAGAGCAGAAGCTGGTTCATCAACACTGTCAAAAGACCTTCCACCACTTAACAATATCAGCACCTGTGGGACTCCTTCCAGGCGCCTGCTTCCGGCAGAGGCCGTGAAGACATTATCCCTCACGAACTGGAGAGCTGCTCCAGTGTTGAGGGGTCTTCCGCCTTTGTGCCTCAAACCTTTAACAGTGTCAAGGACCTCGCCCTTTGTGCTGTACGTGTTCAGATAGAACTGGACAGCTGGATCTCTGCTGTACTGAACCACTGAGACACGGTCCTTGTTGTCATCCACACTGAGTGTCTCTACTACTCTTTGGACAAAGTCTCGCATAGCTGGGAATCCAGTTCTAGTACTATCAGATCCATCCAACAAGAACACAACATCCCTTCCTGGTGCCTTTCTGTCCACTAGGGAACACAAAATTTGAGACATATTTAGTTTCATGTGTCAAACCTTTCCCGTGTTAAAGTCAGATGATGAAAGCTGACCTCAACCTTGACAATTTACTCTATTAATGCTTGCACAAATGATTTTCTCCTAAGTGGCACTGGCTGACTCAAACTCAGTAAGAATACAATTTATTACACTTCAGTTTGCGTCCCACCATGATCGTGGGATGGAAAAATGGGTCACTTTCTTACCAGTTACTGTTGGTGTCATGGGCGTGGCCCTCACTAGCACTGTGCTCATTACAGAGGAGAGCTGTTCTTGGACACTGGGGAGGTCAGTGAAGTCAGACACTGATAGAGCGTAACTAGGGTCATATGATATCTTCTGCAGCTCTCTACTGTCAGAGTTCCTTGTTCCAATGCCAATGGCAAAGATGCCCTGCTGTTTGAGAGCAGAGGCTGGGGCATCTACATTGTCAAAAGAACTTCCACCATTTAGCAGGATCAACATCTGTGGAACACCTTGCAGGCGCCTACTCCCGGAGGAGTTTGTAAAGACGTTGTCCCTGACGTACTGGAGGGCTGCCCCGGTGTTGAGGGGTCTGCCTCCTTTGTGTTTCAGCCCTCTGACCGAATCCACAATATCCTCTCTGGTGGTGTACGTGTTCAGATAGAAATGGACCTCTGCATCTCTGCTGTACTGGACCACAGAGACACGGTCTTTGTTTTGTCCCACATTGAGTTTCTCCACCACTCTCTCAACAAAATCACGCATGGCAGGGAAGCCATTCCTTGTGCCATCGGAACCATCCAGAAGGAATACGATATCCTTTTTGGCAGTGTCAACTGAGAAAAAGACAGGAAGACAAACAATAAAAACCTCTGCAAAAAGTACGCTCGTGGCCTGATCATCAATTGGTGGGCGTGTTTTTTTGAAAGCGCCTAGCACTGCCTACTTCATTTTTAAAGACTTGGAAAGCACACCGCCACCTTTCTTTAAATGCACACATGGAGCTAAACAAGTATCACACCTCATGACTTTCTTTCCTTCCTTCTAGTTAAAAAAAAAGTCAGATAACCCTTCAAGCCAGCAAGAGGATGTGCGTTTGTTAACATACCAGGTACAGTTGGTGACTCTAGGGTGATGTCAACAACCACAGCTTCCACGGAAGACTGAAGTTGTTGTTGGACACTGGGAAGGTCAGTGAATTCAGACACAGATAGAGCATAACTGGGGTCATAGGATATCTTCTGCAGTTCTTTGCTATCAGAGCTCCTGGTTCCGATTGCAAAGGTCAAGACTCCCAGCTGTTTGAGAGCAGAAGCTGGTTCATCAACACTGTCAAAAGACCTTCCACCACTTAACAATATCAGCACCTGTGGGACTCCTTCCAGGCGCCTGCTTCCGGCAGAGGCCGTGAAGACATTATCTCTCACGAACTGGAGAGCTGCTCCAGTGTTGAGGGGTCTTCCGCCTTTGTGCCTCAAACCTTTAACAGTGTCAAGGACCTCGCCCTTTGTGGTGTACGTGTTCAGATAGAACTGGACAGCTGGATCTCTGCTGTACTGAACCACTGAGACACGGTCCTTGTTGTCATCCACACTGAGTGTCTCTACTACTCTTTGGACAAAGTCTCGCATAGCTGGGAATCCAGTTCTAGTACTATCAGATCCATCCAACAAGAACACAACATCCCTTCCTGGTGCCTTTCTGTCCACTAGGGAACACAAAATTTGAGACATATTTAGTTTCATGTGTCAAACCTTTCCCGTGTTAAAGTCAGATGATGAAAGCTGACCTCAACCTTGACAATTTACTCTATTAATGCTTGCACAAATGATTTTCTCCTAAGTGGCACTGGCTGACTCAAACTCAGTAAGAATACAATTTATTACACTTCAGTTTGCGTCCCACCATGATCGTGGGATGGAAAAATGGGTCACTTTCTTACCAGTTACTGTTGGTGTCATGGGCGTGGCCCTCACTAGCACTGTGCTCATTACAGAGGAGAGCTGTTCTTGGACACTGGGGAGGTCAGTGAAGTCAGACACTGATAGAGCGTAACTAGGGTCATATGATATCTTCTGCAGCTCTCTACTGTCAGAGTTCCTTGTTCCAATGCCAATGGCAAAGATGCCCTGCTGTTTGAGAGCAGAGGCTGGGGCATCTACATTGTCAAAAGAACTTCCACCATTTAGCAGGATCAACATCTGTGGAACATCTTGCAGGCGCCTACTCCCGGAGGAGTTTGTAAAGACGTTGTCCCTGACGTACTGGAGGGCTGCCCCGGTGTTGAGGGGTCTGCCTCCTTTGTGTTTCAGCCCTCTGACCGAATCCACAATATCCTCTCTGGTGGTGTACGTGTTCAGATAGAAATGGACCTCTGCATCTCTGCTGTACTGGACCACAGAGACACGGTCTTTGTTTTGTCCCACATTGAGTTTCTCCACCACTCTCTCAACAAAATCACGCATGGCAGGGAAGCCATTCCTTGTGCCATCGGAACCATCCAGAAGGAATACGATATCCTTTTTGGCAGTGTCAACTGAGAAAAAGACAGGAAGACAAACAATAAAAACCTCTGCAAAAAGTACGCTCGTGGCCTGATCATCAATTGGTGGGCGTGTTTTTTTGAAAGCGCCTAGCACTGCCTACTTCAATTTTAAGGACTTGGAAAGCACACCACTACCTTTCTTTAAATGCACACATGGAGCTAAACAAGTATCACACTTCATGACTTTCTTTCCTTCCTTCTAGTTAAAAAAAGTCAGATAGCCCTTCAAGCCAGCAAGAGGATGTGCTTTTGT
Organism: Thunnus maccoyii; assembly: GCF_910596095.1. NCBI lineage: Eukaryota > Metazoa > Chordata > Actinopteri > Scombriformes > Scombridae > Thunnus > Thunnus maccoyii. Next base: position 5,821,389 of record NC_056543.1, read on the forward strand.
TGACATACCAGGTACAGTTGGTGACTCTGGGGTGACGTCAACAACCACAGCTTCCACGGAAGACTGAAGTTGTTGTTGGACACTGGGAAGGTCAGTGAATTCAGACACAGATAGAGCATAACTGGGGTCGTAGGATATCTTCTGCAGTTCTTTGCTATCAGAGCTCCTGGTTCCGATTGCAAAGGTCAAGACTCCCAGCTGTTTGAGAGCAGAAGCTGGTTCATCAACACTGTCAAAAGACCTTCCACCACTTAACAATATCAGCACCTGTGGGACTCCTTCCAGGCGCCTGCTTCCGGCAGAGGCCGTGAAGACATTATCCCTCACGAACTGGAGAGCTGCTCCAGTGTTGAGGGGTCTTCCGCCTTTGTGCCTCAAACCTTTAACAGTGTCAAGGACCTCGCCCTTTGTGCTGTACGTGTTCAGATAGAACTGGACAGCTGGATCTCTGCTGTACTGAACCACTGAGACACGGTCCTTGTTGTCATCCACACTGAGTGTCTCTACTACTCTTTGGACAAAGTCTCGCACAGCACGGAATCCAGTTCTAGTACCATCAGATCCATCCAACAAGAACACAACATCCCTTCCTGGTGCCTTTCTGTCCACTAGGGAACACAAAATTTGAGACATATTTAGTTTCATGTGTCAAACCTTTCCCGTGTGAAAGTCAGATGATGAAAGCTGACCTCAACCTTTACAATTTACTCTATTAATGCTGGCACAAATGATTTTCTCCTAAGTGGCACTGGCTGACTCAAACTCAGTAAAAGTACACTTTATTACACTTCAGTTTGTATCCCACCATGATCTTGAGATGGAAAAATGGGTCACTTTCTTACCAGTTACTGTTGGTGTCATGGGCGTGGCCCTCACTAGCACTGTGCTCATTACAGAGGAGAGCTGTTCTTGGACACTGGGGAGGTCAGTGAAGTCAGACACTGATAGAGCGTAACTAGGGTCATATGATATCTTCTGCAGCTCTCTACTGTCAGAGTTCCTTGTTCCAATGCCAATGGCAAAGATGCCCTGCTGTTTGAGAGCAGAGGCTGGGGCATCTACATTGTCAAAAGAACTTCCACCATTTAGCAGGATCAACATCTGTGGAACACCTTGCAGGCGCCTACTCCCGGAGGAGTTTGTAAAGACGTTGTCCCTGACGTACTGGAGGGCTGCCCCGGTGTTGAGGGGTCTGCCTCCTTTGTGTTTCAGCCCTCTGACCGAATCCACAATATCCTCTCTGGTGGTGTACGTGTTCAGATAGAAATGGACCTCTGCATCTCTGCTGTACTGGACCACAGAGACACGGTCTTTGTTTTGTCCCACATTGAGTTTCTCCACCACTCTCTCAACAAAATCACGCATGGCAGGGAAGCCATTCCTTGTGCCATCGGAACCATCCAGAAGGAATACGATATCCTTTTTGGCAGTGTCAACTGAGAAAAAGACAGGAAGACAAACAATAAAAACCTCTGCAAAAAGTACGCTCGTGGCCTGATCATCAATTGGTGGGCGTGTTTTTTTGAAAGCGCCTAGCACTGCCTACTTCAATTTTAAGGACTTGGAAAGCACACCGCTACCTTTCTTTAAATGCACACATGGAGCTAAACAAGTATCACACTTCATGACTTTCTTTCCTTCCTTCTAGTTAAAAAAAGTCAGATAGCCCTTCAAGCCAGCAAGAGGATGTGCTTTTGTTGACATACCAGGTACAGTTGGTGACTCTGGGGTGACGTCAACAACCACAGCTTCCACGGAAGACTGAAGTTGTTGTTGGACACTGGGAAGGTCAGTGAATTCAGACACAGATAGAGCATAACTGGGGTCGTAGGATATCTTCTGCAGTTCTTTGCTATCAGAGCTCCTGGTTCCGATTGCAAAGGTCAAGACTCCCAGCTGTTTGAGAGCAGAAGCTGGTTCATCAACACTGTCAAAAGACCTTCCACCACTTAACAATATCAGCACCTGTGGGACTCCTTCCAGGCGCCTGCTTCCGGCAGAGGCCGTGAAGACATTATCCCTCACGAACTGGAGAGCTGCTCCAGTGTTGAGGGGTCTTCCGCCTTTGTGCCTCAAACCTTTAACAGTGTCAAGGACCTCGCCCTTTGTGGTGTACGTGTTCAGATAGAACTGGACAGCTGGATCTCTGCTGTACTGAACCACTGAGACACGGTCCTTGTTGTCATCCACACTGAGTGTCTCTACTACTCTTTGGACAAAGTCTCGCATAGCTGGGAATCCAGTTCTAGTACCATCAGATCCATCCAACAAGAACACAACATCCCTTCCTGGTGCCTTTCTGTCCACTAGGGAACACAAAATTTGAGACATATTTAGTTTCATGTGTCAAACCTTTCCCGTGTTAAAGTCAGATGATGAAAGCTGACCTCAACCTTTACAATTTACTCTACTAATGCTGGCACAAATGAATTTCTCCTAAGTGGCACTGGCTGACTCAAACTCAGTAAAAATACAATTTGTTACACTTCAGTTTGCGTCCCACCATGATCGTGGGATGGAAAAATGGGTCACTTTCTTACCAGTTACTGTTGGTGTCATGGGCGTGGCCCTCACTAGCACTGTGCTCATTACAGAGGAGAGCTGTTCTTGGACACTGGGGAGGTCAGTGAAGTCAGACACTGATAGAGAGTAACTAGGGTCATATGATATCTTCTGCAGCTCTCTACTGTCAGAGTTCCTTGTTCCAATGCCAATGGCAAAGATGCCCTGCTGTTTGAGAGCAGAGGCTGGGGCATCTACATTGTCAAAAGAACTTCCACCATTTAACAGGATCAACATCTGTGGAACACCTTGCAGGCGCCTACTCCCGGAGGAGTTTGTAAAGACGTTGTCCCTGACGTACTGGAGGGCTGCCCCGGTGTTGAGGGGTCTGCCTCCTTTGTGTTTCAGCCCTCTGACCGAATCCACAATATCCTCTCTGGTGGTGTACGTGTTCAGATAGAAATGGACCTCTGCATCTCTGCTGTACTGGACCACAGAGACACGGTCTTTGTTTTGTCCCACATTGAGTTTCTCCACCACTCTCTCAACAAAATCACGCATGGCAGGGAAGCCATTCCTTGTGCCATCGGAACCATCCAGAAGGAATACGATATCCTTTTTGGCAGTGTCAACTGAGAAAAAGACAGGAAGACAAACAATAAAAACCTCTGCAAAAAGTACGCTCGTGGCCTGATCATCAATTGGTGGGCGTGTTTTTTTGAAAGCGCCTAGCACTGCCTACTTCAATTTTAAAGACTTGGAAAGCACACCGCCACCTTTCTGTAAATGCACACATGGAGCTAAACAAGTATCACACTTCATGACTTTCTTTCCTTCCTTCTAGTTAAAAAAAAGTCAGATAGCCCTTCAAATCAGCAAGAGGATGTGCTTTTGTTGACATACCAGGTACAGTTGGTGACTCTGGGGTGACGTCAACAACCACAGCTTCCACGGAAGACTGAAGTTGTTGTTGGACACTGGGAAGGTCAGTGAATTCAGACACAGATAGAGCATAACTGGGGTCGTAGGATATCTTCTGCAGTTCTTTGCTATCAGAGCTCCTGGTTCCGATTGCAAAGGTCAAGACTCCCAGCTGTTTGAGAGCAGAAGCTGGTTCATCAACACTGTCAAAAGACCTTCCACCACTTAACAATATCAGCACCTGTGGGACTCCTTCCAGGCGCCTGCTTCCGGCAGAGGCCGTGAAGACATTATCCCTCACGAACTGGAGAGCTGCTCCAGTGTTGAGGGGTCTTCCGCCTTTGTGCCTCAAACCTTTAACAGTGTCAAGGACCTCGCCCTTTGTGGTGTACGTGTTCAGATAGAACTGGACAGCTGGATCTCTGCTGTACTGAACCACTGAGACACGGTCCTTGTTGTCATCCACACTGAGTGTCTCTACTACTCTTTGGACAAAGTCTCGCATAGCTGGGAATCCAGTTCTAGTACTATCAGATCCATCCAACAAGAACACAACATCCCTTCCTGGTGCCTTTCTGTCCACTAGGGAACACAAAATTTGAGACATATTTAGTTTCATGTGTCAAACCTTTCCCGTGTTAAAGTCAGATGATGAAAGCTGACCTCAACCTTGACAATTTACTCTATTAATGCTTGCACAAATGATTTTCTCCTAAGTGGCACTGGCTGACTCAAACTCAGTAAGAATACAATTTATTACACTTCAGTTTGCGTCCCACCATGATCGTGGGATGGAAAAATGGGTCACTTTCTTACCAGTTACTGTTGGTGTCATGGGCGTGGCCCTCACTAGCACTGTGCTCATTACAGAGGAGAGCTGTTCTTGGACACTGGGGAGGTCAGTGAAGTCAGACACTGATAGAGCATAACTAGGGTCATATGATATCTTCTGCAGCTCTCTACTGTCAGAGTTCCTTGTTCCAATGCCAATGGCAAAGATGCCCTGCTGTTTGAGAGCAGAGGCTGGGGCATCTACATTGTCAAAAGAACTTCCACCATTTAGCAGGATCAACATCTGTGGAACACCTTGCAGGCGCCTACTCCCGGAGGAGTTTGTAAAGACGTTGTCCCTGACGTACTGGAGGGCTGCCCCGGTGTTGAGGGGTCTGCCTCCTTTGTGTTTCAGCCCTCTGACCGAATCCACAATATCCTCTCTGGTGGTGTACGTGTTCAGATAGAAATGGACCTCTGCATCTCTGCTGTACTGGACCACAGAGACACGGTCTTTGTTTTGTCCCACATTGAGTTTCTCCACCACTCTCTCAACAAAATCACGCATGGCAGGGAAGCCATTCCTTGTGCCATCGGAACCATCCAGAAGGAATACGATATCCTTTTTGGCAGTGTCAACTGAGAAAAAGACAGGAAGACAAACAATAAAAACCTCTGCAAAAAGTACGCTCGTGGCCTGATCATCAATTGATGGGCGTGTTTTTTTGAAAGCGCCTAGCACTGCCTACTTCATTTTTAAAGACTTGGAAAGCACACCGCCACCTTTCTGTAAATGCACACATTCAGCTAAACAAGTATCACACTTCATGACTTTCTTTCCTTCCTTCTAGTTAAAAAAAGTCAGATAACCCTTCAAGCCAGCAAGAGGATGTGCGTTTGTTAACATACCAGGTACAGTTGGTGACTCTAGGGTGATGTCAACAACCACAGCTTCCACGGAAGACTGAAGTTGTTGTTGGACACTGGGAAGGTCAGTGAATTCAGACACAGATAGAGCATAACTGGGGTCATAGGATATCTTCTGCAGTTCTTTGCTATCAGAGCTCCTGGTTCCGATTGCAAAGGTCAAGACTCCCAGCTGTTTGAGAGCAGAAGCTGGTTCATCAACACTGTCAAAAGACCTTCCACCACTTAACAATATCAGCACCTGTGGGACTCCTTCCAGGCGCCTGCTTCCGGCAGAGGCCGTGAAGACATTATCCCTCACGAACTGGAGAGCTGCTCCAGTGTTGAGGGGTCTTCCGCCTTTGTGCCTCAAACCTTTAACAGTGTCAAGGACCTCGCCCTTTGTGGTGTACGTGTTCAGATAGAACTGGACAGCTGGATCTCTGCTGTACTGAACCACTGAGACACGGTCCTTGTTGTCATCCACACTGAGTGTCTCTACTACTCTTTGGACAAAGTCTCGCACAGCACGGAATCCAGTTCTAGTACCATCAGATCCATCCAACAAGAACACAACATCCCTTCCTGGTGCCTTTCTGTCCACTAGGGAACACAAAATTTGAGACATATTTAGTTTCATGTGTCAAACCTTTCCCGTGTGAAAGTCAGATGATGAAAGCTGACCTCAACCTTTACAATTTACTCTATTAATGCTGGCACAAATGATTTTCTCCTAAGTGGCACTGGCTGACTCAAACTCAGTAAAAGTACACTTTATTACACTTCAGTTTGTATCCCACCATGATCTTGAGATGGAAAAATGGGTCACTTTCTTACCAGTTACTGTTGGTGTCATGGGCGTGGCCCTCACTAGCACTGTGCTCATTACAGAGGAGAGCTGTTCTTGGACACTGGGGAGGTCAGTGAAGTCAGACACTGATAGAGCGTAACTAGGGTCATATGATATCTTCTGCAGCTCTCTACTGTCAGAGTTCCTTGTTCCAATGCCAATGGCAAAGATGCCCTGCTGTTTGAGAGCAGAGGCTGGGGCATCTACATTGTCAAAAGAACTTCCACCATTTAGCAGGATCAACATCTGTGGAACACCTTGCAGGCGCCTACTCCCGGAGGAGTTTGTAAAGACGTTGTCCCTGACGTACTGGAGGGCTGCCCCGGTGTTGAGGGGTCTGCCTCCTTTGTGTTTCAGCCCTCTGACCGAATCCACAATATCCTCTCTGGTGGTGTACGTGTTCAGATAGAAATGGACCTCTGCATCTCTGCTGTACTGGACCACAGAGACACGGTCTTTGTTTTGTCCCACATTGAGTTTCTCCACCACTCTCTCAACAAAATCACGCATGGCAGGGAAGCCATTCCTTGTGCCATCGGAACCATCCAGAAGGAATACGATATCCTTTTTGGCAGTGTCAACTGAGAAAAAGACAGGAAGACAAACAATAAAAACCTCTGCAAAAAGTACGCTCGTGGCCTGATCATCAATTGGTGGGCGTGTTTTTTTGAAAGCGCCTAGCACTGCCTACTTCAATTTTAAGGACTTGGAAAGCACACCGCTACCTTTCTTTAAATGCACACATGGAGCTAAACAAGTATCACACTTCATGACTTTCTTTCCTTCCTTCTAGTTAAAAAAAGTCAGATAGCCCTTCAAGCCAGCAAGAGGATGTGCTTTTGTTGACATACCAGGTACAGTTGGTGACTCTGGGGTGACGTCAACAACCACAGCTTCCACGGAAGACTGAAGTTGTTGTTGGACACTGGGAAGGTCAGTGAATTCAGACACAGATAGAGCATAACTGGGGTCGTAGGATATCTTCTGCAGTTCTTTGCTATCAGAGCTCCTGGTTCCGATTGCAAAGGTCAAGACTCCCAGCTGTTTGAGAGCAGAAGCTGGTTCATCAACACTGTCAAAAGACCTTCCACCACTTAACAATATCAGCACCTGTGGGACTCCTTCCAGGCGCCTGCTTCCGGCAGAGGCCGTGAAGACATTATCCCTCACGAACTGGAGAGCTGCTCCAGTGTTGAGGGGTCTTCCGCCTTTGTGCCTCAAACCTTTAACAGTGTCAAGGACCTCGCCCTTTGTGCTGTACGTGTTCAGATAGAACTGGACAGCTGGATCTCTGCTGTACTGAACCACTGAGACACGGTCCTTGTTGTCATCCACACTGAGTGTCTCTACTACTCTTTGGACAAAGTCTTGCATAGCTGGGAATCCAGTTCTAGTACTATCAGATCCATCCAACAAGAACACAACATCCCTTCCTGGTGCCTTTCTGTCCACTAGGGAACACAAAATTTGAGACATATTTAGTTTCATGTGTCAAACCTTTCCCGTGTGAAAGTCAGATGATGAAAGCTGACCTCGACCTTTACAATTTACTCTATTAATGCTTGCATAAATGATTTTCTCCTAAGTGGCACTGGCTGACTCAAACTCAGTAAAAATACAATTTATTACACTTCAGTTTGCGTCCCACCATGATCTTGGGATGGAAAAATGGGTCACTTTCTTACCAGTTACTGTTGGTGTCATGGGCGTGGCCCCCACTAGCACTGTGCTCATTACAGAGGAGAGCTGTTCTTGGACACGGGGGAGGTCAGTGAAGTCAGACACTGATAGAGCGTAACTAGGGTCATATGATATCTTCTGCAGCTCTCTACTGTCAGAGTTCCTTGTTCCAATGCCAATGGCAAAGATGCCCTGCTGTTTGAGAGCAGAGGCTGGGGCATCTACATTGTCAAAAGAACTTCCACCATTTAGCAGGATCAACATCTGTGGAACACCTTGCAGGCGCCTACTCCCGGAGGAGTTTGTAAAGACGTTGTCCCTGACGTACTGGAGGGCTGCCCCGGTGTTGAGGGGTCTGCCTCCTTTGTGTTTCAGCCCTCTGACCGAATCCACAATATCCTCTCTGGTGGTGTACGTGTTCAGATAGAAATGGACCTCTGCATCTCTGCTGTACTGGACCACAGAGACACGGTCTTTGTTTTGTCCCACATTGAGTTTCTCCACCACTCTCTCAACAAAATCACGCATGGCAGGGAAGCCATTCCTTGTGCCATCGGAACCATCCAGAAGGAATACGATATCCTTTTTGGCAGTGTCAACTGAGAAAAAGACAGGAAGACAAACAATAAAAACCTCTGCAAAAAGTACGCTCGTGGTCTGATCATCAATTGGTGGGCGTGTTTTTTTGAAAGCGCCTAGCACTGCCTACTTCAATTTTAAAGACTTGGAAAGCACACCGCCACCTTTCTTTAAATGCACACATGGAGCTAAACAAGTATCACACTTCATGACTTTCTTTCCTTCCTTCTAGTTAAAAAGTCAGATAGCCCTTCAAGCCAGCAAGAGGATGTCCTTTTGTTAACATACCAGGTACAGTTGGTGACTCTGGGGTGACGTCAACAACCACAGCTTCCACGGAAAACTGAAGTTGTTGTTGGACACTGGGAAGGTCAGTGAATTCAGACACAGATAGAGCATAACTGGGGTCGTAGGATATCTTCTGCAGTTCTTTGCTATCAGAGCTCCTGGTTCCGATTGCAAAGGTCAAGACTCCCAGCTGTTTGAGAGCAGAAGCTGGTTCATCAACACTGTCAAAAGACCTTCCACCACTTAACAATATCAGCACCTGTGGGACTCCTTCCAGGCGCCTGCTTCCGGCAGAGGCCGTGAAGACATTATCCCTCACGAACTGGAGAGCTGCTCCAGTGTTGAGGGGTCTTCCGCCTTTGTGCCTCAAACCTTTAATAGTGTCAAGGACCTCGCTCTTTGTGGTGTACGTGTTCAGATAGAACTGGACATCTGGATCTCTACTGTACTGAACCACTGAGACACGGTCCTTGTTGTCATCCACACTGAGTGTCTCTACTACTCTTTGGACAAAGTCTCGCATAGCTGGGAATCCAGTTCTAGTACTATCAGATCCATCCAACAAGAACACAACATCCCTTCCTGGTGCCTTTCTGTCCACTAGGGAACACAAAATTTGAGACATATTTAGTTTCATGTGTCAAACCTTTCCCGTGTGAAAGTCAGATGATGAAAGCTGACCTCAACCTTTACAATTTACTCTATTAATGCTGGCACAAATGATTTTCTCCTAAGTGGCACTGGCTGACTCAAACTCAGTAAGAATACAATTTATTACACTTCAGTTTGCGTCCCACCATGATCGTGGGATGGAAAAATGGGTCACTTTCTTACCAGTTACTGTTGGTGTCATGGGCGTGGCCCTCACTAGCACTGTGCTCATTACAGAGGAGAGCTGTTCTTGGACACTGGGGAGGTCAGTGAAGTCAGACACTGATAGAGCGTAACTAGGGTCATATGATATCTTCTGCAGCTCTCTACTGTCAGAGTTCCTTGTTCCAATGCCAATGGCAAAGATGCCCTGCTGTTTGAGAGCAGAGGCTGGGGCATCTACATTGTCAAAAGAACTTCCACCATTTAGCAGGATCAACATCTGTGGAACACCTTGCAGGCGCCTACTCCCGGAGGAGTTTGTAAAGACGTTGTCCCTGACGTACTGGAGGGCTGCCCCGGTGTTGAGGGGTCTGCCTCCTTTGTGTTTCAGCCCTCTGACCGAATCCACAATATCCTCTCTGGTGGTGTACGTGTTCAGATAGAAATGGACCTCTGCATCTCTGCTGTACTGGACCACAGAGACACGGTCTTTGTTTTGTCCCACATTGAGTTTCTCCACCACTCTCTCAACAAAATCACGCATGGCAGGGAAGCCATTCCTTGTGCCATCGGAACCATCCAGAAGGAATACGATATCCTTTTTGGCAGTGTCAACTGAGAAAAAGACAGGAAGACAAACAATAAAAACCTCTGCAAAAAGTACGCTCGTGGCCTGATCATCAATTGGTGGGCCTGTTTTTTTGAAAGCGCCTAGCACTGCCTACTTCATTTTTAAAGACATGGAAAGCACACCGCCACCTTTCTTTAAATGCACACATTGAGCTAAACAAGTATCACACTTCATGACTTTCTTTCCTTCTTTCTAGTTAAAAAAAGTCAGATAACCCTTCAAGCCAGCAAGAGGATGTGCGTTTGTTAACATACCAGGTACAGTTGGTGACTCTAGGGTGATGTCAACAACCACAGCTTCCACGGAAGACTGAAGTTGTTGTTGGACACTGGGAAGGTCAGTGAATTCAGACACAGATAGAGCATAACTGGGGTCATAGGATATCTTCTGCAGTTCTTTGCTATCAGAGCTCCTGGTTCCGATTGCAAAGGTCAAGACTCCCAGCTGTTTGAGAGCAGAAGCTGGTTCATCAACACTGTCAAAAGACCTTCCACCACTTAACAATATCAGCACCTGTGGGACTCCTTCCAGGCGCCTGCTTCCGGCAGAGGCCGTGAAGACATTATCCCTCACGAACTGGAGAGCTGCTCCAGTGTTGAGGGGTCTTCCGCCTTTGTGCCTCAAACCTTTAACAGTGTCAAGGACCTCGCCCTTTGTGGTGTACGTGTTCAGATAGAACTGGACAGCTGGATCTCTGCTGTACTGAACCACTGAGACACGGTCCTTGTTGTCATCCACACTGAGTGTCTCTACTACTCTTTGGACAAAGTCTCGCATAGCTGGGAATCCAGTTCTAGTACTATCAGATCCATCCAACAAGAACACAACATCCCTTCCTGGTGCCTTTCTGTCCACTAGGGAACACAAAATTTGAGACATATTTAGTTTCATGTGTCAAACCTTTCCCGTGTTAAAGTCAGATGATGAAAGCTGACCTCAACCTTGACAATTTACTCTATTAATGCTTGCACAAATGATTTTCTCCTAAGTGGCACTGGCTGACTCAAACTCAGTAAGAATACAATTTATTACACTTCAGTTTGCGTCCCACCATGATCGTGGGATGGAAAAATGGGTCACTTTCTTACCAGTTACTGTTGGTGTCATGGGCGTGGCCCTCACTAGCACTGTGCTCATTACAGAGGAGAGCTGTTCTTGGACACTGGGGAGGTCAGTGAAGTCAGACACTGATAGAGCATAACTAGGGTCATATGATATCTTCTGCAGCTCTCTACTGTCAGAGTTCCTTGTTCCAATGCCAATGGCAAAGATGCCCTGCTGTTTGAGAGCAGAGGCTGGGGCATCTACATTGTCAAAAGAACTTCCACCATTTAGCAGGATCAACATCTGTGGAACACCTTGCAGGCGCCTACTCCCGGAGGAGTTTGTAAAGACGTTGTCCCTGACGTACTGGAGGGCTACCCCGGTGTTGAGGGGTCTGCCTCCTTTGTGTTTCAGCCCTCTGACCGAATCCACAATATCCTCTCTGGTGGTGTACGTGTTCAGATAGAAATGGACCTCTGCATCTCTGCTGTACTGGACCACAGAGACACGGTCTTTGTTTTGTCCCACATTGAGTTTCTCCACCACTCTCTCAACAAAATCACGCATGGCAGGGAAGCCATTCCTTGTGCCATCGGAACCATCCAGAAGGAATACGATATCCTTTTTGGCAGTGTCAACTGAGAAAAAGACAGGAAGACAAACAATAAAAACCTCTGCAAAAAGTACGCTCGTGGCCTGATCATCAATTGATGGGCGTGTTTTTTTGAAAGCGCCTAGCACTGCCTACTTCATTTTTAAAGACTTGGAAAGCACACCGCCACCTTTCTGTAAATGCACACATTCAGCTAAACAAGTATCACACTTCATGACTTTCTTTCCTTCCTTCTAGTTAAAAAAAGTCAGATAACCCTTCAAGCCAGCAAGAGGATGTGCGTTTGTTAACATACCAGGTACAGTTGGTGACTCTAGGGTGATGTCAACAACCACAGCTTCCACGGAAGACTGAAGTTGTTGTTGGACACTGGGAAGGTCAGTGAATTCAGACACAGATAGAGCATAACTGGGGTTATAGGATATCTTCTGCAGTTCTTTGCTATCAGAGCTCCTGGTTCCGATTGCAAAGGTCAAGACTCCCAGCTGTTTGAGAGCAGAAGCTGGTTCATCAACACTGTCAAAAGACCTTCCACCACTTAACAATATCAGCACCTGTGGGACTCCTTCCAGGCGCCTGCTTCCGGCAGAGGCCGTGAAGACATTATCCCTCACGAACTGGAGAGCTGCTCCAGTGTTGAGGGGTCTTCCGCCTTTGTGCCTCAAACCTTTAACAGTGTCAAGGACCTCGCCCTTTGTGCTGTACGTGTTCAGATAGAACTGGACAGCTGGATCTCTGCTGTACTGAACCACTGAGACACGGTCCTTGTTGTCATCCACACTGAGTGTCTCTACTACTCTTTGGACAAAGTCTCGCACAGCACGGAATCCAGTTCTAGTACCATCAGATCCATCCAACAAGAACACAACATCCCTTCCTGGTGCCTTTCTGTCCACTAGGGAACACAAAATTTGAGACATATTTAGTTTCATGTGTCAAACCTTTCCCGTGTGAAAGTCAGATGATGAAAGCTGACCTCAACCTTTACAATTTACTCTATTAATGCTGGCACAAATGATTTTCTCCTAAGTGGCACTGGCTGACTCAAACTCAGTAAAAGTACACTTTATTACACTTCAGTTTGTATCCCACCATGATCTTGAGATGGAAAAATGGGTCACTTTCTTACCAGTTACTGTTGGTGTCATGGGCGTGGCCCTCACTAGCACTGTGCTCATTACAGAGGAGAGCTGTTCTTGGACACTGGGGAGGTCAGTGAAGTCAGACACTGATAGAGCGTAACTAGGGTCATATGATATCTTCTGCAGCTCTCCACTGTCAGAGTTCCTTGTTCCAATGCCAATGGCAAAGATGCCCTGCTGTTTGAGAGCAGAGGCTGGGGCATCTACATTGTCAAAAGAACTTCCACCATTTAGCAGGATCAACATCTGTGGAACACCTTGCAGGCGCCTACTCCCGGAGGAGTTTGTAAAGACGTTGTCCCTGACGTACTGGAGGGCTGCCCCGGTGTTGAGGGGTCTGCCTCCTCTGTGTTTCAGCCCTCTGACCGAATCCACAATATCCTCTCTGGTGGTGTATGTGTTCAGATAGAAATGGACCTCTGCATCTCTGCTGTACTGGACCACAGAGACACGGTCTTTGTTTTGTCCCACATTGAGTTTCTCCACCACTCTCTCAACAAAATCACGCATGGCAGGGAAGCCATTCCTTGTGCCATCGGAACCATCCAGAAGGAATACGATATCCTTTTTGGCAGTGTCAACTGAGAAAAAGACAGGAAGACAAACAATAAAAACCTCTGCAAAAAGTACGCTCGTGGTCTGATCATCAATTGGTGGGCGTGTTTTTTTGAAAGCGCCTAGCACTGCCTACTTCAATTTTAAAGACTTGGAAAGCACACCGCCACCTTTCTTTAAATGCACACATGGAGCTAAACAAGTATCACACTTCATGACTTTCTTTCCTTCCTTCTAGTTAAAAAGTCAGATAGCCCTTCAAGCCAGCAAGAGGATGTGCTTTTGTTAACATACCAGGTACAGTTGGTGACTCTGGGGTGACGTCAACAACCACAGCTTCCACGGAAAACTGAAGTTGTTGTTGGACACTGGGAAGGTCAGTGAATTCAGACACAGATAGAGCATAACTGGGGTCGTAGGATATCTTCTGCAGTTCTTTGCTATCAGAGCTCCTGGTTCCGATTGCAAAGGTCAAGACTCCCAGCTGTTTGAGAGCAGAAGCTGGTTCATCAACACTGTCAAAAGACCTTCCACCACTTAACAATATCAGCACCTGTGGGACTCCTTCCAGGCGCCTGCTTCCGGCAGAGGCCGTGAAGACATTATCCCTCACGAACTGGAGAGCTGCTCCAGTGTTGAGGGGTCTTCCGCCTTTGTGCCTCAAACCTTTAATAGTGTCAAGGACCTCGCTCTTTGTGGTGTACGTGTTCAGATAGAACTGGACATCTGGATCTCTACTGTACTGAACCACTGAGACACGGTCCTTGTTGTCATCCACACTGAGTGTCTCTACTACTCTTTGGACAAAGTCTCGCATAGCTGGGAATCCAGTTCTAGTACTATCAGATCCATCCAACAAGAACACAACATCCCTTCCTGGTGCCTTTCTGTCCACTAGGGAACACAAAATTTGAGACATATTTAGTTTCATGTGTCAAACCTTTCCCGTGTGAAAGTCAGATGATGAAAGCTGACCTCAACCTTTACAATTTACTCTATTAATGCTGGCACAAATGATTTTCTCCTAAGTGGCACTGGCTGACTCAAACTCAGTAAAAGTACACTTTATTACACTTCAGTTTGCGTCCCACCATGATCTTGAGATGGAAAAATGGGTCACTTTCTTACCAGTTACTGTTGGTGTCATGGGCGTGGCCCTCACTAGCACTGTGCTCATTACAGAGGAGAGCTGTTCTTGGACACTGGGGAGGTCAGTGAAGTCAGACACTGATAGAGCGTAACTAGGGTCATATGATATCTTCTGCAGCTCTCCACTGTCAGAGTTTCTTGTTCCAATGCCAATGGCAAAGATGCCCTGCTGTTTGAGAGCAGAGGCTGGGGCATCTACATTGTCAAAAGAACTTCCACCATTTAGTAAGATCAGCATCTGTGGAACACCTTGCAGGCGCCTACTCCCGGAGGAGTTTGTAAAGACGTTGTCCCTGACGTACTGGAGGGCTGCCCCGGTGTTGAGGGGTCTGCCTCCTCTGTGTTTCAGCCCTCTGACCGAATCCACAATATCCTCTCTTGTGGTGTATGTGTTCAGATAGAAATGGACCTCTGCATCTCTGCTGTACTGGACCACAGAGACACGGTCTTTGTTTTGTCCCACATTGAGTTTCTCCACCACTCTCTCAACAAAATCAAGCATGGCAGGGAAGCCATTCCTTGTGCCATTGGAACCATCCAGAAGGAATACAATATCCTTTTTGGCAGTGTCAACTGAGAAAAAGACAGGAAGACAAACAATAAAAACCTCTGCAAAAAGTACGCTCGTGGCCTGATCATCAATTGGTGGGCGTGTTTTGTTGAAAGCGCCTAGCACTGCCTACTTCAATTTTAAAGACTTGGAAAGCACACCGCCACCTTTCTTTAAATGCACACATGGAGCTAAACAAGTATCACACTTCATGACTTTCTTTCATTCCTTCTAGTTAAAAAAAGTTAGATAGCCCTTCAAGCCAGCAAGAGGATGTGCTTTTCTTAACATACCAGGTACAGTTGGTGACTCTGGGGTGACGTCAACAACCACAGCTTCCACGGAAGACTGAAGTTGTTGTTGGACACTGGGAAGGTCAGTGAATTCAGACACAGATAGAGCATAACTGGGGTCGTAGGATATCTTCTGCAGTTCTTTGCTATCAGAGCTCCTGGTTCCGATTGCAAAGGTCAAGACTCCCAGCTGTTTGAGAGCAGAAGCTGGTTCATCAACACTGTCAAAAGACCTTCCACCACTTAACAATATCAGCACCTGTGGGACTCCTTCCAGGCGCCTGCTTCCTGCAGAGGCCGTGAAGACATTATCCCTCACGTACTGGAGAGCTGCTCCAGTGTTGAGGGGTCTTCCGCCTTTGTGCCTCAAACCTTTAATAGTGTCAAGGACCTCGCTCTTTGTGGTGTACGTGTTCAGATAGAACTGGACATCTGGATCTCTACTGTACTGAACCACTGAGACATGGTCCTTGTTGTCATCAACACTGAGTTTCTCCACTACTCTTTGGACAAAGTCTCGCATAGCTGGGAATCCAGTTCTAGTACCATCAGATCCATCCAACAAGAACACAACATCCCTTCCTGGTGCCTTTCTGTCCACTGGAGAACACAAAATTTGAGACATATTTAGTTTCATGTGTCAAACCTTTCCTGCGTGAAAGTCAGATGATGACAGCTGACCTCAACCTTTACAATTTACTCTAGTAATGCTGGCACAAATGATTTTTTCCTAAGTGGCACTGGCTGACTCAAACTCAGTAAAAGTACACTTTATTACACTTCAGTTTGCGTCCCACCATGATCTTGAGATGGAAAAATGGGTCACTTTCTTACCAGTTACTGTTGGTGTCATGGGCATGGCCCTCACTAGCACTGTGCTCATTACAGAGGAGAGCTGTTCTTGGACACTGGGGAGGTCAGTGAAGTCAGACACTGATAGAGCGTAACTAGGGTCATGTGATATCTTCTGCAGCTCTCCACTGTCAGAGTTTCTTGTTCCAATGCCAATAGCAAAGATGCCCTGCTGTTTGAGAGCAGAGGCTGGGGCATCTACATTGTCAAAAGAACTTCCACCATTTAACAGGATCAACATCTGTGGAACACCTTGCAGGCGCCTACTCCCGGAGGAGTTTGTAAAGACGTTGTCCCTGACGTACTGGAGGGCTGCCCCGGTGTTGAGGGGTCTACCTCCTCTGTGTTTCAGCCCTCTGACCGAATCCACAATATCCTCTCTTGTGGTGTACGTGTTCAGATAGAAATGGACCTCTGCATCTCTGCTGTACTGAACCACAGAGACACGGTCTTTGTTTTGTCCCACATTGAGTTTCTCCACCACTCTCTCAACAAAATCACGCATGGCAGGGAAGCCATTCCTTGTGCCATCGGAACCATCCAGAAGGAATACGATATCCTTTTTGGCAGTGTCAACTGAGAAAAAGAAAGGAAGACAAACAATAAAAACCTCTGTAAAAAGTACGCTCGTGGCCTTATCATCAAGTGGTGGGCATGTTTTCTTGAAAGCGCCTAGCACTGCCTTCTTTAATTTTAAAGACTTCAAAAGCACACCACCACCTTTCTTTAAATGCACACATGGAGCTAAAGAAGTATCACACTTCATGACTTTCTTTCCTCATTCTAGTTAAAAAAAAATCAGTTAGTCCCTCAAGCCAGCAAGAGGCTTTTCTTTTGTCAACATACCAGGTACAGTTGGTGACTCTTGGGTGACTTCAACAACCACAGCCTCCACGGAAGACTGAAGTTGTTCTACGACATTGGGAAGGTCAGTGAATTCAGACACAGATAGAGCATAACTGGGGTCGTAGGATATCTTCTGCAATTCTTTGCTATCAGAGCTCCTGGTTCCGACTGCAAATGTCAAGACTCCCAGCTGTTTGAGAGCAGAAGCTGGTTCATCAACACTGTCAAAAGACCTTCCACCACTTAACAATATCAGCACCTGTGGGACTCCTTCCAGGCGCCTGCTTCCGGCAGAGGCCGTGAAGACATTATCCCTCACATACTGGAGAGCTTCTCCAGTGTTGAGGGGTCTTCCGCCTTTGTGTCTCAAGCGTTTGACAGTGTCAAGGACCTGACCCTTCGTGGTGTATGTGTTCAGATAGAAATGGACAGCTGGATCTCTGCTGTACTGAACCACTGAGACACGGTCCTTGTTGTCATCGACACTGAGTTTCTCTACTACTCTTTGGACAAAGTCTCGCATAGCTGGGAATCCAGTTCTAGTACCATCAGATCCATCCAACAAGAACACAACATCCCTTCCTGGTGCCTTTCTGTCCACTAGAGAACACAAAATTTGAGACATATTTGGTTTCATGTGTCAAACCTTTCCTGTGTCAAAGTCAGATGATGAAAGCTGACCTCAACCTTTACAATTTATTCTATTAATGCTGGCACAAATGATTTTTTCCTAAGTGGCACTGGCTGACTCAAACTCAGTAAAAATACAGTTTATTACACTTCAGTTTGCGTCCCACCATGATCTTTAGATGGAAAAATGGGTCACTTTCTTACCAGTTACTGTTGGTGTCATGGGCATGGCCCTCACTAGCACTGTGCTCATTACAGAGGAGAGCTGTTCTTGGACACTGGGGAGGTCAGTGAAGTCAGACACTGATAGAGCGTAACTAGGGTCATATGATATCTTCTGCAGCTCTCTACTGTCAGAGTTCCTTGTTCCAATGCCAATGGCAAAGATGCCCTGCTGTTTGAGAGCAGAGGCTGGGGCATCTACATTGTCAAAAGAACTTCCACCATTTAGCAGGATCAACATCTGTGGAACACCTTGCAGGCGCCTACTCCCGGAGGAGTTTGTAAAGACGTTGTCCCTGACGTACTGGAGGGCTGCCCCGGTGTTGAGGGGTCTGCCTCCTTTGTGTTTCAGCCCTCTGACCGACTCCACAATATTCTCTCTTGTGGTGTACGTGTTCAGATAGAAATGGACCTCTGCATCTCTGCTGTACTGGACCACAGAGACACGGTCTTTGTTTTGTCCCACATTGAGTTTCTCCACCACTCTCTCAACAAAATCACGCATGGCAGGGAAGCCATTCCTTGTGCCATCGGAACCATCCAGAAGGAATACAATATCCTTTTTGGCAGTGTCAACTGAGAAAAAGAAAGGAAGACAAACAATAAAAACCTCTGCAAAAAGTATGCTCGTGGCCTGATCATCAATTGGTGGGCGTGTTTTTTTGAAAGCACCTAGCACTGTCTACTTCATTTTTAAAGACTTGGAAAGCACGTCCCCACCTTCCTTTAAATGCACACATGGAGCTAAACAAGTATCACACTTCATGTCTTTCTTTCCTTCATTCTCGTTAAAAAAAAGTCAGATAGCCCTTCAAGCCAGCAAGAGGATGTGCTTTTGTTAACATACCAGGTACAGTTGGTGACTCTGGGGTGACGTCAACAACCACAGCGTCCACGGAAGACTGAAGTTGTTGTACGACATTGGGAAGGTCAGTGAATTCAGACACAGATAGAGCATAACTTGGGTCGTAGGATATCTTCTGCAATTCTTTGCTATCAGAGCTCCTGGTTCCAATTGCAAATGTCAAGACTCCCAGCTGTTTGAGAGCAGAAGCTGGTTCATCAACACTGTCAAAAGACCTTCCACCACTTAACAATATCAGCACCTGTGGAACTCCTTCCAGGCGCCTGCTTCCGGCAGAGGCCGTGAAGACATTATCCTTCACATACTGGAGAGCTTCTCCAGTGTTGAGGGGTCTTCCGCCTTTGTGTCTCAAACGTTTAACAGTGTCAAGGACCTGACCCTTCGTGGTGTACGTGTTCAGATAGAAATGGACAGCTGGATCTCTGCTGTACTGAACCACTGAGACACGGTCCTTGTTGTCATCAACACTGAGTTTCTCCACTACTCTTTGGACAAAGTCTCGCATAGCTGGGAATCCAGTTCTAGTACCATCAGATCCATCCAACAAGAACACAACATCCCTCCCTGGTGCCTTTCTGTCCACTGGAGAACACAAAATTTGAGACATATTTAGTTTCATGTGTCAAACCTTTCCTGTGTTAAAGTCAGATGATGACAGCTGACCTCAACCTTTACAATTTACTCTAGTAATGCTGGCACAAATGATTTTTTCCTAAGTGGCACTGGCTGACTCAAACTCAGTAAAAGTACACTTTATTACACTTCAGTTTGCGTCCCACCATGATCTTGAGATGGAAAAATGGGTCACTTTCTTACCAGTTACTGTTGGTGTCATGAGTGTGGCCCTCACTAGCACTGTGCTCATTACAGAGGAGAGCTGTTCTTGGACACTGGGCAGGTCAGTGAAGTCAGACACAGATAGAGCGTAACTAGGGTCATGTGATATCTTCTGCAGCTCTCCGCTGTCGGACTTCCTTGTTCCAATGCTAATAGCAAAGATGCCCTGCTGTTTGAGAGCAGAGGCTGGGGCATCTACATTGTCAAAAGAACTTCCACCATTTAGCAGGATCAACATCTGTGGAACACCTTGCAGGCGCCTACTCCCGGAGGAGTTTGTAAAGACGTTGTCCCTGACGTACTGGAGGGCTGCCCCGGTGTTGAGGGGTCTGCCTCCTTTGTGTTTCAGCCCTCTGACCGAATCCACAATATCCTCTCTGGTGGTGTACGTGTTCAGATAGAAATGGACCTCTGCATCTCTGCTGTACTGAACCACAGAGACACGGTCTTTGTTTTGTCCCACATTGAGTTTCTCCACCACTCTCTCAACAAAATCACGCATGGCAGGGAAGCCATTCCTTGTGCCATCGGAACCATCCAGAAGGAATACGATATCCTTTTTGGCAGTGTCAACTGAGAAAAAGACAGGAAGACAAACAATAAAAACCTCTGCAAAAAGTACACTCATGGCCTAATCATCAAGTGGTGGGCATGTTTTTTTGAAAGCGCCTAGCACTGCCTTCTTTAATTTTAAAGACTTCAAAAGCGCAACACCACCTTTCTTTAAATGCACACATGGAGCTAAAGAAGTATCACACTTCATGTCTTTCTTTCCTCATTCTAGTTAAAAAAAAAGTCAGTTAGTCCCTCAAGCCAGCAAGAGGCTTTTCTTTTGTCAACATACCAGGTACAGTTGGTGACTCTGGGGTGACGTCAACAACCACAGCCTCCACGGAAGACTGAAGTTGTTGTTGGACACTGGGAAGGTCAGTGAATTCAGACACAGATAGAGCATAACTGGGGTCATAGGATATCTTCTGCAGTTCTTTGCTATCAGAGCTCCTGGTTCCTATTGCAAAGGTCAAGACTCCCAGCTGTTTGAGAGCAGAAGCTGGTTCATCAACACTGTCAAAAGACCTTCCACCACTTAACAATATCAGCACCTGTGGAACTCCTTCCAGGTGCCTGCTTCCTGCAGAGGCTGTGAAGACATTATCCCTCACATACTGGAGAGCTGCTCCAGTGTTGAGGGGTCTTCCGCCTTTGTGCCTCAAACCTTTAACAGTGTCAAGGACCTCGCCCTTTGTGGCGTACGTGTTCAGATAGAACTGGACAGCTGGATCTCTGCTGTACTGAACCACTGAGACACGGTCCTTGTTGTCATCAACACTGAGTTTCTCTACTACTCTTTGGACAAAGTCTCGCATAGCTGGGAATCCAGTTCTAGTGCCATCAGATCCATCCAACAAGAACACAATATCCCTTCCTGGTGCCTTTCTGTCCACTAGGGAACACAAAATTTGAGACATATTTAGTTTCATGTGTCAAACCTTTCCCCTGTGAAAGTCGACAACTGCTCGCTGCCTGAAATCATCTTAATAGACACAAATCATATCTTATGGTGATGGTAGGTATAGGTTAATGTTGAAAAGTTGCAAGTGGTCTCTTTACCATTAATTAGAAAAATCTTTTTACTTGAGTATAAAGTTAATCATGCAGTATACAATATCTATGAAATTATCTTACCGATTCCTCCTGTTTTCGAAATGTCATTTTTCAAATTGTCTTCTGTAATTGCAGCAATAACTTGCTCTTGTATATTTGGAAGATCAGTTATTTCAGAAAGGTCTATAGAGTAACTCGGACCATGTGATATCTTTTCCATTTCCCTTTGGTCTGAATTCTTTGTTGCAATAGTTAATATTGTGACATTGCTTTCTTTTAAAGCAGCAGCAGCTAAATCCACATTGTCACTTGATGGATCACTAATTAAAACAACAAGAATTTGTGGAACATTTGCAGTATATCTGCTCCCTGAGGCAGCTGTGAATACATTTTCTTTAACATATTGTAGAGCTGCCCCCGTTTTGAGAGGTCTTCCACCTTTGTGTGAGAGCCTCCTGACAGCTCTAAGGACATCTTCCTTCCTCAAGAATGAATTCAAAAAGAAATTGGCAAGCGCCACATTGCTAAACTGAATCACAGCAACTCTGTCTTTATTTGGTCCAATATCAAGTCTTTCTATTACTTTGTACAGGAAATCTTGAATGGCTGTGAATCCACTTCTGGTATTATCAGATCCATCCAAGAGAAATACTATATCTCTTCCTTTTTCATCACTTTGCTCTGTTAACAAAAATCGATATAATTTTTTATGTTAGTCACAATCATCATGAATAAATTAATGTTCATGATGATTTATTTACATGATCATTCAAATAATCTAGGTTCTTACCTGCTTTAGTTTCCTCCTCAGTTTTCATTTGATTAAGATGGGTCATCAAACTTTGTTGAATACGAAGAAGATTTACAAAGTCAGGGACTGAGTAAGCATAATTTGGGTCAGAGGAAATGACCTGCATCTCAGCTGGATTGGACATTCTTGAACCAATTGCAAATGTGACAACCCCTGCAGCCTTAAGCATATTTGCTGGGCCGCGGGGAGAATCTCTTGATCTTCCACCAGCCAGTATAACAAGTATTTGCTTGGCACCTTCGTGATGTCGACCTCCAGCATTTGAAACAAAGACATTATCCCTTACAAACTGCAGTGCTGCTCCAATATACTGAGGCCTTCCGCCTTTTGGTTTGAGGCTTGTGATTTGCTTAAGAACATCATCTTTTGTGTTGTAAGTATTCAGATTGAAATTGAGTTCAGCATTGTTGCTGTACTGTACAACAGCTACTTGATCTTTCCCTTGGTCCAGGTCAAAGCTGTCAACCACTTTTGCAACAAATTCACGTATAGCATTGAATTTACTCCTGACATCATCAGATCCATCAATAAGAAAGACAATATCTCTGTTCGTTTTGGAGCTTGAACCTAGAAAAGCCCACAATCATGTAAACTGTGTTAATTTACAGTTAAACAGAACAATCTGATTACTGTTGATTTAACTAAAATGCATAGTTTGCAGTTAGTTAATATATTTAGATCTATTTGTTAAAAAATGCAAGTAAATTAACACTTAATTTCACTCACCTACACCAGGGCTGACAGTGCCTTTGTGAGAAGCAATGACTGAGAGCAACTGTTGTCTCACAAGAGTAAAGTCAGATATGTCCTTGATAAAATATTCCGCTCCAGGTCTATGTGCTATTTGCTGCATCTCCAACCTATCTGCATTATTCACTCCAACACTGAAAAGGACAATTCCAGCATCTCTCAGTCTGTCCACTGGACCTGAGACATCATCTTCTGACTTTCTCCCACTTAAGAAAATCAGTATCTGTGGGACTCCCTGGTGGGCTCTGCTTCCAGATGAAGCAGTGAATACATTGTTCTTCACATAATCCAAGGCTACACCAGTGTTCACAGCGAACCCTCCTTTCAGTTTTACATTGCTCAAATGATTCAAGACATCGTCTTTCAGTGAATATTTGTTCAGGAGGAAATCTGTAGTGGGATCTGTGCTGTACTGTATCAAAGCAACTTGCACTTTGCTTGGCCCAATTTCTATTTGCTTGACAAACTCTCTGACAAAATCCAGGATTTGTTTTTCATTTGCTCGCATATCATCAGATCCATCGAGGAGAAAAACAATATCAGCACTCTGGAGTTCTAATTTTGTAATTGTGGAAGTGTCTGAAATGGATACAAACAAACATTTTACAAAACCAACATCTTGTAATGGATTTGTAAATGGAAATGTTTTTTGATAAATCTATGGTATATAAACATACAGCTTTTCTGAACAACAACAGATTTGGATCTTCAGAGATGTCCATTTAGGAGATGTCTAAAAAAGTTGTTATG
Organism: Thunnus maccoyii; assembly: GCF_910596095.1. Taxonomy (NCBI): domain Eukaryota; kingdom Metazoa; phylum Chordata; class Actinopteri; order Scombriformes; family Scombridae; genus Thunnus; species Thunnus maccoyii. Next base: position 5,844,844 of record NC_056543.1, read on the forward strand.
CAAATTTGTTTTCTACATCTTACCAATAACTGTTGTATATTCCATTGTTTCTTGAGCACCCCTCAATGTGGCTTCCACAGATGGATGTATGCTTTGTAGATTGTTAAAGTTTGTGACATGAAAATAATACGCTGGTGTAAAAGAGATGGTTTGCATTTCCAAAGTATCAGCATTCTTTGTTCCAATACTAAAAGTCTTTATTCCATTTTCTTTGAGTGACTGTGCTGGACCTCTTACATCATCTCCTGATCTGCCACCACTAAAAATATACAGATATTGAGCAACCAATTCTGCACGTCTTCCTCCAACTGAAGCAGCAAAGACATTGTCTCTGACAAACTCCAGTGCTTTACCAATGTTGAGGGGTCTTCCAAACTTATGCCTCATTGTTCTAATGGAATTGAGCACATCATTCTTAGATGAATAGGAATTCAAGTAGAAATTGACTGTGGCATCACGGCTGTATTGAACAACAGCCACTTGGTCTCTGTTCTCTTCTAGATTCAAACGTTCAACAATTTTTTCCACAAAGCTGCGTATTTTGTCAAAGCTGTTTCGTGAGTCATATGATCCATCAATAAGAAATACTACATCATTTTTCTTTGAATCTGCAATAAAGACAAAAATGTAGAAACAAAGGCAATGTTATTCTTAGCAGGTAACAGGTAATTGGCAACAGTGACAGTCCCCTGTAATTCAGTCAGCCCAGTCCTATTCTCTTTACTAAATGTTTTTAGCAAGAAATGTATAAACAATACAACACGGGACATCTTACCAAAACCCTTTGTTGGAGCAGTTTGCTCTACATGGTGGGAAGCCTCTCCTAACAGTGACAACACATCCTGCTTAGCAGTAGGAAGCTCCTCATAATTAGCGATAGAGAGCGCATAATTGGGTTTGTGAGATATTGTTTGGAGTTCCAAGGTGTCAGCATCAGTTGTTCCAATGGCAATTGAGATTACACCAATCTCATTCAGCATTCTGACAGGGGTTCTTATGTCATCTGCAGATCTTCCACCACTCAGTAGAATTAGAATTTGTGGAACTCCCTCAAGGAGTCTACTGCCTGAGCCAGAAGTAAATACATTGTCCCTCAAATACTGGAGAGCTGCTCCAATATTGTGTGGATAACCTCCATTGTGACTTAGACCTCTTACTGCATCAAGAACATCATCCTCTGTTGAGTAACGACTCAAGTTAAAATTAACCTGTGCCGTGTTGCTGTACTGGACCACAGCCACGCGATCTTTGTTTTCATCAATGTTTAGGTCCGCCACTACTCTCAGCACAAAGTCTTTAATAGCTGGAAATCTTTGTTGAGAATCATCAGTACCATCAAGCAAAAAAACAACGTCTCTCCCGTTGGTATCTGTAATCACACAGGTATATAAAAAAAATTGGTTGATGATGAAATTTGTGACGAAAAGTGTTTTATTCCTACAAATGTTAAATGACCCCATGTGCACAACTTGCTCCGCTGTTTAGGTGAAACATTTTGGTTGATGCAATCTCCACCCCTAGAACAGCGGAGGGGAGCTTTTTTCTTAACGGACTCCTTTCTTAACTAGATCAACTTCTTACTTCTGGTTAGAGTTTTGAAAAATCCAATGTATCCATGATCTGGGGGCCAGTGGATCCACTACCCACAAGGGAGCACTAATTTCCTACTGTCCATCATTGACCCTTCATTACAGTGAATAACTTCTGGTTTACATTAATCAGATAATGCTTGAAGTTGTGCACACAGTGTAAAGTCGAGTCATAACAGTCTTACCGTATGATGCTGGTTTGATAGCAGGAGTTTTACCCTTCTTGATGGCAGAAAATATTTGTTGTTCAATGCCTGAAAGGTCACTGAAGTCTGCTGCAAAGAAAGCATGACTGGCTTCCTGTGAAATAGACTGAATCTCAAGGGTATCTGCATTCTTTGTTCCCACCACAAATACCACCACACCGATTTCTTTCAAGTTTTCTACAGCATTTCTGACATCATCACTGGACCGTCCACCAGTGAAGAGAACCAAAATCTGAGGGACATGCTGTTGGTGCCTACTTCCAGAAGAGGCTGTCAAAACATTATCCTTGATGTATTGGAGGGCTGCACCAGTATTGAGGGGTCTGCCACCTTTATGCTTCAGACTTCGCACAGTGTCAGCAATATTCTGCTGTGTTTTGTATGTGTTCAGAAAAAAAACAACAGAAGGTGCTCTGCTGTACTGCACCACTGACACACGATCTTTGTTCTCATCCACATCAAGTTTCTCCACCATTCTCTCAACAAAGCCACGCATTGCTTCAAATTCATTTTGCATGTCATCAGAGGAATCCAGTAAAAACACAATATCATGTTGAATGGATTCAGTTTTATCTGCAGAAGCTTTGACAGACACAAGCATGGTAATCAGAGTTACACATGAGGTAATCCAATTATGAAAAGTGGATAGATAGATAGATTCATTGACAGATTGATTGATAGATATCTTACCTAATACATTCTGTGGTTTTAGTCTTGGCTGACGAGGCACCCTTTTCACAAATGATACAAGTTGTTGATGGATGCTCCCAATATCATCAAACCGAGGCACAAAGAAAGCATAGGAAGGGATATGTGAAATCATCTGGAGCTCAAGTATGTCTGCATTCTTTGTACCTATACAGAATGGAACAACTTTGCTCTGTTTTAGAGCTGCAGCAGCACTTGCAACATCATCTTCAGATCTTCCCCCACTCAACAGAATCAATATCTGAGGGACACCTTCTTGATGCCGACTCCCAGAGGAATCAGCTAAAGCAGTATTCCTCACATAGTCAAGAGCTGCCCCAGTGTTGAGAGGTCTGCCCCCTTTATGGTTCAACTGCTGGACAGCATCAAGAACATCTTGTTTTTCGGTGTAGGTGTTCAAACTGAAATGTGTTTGTGGATCTCTGCTATATTGGACCACAGAGACACGGTCTTTGTTCTCACCAACACTGAGTGTTTCTACCACTTTTTGGATAAAACCTTTGATTGCTGGGAAGCCACTCTGTGTGTCATCTGACCCATCCAACAGAAACACTATGTCTCTTTGAGGGGACTCTAATTCAACTAGAAAAGAATAGGAAAACTGTGTTTAAGAATCAGATATACAATACAAGCTGAAATCTATTGTGGTGCAATCATTACACATTACATAGTTGGTAAAGCCATAGAAACTCACAATTTATGACTATAGAACATTTAAGCTAGAACATTTAAGAAAAATGATAGATGAAATTATTGAAAACCTTGGAGAGAAGTACAATATAAGGAGCGTATTCCTCTTTCAAAAATGAAAGAGGGAGAAAGCTGAAAAAAGATTTCAGTATTCTTCAACTCTAAATATTCAGTCAATGATGTGATTATCATTGGCTCAAGGAAGAGCTTAAGTATAGACAGATCTCTGATTTGAGGCTGTCAAGAAAAGACTCTCCAGGGTACAAGAAGAAGAAGGATGAGAGCCAAACAAGAGACAGCATAACCAGAAGTTTTCTCTAGCTAGTGAAGACAGTTTGAGGAACATGAAACTGATCAACTGACATCCCTCAGAGGATGATGCAGTTTCATTGCATTCAAACTATGAAAGCGCAAATGTCCAAAAACATAAGCAGTGAGTCAATTTGATTCTTAATTATGAATCACTGGCACTTCTTACCCACAACAGTAGGAGGCTCAATTTGTATTTCCGCCTGGACAAATGCCGCTATCTCCGGCTGAATGGACAAAAGTTCACCAAAGATGGGCAGGTTGAAAAAAAATCTGGAGGAGAACGCAATTTTCTGAAGCTCCTCCTGTTTGGCATTTTTCATTCCAATGGCAAAAGATAGAACACCAATTTGTTTTAGGTCAGATGCAGGTCCTGAAACATCATCATTGGATTTGCCTCCAGTCAGTAAAAACAGAATCTGAGGGACTCCCTCCAGGCGTCTGCTTCCAGATGTAGAGGTGAAAACATGATCTCGCACAAACCGTAATGCAGCTCCAGTGTTCCGCGGTCTTCCTCCTTTATGGCGTAGACTTCTTACAGCATATATGATAGCTCTTTTGGATCTATGAGTTTTCAGGTTGAAGTAAACTGTGGTGTCATTACTATACTGTACGACAGCCACTCGAACCTTATCTTCATCAATCTCCAGCTCTTCTGCCATTCTTCTGATGAACTCTCGAATAGCTGGTAGACCATTTCTGGAGTCATCTGACCCATCAAGGAGAAACACTATATCCCTCTTATTGTTCCCTGTGTCAACAAGGTGATACATGGATAGTAAGAGAATTCACGGACTGCCGGCTTAGGACTTTTCTATGCTCATGCATATTTATCAGCATGAGAAGTTAGAAGCTCAGAGAGAAAAACTGAGCATGGTATGAAAGATGAGCTATTGCTCTGAAAGAATAACTTCAAGAACCATCTTTTTTATCAAAAAGATGTATGAGATAATTTCGCGACTCATCTTCAAAGTAACATCAAAGTTGACAAGTGGAAAAAAGTCTGAAAGAGAGCTACGTTCTTGAAAGACTAAGAAATGCAGAACAGTTGAGTAGATTGTCTAGTGATTGTAATCATACATATCATGCAAAATGAAAACAATTCAGAATCACTTATCATCTTATCATCAATCAGATTATAGGAATATGTTAATTTCAAAAAGCATTCTAGAAAGTAAATGTGTTATTCTGAAGAAAAATAACATACGTATATATTCAGTGTAGTATTCTTACCTATTAAATCAGAGATTCCAGTCATGGTCCCCTCAGCATCTTTGTTTATGTTCAATGTAGCAACAAGTTGTGATTGTATTGAGGGCAACTTGGAGAAATCAGTAACCTTGTATGTGAAACCAGGTTTGAAGGCAATCACTTCCAAGTCTGAAGGATTGGCATCTCCAACTCCAACCCCCACTGACACAATTTCATGCTCTTTAAGAGCAAAAGCTGGGCCTTTCACATTATCAGTGGACGGTTTGCTACTTAGAAGAATTAAAATCTGGGGCACACCTTCTAGTCTTCTACTACCAGTAGAGGAAGTGAAGACACTGTGCCTCACAAACTGGAGAGCTCCCCCGATATTAAGGCGCCTGCCACCTTTGTGCCTTAAATTATCTATGGCATTCATAATGTCATTCTTTGTCTTGTGAGAATTCAGATAAAAGTTGACATCAGTTTTATCAGCAAACTGAACCACAGACACTCTGTCTTGACTCTCACTGACAGAGAGACTCTCCACTATGCTCTTAACAAAGAGTTTTATCTCTGGGAATCCATTTCTTGTGTTATCAGAGCCATCCAGTAGGAACACAATATCTCTTTTTACAGCATCGTTTTGTACTACGACACAACACAACAAATAAAATTCAGTTATTCTGATAAAGCACCAAAACATCAGTAGAAGTGTTATTTTTCTTACAGCAGGTTTAACACACCAATAACTAAAGAGATTTTGCTTACCTTGCCGTAGGACGTTGTCTAGCTGGTCCCTTTGAAGGCTCACATAGTTATTGAGCCTTTGTGGTACGGTGCTAAGCTCACTGAATTCCTTCACAGTGAAGGCAAAGGAAGGGTTGTGTGAAATGGCCTCAATCTGCTTTAGGTCTGCATCCTTGACACCAACACCAAATGGTACGACTCCTCCTGTCTTCAGGGCACCAGCAGGTTCCTTCACGTTATCCCTGGATCTGCCTCCAATCAAAACGATCAAAAACTGAGGGACATTTTGTGCAGCCCGGCTACCATGCCTTTCAGACAAGATAGTGTCCTTCATGAATCTCAGAGCAGATCCAGTGTTTAGACTACGTCCACCAGACAGTGTCATTCCATTGACAGCTCTTATCACGTCATCTTTGGTTTGATAAGTGTTAAGGTAGAAATTTGGAGTTGGCCTCTCACTGTGTTGAACCACTGAAACTCGAACCTTGTCAATCCCAATATCAAGTGGTTCAATTACTTTAATGATAAAATCCCGGATGTAGGCAAAATCCGCTCGAACACTGTCTGTGCCATCAATGAGGAAGGCAACATCCCTTTCAACTCCAGGAACAATGGCTGAAGGAAAAAAAAGACTGTTACCAGGGAAACTTTTCTTTACAGTTTGATAGTTTGACATCACATTTATTTCTTAAATAGCAAATGAGAAATACAAAACTCACCTGGTTCATCTGGGAATGTCGCATCTGTCACATCGCCAACCACTGTTATCAACTTTGGCATGATTTGTTCAGCCATTGCTGGTAAATTAGCGAAGCTTATGTCATGGTGAGCCAAATCTGGCACAAAGGCAACTGTTCTCAGTAATTTATCATCTGCTTGCCCAGAACTGACTGTGAAGGTCAAAACACCAGCCAGAGCCAATTTATCAGCTATGCTTTTAACCTCATCATTTGCTGGACCACCTGTGATCAGAACCAACACTTGCTGGACTCCCTGCTTCCTGCGTGACCCTGTCGATGGCTGGAACATGCTGGCGAGGGCATAATTCATGGCAGCTCCTGTATTCAAGACTGAGCCTCCAGTCAGCCTGAGTTGTGAGATTTTATCCACAACATCTTGCCTGCTGCGGTAGCTGTTCAGATAAAATTCAATTTTTGGATTTTCAGCAAACTGCAGGAGACCAATCTGGACCCTGTCAGGACGTACTTCCAGCTGGTTGACCACGTTGATAATGAAGTCTCGCACATAGGGTAAGTTAGTGCTGCCAATGTAGTTTGAGCCATCCACAAGGAAAACAATGTCTCGGACCACTTTTTGAGTCTGCACTGTAGTTATTTCCACAACTGAGGAAAAGCACAAAAACAAACAAATGTACATATAAGTCCAGATGGTGTAAAACAATTTGTGACACATTAAAGGGAACCTATTATGGTCATTTCCAGCTCTATCTTTTTATTCTGGACTACTCTCCACTAGAGTAGCTTTGCATGATTCACAGTTCAAAAAACTCCTTATTTATCTTATACTGGCCCTTTATGTAGCCCCTCAGTTCAGCCTCTGTCTCTTAACAGGCTGTTGTAGTTCCTGTCTTTTTAAGGCGCCCCTCCCGATGAGTCCACTGTTCTGATTGGCCAGCTTGCCAGAAGCTGCTGAGGGGCAGTACGTATCAGAGTCGTCTTAAGTTGCCGCCGATGAAAACCCAACATTTCCTGCTTTACTGCTTAAACATAAAAGCTTTTAAATGACTAATTAACAGGAGACAGTTATAGTGAAGAATTTACAGGAAGCGAAACATGTTCCACACTGAATTTGCAGAGCTTTGTTAGCAGCATTAAAAGCCAGTCAAAATAACAAAATATGAGATATTTGGAGCTATTTGTTCAGCGGATCAGTTGGAAATAATGCAAGGAGGAATAGTGTAAGCAGTAACAGCCACAGTAATGATATGAAGAGCTGCAGACCTCCAACAGGTAAACAACTTATTATTATTTTGCTGCACTGTGTAGTGAAAAACATTCACAGCATGCCAGCTCGACTCGAGTCATGGCTCAGCGTGATTACCCCCAAAACTATGGAAAAATGCCATAATATTAGCAAAGCAGAGCAGTGAACTCGCATGCTGTGCGTGGAGTAGATGACCATATAAAGAAATCCGTCACATAGTAGTAGAAGTAGTAGAAAATAGTAGTAGAAAAAAACGTTGGAAGCTGAGTGTTCAGAGCAGTCTGAAGCCAGAGCTTTTTTCTCACAGGGATTACTTCTTCATACGTTTACCTTATTATTTGACACGTTCACCACTTTTAATATGAACATCTGACATTGTAACATTATATATAGAAATGAAAAAAAGGAAAAGCATAATAGGTCCCCTTTAAAATGTCATATGGTGCCCACTGAAGCTATTATCTGTTAGTTCTATGAAGTTTTTTCTTTGTTATGGGCAGTTACAGATGAGTGACAAATTAAAAAAACATGAAGTGTCTTAGTAAAGTGTTGGTCCAGCACAAGCCAGCAGAATACAAGAATACAGCAAAACAGCCTCAGTGTACTTTGGTATGCTGTTTTTAGATTGTGTGTGTGTGTGTGTGTGTGTGTGTGTGTGTGTGTGTGTGTGTGTGTGTGTAGCTTTGAATCTACCCAGCTCAGTATGGCTGTCCTGTTCCATCATTCCTCCCTGCAATATTTAAAAAATACTGACACAGTATTGTCAATACTAACAATACTTGATGAAAGATACATTGCACTTCCTTTAGCTACTTCACAATAAAAAAAATTCCCAGTAGTATAACGGAAAGATTTCTGTTTGAAGTAGCAGGACATATTTGGTTTGCATTAGCAGTAAATTAACACAGCTTAAATAAAGAATTAAATCTGTGAACAGAGATGCTGATATCTGTAAATGAGAGTACAAACAGGAACGTAAAACTTAAATTAAACAACAGAGATTTGTTGCAAGGTAGAAAAGTACTGGCAACTGTATAGTAATCATGACTACAGCTATTCAGGTTATACCAAGGCCACTGAAATATGCCTAATAATCCTACAGGTCTTTGGGAGTATGCTACAGGGACACAGAAATTCCCTCTTTTGGTGTTTTGATGGTGGTGGTGGAGAGTACTGTCTAACATATTGGTCCAAAATCTCCCATCAGTGCTCAGTTGGGTTGAAATCAAGTTTTTCCTTTAATTTGTCACCCATCTGTATGTTTCCATTGCATCAAAGACGAGGTAATGAATTCATTGAATTACTCTTGAAATGTAAAGGAAAAAATATTACCTGGTTCAGTGGGTACTTCAGTCACTACCACCCCAGCTAGAGTGGAGAGTGCATCAGTAATTGCTGTTGGGTTGCGAAGTAGCATGCGGAAGTCCTTCAGCATGAACACAACACTATTGGCAAAGGCAATCTCCTTGAGCTCCTGCTCATCGGCGGCCTTGGAGCCTGCAGCCAGGGTCAGTACACCCATTCGCTGCAGGGCCATAGCCGGTTCTTTCACACTGTCACTGGACTTTTTACTGGTCATCAACAGAACGAGCTGGGGTACCCCCTGTTGCATACGACTGCCCTTCTCGGGCCGCAGCATATTTGTCCGCACAAAGTCCAAGGCTGCTCCAATGTTGACTGTCTGTCCGGGTCTTGGTTTGATTTTGCCCAAAGCAGCAGTCACTTCCTCCCTGGATCCATGGGAGTTGAGGTCCATCTCAAGGCGAGGAACATTGCTGAACTGGGCCACACCCACTTGAACGTCATCTGGACCAATTGGCATTCTGTCGACAAACCGCTTGATGACTTCACGCACAGAGTTGATAATTGTTGCACCCATTGTACTGTCAAGGAGGAAAATGATGTCTCTTTTTCCAACTGCCAAGACTGAAAAGAAAAGGAAAGACATTAATATTAGAATAACACTGATTTTATGACTAAAGACTAAGTTAGCCCACAAAAGATGTTCTATAATTAGACTTATGGGATATGGGATATGTGTTAAAGTACGGTTCATTTATTGAATATTAACATACTACAAAAAGAGAGGGAGGGCTTCTAAATGTTCTATCTTAAAGCTGTATTCTCAGAAGGTATGAATTACAATTGGCAAGCAAAATTGAAAGTATTTTTTTAAATGATGTTATGACAGCTGTCACTAACATAAGAAAATATTTGTTGTCCAAATGTTATCCAGAAGTACCATAGAAGGTATCAGTTAAGCTTAAAATATGAATAGAACAGCCCAATAACATGTCTCTGCTTGTCTTTACAAAACCTATTATAAGTAAGCTAATTACTGAAACTGTTTGTTTTGCAAATATTTGTTCTCCGTGGTACAATCATTGTTGGAATTTCCTCTTTGTCAAAGTTTGGCTATTAGAAATTGTACTGAAAAGAAAATGCTGTTCTTGAGGAAAATATTATCCAGGCATTTTTTGATATGCTCACACAATACTGTGATATGAAATGGCTGCCAATTCCTCTAAAAATCATTAACCCCCTCTGTAGCCCTATGCAACTATTAAGGTGCTTTCAGGTCATTATCTTGGGTCACCTGTATGGTAAGTCACTCACACAACCCCCATATAAAAACCTGTGGGCAGTAGGTCCTAGCACCCAAGCTCACACAAGCCAGTTGTACCCCACCTGCCAATGCATAAATTTTGGAAAGCTGGAATAAACAAGTGGCTGATGAAGAGAGAAATCTTCAAGGCAAACGGATCCAGATATTTTTTGAGAAGTAGTGAAAAAAAAAAACTTTCTTTTGGATGTGGAAGTACTCTTAGGTAAGTATTTGATAACATGTTTGCTATAATAACTTACTAGGTAACTATAGTTTATTACATTCACTATGAGCTCTCAAGGGCTTTAAATTTATTAAGTCCCCTTCCACAATCACAATTCCCCGCCAACATTTACAGAGAAGTTACATACCTTCTGTGAACTCATTTTGAACTATAATGGTGCGCTGGACCACCCCGTTAATGTATGGGTTCAGCTGGTCACCCATGCTTGCCACTGTACTGAAATCAGGAGCTGACAGGACAAAACTCTTATCTGTAGCAACTGTTTCCAGATCTGCAGTGGCAGTATCACCAATCGCCACGCCAAATGTGATAACGCCAGCCCTCTTAAGGGCTCGGTCACCGGCACCAGTATCGTCAGTGGATGGCCCAGCACTGATAACCACCACCATTTGGGGCACAGCCTCGTCAGCCCTGCCCCCAGCTGTTTGGCTCAAAAGACTCTCGGCAACTTCCTCCAAAGCGGCGCCCAGGTTAGATTCATCGCCCCCTGAGTAGGAAAGTCCCTTCACAGCTTCCAGGACTGATGCTTTGCTGTCATAGCTATTTAGATAGAACTTTATCTCTGGGTCGGCATTGTACAGGGCCAAGGCCACCCGAACAGTGTCCCTGCCCGCATCAAGGCGCTCAATGATTCTCAAAGCCAAATCACGCACAAAGGGGAAGTTTGCGGCTCCAACGTTCTTTGATCCATCAATTAAGAGTACAAGGTCAGCTGAATCTTGCGCTTTAAGGAGAGAGAGAGAAAACAAAACAAAATGGAACTTGTGAAAGCGTTAACACAGTGAGACAGAGACAAAAAATTATTTGTGCTAGTGTATCATTGCATGTGTCAAGTAACATTCAAAGTGAACAAATCAATAACAACATTGCAAAACACATCATACTGCATGTAGGCTGAACCAAGGAGATTTCCTGAAGTGATTGAATTTGTTGAGATTTGCTGTAAACTGTCATTTGATTTCCTTTATCATAGAATGGTTATTATGGTTGGATATGGATTACAGTAACATGAGAATTTCTGATCAAGTACAGTAGTTTTGCACTCCATATGATTACTAACCACTTACATAAGTGTAACTTAGCCAGTTCTCCAGATGTCTGTAACAGCAAAACAATGTTTACTGTAAATTCTAGAAAAGCTACATTTTTCCCATGTCAAGACCAGAACTCAGTGACACTATAAAGGAGGTTGAATTTGACATTGGTTTAATGTGACTCAATGACTATCCTGAACTGAAATGCAACATTTTTTCTACAAAATGTTGAAGCCACAAGATGGGAAAATTTTCAAAGTTTCAAAATTTGTAAACAAATTGAAGTGAAAACAAGGGTTTAATTATGTTAAGATATATAAATTGATAATGGAAAAGACAGTCAGGCCATGTAAAAAGATTAGACAAACTGACTCTTCAGACTTGCCATACTATAATAAACAACAGCAAGTCAAAAGAAAACAACACGTACAAAATTGATAAGCTATTTGATCATTAATGTTACTTATTAGATTTGTTTGATATGTCCCTTTTAAAAGCTCCACTGAGTTCAGCCATCCCATGCAGACTCTTGTTATGGACCTCAGATAAAGTGACCAGTCATGACCCTGTGGCCCATCCTTGGTGCCTCCAAGTTCCTACTGAGAATGTATTACATGTGATTCCATATAAAATCAGTACAATCATGTATATTGGTGATGCTTCCAATTAATTTATGATTTATCAAGAATCATGAACTACCCTTCATTGAAGTTCATCTTTCTCATTCTTGTAATTTACTGTGACATTTTTGCACATAATTTCTGGACATTTACATATAAAAACATTCTCAAAGCAGTTCTATTGTAGGTCAAGGATGAGTCCAGGCAGGTTCATCACTGTTTCAAGTACAGAATATTGCACATATTTTACAAAGATAGACATTGTGACTGATAAAGACAAACACACATACACAAGACACATAAGCAGTTGTGCATGGTTAGCTTTTGTTAAAAGCTCACTGACTGATTTTGAGATGTTATGTTTTAAGTAAGATATCCTTCAGACCATGTTCTCTTCCAAAGATTTTCTAAAGAATTGTTGTTAATCTGAGGAGGCAATGAATTTATTTTATGATGTATTTTCTGTTGCTGTCTATATGTTTATTTCTACAACCTACAGCTGTGTCTTATAGGAACAGGCATCATCTGAAAATGGTGTTATGGATTATGAATGTTACAATGTTATTGCTGTATGCCAACAGACTACTCAAATAACTACCATATTTAAGCCCATGGGACAGAATGTTCACAACGCCTAAATAGTTGTCTTTCAATCCACACTCATTTTATTTGATCTGGCTTTGCTCAATAATATATTTGTGTATTTATTACAAACTAAACACCCTAATCTAAGATGTAGTAGGGGTGTCAATCACATGCAAATCGTACTGTGATTTTTAAAGCATTAGGGTTGTAATTAAATGTGGTGAGACAAAACAAGTGATGTTAATTTTGCAGGTGGAGAGTGAAAGGTTATTATGGTTAAGTAAATTTGATTGTGTTAATAGTAAAATCCAGTCACAACCACATATGCAGCAGCTTCTTCCTGCACATGTAGACACATTAGTATGGTAGTGACACTGGTCCCATTTTATTACCTGTCCCACCTCCAGCCACAGGGGCCTCATTTGCCACAGGAGAACCCCCTGACTGGGTCACTGCGCCGCAAAGCCCCACTACTAAATCTTGGATTATATCCCGCAAAGTCAGGAAAGAGTCTACACTGAACACATGAGTCTCATGGGGCTGGCTAGCCATCTCCCTTAGCTCAGAGTCCACTGCATCCTGAACTCCAACTGCAAACACCTCCACGCCTGCCAGCCGCAGCACCTGAGCTGGCTCAGCCACGTCATCCTGGGAGCGCCCGTCTGTTAGGACCACCACCACCTGGGCCACTCCGTCACCAGCACGGCTGCCCGAAGCAGTGGTCAAGTGGGTACGGATCAGGAAATCCAGGCCCAGGCCAGTCCGGGTGCCCCCACCACGATAAGACATAGCCTCGATGTGTGCCAGGACTCCCTGTGTTGTTGGGTAGCTGTTCAGCTGGAACTCAGTTTCAGGCCTGCTATTGTACTGCACAAGGGCAAATTTAAACCTGCCCCCTCCAACCTGGTGCAGTGCCTTTATCATGCTGTACAGGAAATGTCTGACATGCTTAAAGTTCTCCTCTCCCATACTCCTGGATGAATCCACTAGAAAGTATATATCAGCTGCCAACCCTTGTGCACAATCTTCAAAAGAGAAAACTTGGTGTTTGGAGGAAGTATCTGAAGACCAGTGAAAAGATGCTTGGTGTTTGATATCAAAAATGTATTTTGGTGCCAAACACGAATAGTGTTGCATAACACAACTGTAATATGTTGGTAATTCAAACACAGAACCATTTTGCTTTGTATATCAAAAGCATCTAACTGGACTTGGTAGTCTAATATCTCCTAAGACCTCTATTTTTTGTCCCATGTTGAGATACAAAGTTTGAATTCATTTCTTTAAAAATAATAATAATGGGGGAAAAAATGACCAATTTAGCAACAATGCTCAGTAAAAGTGATAAATAATTCATCTCCATTAATGTTTTTTGTTTTTGTTAGAAAAGCACTTGTTCCAATCCCATTTTTCTTTGCAATATTTGAACACATAAAGATGTAGATTATATATTTTCAGGAAAGCAAAAAATAAAAAATATTCCACTGAGCATTGCTGAAAACTGGAAAAAGTATTACTGGCACACAGGTCATTTGCAGTGGAGATTAACTTAGTTTAACTTACCTTCCTGAGCATCAAGTTTAGGGAGGAGTCCTGCAAACAGGACGCCCAGAATGGCACATAGCGGTAACAACCGATGCCTCCTCATCTTCAGAAGAAAAAAAGAGGACACCTGTGAAACCAGAAACCAAAAATTGATATGAATATGAACCTAGTACCACAAGGCCTGCCCAATGCTTCAGACTTCAAAATGTATGAGTCTCCTGAAAAGGTTAAATGAGCAAATGTTAATTAAAGCAAAATGTTATAATATGACTCTTACTATGTGTCTATACAGAAAACATTTCAAATAAACATGCCCCAGTACAAACTTGGACTGCTTTAAGGTTTTTTAAACATCTTATTTTCACAGTCACAGCACATATTGCTGGAGTGGTTTGGTGAACACGTTTCTCTTAGGGATATCCTATTTGCAATGTCTCACTCCCTATTTTTTTGCTGCACTGCCTCTCTAAATATAACACACAACATTGCATAAGCTTGTTTCATTGGCCAAGAGTGTAACATTTAATCTTCAACAAACTGCAGAAGAGAAAAAACATGCCTCCTGACAGTCTCTTTTGCAGTGTGTGTAAGAATATGCAATATCCCACTGCTACTATTCTTTAATCTTTATTTGGATCACCATTAGCTTGCACAAAGTGTCACTAGTCTTTCTGCAGCCTGTCCTCACAAGAAAAATGACAGTGTAGGTCTAAAATTCAGGCCGGCAGAAACAACCTATAGTTATGTTTGTGCCATATAACAGCCATAGTAACTATGAACTGGGGAAGTGATGCAGTTCAGATGACATCAGTATTAGGTGACTTGATAAGATGTTAGGAGAAGGTGGGTTGAGTGAATGTCTAGATAGCGGGTTGGGTGGATGGCTAGATAAATAGATGGCAAAAAGTGCTGCAAGAGACCACTGTTCGCTTCCCATTTCAAATTACAAGTTGGGACATTTTTCAAAAAACCATAACGTCGTGCTGTTTCCATGACAACAAAGGTTGCGTAACCTTAAGGAAGTATAAACCACATCTCAAGTGATCATTTAAACCCAAACCGTGATCTTTCCCTAACCCTAACCAAGTGGTTTTTGTGCCCAAACATAACCAGACCTTAACCACAGCATAGTCACACCATAAAACATAATTATTTTTTGACAGTGATTTGTAAAAGTTTTGTGAAGTGGCATATTATGGTCCTGTGGGTCATTCTGGAGCACATTACTATGGCTGCTAGATGGTGTAAATGTAACTATAGGTTATTTTTTAATGGTCGAATTTTAGACCTGTACTGTTGTTTAATTATGGATGGGTTTTCTCAGGGTCCCCATAATATAATAACAATATAACAAACAATGTAAAATCACATTGACCAAAAAAACAAGAAAAAGCAAAATAAGCCAAATAAAAAGATCAGAAAATGAGTCAAATAACTCATACATATGAGAAGGTAGACGATACAAACTTACAATAAAAACAAAAGACAGTAACCTGCTGCAGTGTCACTACATCCTATTTAATGAGCATTTATTTTCATTACATCACAAAAAAATCAGGCACTGTCAACCATAGACATTTTGCAAAAGAAAATACTTCTCTTGACTTCTCTAACTTTTCCTTTTTGTGCATGTAGCCTGCATGGCTACCTAGTATCTGTGTAAGCGAGGGAGCTGCAGCATGCATCAGTAGCAGACCTGAGGGATGGAGTGGTGATGATCAGAACCACCTGTTAAAACTACCAGCCAATGTGCTTTAGTAATTAACTCTGCTTGGCAAGGACTGAAGTTTCCAACTCTCAGAATAATGTGTTCTTAAGAGGTGTGTTGGACTGGAAAGTCCAGTTTCACAGCAGGGGTATATGTTTTCTATTTAGTCAGATTTTCCCCTATTGTGGTGTCAAGTAATGTCACAGGAAATGAAAGAAAGGTCACACACGGCTCACTATGGACTTTATGCATTTAGCATATGGGGAAGGCGTGCAAGAGTATTTTGACTCTTCAGTTGCCCTTGACTTAGTTCCTCTAGATATTTAATCCCAAATGTAATTAACTGCTGCATGCACTCCCTGTTGTCTCGGAAAAAGTCAGACTTTCTGAATTCAGGAGATTTCTGCAAGTAGGTTACCAACACAATTGTTGATCAGCCCTCCAATCTTATGATATCATTAAGTAATGCCTGAACCGTTATCAAAATGTGCGCACACATTATTGCCCTGCAGCAAAAGCAAAAGTAGAGATAACCCAAAAAAGTTCTAGCTCTGTTAGAGCTTGCATGCATTCACTGTGGCACTGTTAAACCCAGAGATGTTCTCACAAAGATAAATGTGTAATAAAAGTACACACAAACACATACAGAGACATTAGTACTTATGAGGACTCTCTTTTTCATTATGCATTCCCTAGCCTGCTATCTTTAAAAAAAAAAAATCCAACCAAACCTTATACTAACCTTTACCCCTAAACCAAGACTTAACCCTTGAACCTGCCTAAACTTTTCAGAATGTCCTCACTCTCAAGGTCTAAAACTGAAATTGGTCCTAACAAAGATATAATTCCAAGAGCACTCACTCTCTCACATACATACACACACACACACACACACACACACACACACACACACACATACCATATCAGACCACCCTGAGGTGATAATATAGTTCCTGAAAATTACAAGAGCAGCTGGAGCTACATGGAACACAATAGCAATTACATTTAAACACAAACGTAAAACTGCAGATGCTCTGATCTGAGAAAAACAAACACCACCCAAATAAACCCAACTTCCAACTGTGATCTGGCAGACACAGCACTCTGCAATTAGGGAGAATTTACAGACAAGCATAAACACTGATATGCAATAAGAAAAGGGTACCCCAAAAATAAACAGCCTGGGATGGCCACATATGATCTATGACCAATGAAGTCTTCACCATTAAGCTAATGACAGGTGAATGAAAGTAGAAAATTATTTAAGTCCCAGAGGAGCCTCTTAAACAACCCCTGTGCCTGCTGGCAGACACACAATAAAAGCTAAGCACTGAGGGCAGCTTTAATGTGTACTGTAAAAAGTGAGGCTTGGATAATTAGAGATTTAGTGTATGAGAATTAAACAGGGCAAACTTATCTAGAATGAGCAAGAGGTTTGCATTCCCCATGCCAGAAAATATTACATTATTCAAGGTGCATTTGTGGTGATGGAAGATGGTATCACAGGTACTGAGGTACAGCTGTAACATCATGGAAAATTACTGCCCTCTGGTGGAAAACGCAGATATAACACTGTCTAACAGACCTGATTTTCTTGTGTTCTGTTCATACATCTTTCATTATGGGCAATGGAACTGCTTTTTTTTACCTGCCTCTCTGAGTCTTAGATGTGACATCTGAGTGTTTGTTTTTTTCAAACACCTAATCCAAGTTGGGGGGTTGGCTTATTTTTGTTGTTTGGGCTAAAATAAAATACTCTAACACATATAGAAGAGAATGAGCTGACCATTATAACCACAAACAGATCTGTTTGCCACTGAGCTGCACCACTGAGAAGTTGAGAGCTAAGGGTCTAAAGGTCTAAGGCTCAAAGGCACCCAGATTTATCCTGCCAGTCCAGAGATCAAACCAGCAACCTTCCAGTAATGAGCCTGCTTCTCTAAATTTTAGGCTACCTCCAGAAAAAAAAACATGCCAGTAATATAAATACAACAAAATCAATTTTGGCACATATCGGTACTATCGAAGGAGTTCTTGCAACTGTGAATTGAGGTTATCATTGCAACTATTTAAAATGAAAACTAAGAGGGAGGAAATTTTGACAAGCAAAACACAGCCCAAATAAAAACCAAGGCACAGACTGCACGGGTCTTAGACTGAAGAGCAAAAGGCAAAATAGACCATGCTAAAGTATTTTTGCTTATTTTGCATTGTGTCTGATTCTAAACCTTGGATAATAACTCATACCAGTATTGCCGGCTATTTGCGGGTGTGGGAAATGTCACTGTCTATGGTGAATTCTTGACAAAGTTACCCTCTAATCTTTTTCAAATTAAATGAGATTTGGTTCTGGAGTGAAAGAGACCATTTCACAAGGATAGGAAAGCCTTGGTCAGCTACATCAGAATCAAAGTCATCCACAATACACAGCAATAATGAATTACAAACATATGGCTGTTGGATAAAATACAGCACTGAAGGCATTGTGTTAGTTGGAGTCACAGTGTTTATACTTTGCTTTGTCCACTGTTTATGCAGACAGCACTTTACAGATGAGAAAGAAACTCTGAAAACCTTTGTTTTCTGTTTTTAGACAGGTCCATCAGTCTGATCATTAAAACACAGTGACCAAACATAATTTGAGGAATAAGGCCATTCAGTCGAGGAAAGTAACTGGACTTTATAAGTTCTTGAAGGCTACAGCAAACACATTCACCATCTGTGAATGCTGACTGAATGCCCAGAGGTCCCAAAAGATCATGTTTATTGCCCATTTATATTCTGTCATAGCTTTAACTTTATAAAACAAACATGTAAAGTGCTTGCAGAATATATTTAACTAAGAAAAGATCATGAAAAGAAAGTAACCCTTTAATAGAATTCACACTTGCAGTGAGAAATATGTGTCACTGTTCAGATATAAGGCCTAAATCACCAAGTTCCTTCACTTCAAGGAAATCTAAGCTCCTTTGGACACTGCAACAGATGTTTATGTTCTCCACTCATGCTCATGTGATTTCAGGTCACTCAAAAGCCACTTCTCTGCAGAGTTTGCCAGGCTTGGCCAATGTGTCAACACTATGGCTTCCCCTCACCGCCACAGAGGAAAACATAGTAGCACAGTGGAGTCCTGTTTGCTGTGATACAAGGAGCCAAAACAATGGCAGCATGGGGGAGAAGGTTAAGACAGAACACTCAGAGAGAAAGTAGAAATGTGCTGTCTGCAAATTAATTCACCCACTCACAGCAGCATTTTTTTCTTTTGGCCACTGGGGGCTCCACAGTAAGCTGAATATCACACACATGTTTAATATATTGTGACCTTGTAAAGTTTACACAGCTTGCATGTTAGAAAACTGTTGCCTATTTACACACCCAGCAGACATGGAGCAGCACTAATATTTGAACCAGTGTGAATGTGAGTCCGATATTCAATCTGTTTTGGTTTTGGTATCTGGTTCTTTAGTTGCTAAATGCTCCACAAAGAGTCTTTGTGTTAAAATGATCACTTAAAATGTGATTACTACTTCCTACAAGTTAGGCAATTTTTGTCATCGTGGCAACAGTAAAATCCATGTTAATGTTTTTAAAAAAATGTCCCATCCCTCGGTTGGAAACGGGAGGCGAACAGGTGAACGGCAAGCAAACAGCTGTCTCCTGCAGCTAAGTCCAACTATCTCACAATCCACCCACACCACCTCCTCCTAATAAGGAAGCCACCTTATATAGACTTCATCTGAACTGCATCCCTTCTCCTGGTCATAATTACTACGGCCGCTAGATGGTGTCTGTCACTCAAATGTAACTATAGGTAATTTTTGGCGACTGAATTTATGACCTATAGGGTCGTTTTTCTTGGGCCAACAGGCTCATGCTCCATTGTCTTCACCAGCTAGCTGCTAACTTTGTCTGTCAGCTGTTATTGCTGAGCAAGTAGCGCACAGTGGGCTAATCAGAGCTTTTGCACTGGAAACAGCAGCCTGCTACTGCTGGAGACACTGGAAAGGTTAAAAACCGAAACAATGAACTTAAAGTTTTGTAGAAGTGATTGGATTTGAGAGTTTTTCACTACAAGAAACCACTTTCATATTTCACCTTTGACCAACTGTTAAAATAAAAATATAATAATAAATAAAAATAATAATAAACATGTCAATGGCACAAATAAGGAATTCACAAATTGCGAGAAGGTAAATTACTTTTTTAAAATTTTCTAGCCATGGATTTTATTAATACATCTGTTCAGTGGTATAAACCTATCACTTACAGTATCCAAAAGTAGTTATTGGGTCTTGGTCTAAATCATCTGCAACATGCTTCTGGCATTCCCATACAACTCAGTAGCTCCACTAATTTCAACGCTTTCAATCTCACTGTCCACAGATAAGAGCCATTCCTGTCTTTCAGTGTCTTTTTTGCTACTACCACTAGAAGTCGCCAAAGTCTGATATCTGACATATAAGGGCTTTAAGAAACTACTAATACACATCCAGGTACATCTACTGTATCTTATTATATGTCTGAGCCTGTCCACAGCAGAGACAGCCATATATGTACAACATCATGAAAGTCTAATGATAAAATAGATGTGTCAAAGATGAGGAGTTATGGCTTGGCATGTTTTCATTCCCTGCTAATATCAACTGTGTGTGTGTATGTTTCTCTGATGCATCATCATTTCAGCCGCATGTGTTATCAATTCACCACAATAAAATTCCAGACTAAAGTGGCAAAGTAGTTATCAGTTTATGTGACACATTGAGCAAAACATGGTGTTCTGTAGACTGTATATAGCCATATGTTTTGCTCAGTGGTTTTATTTGTAATTAACAGTGTCAGTTAGCATTTACAGAACAAGACACTGCAATGTACCCATGAAAGCTCTGATGCACATTTGCAGCTGGACCTCACACACTCATTTATAGCTTAGACCACACACACACACACACACACACACACACAAACAAACACACTAAAAAGCAGTGCAACACAAAATTTCATCAGTCTTGGTGACAAATACCAGTGTAATTATTTACTCTCACTACAATAAGTAGACCTCTTATTAAAGGAGGAGGCGCATGGCCCACTCACTTTACAGACACTAAAGGTGTCACTGAACAAAAGCTACAATACAGAGAAGCTTGGCTTTACATTCAAATTGTAAAATGCATTTTTGACACATAACATGAACAAAATAAGCAAATGACGACAAACACACAGCCAGCCATATTTTACAAGGTTGAGTCTGTTATTCCAATAAAGTTTTTTTTAAAAATCAGGCTTTTCCCTTATACACTGACATTGTCTGCAGCTGGATTATGGCTGCACCAACCATGAATTACATAAAAATTCAACTTTTCTCCATTAATGATTTATGTTCAAAGGCAATACCAGAGTAGTGAGGACAAAAACAAACTTTCTGTCTGACATTTGAAGAAAAACATCAATCCAGATGCAATTAAGTTTCCCCCAAAAATCATATTTTCCTACAACCAAAAAGTTGCCTATGAATACATCTGGTAGAGATCCTGCCACATTGGCAGATTTGCATTTATTTTGGCAACTAACCTCTCAGACAGTGCAGCAGAAATTACATCATATCCTCCTCCACATATCAGGAGATCAATTTGATCCCTTCCATTAGCAGACACTGCTTATTTTTTCTACTTTTATTTTAATCTTGTTGCATGTCAAGCTGACACGCACACACACACACACACACACACACACACACACACACACACACACACACACACACACACACACATTTGCACAGAGGTAATAGCTGTATTGCCCAGTTTTCACTCAGCAGTTGGAATTTGTCCAAGATAATATGCATCTAATAAACAACTATAATGTCCAAACCACACAGGATGACCTGAGCTTAATGGGTCACATTTGCACATCGTCCCTAAACACTTATTAATTAATAATACTTATAACTGACTTACAACCTTGTACATACTAATTTCAAAAATGTAAAAATAAATCATGACAGCCTGTTATTCTCTATGCACAAGACAATAAAGTGTTGACAAATGTGAAGTTAAGAGATCAGAAACATATGTGAAGTCACAAAGGATGCGACTCATTTCTACATTGTAAAGCTGCTTCTGAGTGTGAGACAACTCTACACTGCCCCTCACTGGCATCATACGAGAAAATGCACAGTCTGTGTGACTTTGCACTTATTTGCCTCCACATGTATGAATCACAATCACAATTACAAGACTTTGTGGATCTGTACATTCAACCCTCAACTGGAAGGATGCGACATGACATGTGTTGCACAGATGAGAGGAGAATCAATGATAAAGTTAAAAGAGGAAGGGGGGGGGGGGGGCAGGCTGGGCGGGCAGCTGGTATGTATTAGTCCGTCTGACACCTAGCAGATGTGTGTTCAAGCATCATGGCCAATGTAAGCATTTGGGCTTGCTGAGCTCAAGTATTGAACTTGACACTCATGCAGTATTGGTTAGGATGGCAGAGAAGCACATAACAAAATTGCTTGTAACAATGAACTAAAGATTCATTGTTAACCGCTGAGTGAGATCAGTTAATTTCTAAGATGTATTTTTTCCTAATATACCTTTTAACAGCTTTGTGGTCTAGTAGTTGTACCGTATTTTCTTTATCAACACCTTAAAGGATACAAAAAAAGTACTCAAAGATGACCTGCCATAATCACACACCCTGTCTAGTTCTTTCAATGACCAGTGTGTAATAGTGTGAATGGTTGCTTCTGATGTACTTCCCTTTATTTACAAATGTTCCTAAGAAAAGAGAACTTTGCAGCAGTAGTTCTGAGTCTAGACCTTTCTGAAAATTGTTCCAACCTTCCAGACATCTGTGTTGCATCATGGAGAAAAAAAGACTGGAGAGAATGGAATAGCAATAAAACCTACACATGCTGATTTATACAGTATTTCTAAAAATTCTCTCTTACAAATTCTCCTGATGCAGCTCAGCCAAAATTGATTAGATACTAACTACCAAAGGGACTTGTAGCTTTGTGATAATGCTGGTAGTAAATTGTGCAAAAAATGCTTTATATCAAATACCAAATCTGGAGCACACACCAAGTTTCCTCTTGCTTTTGAACAATGACCAAGTTCTTCCTGTCTGTATCATAGCAACGGGTTATGTGAAAATATAAAGCTACGTGGAAGCAGTAGCTCATGAGAATTACTTTTGGCCATTTCCAGGGTAATTTCATTATGTTGTGACTTGACAGAATAAAATAACTTAATTTGCGCATCAAATCCTGCATGCACACAATAAAATGTTGCATTGAAGACACAGCTGAATTCCTCTGTCTCTACTTGGACAGCCTTGTAGGAGAAGTGGAAGATTAATGGCTCACACCTGGTGCCCTAAACCCCACAGCCCACTACCACCACCATCACCACCCACCCCACCTCTTTCGTTCAACGGACCAAACCCCTTCTGGTTCTCCTTGTTCATCTGGCCAGTAGTGTGGAAAACACTTTCTTCACACTTTTCCAGTCTTGCACTCATTTCAGAGAGGGTGTGGTTATGGGCTACTGATGCAGTGGAAACATCTCCACATCCAACTACTCTTCTGTAGAGCTCACTTGGGTGTAGAGATTTTGAAACATGGATGCGACTGCACTTTTGACTACAGATTCCCTCTTTCCATTCACATGTAACTAAGTGACGAAAGTACCTTTTCACAATATACTAACAAAGTGCACAAACATGATCAGTTTCTGATACAGGATTTAAATAATCTGCTGTATTACGCTATTCATTAATTACACAAAAAACGCCTTTTTTCATAGACAGTAGGGTTTGATAAAGGATAAGTTAACCAGCGCAACTCAACTCCTTACAGGTTTACAGCTCTAATACTGATCTGGAATCACATCTTAAGACTACAGATGTAGCATCTCATTTTACTTTTCACAGTAAAATGAAGTTCACAAGAACCAAAAATGTCAAACACAGTAGGAACATTTTAAGACATATTGAAGAGAAAGACAGAGCGCACACGCCCCTCTCCACTCACATGCAGCACTCCCCGCATATCTGAGACATAACATTGCTGAGGTCTTTTTCTTCACCCTAACTGTGGCTCACCTCTTGCCCTTGCAGCACTCTCACCACTAAAGTATAGGTTTGAGTCCTACTGTTAAACGCATGTCTGATATTTATGAGCTATAAGCCAAAAACTCTGTGCGACCCTGTGATTATGACACCCATCCTAAGCTTACATGTTTTGACAGGAAACTATGCTTTGGTCAGTGCACTATTTATAATCAACATGTAGTGCAATCAAGGTCAATCTTAAAGGCAGTAAAAGTTCAGAAATGAAGCAAGCGTGCATTTGGAAAAAAAACAAAAAAAAAAAAAAAAACAAGGAGCAACTTCTGTTTGCAACATCCACCACTTAGAGAACAACATAGCAGATTTAAAACTTACCCTGAGCTGAAGTAGCTGTACTCCTCCACTGTATTTGTATTTGAAGAAAAACTCAGTTATGTGAAATGCAAGCTGGACTTTTAGTCATTATCCTCCAAGTAAATTCCCCTTGCTGGACTTTTCCAGCACCTCCCGAAGGAAGGCAGTGATAAGGCCACTGATATGGGATGTGCAGAGAGCGGGTCCTGAGTGAAGGGGGAAATGGTTGAGACAGAAAGAGACAGACACCCTCTCGGTCTTAAACCAGAGGAGCTGTGGTACTGAGTTCAAGGCAGGGATGGGACAAACTTCCAAACTCCTGGAGTTCTGCCACTTCTTTCTTCCTCCTCCCACTTTCTCTAAAGAAAGGGGAAAAAAAGAGGAGGGAGAGGAGAGGAAAGGAGAGGGTGAGCGGGAGAGAAAAGAAGTAAATGAAAACCAGACACATAGCCCTGTTTGGTCTGGATGTGAGCTGTGGGGAGGATGATGTCACAAATCTGGAGCGGGAATTTCTCCTTACCTTTTCCTACCTTTTGCCATCTCTCTCTTTACCTCTGTAGAGCTGTTTTTCAGGAAGCAACCATTTCAGATATTTGGATATTCATTTTTTTTGGCTTTTTTTTTTCCTAAGATTAGCAATTTTTGAATACCTTTGATGTTGAATTAAAATGTCAATTGAGTAAAATCTTGCAGTAAGTAGAATCCATTGGTAAAGTGATTTAGGCCAAGCAAGTTCCAACTGAAGTTGATTAATCAATGACTGGTTACATATTGTATCAATTTACATCCCACTGTCTGGACAGCTTATTAATATTAATTACTGTCCATGTGTTGGAATGAAGTCTCACTGAATGAAACAAATAAACTCACAAATCTCCCACAAAGGAATGTGCAAGACACTGTTTTGGCAGAGATTAAAATGTGAATGCTGTTAGGGGAAAGTAATGACACAGTGCCATGAAAGTAATTGTTCCAAAACCATAAAATAAAATGAGCATATGAGGTGCTCAGCAGACTATAACGACATTGCTTATGAGTTCATGTTTATTACCAACCCATCACAGAAGCACACATTGCAGAATGTATTGGCTGATGAAAAACTTATACATGCTTATTGAAGTTCATGAGTAACTGTAGCTGTGTCTCAACTGCATAACATAAACTAAGCCTGTATTGTTGAAAAAAATGCGAAACATAGAATATATGAAGTATATTTAAAAATTGCAGCATACATTCTAAAATAACTTAGTTTTGATTGTACTGCTGATGTGTTGTAGAAATCTCTGGCCACAGTACATAAAACAAAGCTGCACTAATCAGTATATCTGTATTTGCAATCCATCAAGTGATGTATGATGTGACAGGAGCATCTCATGGTAACAAACTCAAAGATAATTATCACTCAACCCTGCAGTCCCCTTCAGCTTTTTATGGAGCATTTTAAACCCACTATACCTTCCCTTCCCTGTACCATCAAACACGAGAAAGACAGTTAGTAACTAGCTGGTGGACACAGTGGAACAAGAGTTGTTGGAGACCAAAACAGAGCTAAAAGTAGAGTGAATATATAGTACATGTGAATAACATAAATGTTAATGTTGGCAATTGTTTGCTACTTTCAGCATAACATCTTCATAATGTTCTGAATATTGTATCTGTATTGTATCTGAATAGGACATAACATGTACATTTTCAGGTCTATGTTTTATATTCTGGGGTTCTACTGGATTATCTTTTGTATACTGACCCTTTATGCAGCCCCCCAGTTCAGCATCTGTCTGAAACAGGCCATTTTAGCTCCTGTCTCTTTAAGGCCCCCCTCCTGATGAACCCACTCTGTTCTGATTGATTAGCTTCCAGAAGCTTCCGCCGGCTCCGGAGGCTACACAGTAGTAGTAGGATTTCTTGTTCTTTAGTTGAAATGAAAACTAATCAAATACATCAGTACATATTTGAGCCAAAATCCGATCCAAAATATAAGTGTGGACAATGCAAACAAACCGTGGAACAGCCTTAGCAACAACCTTAGCGACAATACTACAGAAAAGACAGCAATTTGTGGGCATGTGTGAACAATCTGATGTCAGTTTGATGGGGAAGTAGAAGTAACTTTGCAGTTCAGTTTTACTATGTTTAACATAGATATCCAAAATATATTATTTTATTAGTAGTATATAGATGACAGAAAACCACAGAAAGCATGTGATGTCTCCATTAACAATGGATACAAACAATTATATGTAATGTGAAAGGGGTCTCTTATATTGAAAAATCCACAGAAGAGAATTAAAGAGAATTATCCCCCAACTCTTGCATTCCCCACAGCTTTACATAGACTTTTAGCCCATTGTTTTGGTTTTCTGGCTCACAACTTCATTCTCATCAACCAGTGGAAAAGATCTGATAAACCCACTGCATCATTACCTGCTCAGCACCAAAGAGGAGACAGGGAAAGGTAACAGCTAGCTGGTGAGCATAGTGGAGCATTTATCAGCTTAAGAACCACACATGTCCCTCAGGTGTTAGTTGTGACCAAAACAGCTAAAAGCAAAGAGAATATTTTGCTTACATTTGTCAGGTGGAAAGTAAGACAACTCCAGATGAATGCTAATATTGCTCTGTTGAATATGTAAATAGGCAGCTGTTTGCTTACACATGAGTCATAATATTTCAGCTTTTTATTAAGTTTCTAATTCTGAAATTGGCAGTATTCCTAAGTTGCACTTTGCCTGCTGTCTGTGCACTGTCCATATTTAAAGTTCTAGTATATAGTAATGGATATTCTATCATATATACAGTGAACAGAAAATAACACTATGTAGCACTTTGCTGTTGAACTCTTAAACATGTCTTACATCCAAGCCAAATAGAGAGAGGATAGCTGCAGCATTTTTCTTTCAGTGAGCTAAAACAGACTTTGTTCCCAGAGGTTAGTATGCTGTAAAATTAACTTCACTCCTCCACATCTATTTGAGTAAAAGTTGAAAAGCTGAGCTCTACCAGTAGTTGACTATTAGGCAAGGTAACCTTTGTTATCCAACATAACTAGATCTGCTGTTACACTATAAAAAAAGAGAGAGAGAGAGAGACTCCAAAATGTCCCATATGGAAGTATTTATAACACTGGGCTGTTGCATTCATGTTCTGTTGTCTGTAGGTCATTACTCGCACCACCAGTGCAAAGCACTGCAATGTTATGGTACTGCTAGGCAACCACTGTTAAACTAGGCAATGAGTTACAAGCTGTTGCATGTTCTGAGAGAAAATGATCTGATATGCAGCTAAATCATCACAAGATATTGAACAAAAATGCTTCTTTAATGAAAATTGGTGCCTGAATTTTATTTTTGTATCAAATATGTTTGGTCAAATGCATTAATCTAGAGTGTGATCAAGATCAAAGCAAGAAGTGAGCAGATCCAAATATTTCTTCATTGTGTAGGAAATGAGTCTTACATATATTCCCTTGTGAGTGAGCACTAACCTAAAACAGACCCTACATAATCAAAACCTTTTACAGCCCCAGTGTGACACGGACTAATAATTGTATTATTGGGTGATGTTAATGTCACACTCACAGCTTTGAACAGTTGTCTGAGATGTCAAGGCAGGGCAGAGCTGACATGTTTGGTGAAGGGGTTCTTTGATGCATGCCACCAAGGTGATTTAATGTGGGTGGATGAAAGTACAGATTCCCGTGGTACCCTGACTTTTGTTTCCTTCATTAATAACTGCCAGCTTTTAAAACAGGAACAGGTAATTCAGTTTTTTTATCAATTTAAATATAAAAACTG
Organism: Thunnus maccoyii; assembly: GCF_910596095.1. Lineage (NCBI taxonomy): Eukaryota > Metazoa > Chordata > Actinopteri > Scombriformes > Scombridae > Thunnus > Thunnus maccoyii. The sequence continues at coordinate 5,872,784 of NC_056543.1, forward strand.
AAACAAATGGCCGCTTTCTTCAGCATCCAGATGATGTCCTGGGTGGGGTTGTAATGTCACCAGGTTCCTAAAGTATCTGGAAATTATGAAAAGCATAGCAAATGTACCCTTAAGCCCCATACAGTCATGAACACACACTCAGTGTTTATTTTATTCTTGAATAAAAGCATAGACTCCCCATCCATATAACTGGAGTATTCAAACTGGTTTCTGGAAGTTGCTTTCCTCGCCTGTGAAGACATTAGGAACAAACTGTTCACTGGCCAGTTTGAGGAAAATGCATGTGTTGATTCCACCAACTCATTTATTTCCATTGGATAATAAGCAAATAAATGGGTGGAGATGGATTTGCCTGAGCTCACTCCTACGTCTGATGAGGAAAGTATTAATACTTACAGCAACGGTAGATGCTCAACAGAAGGAGGTGCAAACATGGGAGAATAACACTGAGGAGTTAGGTCTATTTTTATCCTGAGCTTTTGGATGCTGACACCCTTGAGCCATAACCCAAGCATTCATGTGTCACAATACAAATACAAAGTGCACATGAGGATAATCTGCATAAGACATTGCAATGACAACAGCCTTTTTGTCTTTCTTCTCACCTATTTGGTACTGTATATGAATGAGAGTAGGAAAGTCATTGATTATTGATAACCAGTAGTGGAAGATGTATTCAGATTATTAGGTAAATAAAGCAATACCACACTATACAAATACTGCATTACAAGTAAAAGTCCTGCATTTAAAATTTTACAAAAGTAAATGTACAAGTATTGGCAAAAAAAATGTACGTACAGCATCAAAAGTAGAGGAAGTCATCCCTATGAGTGATATATACGGTAATTATATTACTAAACAGCATTTAATGTCAGCTGAGGTGTAACTAATTTTAACTTCTTTATATACAGTTGGGCAGTTTAATCTGTAACAATGCATCATAATTTATAAACTAATCATATGTTTTGTATGTAAAATCTGAAAAGTAACTATATCTGTCAAATAAAAGTAATGGAGTAAAAAGTATAATATTTCCCTCTGAAATATAATTTAGTAAGTATTTATGACAAACCAAATTTAATACCAACGTTAGTAGAATGAGGTCTCTGTTAACTCTGTAACACTATTTAATAAAGACCAATTTATAAACCAGAATGTTTTGAATTTTAGATAAGGAAGATGAGGAAAGCACATTTCTGAAACTCAAATTATCATTATATGAAAAAGAAAGGAAGAAGGATAATATAATATATATAATATGATATAATAACTAGTTATGATATTTTTAGTCTTGTTCTGTTTAGTAAAGCAAATACTGTGTACCAACTATGACGCACTGAACTAACACCAGGCCTTAAATTACTTCACATTTAAATTCAGTTCAGAAAGACACTTCTTTCAGAGAACCTTGAAATCTGAGATCCGCCTGACAGCGTGACTGAATCAACATCCGAGTGCAGTGGAAAAGTGAGAAATGTGTGCATACTGACCTCAGCAGGGATGAGTTAACAGAGTTCAGAACAGGAGGTCAGATACCAAATATTCAGTTTTAGACTGGGCCAGGTTCAAAAGTACACCAGAAGTCTGTAGAGAATTTAAATCAAAGCCAGTGATAAGCCTGGTGAAGTAATCTGTTTTTTTTCTTCCTCTTCTTCTTCCTGTGAGCTGGGTCATATAAGCATTACTGATTCTTAACAGGCTGGTCATTTTATATATATATATATATATATATATATATATATATATATATATATATATATATATATATATATATGGTCACAGACACACATTCAGGCCCTCTTTGCTATGAGATAACAGTACTTATAATTACTGTTAGGGTAATCATACCGGTCTGTTGTGTTTGACACAAGACATCTAGTAACATCTGTCCTGCAACATAAAGTCATACTTACCATCTTTTCTGTGGTTTTCATATTCCTACAAACTGGCACATGTGCTGTACTTTCCACTTTCTGAATGACTTTGACTCAGTACCACCAAATGACTCATGAAAATATGAGACTCTCATGAAAAAATATTTTTTACTGTTATTTTACACAAGGTTCTACGGCCATCATGCAATAGATCGAATGTGCAACACATTACCACTTCTACCATGAACTGTAAAAGTGATATTAGCATTGCATTAGTACATATCATCTTGACTCAATTATTGTAACACACTCTTCTCATGCCCTCCTCACTACAGCATAAAAAACTAGTCCAATATGCAGCTGCCAGAACTTATACATGAATTAAAAATTGAACACCAATTCTGTCCTCTCTTCACTAGCTCCCCATTTCACTCAAGTCAGACTACAAGTCACTCCTTATCACCTACACAATTCTTCACAGAGTAGCACCAGTCCAATCCCTACACTCCCCCGTGTACACTCAGGTCGCAGGATGCAGGCTACCTAACCATCCTACAGATTAACAAACAGTCCATTCGCAGCAGAGCACTTTTATACCGAGCTGTGGAATAATTTACCACACTCGATCAAAGAGGCAAACACCATGGAAACCTTTAAATCAAGACTAAAAACATACAGTTAAATAATTAACCATGGGTTGTAAGACCTGTACTTTCCTTAGTACTGGTTTCTGAGTTTCCTGTGTTACAATCTTTTTATCTGTAATGTGTACTACTTTCTTGTAAAGTGTACTGACAGTTCTGTGATTTTACACTCTAAATAAGCATACTTACTTATATGGTAAAGAACTGTTAATAATCAGCATGGAAACATTTATTAAAGGCAATGAAATTTTGCATAATCTAGTGTCGGTGATTTGATAACAATACAATAAATAGTGTTCCTTGCTCTGTCATATGTCTAGTGGGACTTTGATTTTCTTCTTGGTGCTTCCAGCAGGTAGCCATACCCAAAAGCCAAGCTACTGTTCATTTCCTGAAGTAGGATATATAGCAATCACATCTGGACATACAAGCCGAGGCATCAGTCTAAATATGCAACTTATCTAAAGACAATTCTGTTGAGCCCTGACTTTAATAAGCAGCTAGATTATAGGCTTCATTCGTCCGCAGTAAAATGCTGAGTAATCACTCTAAGTTTGCTTAACAGCGTGATGGAGGCCACGCTAATACTCAAAAAGCTTTTTCTTGTTGCAGGGGCAGTTTAAGCGTGGAGCTTAAGGAGCAATTTTCCCTGAACAGAGTTTAAGTATGTTCCTAAAGGTGTTATATTTGGCTAACTAAGTTGATGTTCGCTAGCTTAGCTGCCTTGGCTGGATAAATAAAATATGCATCACAATTTGAGCCCTTAGGTCCAATCAAAATCAAAAAGGAGAGTAAATTAAGTCTTCTCATGCATTCATGTGTGTGGGCCCAAAAATGTGGAAGCCGGAGGAAGCCAAATCGTGTAATTACAACTTCTGGGTCCGTCACACAATGCACACTGACCCAAAAACATTTTTTCCGCATACAATCATCGGAAAAGGAGCGGCTGTAAAACAGTAAAAAATATTTCTGAGTGTCACAATCCCCACAAAATGACTTGTTTTACTGTCAGAATTTGATCCATTTGGTCCAATAACATTTGGAAAGTCTAAAAAAGCCACATGATCAAATTATTGTACCCCCATTTGGGTAAACAAGAAGCCAACCCAAAGTTAGCCGGCTTGGCTAGTGGAAGTCTCAAAAGCACCAGAAAAGGACTCTAGTGCGTATGTGTTTGGGCACTGTTATGACCTCTAATGTCTAGGTGAACACAGAGAGTAACATAACCAGTTTACCAAAAACCCTTTGCAAAAATGGCAAGAAAAGGCTGCTGAAACACTTTACGTTCAGTGGACATAACAGGCCCAAAAACATGGAGGTGTGAGGAAGCCCACAGTAACATGGAAACATGGCTGACTTTTTTTGGCTTCATGTGCCACTGAGCAACTTTCTTAGGAATGGATGGGTGCCATCTTTGAACGCGGTAGCCAGTTATCCTTAGTACATCCATGAATTAGCCCCATGCATGCTGTCAACTGAGGAAACTGCAGACTTACACACTCAGGAGATGAGACTTACAACATGAATGCAGTGTGTGACAGTAGAATATTGTAAACCATGTTTAAAAGATATTGACTGTATTTCAAGAAAGTAGTTGGGAGTGTTTTCAGTCAGTACAGCTGGAGTTTTCTAGGTGGATGCTATTTGTGGTGACATGGGTGGGGCCTATGTAATGTGTCACACTTTGGGGCTGGGTGCCACCTTGTTCTATAATTGAATGGATCCAACTTTGAAAATACCATGTCTTTAAATTCTTACATTTTTTTCTTGTATTTCATCGTTCTTATTTTTATGCATTGATTTGAAATATTTGAGCATTTTTGTATCCATTTAGGCTATTTGTTTTTCCAGTACGGTACATGTTTATTTGCTTATTTATCCCTCTATTTTGTCTTTTATTAGTTTCCACTCTTCTTGTTTCTTGTTTTATTTCCTAAGCAGTAAGACTAAAATGTGATGTGAGTCTGCAATAAACTCTGTCACTGTGTCATTGTAGTTGTTAAGGTTATGTTTGAGGGACTTTTAAAGTGCACAAAAAAAGACGATTTCATTAGGCTGCCACAGCTTATTAATGATAAACATGTTTTGTGTAATTCTATATTAATCAACGTTCGCTATTTTAAAATCAAAAATTTCCAGGGAAGGTCTTCCACAAAAATTTTTGCATGCATGGTGCAACAGCAGTCAGTGGTTGTTGCAGAGAACACAGCTCCTGATTCTGAGCACAAAAGAAACAAATAATTATGAGGAATTTACTGCTCTGCAGGTCATAAAACAGATTACAACAGCATATTTCTCCTATCAAGATTTTACACAAGAGTTGCAGAACTTTCAAAGCTTAATAGCTGGTTGGCAGACTGCAACAGTTTATCTAACATGGATCTAAATGTTGTCATGCTGTAATCATATGATTAGTCACAGAAGTGGGGAAAAAAAACATCCTGTCACAAGACACACCCAACTGACCAAAACCCACCCTCATCATTTTGTATACTTTCACTGAGTCTGCCCTCTTCATGTTTTACTGACAGACCTCATAAGCATACTGTGTTACAGCTAAAAAATATTTATTAATAATAGTTACAATAATTTTGGGGCCAAAAATTTGAGAACATCTAGCGTCTTTGCTTTTGAAAATGACTTGGACAATTAATCAAACATCAACATTGCTACAGATTGGTTCTCTCTCAATCGACCAGTAGACTTATTGTTTTACCTCTAATTTTATAAACATAACTGTCTAATGCTGTACGAATGTGTTACCATTGACTTGATTAATTTAAATATTTAATTCTTTTGTTTCTTTGTTTTTGTTTTGTTTGTTTGTGCTACTTGCAGTGCAGTTTTGACATCAATGCTGTCATATGTTGCTATTTTTTGTTTATGTTAATAAAATATTAGTTAGTTAAAATATTAGTTAAAAATATAATAATAATAATAATAATAATAATAATAATAATAATAATAATAATAATAATAATAATAAAATATAAATACCACATTTCATACCAAAAGATGCAATACACAAAACATGAAAAAGACATGCAATAAATGGGAACATTAAAGACATGACAGAAAGGATTAAAAAAGAGACTTTAAGAGAGATTTAAATAAAATTAATAGTAAATAATGAGACAATTTATACTGTAGATGAGGCTGAAATATAGCAAAAGTGTCCAGGTAAAACCATTTATAAAAGTATGAGTTTTAAATTTGGTTGTAAAAGTTGTAAGTGAGGTGCACATTGGCAGCTCTGCAGGGAGTCTTTTCCAGGGTCTCGAATAGTAGAATCAGGAAGGAGGAAAAAAGGACATAGTATATATTAATAAATATAGTCATGCAATGGGTGTTAATAAAACTTGAAAGTAGTGCATTAAAGTAAACAATAATCATAATAATAAGTCGTAGTTGTGTTTTTGAGCCAAATGTTTAATAAAATGAGAAAAAAATTCACAAAGTACACACAAATATGAAATAATGTGTCAGTATTTAATATTTATAGATGTTTCTAGATACACATAATGGACACAGCAAAGATGTATTGTATGTGACAGTACTAGTGTAAGCATTTTTCAATCAGTGCTCCCACCAAGTTTATCCTAATGCTTTTAACTTGGAGCTGCTTTCTCCATTAGGGAGTGAATACAGAATTACCTCATAACTCTGACAGTTGCACCAGATGTGTGTGTCTTCAGGTGTTAAAGTAAACTGCTTACAGATGACATTGGTAGGGAGACTGGAGTGGGGATTGAAAGCGGAAGGCAGTAGAGGGGAGACACACTGGTCCTTCCGAGTGAGGAAACAGAAACTTATGTCTCCTGTCACAACCATTCTTGAAAACATTTCACAATCAGTTGTGCTTTCCTCTTGTTGTGTTGTCTCTTTGACTGTTCCTGTAGATGCTGTATGTAATTGTGAGTAACAATGAGTGTATTTGTGTATTGGCTGCAGCTGAGTGTCCATGAGCTTATGAATGTTTTCTTCTTTATGTAAACCAGTTAAGGTTTTTTGACCTTTGAAATAACAACATTTATGTCAAATGAGTTCATGTTGGCCCGACATCAGCTCTCAGCTTGACGTTGGTGTTCAATTATGATAAGCCTTTTATTAACATGAGGATCAACAGTAGCAGTGCTTTCACAATATTGAAATTCTGACTCAGTATCTATTTTTTTTAAAAGCACATTTTGCTTTTACTTAAACAGTTTAGGACGTTCTGGATTAAGCCAAGTTTGGTGGTCTGGATTTGCTATCCCGACTGCAATGTGCCACATCATGGTTGTTGTACAATCAACCAATGTTGTGGCAGTTGAGTATCAAACATTCATATAGTTCAATATCAAATCCAATAGGGGTGAATGTAAATGTTCCTCAAAACATATATGGTACTTGTGGCAGCCGTACAGTATATCTTTGAAGACCAATTCGACCCTTAGAAGTTTTGGAAAGTTTGGAGCAGAGCTCACTTCTTTAAATAACTATTTAAGGGTTTAGACTTGGTTTTAGAGTCAAGATTAAAATTGGGTTCAGTTTGTGTGAGGTACAAGATATTTCAACTCAAAAGTTAAAAACATGGAGCGTATTTCAGACCATGTGCATTAAAGAAAATTAAACTATATCAGAAAGGTGCCGGCATTGCTGTGGTGAGGTTGGCACAATCATGCACATGTTATGGCCTTTGGGTTCTGGATGGATATAATTGATTATCTGTCAGCAATGTTAAATGTGCAGATTCCTTACTGTCCATCCATATCTTTACTCGAGAATGTAAAGCAAAAGCAAACACAGTGCCTTATCATATCTGTGTGTCTGACAGTAAAATGGCAGTAAAAATCAATCTTTATGAGCTGGAAAACACAGAAAAAACACTGTTGTAGTTTGGATAACTGGCTCAGAAAATATATGAACTTAATAGCCAGATACAATTTATTTCAGCTCAAAAGTAAAAAAGATTCATAGAGTTAATGATCCAGAAAGAAGGATATGGACATTATACCCCACCACACACACACACACACACACACACACACACACACACACACACACATAGACACACACATGGACACAATATTTTTGTCATTGTGTATACTGTATATATTGAGTATGATGAATGTTACATCATGGCATAGGCATCTGATGATTAGGATTAGGGAATACATTAAGTCAGTCAGGGTCTTTGCATGCATGTGTTTGTGTGTGTGTGTGTGTGTGTGTGTGTGTGTGTGTACCAGGTATTCAGGTATTTCTTCAGGTATTCCCATTTACATAGTCACATGTGGTGTCTTGCCTCCCTTTTGGGGCAAAAAGCAAGTCCCCATGATGTAAATCATTCATTTTTACAGTGAAGACTTGGGTTAAAGTTAAGGTAAGGTTAGGGTTAAGCAAGTAGTGGTTATGGTGAGGGTTAGGGTAAGTCTCCAGGAAATGAATGTAAGTCAGTGTAATGTCCTTTGAAGTGATGGAAACACAAGTGTGTGTGTGTGTGTGTGTGTGTGTGTGTGTGTTTGTGAAACTGTCTGTTATCATGTATGTTTACAAGTTTTTGCATTCTGTGTGTATGTGTCAGTGTGTGTGTGTGTGTGTGTGTGTGTGTTTAAGCGTTGCTAAGGGACAAGCCTAGAAACAAGGCCAAAAACTATTTATACAGGCCATTTCCTCCGCAGGGATAAACCCAGACCCTTAAATCTTCCACAAGACTTGACATTCTGTTGTAGGTGTACTCATCATATTGTGCATCTGTTTAATCTCTCATCCTCCAAAAGCTGCACTTTATCGGCAGTGACGATCAGGGTGAGGCTTGTGGCTCGTCCTTTTTTCTGCTTTGTCATCTTGAGTTTCAAAGCTCAGCATTTCTACATCTGAGGAAGCGACAGACAAACATAGAAACATATAATCATTACTAAGGTAGGAGGAAGGCATAAAACAGTCTTTTATTTAGCTATTTCTGCACTGTGGGAGGCATCCACCTACCTCTGCTTTTGGGCTATTATGTCTTTTATTCAGGCATGTTGTTTTGTTTGTGAAATATATAATGGCAACCATAATTGGAACAACATGGATGATTATGCCTGGCAATTATGCTTGATTTTGTTAAGAAACTCTCGAATGAAAAGCATTTAAAATGTTAATATTTTATTATCTGCAATGAACAGCTAGCGATTTGTAAACTGAATAAGTCACAGATTCATTCTCACATATTGTACTCACAAAAACAATATTATAAAAGAAAAAATGTATAGCTCAGCATTGAGAGATTTCAGTAGTTTTAAAATACAGAATATTCTATGTGATATATGTGATATGCCATGTATCTGTAATTTGAGTGTATAGTCTACAGCATGTGATCCTAATGATTTTTGCCACCCTCTATGGGGTCACTAAGAAATGGAAGAATTTTGAGAACACAAAAGCTAAATAGGAAGCAGACAAGCCTCACAGCTGGCCAACAGGAAAAAAGCAAAAGAAAAAATGTTTTGGGGCCATGAGGAGTTATAAAATGGAAATGTGTTGCACACATGAGGAGCGCAGCTGCATAGCATCTTTTTGTGATCCCATTTCCTTTGATTTCCCTCACTCTTATCTGGATTAAACATTGATATTATATATATATTCTGGAATGACACCAAGCAGTCCAGATGATCCACACTGGTGGACATCACACTGACGTGGCTTTTCAGTTTCATACCTGGATCTTCATCTGGTGCATTTGTGCAGACACTGCAAAACAGTAAAGTTGTAAATAGGAATAGCTGGTGGAAAGGCCAGTAAAGTTTAGTGTCTTCTTTGACCATTTCTCTTGCTGTGCACTGATAATTTATCAACAGTACAAATTATAAAGTGAAAGAGTTAAATTAGAATTCTGACATTAACCCTACAAACACTATGGTCAGCCTTTGAATGAAAACACCAAAGCTCATACAAAAAGCTGTTTCTTTCACCTCTGGGTGTGCAAAGGCCAATCCAAACAATGTTATGTCATCATCCTAAACCCCAAATGTCAACACTGTGACTTTGGTGAAAGCTCCAAGTTATACAGTTAAGTCAGTTTCCAAGCAAAAAACAAGACTACAGTAAGAGTCAACAGCCATGCTATTGACTCTGGGAGGCTGTACTTATGCACAGCAGTGCTTTGAGCTAAATGCTAACGTCAGCATGCTAAGATGTTAATTAGGACTAAACATAAATTATGCTACAGCTGAGGATGATGGGAATATCATCAGTTCTGCACGCATCTGGTCATAAAACAAAGCACTGGAAAATTTCTTGGCAATCCATCCAATAGTTGTCGAGATATTTCAAACTGCACCAAAGTGGTGAGCTGACCAGCAGACTGACATTTCCATCTCTAAAGCCACATTGCTAGCTAAAAAATGACTACAATCAATTTTGATGATCCTGAATGCAAAAGAGCAGCAAAAAGTTAAAGTTTAATTGCGACTCCAGTAAGCTTTATAGCATCCTTGCACAAAACAGTAATCTGCTATAGGAGCACAACTCCTGTCTGTAATAATGTGTGTTAATGTGCATATGAACAGTACACAGTATTATATGACTTTTCTTCATTGTAATGACTGCATGGTGCCAGTGGACACAGCAAAGAAAGCAATGTTGTATAAACTGCAAATATGGTTTATAGGATATAAGCAATTAGATGAATGTAGCACATGCAATACACTGCAGTTGCTTTTTGAAACTTTTAAATGCACATACTGCATCTGTATTTGATTACTATACAAGCAAGCAAAAAAAGAACAGCATTAACACAGAAAGTGAAGCCATTATCTAAAAACTTTTATTGGTGTATAGTCCGGATTTTTATTTGGACGAGAGGATTACTAATGCCGTAGAAAATACAAACCTCTAAATGTAAAAGAACAAGTAATCTCTGTCCAAGTGTAATTATTCAATTATTTCTCTCTGAAACGAATTCACATGGCTCCACTGTATTTTTTCAAAAAACCGCTTTGAGCGAAACAGCTCACTAACACGGCCAGTCACATGATGCACACATATTTCCATACCCATTTTGGGTTTGGAAAGCCATTCTGGAATATTCCCCTCTTAGTTTTCCCATGGTCAACCTCAGGCCCCTCTTACACCTCTTCCTACATGATGATGGAGTAACTGACCACACCTCCTTCCCACAACACCCACTCAATCTCACAGGGAGGTATATTCAAAAGTAGGACCAGATTGCAATTTCATAATCAAGGACTAATCCCACTAAGTGATCTTGTGGACGACTTTAAAGCATTTGTGCTATCAGTAGTTTTCCATTAGGCTATTTGGCATTTCGGAAAGTTTAACTTATGGTTCTGATAACTCAAGGGCATACCTAGTGTTTTATACAAGCTTTCCACAAATGTCTATTCTGCAAAAAAAAAAAAAAGTAGCTGCAGTTTCTTTGGCTCCCACTCATCCCCACAAAAAAGGGTATGGACTAAATGTCTTTCCAACATTCAACTGTTGCTGTAACTTGCTTCTAGTGTATCACATCTCCCTTATGCTCTGCCAAGTGCAGCCACATAGTCCCCCACCTCCAGCTCGTCTGACTCACCAATCCGACTGAACAATGGCCACCATTGAACTCTCAATGGGTGTCTTTAATTGACAGCTGGAATCTATTAATGCTGTAGCCAGTAGCCATGGCTACTCCACAATAAATTACCAATGTACATATTCATGAATGAAAATACATTTTCAGCAGGACCGAAGATGGAAACATGGTCTGCCTCTGTCTCATAGTACTAAACAGGGTGCGTTGTCCTGAAAAAGCCCTTCAGAGTTGCAGATGTTTAGGAGCTGACTCACTATACCGTCGCCTTTTCCACCCCTGGTCCATGAGTGGTATTTACCTTGAGAAGTTATAATTTCCATGATTTGGATAAGTGACTTGGCTTGCTTGACATCTGGGAATAATTTTTGTTCATCAGGCTTGCAGTTTTGTTCTCCCATCTCCTTTAATGTCATACACAGTGCTGACTGTTTCACACTATACAGGCAAGGATTAGGGGTAATTAGTTAGCAAGACTTGAGCTCTGACATGCTGAAAATTGATAGTTATGCTAATCTGCAGCATAACACACTTTTAGCCTTCATGTGATTTTGTTAACGAGCAAAATATGTTGTGTTTGCTTTAAATAAAACTAAAATTGAGGCAACATGGATAGTGAACCAGATGTTTGCAACTGGACAAATTTTACAGCCAAACATGACTCATTTTAAAAGAACATCCAACTCAATGTCATGACACAAAATGTATTTTACAGTCTTTACCATGTAATCATGACAACCCATAACTACGCACAGTGTGGTAGAGGGGATGTAGCCAAGTGTTTGACAGAGTAGAGTAATGTTTAAGACTTTGAATGTTCTGCTTTACAGGTTCACTTGGGGGAGCAGTTGTTACGTAATGACAGAGGCATGACAAACACTTCAATGTGGGAGTAAAGCAAACACCACTTTGAAGGATGGATTACTGTATTCCAAGACTGCATGTGCCTTCATACTCCGTGCTGTATTTAACAAGGAACAGCCACTTCAGGACAGTATTTTGACTGCAGGCCAAAGGGTCACTATCCAATTTGAATAACTGGATTCAGTGATGGAACCTTGGGCAACTCTGAGTCTTATAAAATGATTGATCCTAATTGTGGTGCTTACGTGTGTCACTGCACATCCATTTGGCAATCAATCTTGGAGTGCATTCTGTTTGTTTTCTCCACTGCATGTTTCATCTACTTCCTTATTACTGTACAGATGGGGTCTGGAAAGATAAGATTAGGAGCACAGGATAATAATAAGAGCTTTTAATAAGGTGCAGCAACCAATATTTTGACATAAAGCATGTATTCATCAGAGTAAGAAATGTACAGATATGTTCTGTAAGAAACCTTCTCCTTTCATGTTGTGACTGATTCTAGCACTGACACTTTTTGAGGTGGACCAATAGGAAGAAACATTAAGCACCTTCAAGGTCTCTTTCTTGGAAACTTCTACTGCCATACCCATTATCACCATGTTCATACCATCTCTAACCCTATACTTTAAAGCTGCATTAAGCAACATTTTTAAACAATAAAACGAATGACTTTTGGTAATGTGGTAGGTCAAGTCAGTTTTATTTATCAAATCACAACAAAATTGATCTCATGACACTTTTCATATAGAGCACATCAAGATCATACTCTTTGATTTAGATACACAGAATTCTGAGGAGATGGTACAACAGACCAAGACATTTTAGGCTTGAGTATCCTTTTTGACAATTAGACTCCAGAAAGATACTCATGTTGCTCATTGTCTGCTGTACTGTAAGTGGATGGCTGTTTGCTAATTGGTTAGCCATTAAAGATTGATACGTTAATGGTCCATTGCTGAGAGGTTGCTTTTGAGTCTCTTTCTCTGTCAACCCAACCGGTCAAGGCAGATGGCCGCCCACCTAGAGCCAGGTTCTGCTTGAGGTTTCTTCCTGTTAAAGGGGAGTCTTTCCTCACCGCTGTCGCCAAGTGCTCGCTCACAGGGGAATTGTTGGGTATCTGCAAATTTAAAGAGTACTGTCTTGACTTGCTCTATGTGAAAAGTGCCTTGAGATGACTTTTATAGTGATTTGGCGCTATATAAATAAAATTGAACTGAATTGAGTTGAATTTAATGCAGCTTTAAAGGTGAATATCCACACTGATCAGCAACAACAGCCATTGCTGCCAAATGCCAGTATTTTTTTGCAAATTCTCCTAGAGAAGATTCTAGGTTGTAAAGGCATTGATAACCAATATCAGAGCACACAGAATCATATTTTCTTCATCATTTAGTCTAATAGCCCTAGTCCTAGCATTAATGCATGCCTTAAATTTGGTCCCAAATGCCCTCTGGCCAATGTTAAAGGATAGGCCTTATTCTGGCTTATTACAACTTGGACCTCGTTGTTGTATAGCCAGGAGTTTCCAGTAATAAAACATTTCACTCACCAAGGAAAATTCCTGAGGTCTGAAAACATTGCAACATCACGACAATAAAGTCCAGCAGGTTGCTACAGTTTATCCAGATTATCTAAACCAATTAAATGTAGGTAAAAATCAAATGTTAGCACTCATTGCACAGAAAAGCTGTAGGTGTCCACAGCTACAGCAAGTACAATTGGTCAAAGTTTAACCAGGAGTTGGTCTGTGAACTGTGATGGTTGTTTGCAACAACAGTTTAGGTAATGTATTTACTGGTCACCTTTGTTTTCTCTTTCAAATAACTTGAGCTATCCTGTGGGTTTGTTTAAAATCCCTCTGATCATCTGACTGCTGTTTCTTGCTCATCTAACTTCTTTTTAGAAAGTTGTGGCATTTGCAGATCTCAGTAACTTGATGAGTACATCGTTACATTTGATTTTTTTAAAAAACAAAGGCTAAATCAGTGAAAATCCAGGATCCAAGTTGTATTAAACTAGCAAAGCTATATCAGTAAGATTAGGTGTTTTCTTTTATTTGCAGACATGCAGATGTTTAATTATGCTTGTATTTTTAAGTCCCTTTATTTATGACTCAGCAAGAGAAATATCTCATTTCTGCAGCTGCTGCCAACCTGTTCACACTCTCTGATGATGAGATGAGACCATATTACTCCTCCAATTCTAGCTACGCTTCACTTTTTGCTCACCAATTTTAGAACATATTCTTGACACACACAGCTTGCTAGCACTGCTAGAGATCTCCTGGCTGGGTCCTTTTGCCAGACAACTTGGAAGGAACGCAATGATGTGCACAGCTGTTGCCCTGAGTCTGTTGCCCCGATGTTTTTGGAGAGAGTATTGATGGGAGCGGTGGACCCTAAGGACGTTCAGCGATGCAGAGTGCAGAGGGAACTTTTAATTCTTTAAAGATTTTTCCAGATCAGATGCATTGCCAGAGCATCAGTGTGCCATACACACTATCATTTTCAACATAAAAGCTGGCATAATATTGAGATGTACCTGACTGGTTTGATGAGCACAGATGTTTCTGCAGCTCTTTTGCAGCAGCTGGTTCAAGGTATCCTCAAAGAACCCCCACACTTATTGGTGCTGTGCTTTGGCACTGCCAAAAGCTGAAGATGTCTCAGAAATATCTGTGCTGCAGCCTGCAGTTGGCTGTAAGGATTTAATCAATTGAAATCAATTGCTTTGGTAAAGTATAAAGCAGTAAGGCATGTTAAGAATCATCCATTAATCTTTTTTTTCAGCACTATCTGCCTTACTGGCATTCTTGCTATAATTGCATTGCATGTCTAGTGGTTGAAGAATGTATATTTTAAGTGTTTAAAGTAATAGTTTGACATTTTGGGAAATATGTCTATTAGCTTTCTTGCTGAGAGTTAGATGAGAAGATAGATTCCACTTTATCTCTTGAGAGTGGCATTGATCTTCTCATCTAACTCTCGGCAAGAAAGCTAATAGACATATTTCTCAAAATGTCAAAATATTCTTTCAGGCATTTCAACACAGTTTATTAGCAGTTCAAGAACATTATTCAGCACAGGTATGTAGGTGCTGAGCATTTCCATTGCATATTTTGTGTGTACTTGCTGATGCAGTCCCTTCATTGTCAACTGAGCAATGCTGCACCGAAATCATCCATTACTTGGCCTTATTTAGTGCAAACACGTAACCTATTAGCATTCACATAGTTTTAGAGTCAGTGCTGTCAGTTGTCTAAGTCTAAGCAGGATACTTTAAGCCTAATAAGACAAACCATACTTGAACTGTACTTTTTGGCACTTGAAGATAGGTTATGCATCAAGTCTTCCAAATTAAACACCAAAATACATAATTTACAACCACCCTCCAGAACAACACATACACCGTAAGTATTTTATTGGCAGGGCGGCATCGTTTGTCAGTGCCTTCCAAAACTGTTACAAATAGCCACTGCATGAGAAAAATAAGCAACAGTTTTCTGAACTGACTCCACTATGGTTAATGTTTGGTTCGATTCAAGCTGGACTTACGCTTCTCCTGGCTGCACGTAGGCGAACAAGGATGGGAGTTGCTTGGAGATGTTCGCTTAGCTCTTTCTCTTATACTTGAATGAAGTATGTTTACATCTGTTTTCGTCTCCGTTTTGGACCCAGCTCCCAACAGTAAGTGAGTCACTTAACTTGCTTGATGCGCAAGTCCACACGATGTGTTATTGAGATTTGGAAGGTGTGTGCGTTGGCTGCTCAGCGAACTTTTGCAAACCTACCCTTACACGTTTTTTTTTTGTTGTTGTTTATTTAACAGGGACCATCCTCTCTGCATAGGTTCACAGAGACATTTATGTGTACTTTGAGCTTTAGGCACAAGAAAAACTTAGTTAGGGTTAAGAAATGATCATGGTCATGATTTACAGAAACCAACAATGACCGTCAGGTGGAAATGGGAATTGAACAGTAGCCTCCAGTGTCAGAGTCCGACATCTCATTGACCGATCCAACCACCTCGACCTCCTCCCTCTACAGACTTTAGAGGCTCTGTATCTGTCACACAACTTCCTCCCTTGTTCCTGACAGAAAAGAGTCATAAATACTAAGTCCGCTAGAGGGCTTTGTCATTTAAATGTAAACATATAAAAGATAAAAATAATATGAAAAATCTAAGACAGACCTTCCTTTCTCAATATTCGTATCTCTTTCATACACAGAATGAAAAACACACAAACCTTTCACACGAAAAAGGAAAGAGAGGCACCGTTTTAGTTTTTCCTCTATTGTAGGAACATGTGACGCTGTAAAAGACCCATGTGTGTGCTGCAGCACTGAAGCTTTTTCTATAATAAGTCTTTGTCACTTGGTCCAAACTGCTTTCACATAAGAAAAAAATGCATTTGACAGCCAGCAGGGCCCAGCTGGATGTATGAAAGGAAACTCTCAGCATAAAACTACCAAAGATTTAAAATGGGGGATTCCCATAAAACCGTTGGCTCTATAATCTATAATCCACATAACAAAACATACAAAGAACCTTTGAATATAAAGTAGATATCTCTGTTTCAGTCAAACATTCTTCAAGTGCAGTTTAGGAATTCAAAACAGTCAGTGAAAGTCCTGAAGCTTGTTGGACTCCAGATTCCATATATTCAGCAACAGTAGACAACTGCTACGTACATGAAAAATATGTGTACAAGTGCATGATATTTTCTATTTTTGTTTTGTTTGAAACATAATAATAGTTTGATAATACTTTTATTTATTCTTTTCTTTCTTATGTATTGTACATTTTTTATGTTTGTTTTTTTTTCTTTTCTGCAGTCAGGGGTAAGGGGTGGGTGTGGGGGTGGGCCCTAGGATAGAGATGTTGATACATTTATTATGTATGCATTTAATTATGGAGGTCCTGTACTCACCAAACTGACGACAAGTCAATGACCACAACACTGCCAATTAATGATGATGTCTCCACCTACCATGAAATGCTAGATCTTAGAAACACATATTTATGACAAAACCAAAAACTTTCCAGGCATTCAATATAAAAAAAAAGGACACAGGAATGGTGCTTTAACTGCAAAACAGAAAAATCTTGCGTGACGGTTTGGCTCTGTGTGCTGGTTTTTGGACTCAAGGGGGAATGTGACCATATCCTGCTGTTATGGCTTCATCATAGCTTTGTACTAAAAACAGGGCCCTCTTCCTGCTTCTCAATGATTACTGGACAGGAGGCAGAAAGCGCCAATGATAACCCAGGAAGAGTCAATCAGCAGGTCCATATCAAAGTGAACGCTCATACTAGAGGGTCCTAATCTCACAACAGGGGGGAAAAAATCAGGCAAGAGCAGGGGACGCCAAAACCACATGATAAGTAGTCAAGAGAAAAAAGTGCTGATAAAATTTGTGGTTGGGTTAAATTCTTTTACCCATTTATTGAAATTGCTTGGTTCCTCTTGTGGTCAGAGATTCAGTGTGTTTAAGGTCAGTGCAGTGTGTACACCAACAGGGGGAGATTTAAGCCAGAGGGCCAAAGGTTTCCTGAACATATGGCCCTCTGTCAGTCTGCCAGGGTTTTTTTGTTGTTGTTGTTGTTCTTTTCTGCTGATATGTTGTTATAACAGATCATTATTATGTTGTTTTTGTACTTGCATCACATTTTAAGACATCAGTTGTAAATTTACAACTGCAATTGCATGACAGTTGGCTGCAGACGTTTTTCTTTTAATGCCAAGTCTATTTAAAACTGATATTTGAGTTATATAATCAAAAATACAATAAAACATTTTGTCCACAACTCTCCTAGTAGCACTGTGGGTGGGTAATACTTTAACTATTACATACTACTCAGGTCAAATGTTGTTTTTTTTTACAGTTGAGAGCAGTAAAAACCCCATAACACCTTTCTTTTAGCCTGGAATTTTAAATTTTAAGACTTTTCCTAAAGTGACCCAGAATATACAAAAATGGAAATGTTTACTTTTTTTTTATTTTTGTGTAGCTGATACAGTTTTATACACAGAGGTTCAAAATTCAAAAATCACCATTCAAAAATAGTCATGAAGACTTGTGGAGCTTGAAGGTTCATTCTTGACCTTGAAAATAGTAGTTTGACAGAAAAAAAACCATCAACATCCACTACAAATATTTCTTCTGGAGCCTTCAGCTGCATCTTGTGACTGAGATGGATCCAAATGCATGATGAAGGAACAGAAGAAGAACTCTTTATTCACAATAATGCAGGCAAAGCAGAACAGAGCAGAACAGAGCAGAGCAATACAAAACAAAACTGAACAAAGGATCCAACCGGACTGAACTGAAAACCAGGACTTAAATACAAACAGAACTAATGAAACAACAAGGAACAGGTGGCAACACACAAGGGCAGGCTGGGAGCTGATTGGCTGGGGGAGACACTCAGAGCGGGGCAGGGCAAGCGAGACTGATGCAGGGCAGGTGTGTAGAGAGAAAAGCAGGCTGGGAACACAGGAGGAAAAACTCAGATAATGGCGCTTTCAGTGATATATATATTGCAAGGCTGTAAACACAGTCAGAGAAGTTAAACATAAGCATTCACATTATCCTGTTCTTCTCAAAACAAACAGATTAAAGCCAAATATAAAAAGCAAAATGATGCAGTTCTTCTGACATGGCACACAGAGGCTGTAAATGAAAATTATTCAAATCTACAGAAACAAATGTTAACAAACTTGTTTATTCATTGAGGATGAGTTAAAGAGAGTCCAGCCATTGAACAAACAATGGATAAGTCTCTGGATAAGAACATCTGCTAAATGCCCTGAAAGTAAATACAGAAGACATGAAATGAACTGCCTGCTGTATAAATTGCTGCAAATTGCTGCTGCTCTTTGATGTCTAACTAGGTGTGTCAAACTCTTCAGTCACATTTCACAACTTGTGAGAAAACAAACTTCAATATCCACTTCAAGGGCCTACTGCCACTCAGTCCAGTTCAACAAACAGGGGAAAAGTCCTAGGGCATCTGGTGGACTGGTGGAGGGACACAGAGCCAGACTGGGACAGAATCATGATAGTGACCTTCATCAATGGATTGAGTTTGCTTGTCATACAGAGTGAAAAAGAAGTATAAATGAATGAATAAATACTAAAATAATACATATAATACAACATATTTATAAATATGTCATATTATATTGTCAGTTATTCATTTTCTGTTCATGCACATGTTCATTACTGTTGACAAATACTTTAATAAACACTTCAAAATGTCTTTATATCTGTTTACAATTACAGTAGACAAACCATTCATTAAATGTTAAGTGTGAGAGGTGTTGAACGAAGGGGTTAAAATAAAGTGTTACCATATAAGCGGTTCCTTTTTTTTATCAATTATTATTGTTTGCCATCTTATCTTTGATTATCTGTGTTTGAAGAGTGTTTGAGTGCACTACAGAGGTTGTGATAAAATGTTACATTGTTCTGTATCCTCATAGATTTGACTCTAGAAGTGGATGAAGCAAACAGGATGTGATGACAAACATGCAAAATATGAACAATAAGAGGTCAACGACAACTCTGAATGGGTTTTATTCCATTATCATCATCATCAGCTTTATTTCAGTCTGCAGCACATAAAGAAAAATGTAAATGTTGTCAATCTGGAATACAAACCAAAATGCATATTTAATAAAAACAGTCAACAAATTCTCTTCAATAATACCAAAAAGCTGAAGGCTGAAGCAAAAGCTTATTATGCTTATCCTTCTACATTCGCTAAGACACCAAGAGACATCATTGTAATCCCCATTTCATACTTATATAGAGTAAAGCAGAGCAGCAGTAACGAAAATGAAATAATTATAAATCAATACATAACTGGAAAAATCGAACAAAAGGTAATACTATGTCACTGAACAATGTAATATCCAAAAACATCTTGTACTTATTCAATACAATATTTGTGACCATTTTCTTAAACATAATAATTGTTTTACACATTTTTAATTCATCCTCAGGTTTGTTCCATAAATTCACTCCTTTAACAGAAATATATCTGTTTTCACATTACAACTCCCTTTAAGAATATATCAACTCTCTTTTCAAACATGTTTTGCACATTTTTTTGGTAGTAACTCAGTGTGAGCTTCATACAATGTCTGATCAATTGTATAGGCTACAATATCACCAAATTTAAATATCTGTAATTGAAGAAACAGAGGATTTACATGAATTTCCCAAAACCTCAACTCAAAAGGTGATATATGGGACAATACCAGATTTTGATAGTTTGGATTTCACATCATTTATGTTTGGTTTCCAGCACAGCATGTGATCAATAATGACACACATAAAATGTCATTTTATTTACTCTTTCAGTTTCAAAACTATCTATTTCTATGTGTTCCAAAAAGAAGTATCCACCTTTGAGAAATTTCACTTGTGGTCTTACAAAATGCAAGAAATTCAAATACTAAATTGAATTTCAGGTCATTATTTCCTATTAAATTGCCAGTAAATATTTTTGGAACACTGTTGTTTGTATATAATAGGATACTCACTGTCTCAGTGCTTTAAATTGCTCTGGTGGGGATTCTAAACTCAGGCCAGTACAGAAAAAATGAAAGTCAAACATCAAACCGGTTGGTCGTGTGCTGTTCAGGATTTTGAGACACACCAGTTTGTTTGCACTGGGTGTTATCCAAGATAAAATGGGAGGGATTTAATGTTAACATACGGTACATGGGAAGTTAGCTGCAGGAATTGACTGTGCTGAAGCCAAACCTTTGTTGTAGGTTTTTTTGTTTTGTTTTGTTTTGTTTTGGATTTTGTTTTTTCTTTTTTTGGCTCCTCAGTTTCAAAGACTCAGAGGTTCCTGTTGTTTTGGGGGATTTCCACCCATCTGGGAGTTTACTTCATTACTAGTTTTCTTCTAGTTTCTTCTAGTTGCTAAAGCATTTTAAAATGTCTTCAAAAAATAGTAATATTTGCTGTTTGTTTGTTTGTTTTTTGTTTGTTTGTTTTCTTGCATTTTCGTCTCTTCATTTGAGGTAAACAAAATGTGACTTGAATGTAATCATAAATATAAGACCATGTTTACATGAGAGACACGAATTGGTGGTCAGTAGGTGTTTAATATGACTAATCAAGTCATACTGTACTGTATATATATATATATATATATATATATATATATATATATATATATACATAATACTTAGAAATCATCAATATGAGCTTATGTACAGTTGATAAGTGTCATATAAACATATTCCACACAGTTTGACATATGACATATTGAGCAAAAATGTTGTATAGGAGAATACAGGGCAGATTCAACACTTAATTTAAGATTTTGTAACTCAAATAAAAGGTATCATCAGGTAAAGTCATGCTACAATTTCTACCTATTATTTAGGTCTAACAACAGTGTTCAATGCATTTCAAAGTCCCTATTCATTCATAAATGTGTTTTGTTTAATGTTACCTTAGCTGGATGTTTGAGCTTCACTGTGCAGAATGATGTATGTGCAGAGTGTGTTTTCACATTCATCTGCTGAAGGAGGAAAGTTGCCTAAATCTGAGTTTAAGGCGTGTACCTACAAGCATAATTTGGAACATCACAAACTGTTTGAAGCCAATCATGCTCCAGTATCCAACTTGCATAAACATGATGTGGAAACTTGAAGTCTCCAGTGAACATAACTGAGAATTAAGTAGAAGACATTTTGTATCCAGCAGTTCCATCAGGAGAGACAAGTGAATGAAGCAAAAAGAATTGTTTATTATACAGATGATATTGATGATTAAGTGTTGTCTTTGGCGCTTAGACTCACTTAGAGGCTGATGAGGTTGATGAAGTGATGCACTGATGAATCTGTCAAGACTGGGCGGTGATTGGGAGGTGGTGGAGTGTGCAGAACAGCACCATGAAAGCACTAAGGCAGAGGGGAAGAAAACATATCTAAAAAGACAGCCTCAATATCATAGGCTGACAATAAGGGTGTGTCACCGTGCTATTGGTTAGATGTGACCAGCTGATGTGAACAGCTGACGTCTTAATTGATGCCCAGGGGAATGACAGCACGGAAGTTAGGAATGAGCATGCATGAGGGATGGGAATGACAGATGGTTTGGGAAATAATATTACAGACCTGAGCATTAAAAAAGATAGTCCTCCTAACTGAACTTTTGTTAAGCTTTATTTAAACTTTAAAAATGAACAATCTTTGCACATTCATAATTCTGGATTTAGGAGGATGAGGGAGTAGATGTATTTTTAAGAATGTTTTCAACAAGTTAACTAAACTTTTTGTGGATAAAACACATTAGGTACAAATTATTATTCCAAGCAGAGTATTTTATTTGTCTTAAAATATGTCTGGAGGGAATTTTACATCCAAGTTTACTAGCTTGCAGTCTTCTTCCTCCTTGTCTTTGCTGATGCATTGTTGTGGTTCTTGGCGCGTTACAGTCTGTAGATCACTGAAATAGTGTGAAACCAGTGGCAGGGCTGTGTATCACATCACCTGTGTGCAGTGCACATACATGAGGGCGCACATGCACACCTGCAACAAACAAAAGAGAGGATGAAACTTAATGACTCTGGTGATCTCCCGACTTTTCCTCTAGCGTCACCAACAGGTAAAAAAACTTATCCAGACTGATTGCCACAGATTTTGTATAGACATTCATGTTTCCCAGAAAATATACATCCTAATGATGTTGGTGATGCCCTGACTCTACTGTACTTCACATTTAACATGGTAAACATTACACTTGCTGAACATCAGCATGTTAGCACTGACATTGTGAGGATATTAGCATGCTGACATTAGCATTGAAGCACTTCTGTGCCAAAGAACAGCCTCACAAACTTGTGACTTACACTGTCAACACAGCAAACATTTGCCTGAGTCAAAAGTTAAATAAAAAGTTTTTTAAAATACAGAAGGTTATTTCAGTAAGAAATATTCTGGCCTTAGTTTTATGTGTAGTAACTAAATAATTAAGCCACAAATATACAACAATAAGGACACCAGAATGACCTATCAGATGTCAAAATGTGTCCTACACACATATTACAAACATCAATACCAGTCCAGCTCAGCCTCTATTGTCCTGAACAGTATGTCCAGATTTTTCCACCAGAATTTAATGAATTTACAAGGATGTAAAATGTAAGACAAAGTCTTAGTGACTAACCTCTTCCAAAGACTATGTTTGTGTTTATTTATACTCCACAGGAAGATGACAGGGCTTGGTGGTTGAGCAAACAAGAAAATTGGATTGCTGGATGTGTCACATGGTTCAAATTGACCTCTTGGATAACACAAACTACTGAGAGAGGAAATGGGAACAAATCCTTATGCTTATGAGAGAGAAGATAAATAAATTAAAGGAGAATGATCTCAGTTTTAATTTTCATATTCAGTTGGTTTCTTTTGGTTTCTGAATCTCCGTTTCTGTCAAAATCGATGGGGAGTTTTTTTTATGATGGTCGTCTTTACTCCTTCCAACTCTGCTTTCACATCACATTAGAGTAACTGTAATGATCTTGACACATTAAAATACTTGAAGCTTTGTCTTCCAAGTTGTAAGTCCAAGTGTAAATATCTCCTCAGTGGAACCTGATTCCTCTCCAAGAAAGAAAGTTGGCCCACCCACTGTGCAAACAACAGTCTTACAACTACATTCTGCTACTCACTCTTAAAACCAACACTACATCAATTATTAACTGGCATAAGAGGTGGAAAAAGGTTTCGCATTCTTTTACTGCTGCTGTAACACGTGAGAAGACCTCACATTTTTGCCCCTAAAAAACATGAATGCGGCATATCTAATGAAAAGGTGTCACTTGTGAGTGAATTGCTCTGAGGTCATGCATCACCACCTCCTGTAACATACTGTAGGATCCATGACATGTGACTGGGGAGTTAAGCCCAACTGGCCCCGACATAACCTCATGATCACTGCACACTTGGATACTCTCCAAGCGATGAAATACCCAAAATTATTGCTTTCAAACCGCTTAATTTCCAATTTATCATTTATCATACATGCAAACTAATAGTAGTTACAATATCACTAATAACACTTGAATGAGGCCGGGGGTTGGAGGGGGGACAAAGCACACAGCCTGATACTTTGAAGTAAAGTCAAGGGAGGCGGAGAGGAGGCTTGTCTCCCAGCCTTTTTCTTCCTCCTGGTTAACTAGACATGTGATTAGCATTGCTGTCTGCTACTTAGTTTGCCCTGCAGTCAGCCTGGAGTGCTTTCAGAGGAAATACTGCCTGGAGGCTACTCAGTCAACAAGGTAAGTTATATGCAACGCATCTGTCATTGATCTCCTCAGGATGTCAAGTGATGAAAATGAGACGTTAATGCCTACATATGTTTGTATCCCTACTGTGCTGTATTTTAATTCTGTTGTTTCTTCTCATATGAGATTTGTGCTGCTTAAAATGTCAGTGGGCGACAGTGATTTGGCTCATCTCATTGGACCAACTACCAGTCTGACAGTGTTCCAACTTATTAGTTTTTGAAGCAAATACCACACACAGTACTTTATTTTTCTCTCTCTCTTAAATCTGCTCAAAGGTGGCCAAAGTTGCCACATCTAAACCTCATATAGGAGCATGTAATGTGGTTTGAATTGGAATAAAGTAAGAATTTATTTTATTAATTTTAATGATTCAATTTTAATTTTAAGTGTAATTATTAAGTTTTGTGTCTCAGTGCCTGTTATCAAGCTGTACCTTCCTTTTGCAAACACAAGTAGCCCTTCCATTGTGCACCTGTTGAATTCTGTGTATCAACAGCAGATTTGATGCGGACAATAGACCACATGCTATAAAGTTAAGACTTTATTGGCTTAGGAACAAAGACTAAAACACCGTAAGGAGTATTATTTTAAAGTGCTTGTTTTCTCAATGGTCCCTTAATACAACAGAGCAAGATACCAATTTGCTAACACCCGCTAAACAAATACATGTACACTGCTTGGCTGTTCTAGTGTGTGAGTTTAACTGTGAGAAAGTTGTCCACAATATTTTATAGAGCTGGAAAATTTAGATGGGACTTCTTGTTTCTCTGTCAAACTTGCGTACTTGTTTTTAACATTAGTGCGCACTTGCAGAAACAGAAATTAGATTAGGCTACCCGTTCATTGGAGTTTTTTTACTTGGCCTGTGAAAAACAAGACAATTAAGTAATGTTCCTGAACACTCTTTTACTCCTCCCCGATTTTGTGAGACTCGAGTGTTTATGTGCAAGTTAGTTGTATTGGTTGTCTGTGTGTGTGGAGGTGTGTGTGCGTATGTGCATCGCTGTGTCAGCTTGCGCAGCGTTACCTCATCCTCTGAAACCAATGCATTACAAAATTGGACCATGTGAAAAATTTGGGTAGACTCCATTTAACAGAGACCTGATTATAATCCCTCAGCAATGTGAGGGTTGAACTGTGCCAAACTTTCCCAGATCACAGGACAGATGCATGTGGCAGAGAGGAAACATCTTCTCCTGACCAGTGTTCCCAGTCACTGACCCTTGATCTATACTATTATTCTGATCTGCTTTGTTTGGAGAAAACAGCAGCATACAAGACTGACAGTCAGTGAAGGTACACCAAATAAGAAAAGACACTGTCCTCAACAATGAACAGCAGCATTTGTTGTTTGTTGAAATGTTGAATAGAAAGGAAATGTGTTTAGGCTTTTTATAAGTGACCACTTTATAGTTATACAAGGAGGTCAGGGTGAACTTTAAACCTGCATTAACTATTTTTTGGCCACTTGGGGGCAGCAGAGACAAGTAGTGAACACAACACTGACATATCATCACCTTTTAGGTTGATATGTTGAACTTGTTAGCAAATACTTAATTATTTCCACATCCAGTCCAATATTCATTCTCTTTTAGCTCTGTAGTTGCTCTCTACCAACTCCTGAGGGAAATATCTGGCTCTTTAGCTGCTAAATGCTCCATTATGTTCACCAGCTAGTCTATAGCTAACTGTGTCAGTTTGGCATTTGGTGCTGAGCAGGCAGTGTACAGTGGCTTTTTAGAGGTTTTTCTTTGAAAACAGCTGCCTGCTGTGGCCAAAAACAATCCTATGAGAGCACTGAGAGTGAACCAAAACAGTAAAGTTGCAGCCAGACAGCTAAACAGTGAGCTGATACTCACTATAAGCTCCATAAAGCTGAGGGGTTGGTTCATCACTACGAGTCACGCCTCTTACATTCATATTTCATACATTGTTATTATAAAAAATATCGATTATATTATTTAATCAAATTTAGCTAAATTGTAAGGGGTGTCAGATCAGAGGGCAGTTTTGGAACATCTAGAGTTGTTTTCAAAGACCCTATGTAACTGATCCGATGTAATAAAACCTTGTTAATAACTGCAATAATCAGATTATTATGTGTAATGGGGAAAACTAGTGAATTGTGAATAACACACATAAAATTATCACCCAACTCTGCAGTCCACCTCAGCTCTATGGAGCATTTTAGCATATTTCATCTTGTTTTACAGTACAAAACTTTACTATTTTGGTTCAGTCTGACTGCTGTCATCATCATAGTTTCCAGGAACAGTGGGCAGCTGTTTTAGCAAAAACACTCTAAAAATCCACTGTACACTACCTGCCCAGCACCAAACCGCAGACAGACACAGTTAGTGACTAGCTGATGAACATTTGATGAAGTAGAACATTTAGCGGCTCAAGAGCCAGATATTTCCCTCAGGCATTGGTGTGGACAAAAACAACACTAAAAAGAGAGCAAATGTTTGGCAGAAACACAACTTAAAATGAATGCAGAAGTTGCTCCATATCTGCTGGATATGTAAATATACAACTGTTTGCTTACAAGTTTGCCACAACAACTTTATAAGAAAATATGTCAATGCTTTTATATAGTGGAGTCACACTAGGAAGGGAGAGGAGGAATGACTAATGTGACTAAAAACTCTTTCAATGTGTCATGTGAGTACTGAAAAAATATACTGAAAAAATCCAAACCAGTTCTTAAATTTCACAGTGTTATTTTTTTACAACAAAATTGAAGTAGAGAGGAAATTAATTCAGTGGGAAGTAAATGTCAACTGGGACATTTTTGACTGTTGATAAATTGTCTTTGTGTTGTGTTAAAAAGTTCAAAGTTCAGTGAAACTTTACATTTCAGAAAGTTGTGTTTCAAATTCATTCCCCAGTGAGAAATCTATTTCCAGCCTTTCTAACGGCACGTGAGTTTGCATCAGGACCGTGACATGACTATCCCAGATCAACTGATGAACGCTCATGTTGTGAACTTCTGCGCCTAATGTTGCATAAAATTGTTGGCAGTGCAAAACTGATGAGTTATTTGGAAAAAGAATGCAAGTGACCTCATTTTAAGTGACCTATTTTCTACATTTTGTTGTTTTGCAGTTCATCCTTAAGTCACTCTACCCAAAAATCTGTTTTACTTTTTGTTCCTTCAGTTGGATGTTTGAGCTTCACTCTGCAGAATAATGGATGTGCAGAGCTTGACACTAGAAGACTGCTTTCACATTCATCTGCTAACAGGAACATTTTTCTGTGCTCACCTTAAATCTGAGTTTAAGACGTGTACCTACGAGCATGATTTGTGACACCACAACTAGTTTGGAGCCAATTATGGTCCAGTATGCAACTAAGTGTGATATGGAGACAGTGCACAAACACTGAGAATGGACATTCCAGTGAAGTAGGAGACATCTTGTGTCCAACAGTTAAACTTGATGAATAATATTTATAGATTCTGGATTTTTTAATGAGGAAGAACGAGGAGATTTCATTTTAAGAATTTCTCACCAGGTAATTTAAGTTTTTTTTTAATAGAAAAAACATATCAGACACAAATTAATTTTCAAAGCTGAGTATTTTTATAGGTCTTAAAACATGTCTGGGGGGATCTTTAAATATTAGTACTCATTTTAAATCCTTCCCCTGTTGCTTATACCTCTCTAAACACAATTGCATTTTATGTTTCCAAACTGTAGCCCAACGCCCGGCAGACTACCAGCTCACAGGCATCAAATTCAGAATAATGCCTGGCGCCACTACAGGCAAGAAGCTGGATCTCTCCAAGCTCACAGATGAGGAGGCCAAACATGTGTGGGAAGTCGTCCAGCGAGATTTTGACCTAAGGAAGAAAGAGGAAGACAGGCTTGGGTGAGTTTATAAGACTGCAATTTTCTGTTTGATTTCAATTTGATATGGATGAGCCTCTCAGCTATCTGACGGATAGCCACCTCTTTAATGCTCACTGTGGATTCCCTGTCCTTATTCTTTTTCTTGGGGGGGAGACTTCAAACTCTAGTTTCTTGGGGGTTGGCATTTATAAAACACAAGCAGTGATGAAACATATTTGCTTGAGGGGCACATGTTATGCACATTTCCAGGTCTATATGTTTATTCTTGGGCTCTACTGGAATATCTTTGCATGATTGACAGCTTATAAAACCCCTTATTTATCTTATACTGGCCCTGGCCCTTTATGCAGCGCCTCAGTTAAGCCTTTGTCTGGAACAGGCTGTTTTAACTCCTGTCTCTTTAAGGCGCCATTCAGATGAGCCCTCTCTGTTCTGATTGGTTAGCTTCCCAAAGCTGCTCCTCTGCAGACAACAGTAGTAGGATTTAATTTGTTTTCTCGCTCTTTACTCACAATGGAAATTTGACAACTGCACATGTCCAAGCTTGAATCCCATCTGAAATATCTGAGTGGACAACATGAACAACTCATGGAGCAACCTTAGCAACAACCTTAGCAACAAAGACTACAAAACAGACAGCTGTTTATGGGCATGCGCAAATGATCTGATGTCATCACGAGGTGGAAATAGAGGTACCTTTGCAAACAAAGCCAACAAAGAGCATGGATGTATTGTAAGAGTTGGATACTGGACTGAAAATGGCGTCTATTTAGACCAGGTGAGCAATTTAGTCCAGTTGCTCACCTGGTACATACACCAAAACATTTTCTAGCTTCCAGGTTTACATCCGGGGGTATGTGGCCCACTGAACCCCGCAAGTCCCTGCTCAGCCCATAGACTTTCAAATCACTTTTCTCGGCTCAAGGAAAGTTTTACAAATATAAAACCTCCATGGATCAAAAATTCACAATAGAAAGAGTCACAGCTGACCTTGTTTGCAGTTGGAGGTGTTCTGTCAACTATTTTGCAGACGTGTCTTTTATAACAGTGGTCTATGGGAAAATGCTTTTTGGGCAGCAGGGGAATTTTTCGCTGCAACTCGCTGCGAGTGGCCACCGGGAAAAATTGAAAGCAAGGCTGAGAAGCGTGACTGTATCCAGTGCTTACAATACATCAATGGTTCAGAGCAGACAGAAGCCCTGGCTTTTGACTTTAACTATGTTTAACATAGACATCCGACATTATAAATGACAGAAATTCACAAAAAACATGTTATGTCCCCTTAAGAATTATCTATAAATAGATGGATGTTTTGTCTATTATGCATTTACAATTCAAATTCTTACCCTAACCCCATTATAGTATATCAAATCAGACAAATAATTGTACTCTATTAAATTCCACTTCATAGTGTCACGTAAACCATACATTTATATCATATATTTCAGCTGTCTCATGTATATAATGCAGCATTTCTCACTGTAATCTGGTTTAATATATTGTGGGAAGTGGGCTATTCTTAGTTTAAATGTTAAATCTCTACCAGTTGTGGTAATTCTGCTCCTTTAATCACCCTTTCTGTGAATTCAGGATTATAAATCTAAGATTATCGTAAGATTATACTCTTTTCTGTAGAGTCAGAAATTGTATGCAATTGCATGTTATTTTGTTTCACCTCAGTTTTCACAGAACGATTAGAAAGAGGTACCTTTTCTGAGTTAGTATACTAAATGGCAAAATTTCCTGGAAGCGGCATAGAAAAAAGGTTGTTTTAAAAAGATCTTTAATACATTTATAACAAATTGAATGTTCCATCTAGCAGAACACTTGATTACTTAGGTGTTCTTTTCAACAGCGTAAACAAAGTTGTGGAATTTTTAGCCATGCTAGCAGCGTGGCTCTGGTGTTGGCAATGTCAGTCGGCCCACCGCTTTGATCAAGACTGAAATATCTCAACTATTGACTGGATTGCCATGAAATCCTATAAAGACTTGTTTCTAGAAGATGAATTCTTCTCTGGTAATAAGATTTGAGGACTTATAGTGGGTTTGACGTCTGCCGTGTGGGTATTGATTGACAGCCGTGATTGACAGTTCACTCACCTGCTGCTCTCCTCGGCTCCGGGACTCGCACTGAGTCGACTATTGTTGCAATATTTCGGTAAATTTAGGGTTACTTGATTACAATACCTGCCCTGTTGGCACAATTTAGCTGAAGTGGCTAACATTAGCCCAAGTGTGCACCACTCTTTGTTCCCAATAAACTAGCATTTGTCGGGGAGGGGGCGGGGGGGGGGGGGGGGGGTGTTTTGAGAGCGTGAAAGGTAACACCTTATTTGGAAGGTCCTAGCTCCAAACGGAAAATATGGCACCGACCATAAGCTGCAGCTCTGGGCTTCAAACTGGCTCCAATTTAAACCAATGGGTTAAGTCACACCTCACTACGCCCATCTTTATATACAGTCTATGGTGCAGAACAATATCTAATATCTAATATCTAATTTCTAATATCAATATCTAATGTTTGCTCAAATTTGCTATCATTAGCCATCATAAGCTAATGGTCATGACAGACCAAAGCTGTAGCTGCAGAAACCCTGAATCTACAGCAGCAGTGTGCTTTGTTGCTTATTAATTCAACCTTTCATTTGTAAGAATAAGTTTCTTCTTTCAAAAGATACAGTTTTGCTCATACATACTTCAGTAGGCCAGACACTTAGGAAAATGTCCACTTGAATGGAATTACAGTCCAGTATTTGTTTCACATGGCTGATCACTGCACTTTACGCCATCATGTTATCACATCAGCCTAAACACAACAAGACTTTCACCTTTCACGGTGAGCCAGTAATCACATCCTGTCATCAAAGCCTGCGGTGCCAGATAATTGGTTATCTGCTGGGTTTTATATTGAAAGAAGATGTCTGATCAGCCAATTTGTTTGATTTAAATTTAGTAGCACTAAGCAGAAATTACATACTGTACTCTATTCCTGAAGGCTAGACTAACTTGCTGCACGTCATCAACAGATGATTCAGTCAATTGCTCCTAACTCACTGAGCTACTGCTCACATGTCTTTTTGGCAATACTGACAGATGAATGATTTAGATAGGCTGAGGGAGGAAGAAAGTTTTAGATGGGATTTCCCCTTGTCCTTGGCTGTAGATGACACAGCTGAAGCATTAGTAGTCCCTTTAGAATAGTTAGGATAGTCCACAAAATATAGAAAATATTCAGTGGAAAGTTGTTGAAGTAAGATTTACACCTACAATGTGCACATCCATGTATTAATAAAGGACTTTTAACTCACTATCAGTGCTTCAGATGCTTTTTAGACTGCCCTTCAACATCATGGACTTCCATTAAAAGTAAGCTGGACAGTCATTGCTTTTTTTATTCTTATTTGACTACTTGATTACTTTTTCTTCATTCAGTGGAACACTGTTGAAGCAAGATTTACACCTGCGATGTGTATCTCTTATCTGTCATACATTGTATGACTCAAGTTACAAAATCGGTCATATAAAACAGCTAACACAGAGGAAGTCAGTCAAAACTTTGGAGTTTAACACAAAATCCTTTAACCCTAAACCTGCATTACCTGATTTTTTGGCCACTTGGGGGCAGCAGAAGCAAGTTGTGAGTACAACAGCAGTTACAGAGCAACATTATCATTCATTTGTCATGTTTCTGTCTACCTGGTGAATGTAAGTCCACTATTCACTCTCTTTTAGCTTTGCTTTTGGTCTCCACCAACTCCTTTGGGAAATATTTGCCTCTTTAGCTGCTAAATGCTCTGCTATGTTCCGCAGCTAGCTGCTAACTGTGTCTGTTTGCCATTTGGTGCTGAACAGGTAGTGTACAGTAGGTTTTTAGAGTGTTTTCTCTGAAAACAGCTGCCTGACACTATGAGAGTGCTGCGAGTGAACCCAAACAGTCAAGTTGTAGCCAGAAAGCTAAACAATGAGCTAAAACTCACTATAAAGCCTGTAAAGCTGAGGGGAGCTGCAGAGTCACTGATAATTCTCTGTAGGTTCATCACTACGAATGACACCTCTCACATTACACATTGATATTTGTTTTATTTTGAGGACTTGTCAGGTAAAACTAAGATTAAAAAGCTAAGGTCTATCTTGATATGACGAATCTCTGACAACTAGCTTCTGAAATATTTTTCTAAGATAACTATCTCAGACAAATTGATTCCTTGCTTATTCCTGGACTGTTATGGTCTCAAGAGACGTCTCAGGCTTGAATCATTTTATAACAAGAGTATTTTTGAACTCCACAAATGTTGCTTTTGCCTGTCTGCATGATGAAAGGGTCATTTATACAGATTTACTCGCATTATCACTGGAACCCTCTTGTGTCTAGCTTGTATTTTCAAAGAAACAATGGATGGAGAGAGTCAGAGTTTGATATTCAACTGGCAAATGTTTCTTGATCTAAAGTTTAATATAAATCTTTAACAATATACATCAGATGTGTGAAACACTGTCTTCTGTGCAAGTCACCTGAGTATATAATGCATTAAACTAAGCCAAAAGCGACTTAGTTTTGCTGTTTATTCATGAAGATTCTCCCCCACGAGCTGGCTGAGGAGTTGTGTCATGCAGATAGTTTTTGTCTCTATGTGAGCTTCCTTCACAAAGGACAACACTGTCCTTCAATTTCCACCACTTAGGTTGCAGCCCATGCCAAAGTTCTTCTCTAGCTATTTGTTTTCCATTTATATGAGAAGTTGTTTGCTGCTTAGGCAACTATTGTTTTCATCCAAGGCCTGTACAATCTATAAAAAGGTACGGGTTTTCATGTGGTTTACATACAAAACTGTCACGCCTAAATCCTGTGGCTCATAAAGTGAAAAAACTTATTTTGGCAATAATTTGGACTTTGGCTTGCCTTAGCAAAATAAAAGAGGACAGTAAAGTTTCTACATTTTGTGTGTCTTGTCTTGTCCTCTACCAGAGTGTTAATTTATTTAAGATAGTTTTTACATGCCTTTGGTTTCTTGCTTAACCTAAAAAAGCAATGTATAGACTCAAACAAAAGTAATCCCTCTCTATCGTCACTTATGACCCACTAGAAGTATGTGGCAGTGTATCTACAGAGACTCTGCCCTCTGCCTGTATTTTGTTATTTTGTTGTTTTTCTGTGTTCGGGACGTTTCTAGGCGTCAACCTTTGGGCAGTGGGTGTGTAGCCCCCACCCAATAACAGCACGCAGGGTGTGAAGTCGGGACTTGTAGCTTAGCAACCAGGTTACATCGCTGTTTCCGTCTCTCTCTTCCGCTCTTCTCTCTGTCTCTGTGTCATGGATGTATAAAGAGCTGCAGGTCTGTGTGATTCACAGCTTTGTTCCCCCAGCACCGCTCACTCTCCTCATTCACTCTCTAGCTCGCTCGACCACTGCTCTCTCTCTCTCTCTCTCTCTCTCTCTCTCTGCTCTCAGCTTGCTCTGTATTTACGCACACCAACCAACAAATCCTGCATAGTATACCTTTAAGTCTTTACAAACTGTCACATGATTTCATAAAACTAATCATAATCGTAATTTAAAACTGCATTAATCAATATATTTATATAAACAATGGATCAAATGACACACAAAGAGCTAAATGTTTGCTAACACGGCAGTCATCATAATATATTAGTGTTGTGTTTACAGGTTGTTCTGCTGCCCCCAGGTAGCCAAAAAATCAAAGACGCATTGCATTACATTTTTAAACACAGCTGTATTCTACTCCTGTGCTGTTTCTTTTATTCACCATTTAAAAAAGTGCATTTTGACTTCACCATTATGTATAACAAAGCTTTCTTAATATCCTATATATTCAAACATCTTAACAGAGACACACTAACCCTAAATACTTAATCTATTGAAGATCATACCCTTAAATGTACAGCTTTCTCAGCAGAGCTTCCTGAACAGCTCTAATAAAATGTCCTAAATTTTGAGACAGAAACCTAAATTAAGTCATCAGCCTTACTCTGCAGGGTTTTTAATCTGGAAACTATAACATTTTAGTCCTAATCCTTTTTCTATTTGTACCAGAGTTTGTGTCAGCCTCTATTTTTACCTCTCTCTCATTCTCTATGATAACTTGTCAGCAGTTTTAAGTAACGAGCAAAAAAGAGAATGAGACATAATGACGTTACTGTAAGACAAAAGACCACCGTACCAGCTCAAACTGGGGTAAGTATGA
Source organism: Thunnus maccoyii (assembly GCF_910596095.1). Lineage (NCBI taxonomy): Eukaryota > Metazoa > Chordata > Actinopteri > Scombriformes > Scombridae > Thunnus > Thunnus maccoyii. The sequence continues at coordinate 5,907,097 of NC_056543.1, forward strand.
AATGGAAAGCAGCTACACTAGAGAGTGTTTGATTTGTTTGAACGGACATTGAGAGAAGATCACCATGTATGGGAACACTCTTACTGAGGTCCTCACAGCTGTCTGTGAAGACGTGAATGTCTGGCCGCCGCACTCAGATTCCTGAGTTTTGCTATTTAAGCAAAAACTCAACCTGGTTTTAATCAAATAACAAAGAAATTGAAGATGTGTTAAAGTGTGCCAGTCGATAATAAGGTCTAGAACTTTTTTTTTTCTTTATGAACAAAGGAAAATAAATGAGTAAAAGCCTGTTGTATGTTAAGAGTCAGAATACACTATAGTATTAATCAGGCTGCTCAATAAATGCTTATAATCATTGTATAATCTTATATAAGGTGAATTATAACATACAGTCACATTTGCTTTCTTGGAGATGTCATTCACAGTGCTGTTGTGCAGTTTCTAGAAGCCATAACTCTAATATGTCCGTAAATGTATGTTCTCACCCTAATTTGAATATTGTCAATAATAAATTCTCTGCTGCACATGAAGAGGTTTTAGATTTACAAATGCAACTATCGATAATTTGAAAGGTGTTGCTTGCAGTAATTGTCATCCAACTCTGCAGTGTTCAGCTCTGTGCAGTCTTTCAGCACCTTTCAGCTATTTTCTTTTTTTTTCTTTGCTTTTTTGGCCTGCAACTTTATTGTTTTGGTTCACTCTCACTACTCCGATCAACCTTGTTTCCAGCAGCAACAGGCAACTGTTTTCAAAGAAAACACCCTAAAAGTCCACCATACACTACCTACTCAGCACAAAACATTAGAGAGGCAAAGTTTAAAATTAGCTGGTGAACATAGTGGAGCATTTAGAAGCTAAATAGACTTAAACGTATCCAAAACTAAAGAAGCCGTAATCTCACTAAAACATACAAACAGTCTTCCACCAGTCATTCATGGCTTAAGTGTTGAAATCCAGTCCAGACCTACAAATTGAGGGAATGAAAATACAGATGTTATTTGTGAAAAGGGCTCAGCAGCATCTGTACTGCCTATGTAAACTAAACTCCTCTGGAGTGGAACAGAGAATAATGACATTTTATTTCCTCTTTTATTGAAAGTATTTTAACCTTCTCAACAAAGCATATGAGGTTATCAATGTCCTCTATGACTGCTTCAACCCAATGCTATCAGGAATGTGTTTTACATTACCTGTATGTGAAACAAACAGAAGGCAGTTTTATTCCAGAGGCCATTAGACCTGGTCAGTTTACCTTTTATAGACTGATGTGCCTTTAACTGCTGTTAATCCTTGTGTATTTTAACTCTTTCTAACACTGTCATATTTGCATTTTTAGTGTCTTTCTGTGTGTGATTGAACTGTATATGTGTACTTTGCAAATTTGCTTGCTTCAAATTGCCCCTTGAGAGACAAATAAAGTATTTTGAATTGAACTGAATTGAAAAATAATTAAAAGGAGAGAAAATATTGGACTTACATTCATCAGATGGCCGGGCACAAGACTCCAAAAGCATGTTAATGTTTCTCCGTGTCTGCTGGATGTGTAACTGTTTGCTGACATACTGTATCAACAACTAAGTGATAACATGTCAGTGTTTACAGCTCAGTCCGTTGCCCCCAAAATCGACAAAAAATGGATCCCTCTGCTTTAATGGTGTATATTTATTACAGCATATTGTGAGTGCAAAACTGTGAAACAATGATGTAGGCAAAATCAAAAAAGTCAAAATCCTCTTAAAAATTTGGTTGTATAAGGTCCACTTACTGGAAATATTCCAGAGTTTTCAATCACATCTTGTGGCCTTCATCAGCGGATAGAAAGCAATAAAAAAAAAAAAAAAAGACAGCTCATCACATTAAAAGACCCTTTTCACAGCAGACATTTTGACTTGTCAAAGCAGGAAAAGCACATGTGGAATAAATAACATAAATGAGGTCTGCACTGCATTTAGAAGAGACAGTTCCAGGGCAGTCCTGGTACTGTGCATGCTCACTCACTGAAATGGCTTACTGGGACAATTAATGGAGTCATTGTTAATGTTATTATTTACAACTGTGTTTTTCCTGCTTTGACAATCAAGTCAAAATCTCTGCTGTGAAAAGTGTCTATCATCACATTAATTGACTGCATAAGGCGCCACTCGAGGCCACTTCTTGGTAAGTCATTGCAGTTGCCTTTGATATTCAGCCTTGCCAGCCATGTATCAGTGCTTGGAAGGCTTGGAAGTTGCCTACAGCACACATCTTATTTGAATCATAGAAGAGCATCTTGTATACCAGATCTGTGGGATTTGATGTTTCAGAGGAGGGTGGATTTAACAGATATTACTTTTAAATCACATCGCTAACGGCCAGCAACTGTATCTGCAAAAGGTTATGGGATATTTACAAAGTATCCTATTTATACTGGGCTATAATTTAAAAAGCATGGCATAAAAAAGCTTTAATAAACAATAAGCATCTTCTCATCCCTCAGTGAGTGTTTTGCCAGACTCCACCCACGCTGTGTGACATTTGGGACTTGTTATCTGAATTTTTCCTTTTCTCCTACTGTCAGCATCTCCCGGCACTGAGTGAGGCTGTTACTTTTCCAACAATCAGCACAAGTTTGCTTTGCTGAATAGAACGGTTTGACTCAAAGCAATGACCTTATTCATAACACACGTGTGTGCAGCCGCCAAGTCATAGAGAGGCAAGGAAAGATGTGTTTGTTTGAATTTCAAGGATTTGGCTTTACTTCTTGAAGCCTTTGAGTAGAATTTTACTAATATTGCTGCATTTATTGCAATGTGCGATTTCAGCATCGAGAGCAATTTCTCTCATTCCTAAAAGACATTCCTAAAATTAATCTTTTGAAAAAAATTCAATAAAAAAATGTACTTTTCAAAGAAATTTTTTATACAAATGTAAACAGTAAACACTATTTGAGACAAACACATGCAAGAAAGACTTAAAAAAAAAAAAAAAAGTAAAATTTATTAAAATAAAATAAGAGGTAGATAAAACAGATAAAGGACAATGGCAAATAAAATAGTTAGGAGGGAATAAAACATGAATACAATAAAACTGATGATTAAATAAAATAAATAATGCCCATAAAATATTCTAATCAAAAGTCAGGCTAAAGAGGTTTTAAATTTAAAGACATCAATACTTTGAGCTGCTCTCAGATCCTCACTAAAAGTTTTTGTCCTGCATTTTGGAACAACTAAAAGATTCCAGATGACCTGAGAGTCCTGGTTTATACATTGCAAGCATGTCAGACAAGTAGGGTGGACCAAGACCAGGAAGTACTTTTAAAAACTAGTAAAGGAATTTTAAAATCAATATGTAAACTGACAGGAAACCAGTGTAGGGAACAGGTTTGATGTTCTCTTCTTCTGGTACCAGTCAGCATTTGAGCAGCAGAGTTCGCAATTGTAACTGATGAATAACTGTTTTGGGTGGACCAGGTAGGAAACCATTACAATAGTCCAGTCTACTGAGAATAAAAGCATGCATTAGTCTCTGTGTGTCACTCAGGAGAGAGAAAAAGTCGCACTATTTTTGAGACAATAAAAAGCCGATTTGGAGGCTCAGAGTCAAAAATCAGGGGGTAAAATGCGATGAAGCTATATCCCATTTATCCAAATAACCATAACAAAATGTTTCCTGGACAGCCACTGTAGCATTTTCTGTCTTTGCTGACTTTTCCATGTAAGGCTGACATAATATTTACATACGGTTGCCAAAATGAAGCCATGTGTTGCCATCCATATACTGACAACCATTTCTTCACACATATTTGTCAGCCAGCTCATAAAATCTCTGTTTAAAGAAATGCTAAAAACATAAATTGAGTAATAAGTTAGAAATTCACTTTCAGATGTATTCTAAGACAGCCTTGTTTCTGAGAGTGAGATGAGTAGAGTGATCAATCTCATGTCTGAGTGTGAGGTACAGAGCTGGACACGGTTAGCCTAGCTTAGCACAAAGACTGGAGTCAGGGGGAAACATCTACCAAACTCTAACTCTAAAACTGTATTATTTACACAATTTATCTTTTTTGTTTAATTTGTACATAAACAGAAATGTAATAACACCAGTATCCAATTTCAGGGCGAGTTTCATGTTGGAGCTATTTCATGATTATCCATCTGCTCAACACTTCTGTGCATCATCTGTCAAATTTCAACACTGTAAATGATCTTCTGAGTTTGGGATATTTATGGCAAAACCCTGTTTTGAGCCAGTTTCTGATAGAAAACAAGCTCTTGTCTACAGATGAGCATTCAAAAACATGATTTACTATAGCAGAGCAGAATTGTTATTCCATCTGTGAGCCACATTCATATCTTCTCTACTACTATATGAAATATGAGTTAGAAGTAGATTTACAGTAATCAGCCATGCTTCAATGTGAAATACAGACATTGGTCAAAGGCCATTTGCAAATAATCAGTGTAAATGCCACAAATCCCACTACAAAGACAATTTAGGATACTCTTGTGTGTTGCTGTATGGATTGTGTGAAATGCATCCCCTTTTGCCTGCAGAGTTCAGCAGATAAACTACAAGACAATACATTTAATCTCTTCTGTTGTTGCATGCTTTTTAATATATGATCTGCCTATTCACAAATGCACAAAGACATGATGGCATGTTTTTGGCCCCGAGCTCTTGTAATATCTCTCTCTGGAGAGATAGAGCTAAATGATAGGAGCCATTTGTGTAGCTTTTGCTGTTTATATGACACCAGATGTGAAAGAAGGTTTGCCAAAAGAGTATTTTTGTTCTTTTGCCTTCTTTTGCTTCTTGGTGGTTTCACTGGCTTTGCATCATTTTAGTGCAGTGTTTCTAAGGAGTGTATGTATCCTTTACTTTGCCTCTCTCTCTGTCACTTACCTAATCATTTATCTAGAAGAATAATTGTGCTTGTTAAACGATGCTTTCCCTCTTCCTCTTCCTTAGGGAGCTAAAGACCAAGATTGAGAAGGAAGACACCAAGAGAGAGCTGTTGGGGAACCAGACCAGCCTGACTGAGTCTCATTGTATTCGCTGTCTCGAGCCCTTCAAGTTCCTGGTCAACAGCAAGCGTCAGTGTCTAGACTGCCAGCTGTATGTCTGCAAGTCCTGCAGTCGTTACAACAAGAAGGAGCATGGCTGGGTGTGTGATCCCTGTCGCATGGCCAGGTAGGAAATGACAAATTAAACATATGAAACCTGAAGTGAATCAAAATAAGGCCAGCTATAAAGTCTCGCCAAAAAATCTGTGGATCTCAGGGTGCCTCGGTGGTCAGGGTGCATACCACATAACCGCAATGTCCACGGTTCGACTTGTTTGCTTGGTTACATTAACCCACCAGTTTCAACCTGGATTGTGCTCATTTTCAATCTGAGCAAGACTTTAAAGCTGCTCATATCTTCCAAGCCATGGTGCACAGTGCTTTAGTTCAGTCCTTTAGGATCACTGTACACTAAAAATATCACCCCTAAATCTGAGGTACCCAAACTTTTTTGGCTTAGGAGACCACATGTCTTTGATATCTGATACTTTATTAATTACAAACAGAGATGTTATGTCTATGCTACTTAAAGGTCCCCACGTCTTTTTAGACATATAAAATATGTGTTAAAAGTTGAATTACCTTGAAAAAATAACTGTTAAAATACATCTAATCTTCTCCGTCATTGAAAGGTTGAGAATCTATGAAAATGCAAAGTTTAAAGTTTAACTGCTGGGTTCAAGATGTCTCCTACCTAAGAGAAGTCCATTGTCAGTGTATGTGCACTGGAGGCTTCAAGTTTCCACATCACACTTTTGTAAGTTGAATATTGAACCACAATTTGTTCTAAACTTGTTGTGATGTCTCAAATCATGCTTGTAGATACACACTTTCAACTCAGATTTAAGAAGAGCACAGAGAAACTTTCCAACTTCACCAGATGAATGTGAAAACAGCGTTTTAGTGTCAAACATTTTTGAGTGGAGGAGGTCTTTAAGAGTCCTAAAGTACAACATGGTGTCAACAAATGTCTCAGTGCTGTCTGTGTCAGGAGTGTTGTCTCATATCATCTGCCACATCCAGCCTGGACCAGTACTAAAGCACTAAATCCACCTCCACACATCTAAGAGCTTGAAACCATGAGTTTTAAAGTGTGCCGTGACGGTTTTGGTCAATCCATCGGTGCTCCAAACTCCTCCAAAATTCATGTAGGGTTTGTTTGCATGAAATCTCAACCAGCTGCTGGATGGTGGTGGCTGGCAAAACCAAAGATCACATAACAGTTGAATGAGTCACTCAGTCAAACGTCTTGCCAGCTTGGTATTTTACCATGCACCACAGAAAGGCTTGTTTATTTCACTACACATTCAATTCAGTGCCAAGTCCTGTGAAAGTCAAGATTCATGAAGTTTGAGGGTCAACATAATGCAACTTTGTGAGAGGCCATTTGCATATCTGGTGACCTCACATAGGGTCCCGACCCCAAGACCGGGAAAGGATGACTTTTAATCCATGGCATTTTGTACTTCAGTTGTGATGCTGCCTTTGCTGTGGCTTTGGCATTAAACTGGTCATCTTTGCTAACCTTCCTTTAACCTACCTAAAAGAATGCAAAATAACTTGTGAATGTTTTCTGGCTCTGAATAAATTGAAAATGATACTTCTGGTGCTCTTGGGATTAATTTGGGGCCCACTGATCTATCAGGACTGTTTTAGAGAGTTGTTGAACTATCTGGCTTGGCTGAAATGTACTGGATAATAGCTCTCCTGTGGTTTTTACTCCATAACCTTTCTCTCTTTTCTTTAATCAAAAGTTAATAAATATGAAGTCATGCTGTTTATATAGTGGATACACATCCGTTGCACCATTAGGGTCTTACGTAAAGTTGTTGATGGAATTTTGATATTAGTCAGTGTGATGAAAAATGACAGAAAACTACAGTCTAGGTGAAAGAATCGCTGGAGTTTTTCAGTGCAGAAGTGATTTTTAAAAAAGACGTTAAGAACAAACCAAAAATAAAATGCTGATGTGTGAGTGAGTGTGAGGGGACTTGATCAATACATTTATGAGCTTTTCAGCAGCTAGTGGACGAATACTTTTACTTGGGATGTCAATTAAAAACTGAATATTTACAGTGCAGTATGTGAATCATGCATTTCTAAAGCAGCCTAAGAATGCTCGGTTTGGGTAAAATGAATAACAAATACAAACTAACGAACACAAGACATTACTGAAAACCTCAAACAAAGTGCTTCTCTGGTCCCTGTGTACATGAAAGTGTTTACATTTTATGCATTAGCTAAAGATCTTGTCCAAAGCAACTTATAATCTATCACCATTAAGAGGGTCAGGGTCTTGCATACACCATATTTGATGGACGCTTTGGCAAATGTAATTTCCTCCTTCAGCTCCATTCTTCAAGCTCTGTATATAATTCAATACATCCATCTTGTTCCAGCTCCATATGTAACCTTTATACTATTGTTTGCTCAGATGGGGCTGAGTACTGAAAAGACATTTTCCCCCGAGTTCAGCCAGGGTCTGGAAAATATCATGCTGTGCATCTCATGCTAATCCTGCACACAAAAAATACATCATACTCCATACCATACCATATTCTGTGTCAGTAATATCTTGCTCCTGCTACGTTTGACAAACAAGGTGTTCAGTCCTTGAAATGTTTCTATTCCCACAGGTATTTTCTCTAATTCATCTAGTCTGTGTATGAATTCATCAGTTTCTTTTTTGTCCCTTCCATTTCCTCCAACAGGGTCCTCAAGATCGGCACTTTGGAGTGGTTCCATGAAAACGTCCGTGCCCGGTTCAAGCGCTTTGGTAGCGCCAAGGTGATGCGATCACTCTTCAAAAGGCTCAGTGGAGAACACGACTGCTCTCCAGATGACCTTGGAGGTGAATTTTAATATCAAGACACCTTTGTGGGCAGTTTTCTGTTTAGAAAATAAATGTAACAGTGTGTTAAAATTGTTTTTTTAAAGGTTTGAGAGGTTTTTCGAACACATTCGTACCCTAAAATATAATGCTTGTGAAATAACAGCCTGTGAAAAAGCTTGTGTCTGGAATGTTTCAATCCCGGATCCTTCTGTGAAAGTCTGTATGGGGGTTACTTCACAAATACTGTCATGGTGGCCTTTCAGCAAAGAGATTAAACCTCACCAGCTGATTGAAGCTGCTCAGCAGCTAACAGTCAAAAACTGTTTTTTCTGGGCAGCTGCCAAGTGGGAATGTCTGTATGAATTTGAAGCAAATCAAAGGTTACAAACATGCTAGAATGTCAGCTCCCAGGTCAAGGTTACTTTGAACCTTCACAAATTTCCATCTGTTCCACTGATTTCTTCTCAAGCCCTCTGGAGGTGCTGCAGGTCAGAAGTTGAATCAGCCAGAGTCACAGAGCACTGCTGGAAGTCTGCTTGGGCTTACCATAAGAAATCCCCAATAAATGAAAGGCTTCAAGGAGATTCAACAGCTGCATGCTATACTGTTACTGCATCAAAAATATGTTGCCTTTTGAATCACACTCTGGCTTCTTCAAGTTGGCAAAATATCACCATGACAAGTGCATCACATGTGTGAATTGGGTCAGTTTTCAATTTCAAATTCAAGAGTCGTACTCTTCTGCATTTTTCTAAGTAAGTGAAGACAGTCCACATAATCCAATGAGCAAAAGAATGTAGGTTCTTCAAGGTCATGCACTGAGACTCAGACCAAATGCTTTCTCAAGGTCTCAACACCTATGGGAGATTTTGGAGCAACGTACTAGGCAGCGCTCCCCATCATCATCACATCAGATGAAGGAGTATCATTTGTAAGAATGACGTTCATCCCTCCGGTAGAGTTCAAAGACTCGATAACAAGAATCACTGAAGCTGTTCTGCCAACTCATGGTGGCCCGAAACTTTACTAAAATACTTTACTAAAGATCAAACTTTATTGATACATTACCCAAAGTATAAATATATGTGCAAAAACCAATACTGCAGTTATCTTAAATGCAGATCATAGTAGGTGGTAGCAGATACAGTATGTTTGGAATATTAATAAAGTCTGTTTTATAGATTAGCATGTATGCATAGACTAGTATGTACACATAATTGATATAATGGATGCTACTGACCCGCCCATTTTCTCGCCTGTTCAGTTTCAGGTTTGTCTCCTAACTTCCAGTTGCTGTTGCTGGCTATAGTAAATACAAGTAAAAAGTAACCGTCCTGATTGGTTCACACAGCCTGCTGTACATTTCTTAAAGTTAGAAACACATGTCCACATATTTGAGGAGGTCATACAGCCTGACACAACCCCATCCACCACAGATATCAGATTTAAAAGACAGTCTTTGGTGTTAAAGTTATGTTCGGCTTACAGCTAGCTCAGCTAGCTTAGTTTGTGTTGCTGTAGCTGTTTCTACGGTGAAAACTTTCAAGAGCCCTGATGCTAAAGTATCAATATAATGATGCAGATTATTTAGTTATTACCATTATTTGCATTCTTTACAAATGATCACTCAACCAGATCGTTTTTCTTACTTTATTGGTCTGTTATCCAGTTCATCCATATATAAATTAAAACATCCAACTATGTAATATAACATATATTCTATAGATAATATAAACTGGAATAAATAGCTTGTTACACAATAAAAAGCCCATGTCAAGCAGCATATATCAATGTATACAACTCTCCAATAATAGTTATAGTAGTAATATTAATATGATATCCTCATAGTGGTCATAAAATTTATTTTGGTGCTTTCTGTTAATTTGCCACCCATCTGTCTGTGAGACCCTTCATTTTTATGACACTGAATCACAGAAATAAAGTTTCCTATCTCTTTTTCAGATAGTGAGCCGTCATGAGCTGGGGCTGCCAAATCTTTCAGGGGGATTTAATCTCTTCCATCTTTCCTGTTTTTCCGGCTTTGGCTCCTCATAGCTGTTGTCACAGACTAGTTATTTCAGGCCTGGACCCTCCAATGTCAGGATTTTGTCTTGTAGACTCTTAGCATCTCAGGAGACATAATCACCAGAGATACTAATGTGATGACTGATCCTGTTTATGTTTGCTGCTCGTGTTTAAAGTCTGATGCAGTGATGGAATGAAGCTTCATTAAAACCTTCCCAGCACTTTTTCTTCTCTTTTTGAAGTTGCTCATGAACTTCACGCATTGCTAACATCCCCTGGCCACACCCAGAGCATATAAAACAAATATCCTTGAGGCACACTGTATGTTAGCTTTGAGCATTATTATACACAGCGGGTCTCCAAGTGAGATCATAGCATCAGGCGATCAATGAATTATGAGGAGACAGCCGGGACTCCTGGTACTGCTTACGTTGAGTCACCCTCGAGGATTTTGGAAAGGGATACAGAGTGAGTTGGTTTGCTGGCTTAGCCCAGCGGGCCTTGTGATCGTCCAGTCACATGTCTCCCATTCTGTGCCTGGAATTGAAGGATCCAGTCCTGCAGAGACAGGGGGGAGAGAAAGAGACAGAAAGAGGGAGGGAGAACAAAACTTTTGTTCGACGTGTATTTATGTGGAATCCAGCTCGCAGAATGTGCACAGATGCAACTTGTAGTTATGAAACACAGCCATAAATATGTATGTTAACAGATTCATCATGTTTGAAATAATCAGCAACTCCTCACATGTAGAGATTCATGTGACCACCTGGATTAAATTCAACATGCATGACTGTACACACACACACACACACACACACACACACACACACACACACACACACACTCATTCTTTATCCTGTCTTTTTACTGTATGTATGCTGCTGTGGTCCGTCGGGCCCTCAAAGCTCGGAGGGTGTCATATGTGCACACTGGGAGATGTAACACTGATGCTTACAACTGCATTTTTGTTCACATGAGAGTTTAGCTGGCTAACTCTAACTGTTGCTCCTCAGCTTAATGCTACTACTGCTGCTTCTGTTTTTGATTAATATTTTATGTGGAAACTAAGAACTACCTGAATTATCTCAGTTTGCTTAGCTATTTATTATCGTTAATGCATGGCACAATTGCAAACCTGACCTCATTTATTTTCATTATGTAAGACAACAGTGAGAGGATTATTAAAACAATCAAGTCCATTTCTGGGATAATTTACATGAAATGGTAATGAAACACAAATAAATAAGCCATCTTTTCTTTCCTTTTTTTCAGAGCACCATGAATATGACACACAGAGCAACCCTGAAGTCCACAGTAAGTAGACTGATTTAAATTATCATCAAGAATGTTTAGGTATAGAGAAAAATATCTCTTAATTATTAAATATGACATTCTGTGACCTGAATAGGAATCTCAGCTGTAATGTTAACATTTTAATCATACTTTGTCACATACTTATAGGTCTTTTGCTGAAAACTGTGCGCCCATAGTTTTAGAAAAAAGAATGTTTCCCTATATACAGCATTTAGATATTAGATAAGAACATTTTGTTAGTTGTGTTGGCACAAACCTTTAGTGTCTAGGAGTCTGCATAGGAGAGTCTGACTTTATGTCATCTTTTCTCATAACTGTAAGATATGGAATTCATAATTATAAGGTTTTTTCTTCCTTTGGTGCAAACAATGTGCTTTTGAGGTAAAGTAGCCTAAAATAAATAATAAAACTGGTGTGTACTGCTATTCCATGAAGTTTATCATCAGCTATTATAGAGAGACAATACTAAGAATTCATTTTCTGCTATCCACAGAGCCCTAAAGTATGCTTCCACACTCATCATCCTGCACGCATACCATTTGTGCAAAAATTTTTCAGAAAGATGGATTCCTTTTCTGTGAGTCTGTGTGGTCTGGGCTGGATTATCAACCAGGCAAAGCTTTGGGGCCCTAAAAGCCGCCAGATACATCTTATGTTAGCTGGTTTGTTGTAATTTGATTAAATGCAAAGTTGTTTGGGAATATGCACCACCTTATGAACTGAAAGGATAAAGACCTGGTCCTACATTGTTACCTGTTTTGTTTACTGTAACTATCTTAATAAGGCTGTCTACTAGGTGCACATATATTCTTGAATTAATTTGTGTTTAACCAGATTACCACTAACTAAGGTCAGCAGGGGCCCATAATTAATGCTTTGCTTTTCGGCCTCTAAATAAATTAATCCAGCCATGTGTGTGGTCATCCTCAAAGTTATCTTACCATGAATGGTCTTTTATGATAAATCAGGGTCATTTGAAATTAAATTTCAACATTTCATATCATCATTAATAAACTACATTATATTAAATCACATTATTAAAATGAACCCGTTAGACTCTGTAGCTTTGGGTGTCTCATGCAGTGGTTTCAGTGGTTTGGGAAAAAGTTCTGGTTTAACTGGTGCAGTTAGTGGTCATCTAGCTTTCATTCCCACTGGAATATGGTGAGTACAAGAGCAGAGCCAGGGAAGTTTTAGTCATAGAGAATCACCAAGCTCTTAGTATACTTTGTTAATATTATTACTATTATTATCATTAGAGCTGGTGTATATCTGAATGTTCTCTCTGGAGATTATTTATATGGCAAATTTCCATAAAATGAAGTAATGCTGGAAATTACAAAGTGTTTCAATAACTGTGTATGACCCTTATGTGTTGTGTTGTTATTCTGCATAAACTGTCAAATTCATCACTTTATCTGTTGATCTGAACAGCTCATTCTTGAACTTTTGCGTCTCTGTAGCTTTTCTTTTTCCCAGTCTCTCCCTCCCCTCTCTCTCTCTCTCTCTCTCTCTCTCTTTCTCTTTCTATTACGTAGAAATGCAACTCACTCATAAACGCTCTCCTAAAGAGCAGCTGAAAACACACAATGTTCCTGCTCATGCCTTCCTGTGCTGTACTTGCTCTGCCAGGTGGAAATAAATTTGATTGCTGCAAGATGTACAGTGCACTATGGGGAAACGTCAGATGAATCTGCTTTCAGAAATTATACTCTATTTATTGTACAGTATGTTCTCATTCAGTAAAAAGCCATAGTATAACACCAACATGTCTGCCTTCTTTATCAGCAGATGGATATGAGGAGCACAGTATCGATGCCACAGAGTCACAACACTACAAAGGGGTACGAAAAATCATTTTTAAATCATTTTCATTTACAGTAAGTAGTACATGTGATTCTTTCCCATGCTTGTGTTTTCCTATTATACTTAATCTTTGGGGTTTTTTTGCATCTTGCAGCTATTTTTAGGTGCCAAAGTTTTAGTGAGTTTGCAGGAAGCAGAAAGCATTCTTCTAAAATGCATCATAAAATAAGAAGCAGATATCAATCTGTGTTCAGACAGCAGAACATTAGTGGCTCTGTTTTTTTTCACTGCTAATTCATGTTGAGACCACGACACGTGGAAACCTGAAAACAATACTTGATTCACTTCAGTTTTGTTGATTTGTTGCCCACGCTCGACATGTTTCCTGTTTCTTGATTAAGAGATGTTTTGGTCAGGGAAATCATAAGCTCATCTGTAGTACTTCCATTGAAGTTCAAATCAGCATTTGTTCATGCATGTTCTGTGAAACAAGCTAGTGTTTGCAAGGCTCTGCTGTGGTCAGCACTGATCTTTGTCATGTTGACGGGTCCTTCCTCTGTTGAAAAGCAGAGGCGTTATCTACGTGATCTTGGCCAGCCCTCATGAACAACTGGAATTCCTTTGACAGCTGGTGACGACTAAGGTTAGGCACGGTCGAACCGGCACTCACCGCTGTGTGTTGTGGGTAAATACCAGGCTGTCATACATAATTGCACACATAAAAAAAGTCAGAGTAAAGTTGAAAGACCCTCTAGTTCCATTCCTGAGAGGGCACTGAGTCCACTGGAATTTATCATAAAACCCAGGCTACTATTGTTTATACCACAGTCTCTGTGTAATTTAGGAGCTACGCTTTGTTTATTTTCAATCACTGCAGCAACTGGTGAAGGGGGGAAAATGTTGACTGGACTTCTGGGCTCTGCTGGATCTCTTAACGCTTTCTTTTTATTTCCAATGTGACTACTGATTAAGGTTTTGTTTACATTCTCTATGACTGAGGCGTTTGATGCGTGTTACAAAAAGACAGACTACAAGAAGGCCAAGAGGTTCTTCCTGCACCCCCTGTTTGATTCACATTTAGATAGAGTGCCCTCTACTGTTCACATAGTGTAGTACCCCTTGAGACACCTCATAGATCTATGTAGGGAAACTTTCCTGAAGTTTTTGCCCACTCAGAGAAGTTGAAATGGAGCTGCTGGGATTCAGGATCTTGCTCAAGGATTCTTGGGTCAGGTGCATGCTCTGATGACACAGGACCTGTGCATGAATCTTAGAATTAAGTATCTTTTTTCCCTAGCTACAGAGCCGCAGAAACAGCTTGATGCATAAAAACACTAATTGCTTGTTTAATGACTCTCATATTGGTTCTTCCACATTCTGCTTAGTTTATGGTAATCGCCTGTCACACTATAAAGACAATTGTGTTCTATTATTAGAGGTAATTTGCAGTGTTAAGAACTTCCTATTTTGTCCTTTTTCTATTATGGCTCTGTTTTTTTACTTAAAAGACAAATTATCACAAACAAACAGGGACATAACAAGGGAGGAATGGGGGTGAGGTACATAAAGAACAACTGATGTGATAATACCACAAGGGTTGGTGTGTTTCCAAATTCCTAACCATGTCCCCCAAGTGGCTAACGAGGCCAAAACCATGCTTTTTGTGATTTCTGTCATTCTTATATTATTATAATGTCTGATGTCTATGTTAAACATCGTCAAAGTTTCAAAACATGAGGTGAACACATGTAAAAAAGTCAAAAGCCAGGGTTTCAGCCTGCCCTAAACGCTCTGTTTTGCAAAGTTACCCTTAATTCCCCATCAAACTGACATCAGCTCATTACCACATCCCCACAAATGGCCGTTCGTTCCATAATCTGTGTTGCTAAAGTTGTTCCATGGGTTGTTCGCATTGTCCACTCTCATATTTCATATCGTATTTGGGCTCAAACATGTATGATGTATTTGAGACGTTTCCATTTTAAGTAAAGAACAAGAAAAAGAAGTGGAATCTGAGGAGGAAGTGGCTTCCAGGAGCTAACCAATCAGAACAGAGTGGGCTCATCAGGAGGGAGGGCCTTAAAGAGACAGGAGCTAAAACAGCCCGTTTCAGACAGTGATTGAACTGTGGGGCTGCATAGAGAATCAGTATAAGATAAATAAGGAATTTTTGAACTGTGAATCGTGCAAAAATATTCCAGTAAAGGGCCAGAATAAACATATAGACCTGGAAATGTGCCTGATATGTCCCCTTTAACAGATTGTGATAGTCCTCCAACCAATTACTTATTGCAAAGCAGGATGGTTTGCAGTCTTTGCAGTTTATCAAGATTATTCTTTTGCCGAGAGACATCTCAGCATGAAAAGACATTTGTAGGAAATGAGTTTCAAATTTCTGGTCCAGCAGACATACTACAGCAAAACAGAAACTGGCATATAAGATCTCATCAAAATTTTATACTGAATTAGCTTATATCTTACACATTTACTGAACTTAAACACCAATTTATATTTTCCCAGTCTGTAGTCCTGTTCCCATGGAAGCTGGGTGGAGCAGTAGGCATTGGGTGCTGCACAGGTTAATGATCAATACATGGACATGCTCTGAGCAGGAGGCAGTGGCAATAGCATCCCTGAGTTTCCTCTTAAACATTGTTGGTAATTGTACATAAGAAAAGAAGAATCAGTCAGACCAAATTTTTGTTTAATTTGTTCAAAAGTTAGCATACATACAAGAACTTCTTCAGAGCTAAAAACTTCATCTCCTCTGTTCAGGTCGACACAGTATTTACCTTATCTTAATCACTTTTCTTACCCCTTTACTCCTTCTTTTCTGTTGGTGATGGTGTTTCCTTTTCTGCTCTTCAAAGATGAAAAAGACCAAAAGGCGGCTAACTGTCGATCCCTTTGATTTGGATCTGGACTACTCCATCGAATCAAGAGGACAATCCAATCAGGTAGAAGCTGGACAACCACACAGAACCAGCTTTTCCTAGAACCAAACCAATCTGCATGCCTTCATAAAAGGAGCTGTCTGTCTGCATCTCCTTCAGCTTGTTTCTGTTTTCAGTCTTTGGTTTGGCAAGATATTTTAGTGCTGAGCACAGCCATTATTCATTCATTCATTCTTCTTCTATCTGGCCACAATACAGTCATTGTGTACATCTAGATGTTGACGCTTGTGTGCACAGACAGTAGTACATCCGTCAGCTTATTAATAGGATAATCAGACAATATTTCACTGAAGTGGCACGAAAGCAAGTCACGATGGATGTGTCACATTGGCAATAAATTATTAAGTTAATATTGTGAGTTATATTATGAAAACAAATTTGATTACAGCTGCAACAATTAGTTGATGAATCCATTGGCACAAAAAATAATCAGCAGCTATTTTGATAATCAAATAATCATCATTTTTTAAGCAAAAAATGCCACATATTTGTTGGTTGCAGCCTCTAAAACATAGGGATTTGAAGCTTTTCTGTCATACATGATGGTGAATTGAATTTCTTTGGATTTTGGACTGTTGATCAAACGAAACAAGACATTTTAAGTTGTCATCATGGGCTCTAAGAAATTCTAAATGGCATTTTTCTATGTCTGACATTTTATAGACAAAACGAATCATCAATGAACTGAGGAAATAAATGGGTTGATTAATTGATAATGATAATGTGTGCCACCATAAATGATTTTACTGTGACTGACAACTTCATCTACTCTGCTAACCATGTAAACACATAATCAGTTTCTCTTGTAATTTAAAAGTTGTAGCTTGGAATAAACGTTAAGCAACTGTAAATTTGCAAATTCTCAAATTATTGTGAATAATTTAACTTCTGATATACTGTTATATACTGTATATTTACTGTATGTTAAGTTTCTAGCTAGCCTGAGGTAGCATGAGTTGCTAATGTGAGCAGTTTAATTGAGAGATGAAGTCATGATGTCATTTCCTGTCTAGCCTCTGTTCCACCAGCTCCTGTAACTCAGTGCAGTCTCTGATTCATCGTTTCTTTCATCATCTGGCTTTCTGAAATAATGAAGCATGTTCCTGGAGTTATTCCATATTCTAAAACAAACTGGCTCCACTACAGCACTCGCTATCAGAAGTAGAAATCTTTGTGATTTGTGATTACTTTGTGAGCACAGAAAGATACAGCTCCCATAAAAATTTACCAAAGCAGATACTTTCATCATCATGTGCATAATATTTTGAATGAGGTTTTCTTACTTTTGGAGCTGAACACAGAAGTTACTGCTTCTCTTCAGCTCTCTGTAGCACTAACCTCTCTCCGTCTCACTCTTAGGCCCCAGGCTCCAACGACATCACGGTCACGGACGTAGCTGTGAGGGAGTCGATGCTTGCTGAGGCTGACATGGCCTTTGTTTTCCAACAGATTTTGGAGGAGCAATGCAAAAGTATGGAGTTCAATACGGATGTTGGACTTGACCTCAGCCGGAGGATGGACCTTGGATTGACTCCACAACAAGGTAAAGAAAGGACAAAACACATCTCAGATCTTCTGTGTGGTTCCAACAATCTCTACTAAAGTACACGGAGATGAAAATTTGGAGGTACAGTCTGTACACAAAAGGAGTCTAGTAGAGCCACTACACTGAGTCACATGTGACAGAAGCCAGTATGGGTTGATGCTGATGCTCATATTGGATTTTTTAACATTTTGCTCAGAGTGAAAAACAAAAACTCTACACATTTGCTTTGTATTATTATTAATATTATTCATGCAATGTGAGCTAACTATTGTTAATAAAGCTAATAGGACTTGATGTTTCAATCCCTGTGGTACATCGGCACTCTTGATGTTGGCAGAGGGATTGGAGTGATGGGAGGGAGAGTAGGTACGTCATTAGGTCAACAGGTGGGCGCCCTCCTTCTTTGACGTTTCATTGATAAGCCCATGACATCTCTAGAGGGCTCAAGGGTGATACCTGACATCCCAGGTACACCCCCCTCAGTGCCATACCCTCCTATCTTCATCTTGCAGCCCAGTTGTTGTCTTTCCTTTTAATTGAAAGCCAACTGCTGCTTTTTTCTGCTGCATTTGAAAAGGAAGTGATTGCTTGCTGGAGGGAACGACCCCTCACCCCCATTTTCTTCAATAAACTGATCAAAGATGTAGTAACGAATCCCCTGCATCCCATTTCTACAGGGAAAATCTTGATCTTCTAGCTGTTCTGGGCAGCTTCAATTACCAGTTCAGAATATTTGGTCTTTTTCCCCTCATAAACTTCTCATGGTACTGTCAATTCCACAACATATGCCAGCTTGGCTGTTGTGGACCACAAGACCATGTCTGGCTGGACTGTTGTAGCCACAATGTCTGGGAGAAATACAATCCAATATTCTATTAATATTTGATTGGTCTGAGTCAGATGTGGTTTTAAAAATTTTGTTTTCGTTTATTATACTTTATGGCATATCTTTGGTTAAGACCGGAAATAAAATACAACTAATTATTTTCAATGATACCTTTTTTGCAGCCATGAGGATGAGTTATGCCTCTACTGAGAAAAAAGTCAAAAACTATTCCTCAGTTTATTTATCATACAATTTTTTCTAGATGACCTTGCGTACCCGGACAACCGAACGATCCCATCTCGCTCCATCTCCCGACTCAGCTACTCCTCATGTGGCAGTGGAAGTGCTGGTGGCCCCCGAGGCAGCAGCATCTATCTGCCCGGCCCTGATTACTCCGAGGAAGAGGACATCCACAGCCAACCCTACCTGTTCTACCAGTCTCATCCTGGTCCCTGCAGCCACACATCCCAGGAGAGCCTGAGCTCAGCAAACCCTCCACCACAGGTTTTATTAATATCTCTCAATCATTATATGAAATCCTTATTATATTTCATTCATTTGGCAGATGCTTTGGGACACTAATAAATCCAGGTTTCATGTTTTCTTTTTGATTGAATTTGACATTAAAAATTAGAACTGTGATGGTTATTGTAAACAGTGTTCTGACTTCTTACATAATCAGTTCCCATCTCTGCAAAGATATTGTGTCTGATATTAATCAATTTTACTAATGTGCATACAACTCATTGCTTTTAATGATGGTTTATAAAAGTTTAATGTGCAGGATTATTTTTCCCTTGGCGTAGTTTAAAAGTCAAGACCAAGAGACACTGAAATCAAGGAACCCAATTCATTTTTTATATGTCTAGTTTGTAGGGGAACAAAGGAACTAAACATATAATGATCTTGAGACATTTTGAAATATTACCATCACAATAGCAGTATTAAACTTGAAAGTTGTAAAGTCCCCGTAGCCTCAAAAATTCGTTTCATTAATGTGGGGGATAAAGGATAAGACAATAAACAATACTGTTAAAATTATAAACTTGATCTTGATCTGTTTGGGTTTCATGAGCGAGGAATAATTTGGCACAAAACTCTGACTGATATGATCTGTACAACCATTAATATAACAAAATGTTGTTTATTTGGTTCGGAGTCACATTTTTCAAAGCAAACAGCTAACAATATGACTTTTCCTTTTGATATCCGAGGCCAATGCTGGGAATGAAACACACACACACGCACACATCCATCCACACACGAGTTCATCAAACTGACACGTTGAGTGATGTAGGGGCGACAGCTGCTAGATCAGAGGGAGATAACATACATCACATCAGTGTCTATTTATGTGTTAGTGTAAAACTCAGTCCCTGGAAAGGATCACAACAACTGTTGCTGATCTGTTGATGAGGAGCAAATAATAAACAGACTTTGTTTACCATTAGTTTGACTGACTTTGAGTGAGCTGCTTCTCTTCCTGTTTTCAGAAATACTCATGTGTCCTAATATGTCCTCCAGTTTTGAGTCCACGTGTCTTTCAGTTGATTATTCGAAGTTGAATATTTTATGTTTAATTATTGAGGTATAACTGGGACTATCCGAATCAAAAACTCCCCTTGTTGTCTTTAAAGATAAGGAATATCAAAACAAAGGAAGTGATTAAGGTCAGCGGTGGAAGGCAGCCATGACCAAAACAGGGTCGGTGTTATCAGTCCCCCCCTGGCCTTATGCTGATTTACACCTTTGATATTTCATGTCATGGTAAATTGGTCTTGTAGCTGGGCAATACAAACAAGATACAGAAGAAAACAAACAGCCTGGACATGTGCCTGTGAGACATCAAAAACAGCCGTGACATTTCTCATTGGCTGCGACATCCAAGCTTACTTCATGCTGGCTCGATTCTGATTTGGAACACGTTCAAGATGACAACTGAGCTTGAAAGTAAAGTGACGTACATGCAGTTGGATAATGTTTATCGAACAAAACATCAGGATGAGTCGAAAACAAGCACAGACTCTGGACAGAGCACATGTGGGGCAAAAATGGCGTAGATCGAAGTTCTAGTATGTTTACTTGTTTAATATACACACAAGTGACAAATTAAAGGGAAAATGTGAAGAAATGAGCAGATAGACATAACAAATGTGCATTCTTCCACACAGGGATCAAGTGCTCACTTAATGTTTTGATAAAAAGGATGTGAATCATATTGTTGGTCATTAACCCAATTGAACACCTGCAGGAAGATTTTGATGTCAAGCTAATAACCAACCACTAACCAAATCAAATACACGTAGCCAAGAATATATCAAACAGTTATTTATAGTCATTTTAAAGCCCATAAAAGCATTCAAATCAAGTATTTCTGTATATACCATTAAATGTTCATGACTAAATAAGCAACAGTAAAAGCCAAACACTCGAGAAAAGAAACATCTAGTAGTGCACACTCAGAAACTCGGCTAATCTGCTACTTCAGGACAGTGACCTTGCTACATGAGCAGACAACTCCAAACGGCCATCACATTTTGACTGAAATATTGCTAATCTGATCTTTACAAAACAGACACACTGTAGGATGCTCCCTTAAAATATTCTTATGTGTAACATATTAGATGGAGTAAAAAAGTATAACTTTTCACATCCCAACTGGCTCTTCATCAGGTGCAAAGGCAAGGTGCTTATCATGGATTAAACTATCATAGTGCACCGACTCAGTGAGCACCACTCACAAAGGTACAATTTAAGGTACTTGTACTTTATACTTCCACTCCTCTACATTTTTTTGACAGCTTTAGTTACCTTTCAGATGAAGATTTGACACAATGGATGATATAACAAGTTTTTAAAATAAAACACATTGTTAAAGATGAAACCAGTGGTTTCCAACCTTTTTGGCTTTTGACGTCTTACAAAAAGCAGTGTGTAGTCGGGGTCACATTTCACATGTCTATGAGTTGTTAACAGCTCCACCAAATAGTGATTTTTTCCCTCTAAACTTCTCACATGGTTTCATTTCAATAAATGTGGGAATCGTAGGAAGGGAGGTAAGATTTGGATATACTCTTGTAGGAAATGTTTTCTGAGAGGCACAATTCAGGGCAAGAAAATCTTTTTTAAATCAAAGATCTATTAGATGACTGTCTGCTTGACTTCCTGACTAGAATATGACTCTTTATGCTCTGAGGGGCAACTTGGGAAAAGTAAAATTACATTACGACTGTTTTCCAAGTGAACATTTCTTATATTTCACATTCGCCTGAAGAAAAACTGCATAGCATTATATCATTTTATTTCTTTTCTGTTTTTTTTTTAACTTTCAGGCAAGATTGACTCTGGACTGTTGTGGTCATTTCAGAGAAGAACCTCTCAATTATTATGAAATCAGATTTGGAGATGAGGTGATTTGGCTCAGAGCTCAGACTCTGATGAGAACATGTGAAAGTGCAGCATGAACTTTATCAAGTGCAAAATAAATTGAAGGCCATCTGTCTTTGAAAGACATATTTCGGTGCCAATTTGTCTTTTGATTTGTTCAGCATGAGTAAAATTGATATCATATGACATGCTGTTTCTTAGAGATTGAATCCACCAGTATTATGTAATCTGTGGACTATATGTCTTGTTTATTTGTCTTCCTCATCTTACAGTAGTCTGTCTCTCTGTCTGTCTTCAGATCACTGACTTGAACAGACGCATGTCAGCCATTGAGGCCCTCTTGAACCGATTAGAGCAGAAGGTCACCCCGACATCCGACCAGGTAAATCCATTTAAAAAACACATGTCAAGTCAAGTCAATTTTATTTATATAGCTCAGTATCACAAATTTGCCTCAAGGGACTTTATAATCTGTACAACATTCAACACCCTTTATCCTCAGACCCTCAATTCAGATAACATGTGTGTCAGATATCTGTTCAATCAGTCAATCAAACTTAATTTGAATAGCACCTTTCATACAGGTTAGTGCAATTCAAAGTGCTTCACAGATGACTGACATATTGATAATAAGACATAACAGATGTAGACAGTTAAACAATTTCAGACGAAGGCACACGAGAAATAAAAATGATCAAAATGTAATAATAAAACCAACCAAATTGATTTAAAAAAAGAATAAATGCTAGATGAAAGACAATGACAAATAAAATCAAGGAGAGGAAATGTTTTCCTAGAGTGTCATTGACCATCAGAGTCCACCAGCACATTAATGAGGCTTTGAGAGAGTTTCTTTGTTCGTGCCTGTGTTGCAGCTGAGCTAGCGGCTGTACTACAAGAGGCTCTCTGGTATGTGTTGTGTCTGCGGGGGAGTGTCAGTGCATAGCTGTAGCCCTGCTTTTTATCACACTTAATGTCACTGTTCACCAGGCCTGAATATAACAAAGTTATGAACAGGCCCGTGTGCTGTGTTTACTGCAGCAGAAGAGGAATAAATCTCTTTTTCATGTACAACGTTGTCTCTCCGTTGTAGCTTATAAGGCTTGCTAATGTAACACACAAACTTTTATTTGTTATTTTATTTATTTATACATACTGGCTATATGTTGGGGCTACATATGCTGCACAAAAACCATAAAGTCTGTGATGGTCTGCTCAATACTTTGTGTTTCTTTCCACTTGCTTCTGCTTCTAGTGATTAAGTTGGTGAAGAGTGAACAGTGATGTCAGCCTACACTTAAAAGCTGCACTAATCAATATATTTATATTAACACTGGATCAAATGACTGCTTGCACTGTGAAAGATGTCTCTCATAGTGACAAACTTGCAGAGACTTATGAACTGACTCCGCTGTTCCCCTCAGTATGGCCAGAAACACCTGTCTGCTAGATGCAAGTTTGTTAAAATGTTAGCCAAATCAACTTTATAATCATTAATAAACGCTCCCAGTGTAGCCATATAACGGTCAACAGTTCAATCTCATGAATGCACGTGGCCCTTCCTCTAACTTTCTGGTAAAGATTAACAGGATGTTTGTTAGTTTTTTATTTGTTTGTTTAGTTATTTAGGATATTTCCATCCTAATAATGAATTATTTATCTGCAGCTCATTGCTCAAGCATTCTGATAATGAAGAGGGGTACACAGTTACTGATATTCATCCTTGTCTCATCAACAGTCACGTCTCATGTGGGTTTGGTGTCTGTTTTTAATTGGGACGTGAGCTCTGAAATCCACACCAGTATCATCATGGTAATTAGTGGCTATTCAGTTTCAAATGAGAGCAATATTTGATAGAGTCATGATTTCCCTCTCTTGTGGCAAACCACAGCTTAAATCAATTTGCATTTAGCACATGTTCTGCCGGTTTTGTCAGAGTGCAGTCTGCACGCAACACGGGTCTGTGTTAATGACCATCTGATTAGTATAGTGACAGGATAATTATCATCATGCTTTCATGCATCTATCTACTGTATGATCTACTCTTCTTCCAAGTATGATAGCTCTTATTCAAGATCACAAAGATGTCAGTGGCATGGTGTGGAGAGGGGTCTATCCCAGCATGCATCGGGGAGAAAGCAGGGCAATACAGCTGGACAAATCAACAGTCTATCGAAATCGGTCACATATGGGCCGATTCGCTAAGCCCCGCCACCCTCAGTTACTTTTGCTATGTCTGTCAAGCCCTCTGTTCTTGCACTGCACATATGCAGTTTACAGTGCTAACAGTAGCAGATTTACCACCCAAAGAGTTTACTAATTTTTGAAACAATGAGTCTTCTTTCATTTCAAACAGAAATAAACAAAAGCAGGCTTCTCAGTTAGTCAATGAGCACCATTTTGACAGCTGGAACAAGCGGTTTTCTAACCGCTGTGGATGAAAAAACATTCTGTCTGCTGCACGATTAAAAAATTTTTTAATCCTTTTCCCAGGTTACGCCTCTGTTTCTAAATCAAAACAAAAATGGCAGCCTGCTGGCTATCCGAAGAGGGAACAGTCATCAGTATTTGCACTAATGTTAGCTACTTTAGCTAAATTGTGCTAACGGGGCAGGTATCATAATCAAGTAACATTAAACTTAACTATTATAAGTCTTCAAATCTTATTAACGGAGCAATAATTTCCAAAATGACCACCAGCACACTTACTCGAGGGCCCAAATTTAGCGATTGAGACCATAATGGCACGCTGAAAAAAATTATTGACTTTGTATCTCTAGAGAGAAGTTGACGCTTTTTGAATGTGAGTTAATTGGAGCCAGGCATTTTTTGCATTGACTTCAACCTCAAGCTGTGGTAGTTGCCACTTGCTACAGTCCCATGCACACTACTTCAGTATATGGAGAAAGTCCAAGCTTAATAGGTCCGTTGTGCCTAGTTATGGTTGCTATGATTGGACAATCATTGTTTCAGAGAAAGTTTAGCAATGAATTTGTGCTCTCTAGATTTCCAAGTATTTTTTTTGGACATTTCATGATTTTATTGGGTAGCAGACGGTAGAGACCTGACAGGATATGAGGGGAAAGAGAGAGATGGGGATTGGTAATTGGAAAGGTCCCCACACGGAAAAAACGAGGATGTTGCGATTACAATGACAGCTTCCTTGGCTACAAAAGTGCCTCATTGCCTATTTGTACTTGGACTATGGACCCAAAGGAAACCCACAAAAACACAATCAGTGCTGAATTTCTGAGGCGCTATGTGATCTGCTTTTACCTAAGCAAAACATTTAAATCTCTCTAATAATTCCCATCAGGTTGACTGTCAAGTAATTACGTTATTTATAAACTTTCACTGATGGCATAGTTCATTTCTCTCAGCCACATGTTCTCCACTCTGTTCTTACAGACCAACAAGGCTCTTCAGACGCCAAACAGCACCTCTCCTCTTCCTCAGTGGGAGGAAGTGGACCTAGAGGAGCAGCAACTAAGACAGAAGCTGCATGAGATGACAGACAACATCAGCGACCACAGCCTCTCTGATGAGGAGGACTCCAACAGGCCAGAAAAATCCCAAGAGATCCCAGTATGGAGGAGCCCAGAGAGAGAAGCCAAGGCTACCAGGATCCCTTCCAGACCCACATCCAGAACAAGCATCGTCCTCTCCAGACTCGAGGAAAAGCAGCCTGAGCTGACTGACTCTCTGAAGGTAGAGATATGAATAAGCTACACATCAGCAGACGAACAAATCTATATTGACACACAAGCATTCATACTTGGATCAACACTTCATTTTATGCCAGAAAGTTAATCAGAAACTTACACACTGCACATATGGCCTTTTGTACATTTTGTACTGTTAAAATACCCCGGCTGATGAAATTCCATACCATCTCTCTGCTACAATCCAGTTCAAGCACATACTGTAGTCATAAATCAAGTTACTGAACCTTGTTGTTTACATTTCCTCTGTAACCATCGCTTCCAGATTGTTTGAAGCAGGGAATGGATTAGGAAAATTGCTCTGTCTTAGCTGCTGTGGTAGGTTGTCTGATTTGTTTTTACTGGAATTTTTTCCTCTAAAGTAACAAATCTACAATGCCTTAGTGAGTAATGGTAGTTTTCCTTTTTACACCACTTAACAGTACATCTGTGCAAACAACACACCCCATTTTTATATAAAACTGTAAGGATTTAAAGTATTATGTAACACCGGCTGAAAACACACTGCTAAATTTCTACTCATACACTCCTGTGAACTTCTAAACTGATAAGGTACAGACTTGTGAAGCTGATGTTTTTCTTTGGCCGTCTGACTGTCTTGTTCTTGTTTCAGACCTTTTGATCTCCCAGAAGCCCTTGTTTTCTGTTCTGCTCTTCTTCTTCTTTTTTTTTTCCTTTGCTGGCTAAAGTAAACTATGAAGGACAACTTGCCACTACAGGATATGCAGCTTATGGAAGCGTTACTCTTGCTGTTCAAATAACAAATATCACTTTTTTTTTTTAATGTGTCAGGTTAAGTAATATTATACAGCTACTAAGATCAATGTTTTCATATTATTGGCTTAAATCATTAACCCTTACATACTTACATTTGAGAGCAGTAAAAACACCCTAAACACCTTTTTTCAGGCTGAAATGTTATGACTTCAGAGCAAAAGTGAGAATATTACAACTTTTTCTATTTTTGTGCACATTTTTATATAATTATTAGTATTATATTATTATATTATTAGCAGTATTATATACATAGAGTGTTTTGTTTTGGGTAAATTCATTAAAATCATTATGGATGTTATGTTCCATTCTCCTTCCAGATAAGATTGCCGTTGGGATGTTCACAAACTATAAGGTCAACAAGATAAATTATCATTGCCTTTCAAAATGACCCATAAGCATTTTCTTATCTTTCACCCTTAAAGGATAAGGCCAGCAATTTACTATGGTTTTTCTTACTGTCAACAAATCTCATGTGCAGAGCCAAATCAACAATGAACTCATCCTACTTACAAGTCTTATGTGTTTATCCAAAGTCGGATATATCTTATCTAACAAACTTCCGAGCCCATCTCTTGAAGAAACATGTCACCCAGTGCAGCGGTGTAGCTCATTGATGTGTTTTGAATAGTTTTTGGACAAAAACAGAGGTCTACGGCACAGAAGAATAAGATCTATCAGACCCAAATTCCACTGTAAGAGGTTATGAGGTGCTATAACAATGTCGTGCTACTTCCACCTTTTGCTTCTGAGAGAGGAGAGTCATTATTTACACAACCACAAGAGGACACATGTCAGTAAATTTAAACATAGGTTGTTTTAAGAGTTTGAACAAACGAGCGATACTGTCATAATTCTGGTGAGAACAGTCTCTGTCTAGCAGTGTATAGACATAGATCAAAATTTTCTTCTCAGTCAAATGTTGTAAATGCCGAACACAAGAAGCTTCAAAGACTTTACTGCAGGAAACACACAAATTGCTCCAAGCTTTGCATTCCGCTGTGGGCTACTTTAAAAACTGTTTTCCTTGCTGTTTATTATATGAGTGTTTCATTGTGTTTACTTTTCAAGGTTTCAAGGGAAATCATCATCTTTTCTTTCCAGTAAACACTTGAAAAACATATTACACTCAAATAAATGACTTTGAGTTTAATACAGTATGATATTCTGCGTTAAAATAAATGTTTGATCATATTTTTTATGTGAGATACCAGTAAACACAGAGTTTCCTCTCTGACCTCAACATTACTTTTACAGACAAACCATTCAACAGAAAGCTTGGAGAGAAAGTGGCGCCCCCTGGAGGAGGGATCAAAGGCAAGCTTCAAAGGCTCAACAGCCTTACTGGTTGAGCTGGAGGACAAGGTAGCCCAAGCAGCTGCTGAGGTCCAGAGCGCCCAGAGTGAGGTGAGGCAAAACCAGGGGCTGAGTTAAGATCAGTTGGCATAATAGTTTTATTCTATAAAGACAAAAATGGTACAAGTATGTGGAGCCACTTCTTTCTTTTTATCCCAAGGTCTCTTACATAGAGGACAGGATTGCTGCTCTGAACGCTGCTGGTATGCCAACGGATAAAAAGAAAAAGGTAAAGACATCAATCTAAAAAGCCGCATTCAGACGGGATGAACATTACAGGGGAAAGAGGGGAATTAAATATTCACTGGGCTCCTCAGTAATTTAATTCATCATTCCAGACATGATTTCCACTGATGGGAAAATGACAGGATATGGTTTGTAATAGACATGGATATTCATCAGGACGAAGCCAAATGAGTAAGCCAAAAGCCTCCCCAGTGGAGCGTGGGAGAGGTGAAATGAGGCAAAGATACTGAGTGAGGTGAAGAGTCAAAACTCCCTCTCTGAGTCATCCCTCAGTCAAATGTTAACACAGAGACATTTGTTTTATATATATTTTTTATTTAACCTTTATTTAAAGCAGCTGTACCATCTATCATGTGACTATGTGTTTTTGTGTGCGTCAGAGGCGATGCAACTTTACTGTTTTAGTTCACTCTCAGCGCTAGCGTCGTTTTCGGCAGCAACAGGCAGCTGTTATCAGAGAAAAAGCTCTAAAACCTCCTGTACACTACCTGCTCAGCATCAAATGGCAAACAGACACAGTTAGCTGTAGACTAGCTGGTGAACATTGTGGAGCATTTATCAGCTAAAGACCCTGATATTTCCCTCATGAGTTGATAGAGAGCAAAAACAGCTAAAAGAGAGCGAATATTGGACTTACATTCACCAGGTGGACACAAACACGACTCCAAATAAATGATAATGTTGCTCCGTAACTGCTGGAAATAAACAACTGTTCGCTAACAGGTTCATATCAACGTAAAAGGTGATGTGTCAGTGTGGCCAAAAAAAATCAGTTAATGCAGGTTTAACCAGGTAAATCCCATTGAGGTCGGAAACATATTAATAACTAGGATTGGGTGTCGTTTGGGTTTTTCCCAATACCAGTGCTAAAACGATACTTTTAAAATAGTACTGGTGCCTAAATGATGCCTGAACAGATACTTAATAATAATACTAATAATGATAATAATAATAAAGCACAAACATTAAAGAACAGGTACAAAGTAAAGGTACATTTGAACTTTAAATTGAACAATATATTAACTCTTAACAGTATACTTAAATATATAAATATAAAACACTATTAACAAGCTTAAATAACAGATCTACATAATAAATAAATTATAAATAAAACCTGATCCAACCACAATAATTTAACACTAAATAACAGTTGCAGTGCTAAAAACAGCAAAATACATTTTGAGTTGGTATTCTTGGTATTCTACAAACTCCAGCTTCAAACTTCAGATATTCTTTTGTAGAAATGTTTTCATATTTGCCTTCTTCAAAATATGACACCTCTGCTGACTAATTGCATGTCCTGCATATACAAACCTGAGGAAACGCTGCTGTGATCGTGGTCATCAGTGGTCTCCACATTGCAAGGGTCGGGATCAATAATTGTCTCCCCATCACTAGTCACAACACGCAGTTGAACGTGGTCCATCTCTCTACTTTGAAGTTTACTGCATGCATCGCCAGGTGCTTCATTTAAATTTTTTGTTCCCCCCTTTACACAGAATTATTTTCAAACATTTCTTGTACATCCTGGTGTTGGAATACTTTTGAGTGAAATACAGACACACCTTAGACCATTTAGCTTTAGGTATTTTAACTGTGTTTAAGGTAGCTACTGGCTAACGGCAGGCTACCTGCTGCCATCCAAGCAAGCGTAATGTTAGTGGGTGAAGGCGCGTGCGGTGATGCTTCAGTTGCCTGTAACGTCTGTTTCGGAGCACCAGAGGGTGAATATTTCAGTCAACAAGCTCAGGCATTTAAGTGGCTCTGAAATAAGGGTACGAAATCTGCGTTGTGATTCGGTCCAGTAGGTACTGGTTGTATAGGAACCAGTACCATATTAGCTTAAGTCAGAGATTCAGAGTCAGAGATGTTTTGAATCATTATGAAAATCTTTCTTTATATAAACTACCTTTCATATAATATAATGTCAAACAAGTTATTTTTAGAGGCAGAGATTTAATCCTTCTGGAGGAGGATTGTGATTTGACTTGGTGGTCTTATATATGACTCGCAGCTCTGTGGCCCCTCCCTCTTAGATTGATATCAACCAGTTAGAAAAGCTTTGTCTCTTAAGCAGGTCTGCCTCTGATCAATTTTTCTACTTCTTAAGGTGCCAAGAAAAAGAGCTGATAGGCCATATATTTCCCACGTTCTCACTTTTTTCCTTTTTTTTTGCTTTTTGTTTCTTTCTCCCACTTTGTGCATCTTCCAGTCTGCAATACCGATCCAAGCAAGAAGACTCTCCCACAACTTTCCCACAAGTAAGAACCAACACTGCTGCCCTTGAGCGTGATCCCCAGGGCCTCCCGACTGACTCAAAACATCTTAACCTTGTTAAACTCAGAGAACATCATGATCTATTTTGTGCGCCGGGCTAAGTCAGATGAACACTGTGTCCTATTGTTGTATAAGCTTGATTTTCCCCGCAGGATATTAGATACTTAAATTCTCTACATGCAAAATTCCCAGAGGCGTAGTGTACTATATATAGTAGAAAATTTTGATGGTATTACACAACATTTTCAGGTTATTTTTAAAACTTAGGTGTTGGCCAACGAGAAGCTCTACTGTACCTTGCTTACTTTTCCAATCACTTTGTTATTAGTGTCCCTTATTTATAATTTCTAAACCTCCACTGGCACCAAATATGCTCCCAGCAGAGGAAATCCCAGTCTGACTTCATAACTGTACTACATTTTTAAAAGAGACAGTAGAATATGGATGTACAATGTCGTTTGCAGGCCAGATGGACAGGTTTGTGAGGAACTCCCTCTACAGGGGCTCCCTGACACAGAGGAACCCAGTGGCCAAGCCCAAGACCAGGGCAACCTGTGCGGTATGACCCCCCGCTCTGTGGTGCTGAGTGCAGCGAAGAGTCTATTTCCAATATTTTATAGCTATCATTAGGAGAAAAGCAACACCTACTTTGACAAAAAAAAAATTATAGCAAAGAAAATTAAAACATGCGAGGGGCAGTTGGTTTAGTGTTGATGATCTTAAAGGTGTTGAATGTTAAATTTAGAGGAATAGTTCGACATTTTGGGAAATGCTTGCTCAAGAGTGAGATGAGAAGATCGATATGAAGCTACAGCTAGCAGCCAGTTAGCTTAGCTTAGCATAGTTTAGCAAGGGGAAAACAGCTAGCCATGTTCCTAAACCTAACCAATGGCGCCATATTTCCCAAAATGTCAAACTCTTCCTTTGCGAACATGCTTTCTTTTCAAGTAGATCTATTGTTGGAAATGAACTCTTCATTTACTTGGAATACTGGGTTTTGACTTCTCTTACTGG
Organism: Thunnus maccoyii; assembly: GCF_910596095.1. NCBI lineage: Eukaryota > Metazoa > Chordata > Actinopteri > Scombriformes > Scombridae > Thunnus > Thunnus maccoyii. The sequence goes on from NC_056543.1 coordinate 5,938,222, forward strand.
TGGTTGGTTTCCAGTCAGGCTTGGTGGTGGTTTGAAATAGCTTCTTCTCTATCAATAATACTATAATATACACATGCTGTGCAGTTCTTGCATATATGAGAACAAATGCCCAATGTTCCATGCCATGTTTTTTAAAGTTTTTTTGTGGGAGAGGTAAGGACCAATTCTTTAGAGTATTTTTATTATTATTATGGTTTAAATTTTTATGCAAGCACCAAAACTACCCACATGTAGAAGGACTTATGTTTTGTTGTAATACCTTAATTTAAATAAATCAGTACATGAATCCTGCCAAGAAAACTGGGAACTATTACAGACTATTACTGTGTTACTGTGTTTACTATCTTAAATACACTAATATGTTTTCTACGTAGGATATAAAACTTCTGTGCTTGCATCACACAGCTCTACTTTAAGCTAATGGCAAAGATTTGAAAGGTAGCCATGCAATATACTTTTCAGGTGTATCTTGTTAAAAAAGAAGAAAACAACCAAACTATGAATGAGCCGCCTCTGAGTCTGTCTGTGCTGAGTAGTATTTTATGCAGTTATTCAATCTTATCAGACTGAGAGCCAAATGCAATAAGTAGATCTTGATCCAGTCCACAGTGAAAACAACTCCAGCAGCCCAAACCATAGCACGCTGTTCAATCAAGTTTGATCTTTAATTATCACTATTCACTTCAAATCCAATCTTCATAGAACTTTCTAACCTCTAGATGAACACTAATATGCTATTTTCAGCTGAAATGATCAGAAAAAAATGTTGAAACATGTTGATTTTCCCTTTAATGTGCTTTTAATATGTGAATGATTTCGATGATTTAACAACCTCCAACTCTCAATTGATGATTCATAAATGATCAGCAGTTCTATAAATTAAAGACTGTTTTAATTTCTGCTTTTATTCATTATTTTGTCTCAGATGCTATCAGTGATTTCTCAGCTTTCATAAATCTAATCGATGCATGGAATGATTCATCACCTAATTATGAATTAAACAGTGAATCATTGTCTTCCTGTCTGTCTCCCTCTCTTTGCAGAAACCAGTAATGACGCAGGGCTCATGAGGAGACTGAGCATCATATGACTGAGAAGTTTATTACAGTTTGTGATGAACTGGAATTCAGCTGGAATGGATTTAAGTCTCCTTAAAGAGTTTCCTTTTTACATTTCAGAGACTGTCAACTGGGGTGGGACTGCTTCAGTTTATATTTAAAAATGTGTCCTTGTGATATTGTGTCATTTTACTGAGTTACATCCACACCGTATTTATACTATGTGTGTGAGTTACACATGATATGCACTAACTTCACTATACCTGCATCTTAGGTTCAAAAGCTAAAGCTTCCAATTTGTCTTTTGCTGGTAGTTACACTGTCCAAAAACTATTCTAAAGCTGCAACTAATGGTTATGTTCATTATCAATTAATCTGTCAAAGATTTTCTCAATTAATCAATTAGTCCCTCGGTCTTTAAAATGTCAGTAAAAGGTGGAAAATGTCTGTCACAGTCTCCCAAACCCCTAGGCGATGTCCTTGTCTGGTCCCCACCGACAGTCCACAAGATCAGAAAGATCTTCAGTTTATTTTCACAGAAGACTAAAGAAACCAGAAAATATTTATATTTGAAGCTTGAAGCAAAAAAAATGACATTTTTCTTAAAAAATGATTCAAAACAATTATTTGATTATCAAAAAAATTGACTAATTGATTAATTTACAAATCATAGCAGATCCACAATGCAATGACAAACTACAGAACAGCTTGAAATAGTTTTACATTTTCAGAAACAATTTTTTATGCTTTGTGACTTTTAGTTAATGTCTTTATTAAGGATTTTTACTATCAATAGAAAACACGTTAAGGTACATGTAGTGTATATGTACTACGATGCATGAATCAAATAAATACAGAATATACACATCTACAGTATACACACACATATTATGGTACAACATCTAAAACATATTCATATTAGACTTGTAAAATCTTGTACATCTCTCAGTTATGTTGCAGATTAGAGCTTTAACAAAATACTACTTTTACTGCTCCTTCATAATCAATAGTTTTATATTGACTTCTTGCATCTCAGCATGAATAGAGAACAGCGGTATGCTCAAATTGCGACTGAAAATGTGACTCAAATTGGGACTTGGTTGATTCTTTAAATTTACATGTCTCTTTAATTTATTTTGCACGGAGAATTTTGCAAACAGAAATTGATTTTGACAACTTTTTGAGAGTCAGTGAAGGACATCATACATATTCGGTTACAGTGGTTGATAAAGGAATGCCAGATTTGTAATTTGAAAACAGTTTTCTGATTTTAACTTATTGTACGCAGGCAGATGCCAAACTAAAGGAAAAAAATAAATTAAAGAGTAGAGAAACACATCAACCGCAGATGCTTCCATTCAGGGTACAAAGAATCACTGAATGGTCTGATGAGAATAACAATGATATGAATCACATCTTGTGGCATTTGCAGTCCTTGAATTTGTAAGTAATATGTAGATTTCTTAAAGATTATTTTTGGTTTCATTGTTTGTTTGATGTAAAATCTTGGTCTGAGGTCTGTGCGTCGTTCCACATCATCACTAAACACATTACTTAAAGTCTGGGTTAAATTATTAGCGTAATATTAGTTATGTAATAACATCCTTTGCCTCATTAGTCTTATTAAATTATTTACAAACTAAACTGATGCTGTTGTTTTATCTTTATTTTTCTTTTGTTGTAAAAACTAATGTAGTTTTTGACCTTATAAAGATCATTTTAACCAACATAATTGCTTTTGTTGCCTCTGTCTGTTGCAGAATTACATTAATTCACCATAACCTCAGCTAATCATTTATCATTATCGATACAGTGTCAGCAACTTCAAATATCATTTATTTTTGCCTGTTATGGTGCCATAACTGAACATTTGCTCTGTCGGTTTCTTAAATCAGCAGGAAAGTTTGCACTCAAAAGCTGCTTTCAAGTCCTTAAACTTCAAAATGTTTTAGCAATGGGACATTCCAGAGAGGTCGTTCCAAAATACACAAATATTAAAGTAGAAATACACATAATTTCCACATTTATTGCATGCTTTTGTCTTATATATTGTTGCTTTTAACGAGGAAAAGTTCACATGACTTTGACAAGTGAAATGCATCTCTCACATAAAGATGTTGGATCTTTCAAATGACCTCTTTAAAGATTTAGTTTGTTATAGCATCCAACAACACCCTCAAAATGCAAATAAGCTCCCGGCTCCACTGTTAATGTTTGAAAGTTAAACCAGCACATGTGCTGAATTGTCAAATCTTAACAATGAGCAGCTGGAAGGAACTTCTTTGATCTAACAAAATCAGTCAGTCCAGCTAAAAAAAAGGTAAATTTTCATGATAAAAAAAGCAATAATTTTCCAATGACGTCACATGTAGCGTAAGAACAGTATACATTGTTCTTGAGAGGTGGGTGACATCAGCATATCAACACATTGCTGCCCCTCCTGTTGGAATATAAAGAGATGATGAAACGCTGATAAACTCAAACCAACACCCAGAGACACCAAAACCTCAGAGGTGCATCCACCGCCTAGCGCAGGTGAGAACACATTTATTGAGTCAATTAGTCTCAATATAATTACTCTTTTCTTGCGTCCAGTCATTGGGATTATAATAGGATGTCATTTCATACTTAGAGGGAGAGAAGGATTTGCTGTGGTCACCATTGCTGCACCTGTAGCTTTTACTGAAAGATACAGAAACAGCAAGTGAAGTTTGGTGCTGCAGCTCAACCATCCTACAAACATTTCTACTCACGGTAAGTTTTCATATTTGCTGTGATGAAAACCACGTCAAATATAGTTTGGATCAGAGATGATGCAACCGTGTAATCAAGGCAAAGTAAAGCCAGAACGTCTGCTGAGATTAAGGGGGAAAAAACCTAATCAGACTGTTACTTTAACCCTGATCCTTGTTCTGTCTTTCAACTCTCACACTTTCTCTGGCACAGTTTACTCATCTGTGCTGCAATTTTCAGACAGCAGGAGCAAATTAATTTTCATTTTGAAGCCAGAGAAGATTTACAGTTTATTAAAATTACTTCAAAACAGACAACTCTGCAGGTTCCAGTCATTTGGTTTTATTAGACATTAATGTGTGCTGTAGAAATATATGACTTTCTAATTCTTTGTAATTTACTTTATCAGCAGAGAGCACAGATCTACTCAATTATTCAACCACCCATTAAAACTGTCAGCTCTGATGATCCTCTGTATCAGCTGAATTCGACACATGTTGGGTGTAGATGTGACTGATTTTATGTTTTTTCTTTGGTGCAGGTCAAGTTGCAATGAGGGTGTGTGCAATACTCTGTGTTGTCTTTCTGTTGCTGAGTCAAGCTTTATGTGGACCTCATCGAGGCGGTTCCATGATTATCAGAAGTAAGAGATGCCTGACTGACACAATTATATGACCCAAAGTGGGTCAATATTAAATACATAAATATAACATTATCTGATTATAATGAAATGTTATATTATCCTGTTTCTTGTGACGTTGCCAGAGTTTTTTGCCGCTCATTTGCATTTAATTCAGTAAACAGTTTATATTTTCCAAAGTTAGCTTTTGCTTCTGAAGCTTTTATTTATTTTGGTTTTTCATCACATAGTCAGCCAATCACATAACTTTCCCCGTTTTCTCCATTTACAATAACCAATTTATTTATAAAGTAAAGCGATCAGTGGGTAAATGTGAATGTTTAAAAATGCCTGAACAAAAATTAAATAATAATCACTGTGAAATAAAATAATACAAATATAAATAAATAAATAAAATATCACTTTATAATAACAAGCTTAAAATTATTTATTGGATCATTTCAGAATATCATGCTCATATTATATATCTCATTTGTATTTGTTCAACTTGTTATTTATTTATTCATTTATTCAATATTGACCACTTTGGGTTTAGATGCATTTAACCTTATTTTTAAAACAATAACAAGCCCTAAAGTAACTATTTCTCTTCATTTTTTGTCAGCATACCAACACTTGAACAAATGTTTTGGCAGTTTTAGTTATCAGTAGCACATTATTAAGGTTACATTATTGTTATATCATGTTTTAGGGGTCAGTGTGTAGAATTTAGTGGCATCTAATGGAACGGACTCGGCAGAGATGGAAAATAATATTCATAAGTATGTTTTAATTAGTGTATAATCACCTGAAAATAGGAATCATTGTGTTTTTGTTGCCTTAGAATGAGCCCTTTATGTCTACAAAGGGAGCGGTTCCCCTTATACGGAGCTCACTGTTTCTACAGTAGCCCAGAATGGACAAACCAAACTCTGGCTCTAGAGAGGGCTTACTGTTGGTTCTCCTACATGATTGGAAGGTGAGGGGGAGGTGTATTCAGTCGGTTGTGATCTGCAACCTCACCGCTAGATGCCACTAAATGTTACACACTGGTCCTTTAAGTAAGTAATTGTTTTCTGATTTTTTTTTTTTTTTCAGATCCAGACATCGATGCATCCTGGTATACAGGCAGAGGCATCAGACCCGTTGGACGATTTGGCCGAAAAGTTGCAAGGAGAAATGAACATCTGGCTTTTATCACAGCCAGAGTTTACAGACCAACAGCTGAGAGTGACAGCAATGTTTGGATCGCACAGTGAAAATGCTGTGGGTGTCCAATTATTCACATTTGTTTTGTTCCATTCTGGAGGTTTTAATAATGAGTCAGACCATTATTTCGGAGTTTGGAGAATACACATATGAGTTACTTATTAAGTTTTATGTAGATTATTTGTGTTTGTTTTATTTTATTCTTTGATTGCATTGCATTAAGAAGGCAGAAGTAAGAATGTGACTGTTGACTTGTACTTTAGAAAGTCCTGGAAAGCGTTTTGTATGCTAATTACATGGATGAACAACCACATAAATTACATAAAAGAATAAAATTAGAATGCAATGTCAAGCGTTATTTTTTGTATCCCCCAGTTTTAAAGACTTCAGTGAAAAAGCTGAAATCAGTTGCACTACACCCAGCTGTGAAATATCGTTGGACTGTAGTGAAATGTGAAGATTTGAGAGAACTGTACTGTGTTGCTGGATGGCATCCAGTTCTTTCCAATGACAGTTACTCAGTGGGTGCATATGCTGAAAAAGTTCTTCAGGCTTCTATTTGTGGACATGTTGCTTATGAGTATCTGAGTCCATCTCTGGCAGAAGAGGCCGACTCTCCATACACATGGATGGCACACTGTAGAACATATTAAGCTGGTTCAACTTAGAAATCGCCTTAAAAATGTGATTTGACAAAGTTGTATCATGAATTTTGAAAATGTAAAATCAACCAAGTTAACTAAACTACAGATAACAAGTTCAATAACCTTTAGGTGTTAAGTTGAATCAACAAATCTTCATTCATATTGACAAACATTGATGTCAGATTTGCTTTACGTTTAAATTTGTTCAGTTTGAAGCCTCATTTCTTCATTTGTCTCAAAGATCTTACAGCTGTGTTTGCTGCAGCAGAGTCAACACAAACATGTAAGGCCGTTCACAGCAGCTTGGTTCAAATATTTAGTCTGTGTATGTGTGAATGTGTATGAAACAAATTCTCTTTACTGTTTTTCAGCCAAATGGTTGTTTTGGAAAAGGTCTTCCTGGTCTAAAGCCCATCACATGACCTGCAGTTTCAATTGTATTTCCATTACACCACCAGGGAGACTCTGTAGGGAACACTATGATGTGCAAGGCAAGGTTTATGCAGCAGAAGGCATCAGTAGGCTACTTTTCTTTAGCCTTTATTGCTAACGAGGCTACTCTTACTGTAAAACTGTAAAAGAAGTTCAAAACATCACAAGTTTACACAACACAAAGATAAGAATGTGTAAAACTTTTTACAGCAAAGGGAAAATGTGTTTTCCTATCCTTTTACCTTCATTCAGTTTTTAAGTGTGTATTATGTAATTATCAGTAAAAACATTTCAGACATAAAAACAGTGATCATGAAACTAACTGATTGAACAGCCTTGCTCCAAAATGTGATATCACATCATTTTCAATAATCATTTCATACTCAAATACAAAGACATTTTAACATTTTAATGACATAAAGAATAACAGAATCAATATAGCTTGTACAGGTAACGGTGTTCAGCCGACAATAAACATCCTAGCAAATGATCTAGTTACAGCTAGCCTGACTACTACATTGTGTCACCATACATTACACAGCCTGGTACTGTTCCTTGGCCTGGCTGTCATGCAACTGTTGTGCAGAACATGTAGTAGCCAGTAGATGGCAGCACAAGCAGGATTATTAGCAAGGGTGTAGTTACTCCCTAAAGATTTGTGTTGTCACAATAGAGCATTTCATAACATCTGTACATCAAAAAACTTTCAATTCAATTAAGTCAAGAATGGAGAATGAGTTACTTTACTTTTGCATCTTTTGAATAAGAAATAGACTCCAGTTCTTCATTGTTTTATTTTCACTATGGATTAATTTACAGCTCAACAGTTAAAAATGAAGAAACACATTTGACTGAGTTCACTCAAGAGGTTTGCACATCTGCAAGTTGTGAAACTACAGAACTGAAAGTTGCTTTTTATTCACAAGATTTATGCACTCATAATGACAACCAAATTTTGTTTTACTTCTACTGCACTTCATGTGCTCAGCGTGAGGTGTTCCTTTGTTTCTGAGAGGCATCCAAACCAAACGAGGGCAAGCAGCCTCCCCAGCCGTACAGAAGCTTGGTTTCAATCAGCACTAAAGCCTCTTTTCAGTGACAATTTATTATCTATAAGCTAAGTGATGTTTTAAATCACTGAGCAGGAAAAAGTCCACCTTTTGAGCCATCCAGCAGACAAGCAGATTGTTGTGTGTATGGAGAAAATGAGAATATTGCGCAAAGAGCAAATGATTGACTGCAGGGGATTTAGTCACTTGCACATGGAGTTTCAGCTTCAAACTGTAAGGGAGAAAATGACACAAGCATTTTCCCTAATGTCAGTGAGGAGATTGTATTTGTATTACTTTATTATTTGTGATAGTGTGTTTTTTTTTCCTGCATTGTGAAGTTAATCCCATTTCAAAGCACAGCATATTCTTTTATGACACACATTTACAAATCAAAGAAAAAAATCTCTATAGTCATGTAGCAGCAGAACTTATGGCTCTAGACTAGTGTATTCATTCAGCCATAAAACTGTTTTCAGGGCCAGAAACTGTTATGAAATTTAGAACAGCTCAAAATTTTGGGAAAAAAAAAAAACTGGCTGTGTCCAAAGTTCAGAAATACACCTATTGGCACCAAGTAGTTGTTTGCAGTGTCTCCAGCTGTAGCAAGGATTGCTGGATCTGGCTGATGAGGACAGGTGTTGTTTTTTGGCTCTGAACATATTGGCACCCTTAATGTGATGACGAGATTCTGCTGTGCGTAGCCTGTTTGGAGCTGCTTCATTTTTATATTAAATTAGACATTAGCCGGATAATCAGATTGAATTGACTGAATGAATTTTACTTATTCTTGTCACAGTATGAACAGTAAGAACCTTGCAGAGCTCTTCGGTCAGCTGGTACTGGTCTACCTGTGGTTCCTAAAGTTATAACTAAACACAGTGAAGCTGCTTTTAGTTTCTATGCTGCTCACACCTGGAAGAAATGGCCTAAAGATTTCCATTTTTAAATCTACATGGAAGACACATATATTTGCTTTTAATTAAATTTGGGAGCTGCACTTCATCATTTTTATCCTTTACGCTGCCATTTGATACTCTTTTACTTTTTATCTAATTTTATGTATTTTACTTTTCTATTACTTTCACTTGCTTCTTTTAGTCTTGTTTTTATTGTTATTGTCCTTATAATCTTTTGCATGATGTAAAGCACTGTGATTTTCCTTGTGTATAAAATGTCTTATATAAATAAAAACTCACCTTAACTTAATAAATTCTGTTTAAATTGCTGAACAAATGAAGGTGGTGAGTCAGAAGTCTGGGACAAAGCAAGATAAACATATCCTGACTCCAGCTCAATGCTTAATGCACAGACATGAAATTGATATTTAACTATTCCTTTAAAAACAACACTCTCATTGGTTTAGTATACCATAAGTTGGCAGAACTAGACAAAGAGTGACAGCCAGTAAAAACATGAAATATTCAAGACATGTTTTAAAGTTCTTTCTGTACTATAAAAGTTCTCATTTCTGCCTCCAAGACAGCAGCATGCAGAATATTGTTGCACGATGGAAACGCATCCAAAACTTAGACTGTCATAAATCTGGTTCAATTATTACCTTTTTGAACCTCGACAGGGTCTCTATTGTGCAAAAGGAATTTGGGGAACCACACTCGACTGAACTCTGCCTCTCTGAGGGATTTCTGCTCAAGTGTGATCACACACAGACAGTCACAAGGCAGGAGACACTGAATCAAAGTAATTGGTATCAGTTCGACATCTGGCAAAGACTCCGAGCATTTACAGTCTGCTGGAGGTTGATCCTGAACCCACTGAGGGAAATCAGAACCAGCAAAGATCATCAACAAATGGAGTTAAAAGTAAACTGTAACCCCAAAGCCAAGGACTTGTCCGTCATGTATGATACTGAATAGCTTAAAGCCTTAATTCTTCTCTGGTAATGAAGTAAAATATCCTGAACATGCATTCATTGGTTGTTCTCTTAAGGATAAAAGCAGTGTTGTGCATTGGATCAGGAATCAAAAAGGCAGAGAATTAGATTTAGAATCTGCAAGCCTTTGACAGATTTGAAATGTACCTGCTTTCAGCTGCCTTGTGTAGCTTTAAACTGATTAAGACGGAGAGAAAATGTGACATACATCGATAAAACTGATGGAGTTGTAGAGGTTAGGGCCCAACTTTGCAGCAGGATGCAAAAGGATTGAATGTGTCTTTATGTTGCAGATCCAGAAGCGGTGTCTCCTGCCACTCTGACAGACCTCCCTGCTGCGCTCCAACACACTCGTACACTCTGTGGGCTGAAACATAGCACTGTTAAAGAAGGTCCAACACTCGCAGTTGCATTGCACAGGAACATGCAGACATTTTAGCAGCCAGGAGCTCAAGCAATAAGAGAGGACTGTCACCCTGTATTTTTGGTAGCAGAAACCCACCTCAGACCTCAATGTTTTGCACTTTTCTTACTGCACGTAGATACCTCTAGATTCATGATGATGAAGTACACTTGATCTTCATGTTGGTATCTACTGCTCTCTTGTGGTAGGCGAGTGGCTCTTCATTGTACTTTTGTGAGTCTGTCAGGCAGATCTCTTTTCAGGCTAAAGCATTTCATTGTGGGCTAAAACACAGACTAGCCTTGGAGGTCATACTAAGTTAATAAATATCCCAATGCAATTTTCTTATTGTATTTTCTCATAGATATATATACATGTTGATGCCACATCCAGGCTGTGACTTTGCCATATTGCAGCCGGGTTCTAGCTACTCTCTGCAGCAGAGAGCTGCATTTGGATGTTCTAAAGAAAGAAATGCCAAAATCGAGGTTCAAGGAATAATTTTATGGGCGAGTAGTTATTGCACAAGACTCTACTGTCAACAACATATTGGATTTATTATACAGTTATCACTGTAAGCATTGTCAAGTAGCTATTAATCTTTGTTCTGTTCTGTCCTGTTGTGAATTTATGAGTGATGGCAATTTGCAGCTTCCATTTTTTATCATTCTTTATTATTTCATTTGTTGACAGAAACCTTGGATACAGCCACATGAACACATACTGTAGGAGCCAAACCAGCAACCCTCAAAGAATAAACGTTGCTTTTATTGTTGACTTGACTTATTAGGGCTTCATTTATATTGATCGTGTCTCTTATATGCAAACATGCAGCCCACAAGTAATTTTCCTGCTGTTTACACTGGAACTGCTTGCACAAACTTATGATATCACTTACTTAATTTATGTGAATAGTGAGGGAAATGTCAGTCGGTGAAAATATGAATATCATTCAAACAGAATTGTGAAGCATGTTGACATCCACTGACATTTTTAATAGTTTTAGCTATTCAAAGTTACTTTATAAGTTATTGAGTCCTTATCCTGTAGTTTTTTTTAAACATCATAGTAGCCAATTACTGCACAATATGAAAACAGAATATACTTCTAAATTAATTACAAAACATAGGCTCCACTTTAATTTATAATAGGAATATTTGCCTGCTGTTACTTTGCATTAGACAGTATTTTGGTATGAAAACCATCATTTTTGATCAACAAAGTATTCTGTATTACACATAAATGACTACACATACACTGCAGGAAAAATGACTGATTGACTGATTGATGGATTGATTGATTGATTGATTGATTGACAACTCTGTGAGTTATGATAGCTGTAAGAGCAGATAGACCTCTCACTACAAAATACTTGTGGTGACCATGTTGACACATCAATACAATGACTGGCAGCCCCCTGTGTGGTATCTGTGTATCTGTGTATATATACATCTATGGTATTTGTTTGTCTCTACACACATTTACTTACCCACAGCTTGCAGCAGCTCACTGATGTGATCCCCTGACAGGGCTGATGTCTCTATGAAGGATAATCCCCTGTCATTGGCTAGATTCTGTCCTTCCTGTGTGATGACAGACAGAAATCAGATCTGCATATATTAATTATTGGGATTGAGGAAGTTTATTCTCTGTGTCTGTTACCTGCACTGAGACTTGCCGATCCTGAGTCAGATCTCCCTTGTTGCCTACCAGCCATATGACAGTAGATCCTGCGGTGTACTGTTTCTCCAGCTCTTTGAGCCACACTTGAACTCTGATGAATGTTTCCTATGGTGACATTAAGACACAAATATGGCTCATAAACCAGTCAGGAAAAGACAAGATAAGTCTTGCTACAAGTCAGTAGTCTGTGTCTTTTACCCTTTTGCTGATATCATAGACCAAGAGTGCAGCGTGGGCTCCTCTGTAGTAAAGTGGAGTGACACTGTGGTATTTTTCCTGCCCTGCCGTGTCCCATATCTCAAAGCGAAGAGTGACATCATTCAGATGCACCACCTTGGTCAGGTACGCACCTGGGGGGGGGGGGCAGACAGCACAGTTCCACCAGACGGGGTTCATTCATTCACCACTAAAACTTCAGATTATTTTAACTGGATCATATTTACAGTCAGCCGGCAATCAGAACATGTGTATGAAATCACACGTTAGATGTAATAGTGCTGTTATCAGTTAGTAGATCAAACAATGATGAATGACGAACGTTAAAGGAATAGTTTGACATTTTGGGAAATATGTTTATTCACTTTCTTGTCCAGAGTTAGATGAGAAGGATCACCAAAGTGGCCTTCCATCACTGAAGAAGTATTTCAAAAATGTGTAATTCTCTATGTCAGTCAGACTTGGAAACACCTCACTTCTGTCTTCCTGTTAAATCTAACAGCTTCAGTTCATTTGAAGTGCAGCTGCCCATAACCTGACTAATACCAAAAAGTTTAATCAAGTCACCCCAATTATCAAACAACTCTACTGGCTACATGTGCAAAGTGATAGAGGAAGTATTTAGATCAGTCAGACCAATACGGCAATGTAAAAATACTTAATTAAAAGTAAAAGTCCTGCATGAAAAAAATAAGTAAAAGTTAATAAGTATTAGCAGCAAAATGTACTTAAAGTATTAAAGTCAAAGTACCCGTTCTGCAATAACTGATATATTATTCGGTGTGTGTGTGTGTGTGTGTGTGTGTGTGTGTGTGTGTGTGTGTCACTAGCCTGGCTCTGCCAAAGGTAACAACCAGCAACTCTAAAGCTGACTTATCAACATATTATATCTCAATTGTTTAATCCATACAAAGCCAAAGTGTTGTGGATTTACAGGCACAAGTCACTATACCCAGCCAAGAAATAACCCCCTGCAAACCCACAGCTTTTCCACTTTTTCGTATGAACTAAACAAAGGACATAATGCTGCTTCCTGTGTTTAACTAAGCTCAACTAATTGTCTCCTGTAGCTTCATGTGCAACGGACAAACATGAGGGTGCTATCAATCTTCTCATCTAATTCCTGGCAAAAAAAGCAACTAAGTGCATTTCCCCAAGTTTTGAATTATTACTTCAAGATAAATCTTGTTTTCATTGTTAGTAAATGTTATTCCAGTGTCATGAACTCACAGCCCACAGTCGGTGATGTATTTCTGAACTCATCCTTGCCAAATCGCAGGGCCAAACTTGATTTTCCCACTCCTGAGCTTCCCAGAAGTACCATCTTAACCCTGAGGGTCCGGAATTGTCTTCTCAAAGTGTCACTGTTTAGCTGAGCTCCTCCTGGCGCCCTTGGAAGAGTTTCCCCCATTAAAAGATTCAGTTAAATCCAAACCAGTGAAAAAAAAACAGGCAGGCAAGACACAAAAAGTCTAAGAAAGTCCTCAAGTCCTGATGCTGGAATCTGTATTGTCCCTGGTAAGAAGCAACAGCTACTCCAAATTGTTCAGAGGAGATAATGTGTGTCCTTTGTTGTGAGAGTCTCTGGCTTCACGGTGATTTACAGAAAATAAAAGTAAAAGCAAAGTCCAGTCCTAACTTGTAAAAGGCCAGCATGATTTCACTTCCTTGTGCACACTCACTACTGAGCCATAAAACTTTCCAGCACATTCATACTCAATCTTTGTGCTGATCAGACCTTATACAGAATGACCACAAGTTTAAATCAGTGGTCATGTTTCCTGATAATGACACTGGGGAAGATTTGTAAGAAACCAAAGAGGAAGATGAGAACTTCTCTGGTTTGGTGTAGTTTCCCCTCTACTAAGCCACATGTCAGATTCAAACAGAGACTCAATTCAGTTTCCTTCTAATACATTAATGTATTCATAAATAACATAAAGAAAACAAGTCATTTATGGAAGATTAACTATTAGAAATGTACTGTGTCCACTTTGTTTGTGTACATATATCCTACAGTAAGCTATACTGAGGGATTTTACGGCTGGACTGTTTTCTTCCTGTGTATCAGCTGACGTTACACTGTATCATCACAAGAGGGCAGCATGTGCTTTAATAATAAACTGACAGCCTCACAGTTTAAGTGCATGTGTCTGTATTAAATAGAGCGTTTGATATTCTTTTGTGATGTTCAAAGAAAAATCAACCAAAAAAAAAACAAAAACTACAACTGACTCAATAAGAATCACAAATACAAAATATAATTATTGATTGAATAATACAAACTATATTACTGTATACTCAAAATCATAATTTAACCCTGACTGATGTGTGTCTTGGCATGTGCAATCAATAACTTATCAATACCATATTAAAATAAATTAAATGTGTTGGTAGATAATAAGATTCTTTTAAAGCATCGTAACATCCTGTCTCACAGTTTTAAAATATTAATAAAACAAAAGAACACCAATGCACCATTAGCATTTCACTCCTCACAAATTTGTGAATATTATTTAATGTAATGACAGACATGTAATTCGGCCTTAATTAAATAAAACATAAAATGTGTTCTAATAATAGAATCAAAAGTTATTTATATGGTGCCTCTCTGGAAAGATTGCAATTCGAAGTAGTTCACATAGCAATGATTAAAGGATCGTTACAAAATACACCATCATAAAACAGTGTATGTTAGGGAATCCCATATTCCCTGATATAATTATTCCACATTAATTGTGATGGAAACTCTAAAAATAACACAATATAAAAACTGTTCAATAAGGTTACACATCAACATGCTGGTATCTACATTGTGATGAGTTCATAGGCAGTAAAAAGCCATTCAAAGTTTGAGCACTTGTCTATCTCTTTAAGAAACATAGGGCTGTTTTTAGAGCTCCATGGTCATCATTAAAAATAGCAGAGGGGAGTGAGAGAGTGCGATAGCCCATGCGGGAGCTGTGGTTTCTGTCTGAAACTGAACCCCTGAACATGTATGGAGTCCCTGTCCAGAGGTTGGTGCTGCATTCAAGTGCTGCGTGTAAACGCCTGAGACTTAGTGCCTTAGCTAGAGTCTGAAATATTGTGATGGGAAAACTTTCTGAGGGTGTGATTTAGAAGTTAAGAGAAGCAGATAACACTCATTCATTTACTCCTCTTTCCTTGCAGTATAAAATAAAATATGTGCAACTGTCATGTAGCTGCAGGCAGTGGTGGAAGAAGTGTTAAGACCCTTTACTTAAGTAAAAGTACCAATAAGCAATGTGAAAATACTCCATTACAAGTCAAAGATCTGCATGAATAATACTACATAAGTAAAAGTACATTACATACGAATACAAGTAAGTACAAGTATTATGAGCTTGATGTAGTTAAAGTATTGTAGTAAAAATAGTGGTTTGGTTCCTCTGACTGATATATTATTATATATGACACCATTAGATTATTAATAGTGAAGCATCAGTGTTAGAGCAGCATGTTACTGTTGTAGCTGCTGGAGGTGGAGCTAGTTTCAACTACTTTATATACAGTTAGCTAGTTTAGTCCAGTGGTTCTCAACCTAGGGGTTGAGATAATTAATGGGAGAAGAAGGAAGAAAAAACAAAGTTCTGATACACAAATCTGTTTTCAGTTTTTGGACTTTTTCTCTAATCTTTTATTTATTGAAATGAAACCATGTGAGAAGTTTAAAGGGAAAAATCACTGTTTGGTGAAGCTGTTAACAACTCATAGACATGTGAAATGTGACCCCGACTACACACTGCTTTTTGTAAGACGTCAAAAGACAAAAAGGTTGGAAACCACTGGTTTCATCTTTAACAATGTGTTGTATTTTCAAAGCTTGTTATATTATCCATTGTGTCAAATCTTCATCTGAAAAGTAACTAAAGCTGTCACATAAATGTAGTGGAGTAGAAAGTACAATATTTCCCTCTGAAATGTAGTGAAGTAGAAGTATAAAGTAACATCAGATGGAAATACTCAAGTAAAGTACAAGTACCTCAAGATTCTACTTCAGTACAGTACTTGACTAAATGTACTTAGTTACTTTCCACCACTGGCTACAGGCTAAAGGACATTTTAAGACTACAAAGAACAGCAGATGGTAGCATGTGGTGTTGTAAAATTTAGACTTGTAAATAGATCTATTTTAGTTATTACTTGACTCATTTCCTGTAGAAACCACACTAAAAAAGTTCCCACAGCCACTGACTTTTGTGATTAAAATAAATGTAACTGTCAAAAGCTATAAAAAAAAATATGCAAGATAAAGTCAGGATGTAGTAAAGAAAGTGTAGTTGGCGTTTAATACAGCACACACAATACAGCAAAAACAACTTTTACCTTTCAACGTAAAGATTTCCTCCCACTAACATTACTTTTACTAAGGTACCATATTTTTTTTTTTTGCTTTTATATTATCAATAGCCTATAACAGGGGTCAGCAATAAGTTCAACTATGGGCCAGATTTTTTCAGCACTGTTTATTTGGGGGTAGATTACAAGCTCATATTTACTGGGATTTAGGCTACATGTGCCTTGTGTTTACATTGTTACCTACCACGGATTTATGAAGAGTCATGTAAAAGATTTGATGCAATTTATAAAAGGGAAAACTTCAGCTTCGTTTAGGGGACAAATGTTTTTTATTTGCCTACCACTGGTCTATAACCTGTGATACTATTGTAAGGAGTGTGCGACATACAGGTGGTCTCAGGGGTCTGGGACTCCTTAACTGACAGCTTGGACCCCCTGAAAATCTCAAAATGAAATTTTAAGGGGTATGTTCTCAAGAATGGGCCCCATTATTTCCAATGTATCTACACAGTAAGGTTTATTTCTATATAACCATCGAAATCTTTGATTGTTTTCATAATAACACAATAAATAATATATATTGCAGTTGAAGCATTTACAGCATGTGAATGCTACTGAATGCATATTTAAATGTCCCATAAAAAATGTGACATGTGAACATGTACTAATTCATACTATATACAAATTAAAAGTCCTTTATTTAGAATCAGAATCAGAAACAGGTTTATTGCTATGTAGTAATAGTATCTGCCTTAGTGTTGTGGTGTATAATAGTCAAAAATATACACAAAATTAGGTAATCCTCAATAATATAAAAAAGAAAGAATTTACAATACAAAAATATGTTAAATATATTCTAACTGAGAAGAGCTGCTACAGGTTTAATATTTAAATTGGTGAATTCATCTCCAAGAAAAAAAAAGTCGTTAAAAATCCTTAAAGGTATACTATGCAGGATTTTTTGGTGTTTTGCTGCATCACCGGATTTTGTGTGAATGCAGCGCTTCATCCAGTCCGCTGTGGCCTCTCTGGTCTGTGTGTGTAGCTCAGCCCCGCCCTTGATCAAGCAGACACACATAACTGAGGCTCTTTATACGTCCATGACACAGAGAGCAGAGAACAGAGCGGAGCAAAAGAGAGAGACAGAGATAGAGAGTCCCAGCGTCACACCCTGTTATTGGCTGTGGCCTGCACACCCACAAAAACATCCGGAAACACAGCGAAATAATAAGAAAATACAGGCAGAGGGCAGGGTCTCTGTAGATAGATACACCACCACACACTTCTAGTGGGTCATTGTGATGATTGAGAGGGATTACTTTTGTAAATCCTGCATAATATAACTTTAAACAGTCCTTCAATCACAGAACAAACAAATAGACCAATAAAAAAACGCGCTTGTTCTTGTATCTTTAGGCTACTTGGATCTAGTGGCTGATGTATGCCTTCTCCGTCTGTACCGCCCACCGTACCGGGACTCCCCCACTGTCACATAGTATTCCACGCACTGATTGAAATCCATATATCCGACATCCCGTGAAGGCGGCATGATTGAGTACAGGCTTTGAAGTTCGTCAGTGTGACAGGTTCGAGTCTGTTACTGTGACTCCGTCAGTTGGTGGAGTTACACTGCTGCTATTCAACACCAGAGCAGTCTAAGACGTTTTTACAGGGTTTAGTTAAAGTTAATATTGTTTTTTTTTTATTCTCAGATCAGTGTTTGTTTAATTTCCGGGGATTAACAAACGCAGTGGACGGTTGTGAATGAATTTGCCAGTAAACGCGTCAGAAACACACGTGCTCGCTGGCAGTTTGAGACATTTGCGTCGTTTCAGAAACACAGGAAGAAGTGTGAAGACGGATGTATGACAATGAGCCATGCTGTGAGACTCACCAGCCACGGGTTTACTTCATCTCCTCGTCTGTGAATCTACATCTCAGCGACACATGAGAGCCACTAACTACAGCTCTGTGTGGATTATTCGGTGCACAGTTGGACCACAAGTGTGAGTTTATTGACATTTGAGTGTTTGATTAAAAAACATGGGGACCCAGGGCACAGGACGGAAAAGATCCACCAAGAAGGAGAGGTCGACGGCAGAGGACGATGCCCTAAATCTGATAGCGAGAGAGGTGAGTGGAGAATTTGTATGCTGTGTAAAAACTCATGGACTGGTCTTCCTCCTCAGCTCTGTGTATCATACAATGGTTGAGAGTAACTAAGTACTCAAGTACTACACTTAAGTATAATTTTGGGGTACTTGTACTTTACTTGAGTATTTCTGTTTTATGCTTAATTTTTATGCTTAATACTTCCACTCCACTACATTTCAGAGGGAAATATTGTACTTTCTACTCCTCTACATTTATTTGACAGCTTTAGTTACTTTTCAGATGAAGATTTGACACAATGGATAATAAAACAAGCTTTTAAAATTCAACACATTGTTAAAGATTAAAGGTGCAGTGTGTAGGATTTAGTGGCATCTAGTGATGAGGAATATCCCTCCACTTAACTATGTAAGAGAACCTATGGTGGCCGCGAAACTCACGAAAAACGCTAAAAGCCCTCTCTAGCGCTAGTGTTTGGTTTGTCTATTCTGGGCTACTGTAGAAACATGGCGGCGCAACATGGTGGGCTCCGTGGATGAGGACCCACTCCTTATGTAGATATAAAGGGATCATTCTAAGGTAATGAAAACACAATGATTTTTATTTTCAGGTGATTATACACTAATTAAAACATATAAATATTATATTCCATTTCTGGCAAGTCCGTTCTGCTAGATGCCACCAAATTCTACACACTGGACCTTTAAACCAGTGGTTTCTGACCTTACCAAAAATCAAAGATTAGAGAAAAAGTCCAAAAACTAAAAACCCATCAGTGTATCAGAACTTTGTTTTTTCTTCTTTTCTCTCCCGTTAATCATCTCACAACCCCTCAGATTTATCTGCTGACCCTTTGGAGGGGCCCGACCCCTAGGTTGGGAACCACTGGACTACATTTTGCTGCTAATACTTTTGTAGTTTTACTTAAATAAATGATCTGAATACTTCTTCCACCACTGGTAATATTTGACCCCAAAACCTACATACTGGCAGATGTGCTTCTTCACAGTTTGCCTCTATAGTTTTTGTTGTTAGAGAAGACACTTTCTGATATTCATTGACTTCAAGTTTCCTGCTTTCATGTCTCGAATCATAGTTTATCCATAGTTTTGTGTTTTGATGAAAAAGGAAGGTGCTCAGAATTTATGATCACCACCAAAGCTTCATCACTTCCATGGAGTGATCATTAACAGTGAGTTATTGATAGGTTACACCAAAGTACACTATTAAGTTTAAGATTAACTTCCTGCAGCCTTGCTGGCAGCAAAAATGGTTTCAGTCAATGTCAATACAATATAAAAATTGACAATAATTAAACATAGTCTGCTGCTGTACTTCAGAAAATTAATCGACAATTTGATAATCGTTGAAGCCATTTTCAAACAGAAACGGCAAATAATCATAGGTTTCAGCTCCTTAAATGGTAT
This sequence comes from Thunnus maccoyii, assembly GCF_910596095.1. Classification (NCBI taxonomy): domain Eukaryota; kingdom Metazoa; phylum Chordata; class Actinopteri; order Scombriformes; family Scombridae; genus Thunnus; species Thunnus maccoyii. Next base: position 5,958,021 of record NC_056543.1, read on the forward strand.
AATTTATGGCTTACATGTACTATATGATGGTAAACTGAATATCTTTGGGTTTTGGACTGTTTGCCGACAAAGTAAGATATCAGAACACATCATCTTGGACTCTTGGAACTTGTGACTTGCATTTTCCACAATTTATGACATTTAATAGACCTAACGATTTATGATTAATCAAGAAATGAATCGATAACCGTTAGTTGCAGCCCAACTGGTAATATATAAACTCTTCCTGGTTGATGCATTTAATACAAAAGCTGGAGAGGAAGAGTATCGTTATAAGTGACAATTACACAGAATAAACACGGTTATTGCTGTCAAGTCATCTGTTTTTATGTGGTTCAGTATCACAAATCACAAACATGACTCAAGGGAAAAGACAATCTGCTTTACAAGATAAGACGTCCTCTATTCTAAATGAAAAAAACTCCCCCCCCCAAAAAAGTCATTTCACAGTGAAAGAAATGGAAGAAACCTCAAGAGATGCAACAGAGGAGTTTTATCTGTCTGTCAGGACAGACAGACAGGAAATAGCTGTTGTGTGTACAGAGTGGTGCAAAATAGCAAAATGACAATATGGAAAAATCAGGATGACAAAATTATAGATAGTTGTTGGTGTAGAAGTGTACACAATTTTTATTTGATGAGCAAAAATATGATAAATTTAAAAGAATAGTCCTTTAAATTAAGTAGTAGCTGATTACTGTTAGTAGTAGATGGTGTAAATAAAATATAATAGGTGTAGAAGAGATGACCCAGCTGGATAATAACCTAAACTGATGTATCAGTCAAAAAACTGTATATTAAAGGTGCCAAAACATTTCTATAATGTAATTTTTGCACTTCCACATTATATTGTTTACTGTTCTTTCCAGAAATATCTATCTGTGTTTTTAAACTGCATGAAACACTGTGCAGTGGCAGCTCTTGTAAATGTGACCTGCAGCTGATTTTAAAATGGTTTACTGAACTTCATAAAAAGCCTTTCATGTGCTAACCTGCAGGAATGGTCGTGCTACCCCTCAATAATGCAGGACTGGAGTTGTTGGCAGCAATTGTTTCTAACGGGTGCTGGAGTCGTGTTTTGACACGTTTACACTGTTTCCAGCTTTCTAATCTCTTTATTATAATGAGACTAGTGGAGGATAAATTGATGTTTTGTGGTAGGAATAATGTCTAGTATGTCTTCAGGACTTAAGTGGCTGTGTTTGAAGTGTGAAGCCTTGCAAGCTTTTGTCTACACTTGTGCAATTGAGGTGTGAAAAACAGGCTGAAAATCAATATTTATGAGTTTTATTTCAAAGGAAAATACCAACCGTCTACAACACGATGCAAAAACCTGACATTTAATGATAGGAAGCAGCACTGTGCATCTGTCTCTGAGGATGTAATCATTTATATTTATGGAATATGGACAGGAACATAAAGTGTACCATTTATTTCCTGTTGAGAATGCATTTTTAAAAATGAAAGGATGATGATCCTGCTGCCAAATTTAAGAACATAAAACCTGAACTCTGCCATTGTAGCCATCGCCCTGATTCAGGGCCGCTGCGACAAAGTAGAGAGGAAGTTGGGTCTGTGCTAACCCAACCCCGGATGTTTCAGCAAATTTGCATGTCATTCTTAACTGACAAACACACTCACACTCTATAGTCATCATTTCCCTAGCTGTGAGTGGCCCTTGTGCCAGTGCCAAACCCTACACAGATTGAATGTTATCTTCCCTGCACTGCTTAGCTGACTATTTACACTGCAGTAGTGTGTCTGAGGTTGCACATTCCTGTTGCTGGTAATCGTCTCTTGTTGAACTATCTGCAGTCTACTTGCAGTGGCAAGAATGTCGACGGCTGAGGTTTTGAGGAGACGAGGAGTTTGACCTGCACAGTCATTCAGTCAACAGCAGCAGCAGCAGCAGCAGAGACACACAACATCCAAACAGGAGATTCTCTTCGATGAGTGAATCCTCATCTGTTTCTTGTGGTAGTTAGGCACAACTCCAACAACAAGACCATCATTGTGGCCTGTTTTCTGTCACATCACGTCTGTTCACCAAAGAGAAAGTCTGTTCCTTTAAGTAGCAGAGGGGTCAAGTCCCTCACTGGCACTCTTCTGACAGGATGGTATGTCAGCCCTGATGAGTTGGCCTGTTCTGCAAAAGAGTTTTAAAAATAGACGGTCCTGAAAGATCAGCTGTTGCTGCACCCCAATTTTAGATCGGGTCTAAGGGTGGGGGATGGGGATGTAGGAGGAGGAGGAGGATGTGGCTCGCCAACTGTTCATCCTGCCGGCATGAAAATGTGGAAAGTTTCTGTGTGGACTTAATAGTCATTGTTGTATAAAGTTAGTCTGTATGGAGCAGATGTTTGATGATGCTGGTGGTGGTTTTAGCTTCTGTATTAGGTTGTGGAAACAGTCCATTAGTGTTATGTTGCTGTTCTTTTCTCCTCTCCTCCCACTATCACAGGGTTCAGAGAAGAAGTGTCGGCACTGTAAACCTGACTAAGCTTGAACCAAACAGCAGAAGACCACACAGCAGGAAAGAATGCCAGCTCTGAATACCAGAGTGTTAGTAATTCTGTATTTTAGGGAGTTGGTTCCCTTCTTCTGTCAAACAATCTGAATCCACCTGTAAACACTGATTTGTATCAGTGAGGACGGCACGCTGTTGTCGGCCTTCATTACTCTTAAATGGATTGTAATGTGAAAAAATGTGCCAGGGCTGTGACGACATATAGAGATTAATTGTGGAATATTCATGAATATGCAGTCAAGCCAATTCACATTGTTCTGTTGTTTTTTAGTGGTGGATGGTATTTAGTTGAGGTTACCTGGCTTCCATGAATGCAAGAGTATTATTATGTCATCCCACTCGGTAAAATCCAGTCCTGGAGGTGGTCAAGGACATAATTTACAAAGAATTATTGATTCTGTAAATATTTAATCAAACCAAACTATCAGCAGAAGATTCATTAGAGTCATTGATTAATATGGTCCTGGCTTATCAGACCTCTGCTCAGGTTGATGGGTTAGGGTTATGGTTAGGGTTATGGTTAGGGTTAGAACTAAGGAATGAGGTCACAAAACTTCCTGTACTAATTAGGAAAATAAAGGCGTAATAGGTCTTTTTCACAGAAGATATTTTGACATGTCACAGTAGGAAAAGCTTAATAATAAAATGAATGATGGCTGAATTTCATTTAGCTGCTTCAGTTTGGTGTTATGCTTGCTGGTTCACTATCACACCGTCATGACTTATTGGGACGTTTTCGGCGTTATTCGTAACTTCTGTGCTTTACCTACTGTCACAAATCAAAATGTCTAATGTGAAAAAGGCCTACTGGTCCTGACCTGCAACAAATCTTAACAGAGTCAGGGACATGTCAATAAAGAAACACTGTCCTGAGAGAAAGTGTCATCAGGTAAAACTAAACCCACCTGTGTTGGTGGACGATCTTTAAACTTCACCAGTGACTATCAACAGCAACCTCAACCCACACTGAAAGCCTGCATGAGTTACGCTGTTTTTGAACTTTATTAGATTTGTTGAGTTATTTATTTATTTATTTATTTTAGAAAATATTTCTATAAAAAATCTCTTATTGTGGAGAAACATAGTAGCTAGTGGCTCATCCATTCCACCTTGTAAAGATCAAGAACCATCAGCAATTTATGACCAACAACTCTAGACAACGCCTACTAGATAGGAGTGGGTGATATGGCCTTATATCACAATATATCAAGGGTTTTGTGTTGCTTTTTTTCTGTTTTTGATGATTTATTGAAATTATCTACAGATGATTTCAGCTGATGTGGTCAGATTTATACCGTCAGCTCCTGTATTCAGTCTGTGTGACAAACGGTGAGTCAGATACTTTGGAAGAGCAGAGCGTTTGCTCTGCGCTCTTATCAGAGTCACTGATGTAAATAGACTTGTTATACTGATAGTAGTCAGGAGTCCAGCTAATTAATGAACTTTAAATGAACTTCAACTCAATACAGACCTTACTGGGTGAAACATGTCCAGCTGCTGATTATCAAACTAACTTCAGCTTGTTATCTTACCAGCAGCTGTCAGCTCTGTTCATACCTCAATATGGACGTGGATGCACACACACTTCTATGCACACTAGAAAAAGAAAATGATGTGTCATCACTTAGTGGTACAGTCCATGCATTAATAAATTTAACAGGGATGCATGTGGACCTTGGCAGACATCTGTCAGATGACACAATGTACGTCATGTGGATGTGGAGACCTTGACTTGTCCTTTTATGTGGTGACTTTTTCCTCACAAATCCTCACCTGACTGTGACTGAAGAGGCTGTTTGCTGGCGTGCTGTTCTGATTAATTACCACAGTGTGAATGTACAATGTTATGATTGATCAGCCTTTGTCACCTGAGCTGAATCAGACCTGGAGGCCACCTGGTCAATGTAGTTAGGATTTAGTGCTTTTTCTCTTAAGGGTCGCACGTCCACGTAACTGAAGTTTTTAAAACTTACTCCACAGTGAAGGCAGCAGCAATGTTATATTCACTTTCAACCATTTGTGGCGCTACTGTACATTAAACTGCAATGATTTATCAGTTAGTTGATCAACATTAATCTTCTACCATTGAATATAATTGAATTATCATTTTTAGTCATTTTTGAAGCAAAACATTTCTGGTTCCAGCTTCTCAAATGTGATGATTTGCTGTTTTTCTTTGTCATATATGACAGTGAATGGAATATCTCAAGGTTTTGGACTGTTAGACAACATAAGACAACTGAAGACGTCACTGTGGCCTTTTTAGAAATTGTGAATTTAGATTTTTCCACAATTTTTTGAACGTTCCATAAACTAGTTAATCAAATCACTGGGAAAACAATTGGTAGATTAATTGATAATGAAAATAAATATTAATTGCAGCCCTACTGGTCATAGTCATGTCAACACGTCACAACACCATAAATAACTTGATATGACACATTTATATGGCATTAAGATTTACACTGGTATTATCATGAGTGATATATAAGACGCCGTTAATGCCGGGAATCCAGTGAACATCCAGTGATAAAGATCTGCATGATGAGTTCAGGTCCCAGCTGTACTACAGCTTAAATATTATATGCAAGCAAGGAATGTAAAAATAGGCAGTTAAGATGATAAGTGTGTACTATCAACACTATCGCAGCAGGTTTTCTAACCTCACAATCACTTTCATCACTTGTTTGTTTTGGTTCCAGGAAAAATATCTATCCACGTTTATTGAATCAGTCAGCTGAAAATATCCAACTGCAGCTTCTGGTTTTGGTGATTATTTACCAATCAGTCACTCATAAAGCTCTGAGGACAAGAGGACAATTTGGTAAAAAAGGATTAATCAAATCCCCACATGCTAGATCTCGCCTCAGGGGATTTCAGCTTGTTCATCTACTTCTGTATGTTAGTCCATATGTGCTAGTCCATATTTGAGCTTGCTTTGGGCCTTTTAAAACCGGAATTACCTACAATCCAATTTCCTTACATAAACCCACAATCATTTTCAGTCTCCTACATATATCAGGCACTCCATTGGTGGGTTTTGTTTTCCTTAAAGCTCCTTACAGTAACTTTTAGTATGTGCATGTATTTTTATATAATACTCAGGAGATTGAGTAGTTGAACCACAAATCTCCACACAGCCAAATTTGATTCCAATATTGACATTAAATTTTATGTGTCTGTGATCAAATTTTAGCAACATAACTACATGAAAGTGATTACTTTGATTTAAGTGTTGGTTATTTATGTAGAGGAGCAAGTAAATGTAAGTAGAGAGACATTATGTCATGACATTATGTCCGGGTTAACCTCTGTTCCACTAGCTTCTGTAACTCTTTCATCAGTATTTCTGAAAAAATGAAGCACGTTCCTGGAGTTTACTTTTCATATTTGAAGACGACTCGTTATCCACTCCAGCAGCTGCTCTCAGAAGTTGAAACCTTCAGGATTTTAACAAAATTAAACGATTAATTTGGAGCTGCAGTCAACTTTCTACTTGTAATCTCTACTGTCTACAGCGTTCGCTCCTCTCTGTCCTGCTGTTATTACAGACATGTCTGAGCTAGCTGTGACCCCTCAACACTCCTCCTCTGTCGAGCGGTGATGTTAAGCCTGCAAACATCTAGGGCTTATGGGAAATGGTGTTCATTAAAAGCCGCTGAAAAGAAAATATTTAATAAACAACGATATTAAATCATTTTTTTTAAAAACTACTATCCTTGTCTAAACATACAAAGCAAGTGACATGACATACTGTTGAGAGAGGTTCTGTTCAGAGGCTGGATTTTTATTTATTAGCATAGTTACACACGTCAGTGGGATTTTGAATGGGGTTTTCTTACTTCTGGAGCAGAATCTTTAGTTTTACTTTGGCTCTCTATAGTACAAATAAGATCAGATTTGTTCAATAGGAATCTGTAAGTTGTTTGTTGATAATGTCTTAAACCTAAACAGACTGTTGGGTTTTGATAGCAAACCCACTTGCCAGCCATTTGCCAATTTAACCAGTGCTAATGCTAAATAGTTTGTAACCACTAACCACTACTAACATTAGCTTCTAGTAGATTCATACACATACATATAACCATAAACAGTTTTTTCTAGGTTGCAAACTGACACTGACTCACTGAAGAACAGATTAGTGGGTATATGATAAGGTCCCTCTCATAAACAGCAAAGAAACACTAAATAAAAATAAAGTTGAACCATAATTAAGTCATAAATAACAACAAAAGACTGTTTCTAAGATTTTTGGTCCACTAGAGAACTGTTTTTAGGCTTTTAGCCATCAGTGTTTATAGTTGTTTACCTTGAAGCACAGTGTACCACAGTGTTTTCTCCTCAGTTTGGTGTCAGGTATTGATTATCACCATAATGATTACAGTCCTGGAATTTAGCCTGAAGCAAACTGACTTTCCTGGAAGCTTCTGGTGAAGTTCAGTCCTGGTATGAATTACACCCAAAGATCACACCCAGTTATAGTTTATTTCCAGCTGAGTCTGTTCGTAAGCACATAGTTGGCCTGTGAATGTTGTTAAATTTAACTTGACAGCACCTTGATAAATATTGACTATTAGCTGAAGAATTATCTTCCTAAATGTCTTCCATGTGTTGGAGAGTCAAAACAACTGTGTCTTTGTGGAAAACAGATTACAATCAAGGTTATTTAGTACTCATACACACCTCTCTTCACATAGGAACATCTTTGAACACTGCCGATAACATGATATAGATTAGATTTATGTAAAAATCGAGACATTTACCATCATGAGTCTCATGTTTTACCTGCAAGACTGGTGTTCTGATGCTGTTGTTCATTGTTTGTGATGTGAAAACTGCTGACAGCTGTTCATTGTGCCGCACTGGAAAAAGAAAACAACCTTTCTGTTTCCTGTAAGGCGTTGGGACACATGCTGACAGCTGTGATGATTTATAGCTTCTCAGAACTGGTTCTTATGACGTGTTTTGTTTGTCCATGTCAGAAATCAAATGTGTTTATAGTCGTTCTGAATGGCTTCGCTCAAAAAGTGAAAAGCCGACTGTCGCGGAGAGGGGACAGGGAGACAGGATATCGTTTAAATACGGAGGTAACGAGCATATTTTAATAATACTGTTGCACTCGGTCAGTGTCATAGGAGGATTGTCCATGCTACATGAGCATGGGGTAACCAGGGTAACCAGGGTAACCAGAGTAAACGGGATAACTGGCCAAGCATACATCCATTAGCACGCTACAGCCAAGTGGTACGCTGCCAAAACGTCCCAGGTGGACTAAAACACTAAAATTGTTGCACCACACGTTGGTGTAAGTGGATTATGAAACTATTTTCAATCAATCAATCAATCAATTTTTATTTATATAGCGCCAAATCACAACAAAAGTCATCTCAGGGCACTTTTCACATAGAGCAGGTCTAGACCATACTCTTTAATTTACAGAGACCCAACAATTCCCCCATGAGCAGCACTTGGCGACAGCGGTAAGGAAAAACTCCCCTTTAACGGGTAGAAACCTCAAGCAGAACCTGGATCTTGGTGGGCGGCCATCTGCTTTGACCGGTTGGGTTGGCAAAGCAGATTTTGACAGTAATTGTTTGGGTTACAGAGCAAACCAAACCAAACGTCCTGTACCGAACAGTTTGGTACAAATACACGAACCGTTACAAGCTACAGTATGTCTGTGCAGGAACCTTTTTGACAGTATTGACAACACTTCAATCTAATTTAAAATACATCTTATCAGACTTTGTCAAGGACAGAGCGATAAAGTCCCAGACTTATTTTTGATTAGCTCACTGCCTGACATGAAGAAATATCACAACACAAGCACCAAACATAGATAATTGACTCCCAAGAAAAGCCAATTGAAGGAAATGTTTCGGCAACAGATATTCACACAACATCACATTATAAGAGACAACAGTTGTGTGACACTAGTTCAGGAACTCTGTGTACTTGCTGTTGTTTTGCCTTTGACTTAAAGATAGAAGGATTGACTTTTCACAGATATGATGTTATCAGAATTAGCCAGAATTTACTGCACAGAGACTAAAAGGTTGATAAGATGATGACATTTCTTATTTACCAGAAGAAAAATGGGACAGATATGTGTTTTCACATAAATCACATAACTCGTATGATTTCTGTAATATTTCGCTTTAGCTATCAATAGCAGATCCATAATCCTCCACCGGCGGCGCTCAGTCCACGTCAGCGGCTCCTCAGGTGTCTGTCGACGGTCTATTTTGTCTGCGCGAGTTCGAGAAAACAATTTAAACTGGGAGATTAAGTTGCCAGGTTGTGTGCTGGGTGGCTGTCAGAAGCTCAGTGAAGCTTTGAAGAGAATTAAGTATTAAGAGCGGATTAGTCTGGAGCTCGACGGCGAGGAAGGGGAAGCCCACCACACAATCCCCTTTTTCATACTTACAGTCATGAGCCAGAAAATCCAGAGTTCCTCGTGGAGTCACAGCCAAGTTCATCTGTAATGCAGGGGAACAAGCAACACACATTTCTACAATGACAGCCAACAGTTCATAAAGTATGCACTATGAATAAACAGTAATGTTTTGTAACTGTGTCCAAAACACTTTAATTAAAATGTTTAATGAGCTGCACTTCTAAACAAGACATTCAGAGTTTTCTCCACTTCATTGAAATTAATGAAACAGCTGTGCCACCCAGAATTTGGCCGAAGCAGAGTGACATTTTCCAGTGAACACCCATTATGCCATGAAGTGCTTAAACAAACATTAATGGCCCAAACAATCACTTGTGTATTTCCTGATATGTGTGTGTGTGTGTGTGTGTGTGTGTGTGTATATATACACAAACCATCGGCTTCAGTTCGCCTTTGCTCGGCTGACTCATGTCTCCTTAAAAGGAAGTGGAGGCTGTGTGTGTGTGTTGGCTTCCTCTTGATGACATCATTACGTGCACAGCCCATGCATGATTGTTATCACAAACTCCTTCCTGTTTATTCACCATGGCGGAGTTTCTTCCAAAGCTTAGGGAACAGTGGGGGTGGGGGGGGCGTGGGGGATGGGGGGGGGGCGGGGGCTGGATGGGAGTCGAGCGCAGGTATTACAATCTATCAAATCAGGTACACTGAAGGTTGGCGATGCACTTAACGATATTTGGTGGCAAAGCAGTGATGGTCAAGCTTTTCATTTTTAGCCCGATGCTGTTGTGTTTTAAATCAACACTTTATAGTCTGTTGGACTTCTTTTAGATTCTATATTTTTTCTTTTTTGTTGTTTCAGATACTTTTTCATTTCCCTTCTCCTGACGCTCAGCTCTCCGGCCTCTCGGCTCAAGCTCAGCTTCTCAAATGGCAACAATATGGACATGCCAGATTAAGTGAATTTTTTTAGGAAAAATATGTAGTCGTCGTGAAACAGATATTCAGGTCTGGTAAGTCCATAATAACATGCCATAGGACATGCATACAGCCATCTGCAACCACCCGCAAATACAGAATGGTTATACGATTATCCCTGCAATACCAAGAAACTTTCAATAAGTGCATTCAGACTCAAGACAAGAGCTAGATGTCATGCAACCCTTGCAAACAAACAGCTAAAACGGTGCAACTGCATGAAGATTAGATGGAGGTAAGTGCTAGCAGGGGGTGTCTGAGAAGGCGAGCTTTCAGCCTGAAGTTAAAGATGGGCCTGACTTCAGTGGGGGAGTTCATCACTGCAGGGTCAGAACAGAGAAGATCACTGACTGAGATGAGCAACCACAATGTCTGCAGAGTGACATCGCGGTCACAGCAGAGTGTAGGGTTTGACCACGGGTTCGGAGGTAGGAAGGAGCAGCACCAGAGTCTCTGAGTGGATGCGAGCTGCTCAGTAACGTGGAGCCAGTATAGTGAGAAGAGAAGAGGAGTGTTGTGGGGCTGCTTTTTTTCTTCAGACTTTAGAAAGCTCTTTCAGAGTCACAGAAGACATTATGCTCTTTTTTTATAGTCTAAGTTGTACCTCCTGTGATCAGTAAAATAAACTTTATGTGTAAAATCAGCGGGGTGCCTCTTGAAGTCACAATATCGCTTTACCAAACCCTGTCAGTGAGCCAGTGAGCGAGGCGTATAACCCTCCCCTACACCCAGAGGCAAGGAGTAAACTGTATTTGTTCTAATGCGTGTGACGCCATGACAGTAGCATGAAGAAATAAATCATCTTTTGGAAATAAACATGTCATACAAATTCCTCTCTGCAACCGATCTCTTGTTATTCGCTGTGCTGTGCGAGCTCCTTGCGTAACTTCCTGTAAGGTATTGCTTACTCCCATGATGCTTTAGTAGCAGTGGGAGTTGCAACATAAACTGCTTCTGCCTGAAGCACCGTGTTCAGGCTACAAGAAGCTTCATATTACTTCCACAAGGAAACGAGTATATAAGCAATAGGAAACATGTGGGTAACTGAAATATTTCTTTCTCAGACGGTCACATACTTTACATCACAGGCACAAAGCTTCCTGAGGAATAAAGTCCAGTGTCATGCTTGTTAATTGAATGATTGATTTCATAGTTTCCATAGTTTACTGTCTTGGTTGTGTAAATATTAATGTGCTGTCACTGTAGATTACACAGACGTTTTGTTGATTCTTCCATGTCTGGATCTCAGGAGGATCTTAAAAGTTTGAGGGAAACTTGAACGTATAGTTTTTTGCTGGTTGCATCGCATTTCTTCACTGTTCAAACACAGCTGCCTCCCTTGTTGTATTTTTAGAAATGTCTGAAGCATACTATTTATTTTAATCCTGGCCTGAAGTAGCCCGCACAGTTGCTAACCAGTTTGTTTGCAAGACTGAAAGCTCTACAGCTGTTCCACGTGTTTGTAGTGCAGCCTGAGGTTGACTTGCATGGTTGTGTGAGTGGAAGCAGGCAGAAGGACAGCGGCAGTTGAGGGCACATCATGAATGTAACTCGCTATTAATCATGATCTTTATCATGCAACTTATGCAGTACCAGTCAAAAGTTTTAAAACACCTCGATTTTTCCAGTTTTTATTGAAATTAACATATCAAATATTGTTTGGAAAGTTCATCTCCTGCAGGTTGCTTTGCTTTCAACCGTCTGTCCAGTTCATTTTAAACCTGCACAGCGACTGTCGTAGCCATCCCATGATATGATGCCCACCGTCTTGTTCTTTTCTTCTGAGGTAGTTCTGGATCCAGCAAAATGAACCCAGACCATCAGGCTTCCTCCTCTGTTTTAAACAGACAGAGGGTTTGTAAGTAATCAACAGAAGGACACTTGTAGGAATTGTTTGGATCAACTTTCAGGGCTTAATTTACATCCATCGCTGCAGAAAAGCTGGGAGTTGTTAACTAATCCCTTGATCCCTGAAAATCCCTTATTTATAAGTGGAATTTACATTATTTTTCTGTTTTTGGTAACTCAAACTTTTTTTTAACCTCTGGCAGTGTACTGCTTACTTTGTAACATTTAAAAGTCAATTTATATTTTCTGCATCTGCATGGGTGTGAGGGTCCCCGTTGGTCTGCGTGACATGAATGTCATCATCCGTCCACGTCTGCGAGGGTCTGCGCAGGCCCCCTGCAGACGTCTGCGTGCAGCTGAAACTTTGTGACCACACAGACTTACACATAGCAAGCACATCTGTGACTAACATGAGTGAGAACAGGAACGCCTGTCTCGTCCACTGTATGTATGTACTGTGCTCCTGTTCTCATCAAGCTGTCACTTTTCCTTGTTGTTGTTGTTCAGTAACAAACAGGAACTCCCCAGCTGCACTCAGACTGAAAACAGTCCTGTGTAAAACAATGCAAGGGGCTGTGTTGTTGTGGGTGTTGTTTAAAGTGCCTGTGAGGCAATGAAATATGATCAGCAAGTCTGGTTGGAGTAACAGATTATTTTGTTTAAAGGCTGATGAGAGAAACACTGCACAGCAGTTTGTATTACTCACAGACTGGAGTTTAAAACTCTGTTTACTAGTGCTCACGTGTGGAACGTGTCTCTGTCCATGGACCTCCAAAAAAAGGATGAATGGGAACGCGTGCAAGTACTCAGCTGTCCGTTGAACACGGAAAGTATGAAAAGGCCTTCAGGTCATTCTGGAGTTGAACTGCTTACATTTAAATAAAAACTGGAAAAATGAGGATGTTCTAAAAGTTTTGACCAGTATGTGAACAGTATGTTAGAATGGAGGCAGGAGGTTGAACATCAGGTACATTCAGTTATAAACAAAATAGTCCACTTTATCCCTAATTACTACCAACAAGGTACCTTTTGAGCAAGGCACTAAACCCCCAACTGCTCTAGTGAAGCTGAACAGATCAGACTGGTTGTACTGGGCAGCGTCCAGGTGTGAATGCTTGTAACTGTACAACTGTCACTTTAGAAAGGATCAGTAAGAAATGCTGATATAATATTCATGTTTAATACATGAGCTATCTTTTAAAGTGATGTGTCATTTTGACATGTATTTATTCAGACATGACATGTTAAACAGAAATGTCTTGTTTGCACAATATTTGGCACCTAGTGAGAGAGAGAAAGAGAGAGAGAGAGAGAGAGAGATAGAGAGAGAGAGCTCTGAGTTAAAATGTTATGACAGCAAGTATGAAGCCATTTTTTTTTTTTTTACTGATAGATTTTAAAACTTATTTGGCTGTTGAACATTTAATGACAATTGTGAGTGTGAGAGATGCTCACCACTGCTTCATTTCATCATTTAACAATATTAGAGAGTGAATTCTGATGTTTCATAAAGTCCAACATGCACATGCATTGAACTAATTATGTAAAACATGTTGCTTTGTGGGTTTTAATGTATTCAACAGTTGGTGTTAATGCAAATTCAATGTAGACTGATCCGATATGAGAAAATCGATCTCCTCAAGGCCTTTTGTATTGGCACTTTCACAGTGTTTCCTAGTTTATTAAAGCAATTTTGTACATTAGAGATATTAAATTTACAGTGATGTAAGAAGGTGAAATGGCATTCTTCTCTCTCTCTGCGTGTTTGACCTTGTGCTGCTGCAGCCTGACAGCATTCACTTCAGACTTGTGTTGAAAATGTTACAGAAATGTTCCAGATTCGACCTCGTAAGATTTCAGTCGTGACTTTAATATAAAAATGACCAGAGTCCTTATTATTTAGACGTCAAACAGACGTGTTAAATCACCAGCAGATTAACGTAGACCGGGTGCCTGTCTGGAAGGGGCTGTAGATTATGAATAGAATAGCCCAACCACAAATTCCTGAGTGATTTATCACATACAGATGGTCTTTTTAGTCTAAATGACGAGAGGATGGCTATCAATCCTGCTCTGTCTTGAATCTTCCTGTTACTGAGAAGGAAATATGCCACTGTTGCTTGTTTTTTTAGTGATTTTTGTGTTTTTCTGGCTCTTCTGGCATGCTGTATATTGATATATTATTTGGCCAGATTTGGCTCATCCAGCAGACATCGACTTTAATAATTAAAAATCGAGTGATTTCACAAAAGTATTCCAGCTCAGTGTCCTCTTACTGGTTTATTATTGCTGTTGGGGGAAAAAAGTGAACTTTTTTTAGTTGGAATTTTATTTTGTCAAACTAATATTTTCCAAAGTCAAGAATGAACTTTCATTTTTAACCTTTAACGCCAGTGTGGAGGAGAAGTCTTTAGAGGTGCTTCTGATGAAATTATAACAGCTACTCACATGTCAACAAAGCTGTCTCCATGACAACTGAGCAAACTCCATCCACTAATAAATACAGTGTTCTATAGATTGTGATTGTTTTGTCAATTTACTTTTTACAAAATAAAGAATTGTTTGCTTAAATGAAATCTACATAATGCATTTTTTGATTATAATGAAATAGTGACATCAGTGTTATTTCTGTTTTATTTTGCTTTTGTGTTGTTTTTTTCATTTTCATTGCTCCGTGTGCAAACTATGAACTTTTTTTTGCAAGATTTTTTAATGGTTTTTTGGAAACAAGGGCTTATTTATCCGTTCCTGCTCTCCGTGAGGAAACGAGGTCCGTTCAGCTGACTCATGTCTGTGGCTATAGAATGAGCCGAGCTCTGTAGCAGCCACACCCTTTTAGGCAACATCTGGGAGGTTTATAAGATTTTGCAAAGAGGAAACAAGTTTTTTTTTTTCAGTTAGTCATCATCACCACCCTCAACTGGATAATAAGTAATATGTGTGTGTGTGAATCCACTTAATGGTTCCACCTCATTTTAAGCACGAGTCAAACCTCCAGCTGGTCAGAAATCAGAAGTTATTTCTGTGTGCTCTCTTTGTCCCGCCTGTCAGCTCTTATGGTCATTAAAATACCCGTCCATTTTGGTTGCTGAAGAGACTGGCATTCAGGGCGTGGGAACTCAGCTCTCTCCGGAGACAGGACCAGACCAGACTGGCATTCAGTCACTGTGGCACTGGAAAAACTTTGTGCCCTTAGAGATTGTCAGTAGTGACGTGATCAGTTTGATAGGAACCAGGCCAATACATCTGTCGTCTGCAGTCACCTCACTATGTTGCACACAAACGCAGTTTAAAAACAAAAAAAGCATCTTTCAAATAATTCTGTCATGAGGTTTTCAAGAGGAAATTTAATCATATAGTGGCTTAAAAAAGGCTATAATTAATATTTTTATATTTTTCATAATAAAAATGCATCACATGACTCTGCAGCTCCCCTCAGCTTTACAGAGCTTTATGGTGAGTTTCAGCTCATTGTTTATCTGTCCGGCTGCAACTTTACTGTTCTGGTTCACTCTCAGTGCTCTCATAGTGTTGTTTTGGGCTGTTTTCAGAGGAAAAAAGCTCTAAAAAGCCACTGTACACTACCTGCTCAGCACCGAGACAGTTAGCTGTAGACTAGCTGGTGAACATAGTGGAGCATTTAGCAGCTAAAGAGCCAGATATTTCCCTCAGATGTTGGTAGAGAACAAAAACAAGAGCTTAAAGAGTGAATATTGGACTAATATTCACCAGGTGGACAGAAACACGACTCCAAATGTTGCTCTGTAACTGCTGGATGTGGAAATAAGCAACTATTTGCTAACAAGTTCAACATATCAACTTAAAAGGTGATGATAGGTCAGTGTTGCTGCCCAATAGATCAGTTAATGCAGGTTTAAGGTTTAAGAGTGAACTTTGGTTTATATGTTTTTAAAATCCAGTAAAGTAGATTGTAGCAGGATTTACAAGTTTGTAATATAAAAGAAGGTCTGACTGTGTGAATATTCATCTCATAGCTCTTGCTTGGTAGATTTACATGTTAAGAGGAAGGAGAACATATACTGTGTTACATAATCCACCTTTGCACAATATGTTTGAAAACAACCTTCCCTTCAACCCTTATCTTTTTTTTTTTTTTTTTTTTTTTTTCTACTTTTGTCAGACTTTAAACCATGTCAAAGGTTGTACCCAAATAATAAATCTTTGTCAGAGCATCCGCTTTCACAATGAACTAGCTCATTTACTCTCAGGAGGAAGAGTCACCCCATTGAAATTGGGCTGAATTAGAACAGTTTTGATAGAACCCGAGTCCATGTAGGTCATTATAAATAGCCATAATGGAAGGGGAAAAAAAAAAAAGACGTCCAGTTCTGTCTTTTGGCCTAGTTAGGTGAATGTTTCTGACTAGAGGCAGCTACAATATAAATAAACTCACAGGAACAACACTGTCCAGGGTTTCCAGTGCTTACAGATACTCGTATTGTGGTGTAATTTGACCGCGAGAAGATAGTTTCAAGAATTAGTTTCAGTTTAAACGCCAGACTGACATGTTTTGTGTGTGTGTGTGAGGCAATATTTGTCTTGGCATATGTTAAATAGACCAGGTGGGTGGAGGTGAACTCAGGTAATGTCAGGTGAGTAATTATTTTCTGTAAAGAATGTTGAGCCAACTTTTAAACACTTAATTGTTACAGCATTTTCACACATTCAGTGAGTTTACATGCACTTAGTAACCGGGTTACATTTGGCTTTCACCTGTAAGATGATTTCTCACATGTCATGTAAACAAGAAAGCTAATCAAGGTAGTTGATGAGAGAAACCTGGTTTCCTCAGGTAGATTTCTCCTGCAGATGTTCCTGCCATGCATACACGTAAACAGGTTTCTAATCATCTTATTACAAGTGCAACAGACTGCAGACGGGGGAAGCAGAGCGGAGCAGCTGGATGGAAGAAGAGCAATGCAGAGCAATGAGCAACGTTGGCTTTCGTTTCGTTCTTACTGTCTTCTGTAAAACCAGTCGACTTCCAGCCAGCCTGTTTTTCGATTAGCCTCGAATTAAACGCATCTGTTGTCAAGAAATACCCTGAACGAGTGTGTTCTGCTTAGAAAAAAGGAAGTGCAGTGTGTATAAATGATTAAATCATTCACACCTCTCAGTTTCAAGAGGTATTGAGGGGCTTTTACAGTCAGACATTTACCACTGAAATTACCGGTGCTGATGCTGACGGTTTATAAAACGGCAAGAATAAAACCCTAACGGACAGGGTCTTTTCAAAATAGTTAATTTACTGCTTTTGAATTCATACTCCATTAGCTTTACATTTCATTTTGCACTTATCATGCTGGACTTGATGACATCTGCAGACATGCACCAATGACCAAGACTGATTCCTGTTACACATGTGTGGCAAACAAGCTCAGGTATAATATGACAGTGGTGTGATAATGTGTCGTCCATCCCAAAACAAAGTATGTATCGTGTTGGGATGTAAAATTGACTTCTTATTAAATACTTTTCCTCCCCAACCTGACTTCACTTTCTCTCCATCAGACGATACAACAAGTTATTGTTGGTGCCAGTCAAGAGGACATAAAGAAATATTTAATATAACTCTACATGGTCCAAATAAATTAACTACACACCAGATGCTGTACTGTATTGTAAGATAATGTTCGGTGGGTTTAGACAAACTTTGGCCATAGTAATGATTGAAACAGACACATTACTCAGGAGCGAGAAACACATTTAGAACTCTATGTACTTCAATTAAGGAATGAGACTCGTAGCGTTGGGGTGGGTCAGTGATGCAGATACAAGGTGAAAGTAATTAGAACAATGAAATAGCTCAACCTCTGCAAAGATGCACTGTCTGTCACCCGTCAGCCAATAAGTGACAAGAGAAAGTTTTGTGGTCTACATTTTCATTGCAATTGTTCACACTCCTGCACCTTTTTGCAACTAGAGCTGCAGTGATTGCTGCATTTTCTTGCTTTATTGATCAGTATGATTTTATATTGTTGCTGTTGTTGTGTGGACCCCAGGAAGACCAGCGACCACTTTGTGGAAGCTGATGGGGATCCAGATAAAGAAATTTGCAACTGTTTTGATAATTGTTTTAGTCATTTTTTTAAAGAGAAATGCAGAAATTATCTGGTTTCATATGTGATCTAATGTTTTCCTTTTGTTATATGTGATGGTAAACTGAATATCTGTGATTTTTGGACCGTTGGTTTGACGAAACAAGACATCTGAAGACGTCACCTTTGACCAAATTATTAATAACTGCGGTCCTACTCGCAGCGATCTTCGTATTTTTAGTGTTTGCTTTGACTTGACTCAGCCGTATTGTGTTTCTTAGAATAAAACATGACGATGTGACAAACATCAACTGTGATAGATGAGTAATAGACATTGAAATAACTTTTAAGGGTAGTTGCTGTTGTTAGGTAAGGTTCTCTGCATCCGGACCTTGTCAAGTCAACTTTTGTTCACAGGAAAAATCTTATTCAATGTGATATGATTGTGTGCATGACCTGGCACATACTGTATTGTATTGTGTTGAATTGTATGTGGCACTGTTTCCCATCGCTGCCATCTGACTGAATTATTTAGAGCAGTAAAAGTGTTTGTAAAACATTTCTGCCCCAAGCTTAATGATATCCACTAATCTGTCCTTGAATTTATTTATTTATTGCTGTTTAATCCTTTAATGAACTTAATAGCTTCTTATGCAAACTAGCGACAAATGACAACCTGGTTAAGTAAAAGCTCTTAACCTTTTGAGTTTGTTGTTAGATGGAATAAGAGTGCCAGCGCTCCATCATCCTCAAAGCAAAGTGGTCACACAAACGGAGGTTTTCAAGAGTTGTATTTATGCCGCTGGAAGCCAAAAGACTGATGTCATGTTTCTCTTCTGACAATGCAACTTAGTCAGCCCTTTGGTCACGAGGGATAAGATTAAAAAAAACCCAAAAAAGGACCCTGTACCCAAACGCCCCAGTGTAGACACGTCAACACAGAGTTACATTTAACCAGCAGTTTGTTGCCTCTCTGAAAGTTATGGGCGTAAATGTTAAGAATCATTGACAGAGAGCCACAGAGATAACAGCTGGATTATCTCCGTCATCACTCACATGGCTGTTTTTAAAGAGCTTTTTGTGACCTTTTAGTTGAAATATTTATTTTATTGTTTGCATTTCCTGGTACCCGCTCACACACATTCACAAGCAGGACGTGCTCAGTACACACACACACACAGTTTACTGCGGGGCAAAAAGCATCTCTAGTGATGCAGCAACAAGCCTGCTGTTCTAATATACTCGGCGTCTGTCACCAGTTTCTCCTTCTCTGAGACATTTAAGTGGAGATTGAAGCAGATGGTCATCGCGTATATCATTCCAAAGACGTCATATTTACCATAACTTAGAGAAGAGAAAGTAACTCGAGTAACTTAGAGAGCAACTTAATAGTGATTTGCTCCAGTGGTTTAACACCATACCTGTCTGCAGTGATGTAGAGGTGTCAGTACACTGTGACATCACTGTCGAGGGTGGTTACACTCATCTTTGGGAATCTCACAGTGTGATTCGATTCAGATTCTTGGCGTCACGATTCAATTCTTCATTCGAAACCTTTTCTCTGCTGAGTAAATAGAAATGGAGGCACTATTTTTAAACTCTTACTCCTGTGCACTGTGTGCCAAACCACCACTCATTCCACTGCAATAATAAACAACTTGCAGTTAAGATAACCAGTCTGGAGTTATTTTCTCCCCCCCCCCCCCCCAACCAGCGTTGTAGGAGGTTTTGTTTAAAGTGCTGCAGCGTGTGCTGGTCTGCAGGACTTGTTTGTTGATGCTGGACTTCACTGCTCCACTAGTGTTAGTCTCTGTATGACGGGGTACGAGTATTAACAAAATTCTTCACCTTTGTCTCGCAAAGCTACTTATTAGGCTGAATGCAATGAAAATGTGTCATATTATGGTTTTAACAGTGTTAAGCTGTTTAAATCAAAACTTTTGACAAATTGGGAAAGCTGAAGGCAAAACAGCGTAGTCACAATCAGGCATGAAGGCAAACAATGCTGCCAATCACTTAATGACATAACATATATATCATCATAAATATGTAAACATATCTCTAAAATACCTTGTAGGACTGCAACCAACAGTCATTTTCGATTAATCTGCTGATTATCTTAGTTAATCCTTTAGTTTATGGAAAGTTAAAAAAAAAATAGTGTAAAAATTACATTCACAGTTTCTCAGAGGACACTATGAAATGTTCAGTTTGTGTGTTTTGTCTAACTGACAAGTTCAAGACCTTCAGATATTCAGTTCACTGTCTTATATGACAAGAAAAACAGCAAACTGTCGGCTGATGATCAGTTAATTTTCCATTGATCAACTAATGGGTTAATTGTTGCAGCTCTAATACTTTGCAATATAAGACTTTAACATTCACCCTGAGTGCAGACAGGATTTACAACATGGATGTAGTTCATCTTAAAGTGTAAAATGACTCTCAGATCTATAACAGGGAATGAACTCAGGTATACAAGAAGCCAAACTACCTCTTTTCTCAGATTCTAAATGGCTAAATGTGAAAAACCAACAGGCCATGGCAGGGAAGGCTGAAGGATAAAGCTTGTGTGAACAGAGTTAAGTGAGTCATGACTAAAAGTTTCTCTATAGAGGACATGTTTGCCTTCGGTGCAGGCCCTGTGTCAGAGAAACACACTCTTTTCTTTGTCTGTGTTTTCCTGTTACTCGGTCATGGTGATTGACATTGGGGGGAAATGCATTAGTGCAATGGAAGGAGGGATTACAGTGACCCCGCCTAGAGGCGAACAGGCTGCAGTCACACAGCGTCTACCACAAAGTTAGAGGAAGGAAATGCTTACACACACACACACACACACACACACACACACACACACACACACGCTGCAACGCACACACATACAGTACATGCTCTGAGAGAGATCCTTTTAAGGAAAAGGCCCTGCTCTTACCCGAGTGCTGAGTGGAGCAAAGGCAATGCCCTCAAATACAGAAATATAAATACATACACACGTTTACACACTGTTGTGGCTACATGTCTAAATGGATTTTCACAGGATTGCATACATACATAAATACAGTCCACTGTTCTATTCAGAGTTTAAAGGACACTTGATATCACTCTATGTTTATAGACTGCTGTGTACAAGACTGAAAATGAACTCCTGTGATATGAATCTGGAGTTGAATGACAGCTGCACCGCTGAAGAAAATGTGAATTTATTCTAACGATTTTACTTCCTAACAATGAGCCTCAAAGTTCATGTCTCATAAGAACTCTGTCGAGGAACTGCACATCTGGTCAGCATTTACAGATGTGTATATGTTTACCACTTGAGCCCAAATCAATCTCACTTCTCCTTTTTTTTTTTTTCTACTTTCTCCCTTTGTTTCTATTTCTTCAGGCCGAGGCCAGGCTGGCAGCGAAGAGGGCAGCCAGGGCAGAGGCCAGAGAGATCCGTATGAAGGAGCTGGAGAGACAACAGAAAGAGGTATCACTCCCATTTAAAACCCCCGTGACACAAGAAACACCTTACGGCTAACTGGAAAGCGGCCGTTTAATCACAAAGAATTTTTAATATGAAACATTTTAAAGGAGGTTTTGCAGGAGTTTCCCATCTATCAGACGACACCAGGAAGTGAGGTCCAATATATTGATGCAGCCTTATTATATTTCACCTTTTACACACTGGGTTCCAGCGCACGTCACAAAGCTTAAAAATGCATTACCATAAATAACGAGGGGATTTTCAGCAGTCTTGTTGGTTCCCTAGACCAAAGGCATTTCCTGTCTGCATTGCTTTACGCTCTTAAGCTGGGACTCTTTGATCCTGTGGGTCACGGGTCAGAGAGGTGTAAACAGAGTAGAAACAGCAGCACTGTTTGGAACTTTCCTAACAGTCATATTGTCATCTGTAGAAAGTGCCAAAAAAAAAGTAAGTAAATAAGAAGAAATTCAGGATCAACAAATAAATCAGATCTGTGGTAAAATGTCATTTTCTAAATCTAAGTTTCCAAATCACATGAACAGTAATGAATATTTTAGATATTGGTGATATAATGTCACTTGTGCAGCTCAACTTGTTCTACATGCTTTTTTTAAAAAAGTCCCTTTTTGTTTTAAAACAGTTACTGTACAAGAATATTTTTAAATATCCCCTCCAGACATGTTTTAAGACTGGAAAAAGTGCTCTGCTTTAAATATTAATAGTTTGTCATGTTTTTTCCACTAAAAAAAGTTTGATTACCTGGATAGAAATTCTTAAAATGACATCTGTTCCTTCTCCCTGATGGAAAAATTCACAATTTCTCATTTTAAAAGTTTAGCTGCTGGACACAAGATGTGTCCTAGCTCACTGTAAAGTTCATTCTCAGTGTTTTAGCACTGAGGGCTTCAAGTTTACACATCACACTTTTGTAAGTTGCATCCTGGACCATGATTGAAGTAGTTGTGATGTCATAAATCACGCTCGTATGTAAAGGCCTTAAGCTGAAATTTAAGGTGAGCACAGAGAAACTTTAACAACTTCAGCAAATTCATGTGAAAACAGTCTTCTAGTGTCATTCTGAACACTTGTTGGAAGCTCGAACATCCAACAACAACAAGCAAAAACACATGTTTGAGTGGAGGGAGACTTGCAGTGAACCTTAAGTAGAACCAAGTGAAGTCCTTTTATTTTTTAGTCAGAAGGTTCCTTTTGGTGTAGGAAATAATAAACAAGTTAAAATGAGGTTAAATGACATTTTTTTCTACAGCGTGGCTTTCCGCTGTGGGGTTTAGTCTGGCAAAGTAATGAGACGGAAGTCCTCAAAGAGCCTCACTGATTACTCCTTCAAAAGGGTTTGAACATTTTCCAGTTTATCTCAGGCCAAATTAAAAAAAAAAAAAAATCTTCCAAGACTTCAAAACGCTTAATCGGACTTCTTCTTAAAACAACAAGATGTTCTGGAGATGAAAGACGTGACGTGTTTTAACACCTGCTTTGTCCTTTAACCCCTGAGACTTTCAGGTCAGGTCTTCCAAAATAAAATGCTACAGATATTTATATTTGGTTACCAGGATTACACAGTACATGTATGGGTAAAAGTTCACCTGGGCATTTGGTTTTATAAGGTTATTTATACATGCCCTGCCTTTGGATAACTATAGTACATAGGCTACTTAGTATAGCTGTGCTAGTAGTATTTACTGTCTCTATTTGGCAACCAAAATTGGTAACTGAGTGATTCCTTTTAGAGTTTTTAGGTCTTATTCAGAGGCAGCAAGTGGAAATTTGCAGTTTTTTTATTTAAAAGAAATAAAATGCTAATATGTAGTGCACATCAAGACCAAAGAGACCTTAAGAATCTGTGTTGTATCCTCCAGCACCTCCAGTGCTGGTGTTGGCACCAGCACCACATTCTGATTTGTGTTGAAACAGGTGCAGAGCTGGACAGTCTGTGTGTTTGGACTGCCGGTCAGTGGTGTGTTACTTAAGTTTTTCTTTCTCCAGTTTAGCACCTCTGATCTGTGTCATGGGGAGTTGCGCTTTTCCTAGCTCCCTATTCTTAGCTTCGCAGTAATCCCATACACACTAACACACTTCTGCCTCTCACCTGTCGCAACTGAAACTATTAAAGGTTCCCTGATTTCTGTGTCCAGAGATGATTTTGGAGTTAAGACCCCAGAAACTTGGAACTTTCCCTAGTTTTCTGTACAAACAAAAAAAGTACATGTTGTCTGTTGGCAATATGGATAAAAATCATCAATCGCAATATATGTAATCATTTGTTGTGATAGTGATTATAGATAGATTGAATATCCATATGTGAAGGACCGTTTTTGGCAAATCCTGTAAATTAAATACCTGAAAAATAAAGGTACTTTATCACATTGATGCAAAAATACTGTGAATGACATAAAGTAGCCCTGTTCATTGATATACAACATTAACCACTGAGGCCTAATAATATATATGATACAACCAGAGATATTGAAGGATACCTACTGTATCTCAGTATTTACCAGTTAGAGCTGCAACGATTAGTCGATTAGTCGATTGAGAAAATTACATTCAAGAACGATTTTGAGATACGAGTAATTGTTTAAGTAATTTTTAGGCAAAAATGCCAAATATGTGATGGTTCCAGGTTCTTAAATGTAAGAATTTTCTGCATTTTTGGGTCTTCCATCACAGTTTATTGAAAATCGTGGGGTTTTGGATTGTTAGTTGGACAAAACAGGACATTTGAAGATGTTATATAGGGACTTTTTCTGCTGTTCTATTTTTTTATGATGTTCTATTTTCTCAATTAATCAGTGTAACAAGAAAATAGTCAGCAGATTGATTGACAATTAAAATAATCGTTGCTTCAACCCTAAAACCATCACATTGCCTTTTTAAAAATCACCACTTTTCCATCCTTTTGATCTCATTTACACTAGAAATGTGTTATATTAACACATACTTTTTCCCATTAAGGTATACTGGGATAATCAGCATTCCAGCAGCCCCCAGTTATTCAGTAATCAAAACACAGGTGTTTAGCCCAAACAACAACAATCTACATGTGCGCACACACACATACACACCAGTCATGAGCACTGGATTAAGGGTCATTGTTAAGCTGAGTCTGCCCTGTGTGTGTGTGTGTCCCTTAAACCCTTTAGCCGAGTTCTAAAGTAGCTTAGCAGGTTGTGCTCCTTGGTCCAGCCTGCAGTTGAGCAGTTGTTGTTGTGTTATTGACGCGAGCGATGGGTCGCCGCGCTCACAGCCGCCGTCGGGTTGTCGACTTCTGGGTGTTTTCTCACACACCGAAGACGGGACTTAACGGTGGATTATTGGCTTTATAGCGGCGAGAACCGTGCGGTCGCTTCTCTCGTTCTAAGCTCATATCACAGCTCTCCGTCCTACTGGGATCCTGTCTACATGACTAGCCGTGGTCTTACCTGCTGACTGTTGAAGGATGAGATCTTTCCTGGTACCCTGAGGGGCAGCAGCAGGACGGCCGGACGTCGGCTGGCGGGGAGGGGGCTGAGGGCTGCCCTCTCCGGGCGCCCGGGAACCCCTCCAGTGAAAAAAGGAAGCTCGGTGAGTTGAATAGAACGGGCACAAACATGTAAGCTGATTGTGCAACTTGTTCGATGAATGGGCTTATGACGGTGTCTGGCTCACTTGCTAATTGAGTGCCCAGACATGTAAAGAGAGATAAGTAAGGGGATCTCTCCAGTCCAGTTATGTCTGTTCTGCGCTATGCATCGATAAGTTCTGCACCACAGTGTGCTCTAGTAGATTCCCACAGTTGTCCATAAAAGTGGAAAAGGTCATATTTTGTAGCTAGATGTCAAAGGTCAAAACCGAGAGTGTTGGAGCTCATGTAGAACAGTTGGATGAGAATATTCAAGGTGTTGTTGTTGGTCGATTTGGTTACTATTAAGGTCTTTTTCCTTCAGAGCAATAAGGATATTTAATGCAGGAATAATGTGAAATTGGTGTCTTTCTTTATTACTATTCTTGCGACACAAGTATGTCTGCACTGATAACAGTCGTCCTGTAGTGGAATGAGTTCTCTTGCACCTCCAACATTAATAGTATGAGATCTTTATAAATAAATCTGACCTCTGCAACTCAGCGCGACCGTCTTGGAATTGGAGGATGACTGTGTTTTTATGACTCTGCCGCAGTAAGAGGTCATCAGTGTGTGGACATGACCTTTCATTTCAACTGAGCCTATAAATTCATAGTGAGGGTAACTCCATCGATTATCCAGGAGTTGCTGAAGTCGTGCGTCGGACAAAGAGGTCAGCTGCAAATCAATGTCTGAAACCCAGAATTACAAAGCAGCCAATCCATTTATTGGGCAAGCATACAAGGGAGACAGTGGTAGTAAATCTGGATTAAAGTGCTGGACCGATGGGATGGAATGTGCAACAGTAAGGGTGGTGTGTGTTTTTTAAAGTGTGTGTGTTTGACAAGCTCAGAGAGGCAGCAGAGCAACTTAACAGCAAGTGTGTTGGTCTCAGTAGCAGAAGGAACTGCTGTGAAATACAGTTCAGTACACAACATAACATGGGCTAGCACCTGGTTACCTCTCCCATCTCATTCTACCACATTCACCAGCACACCTCAGATCTTCTTCTGGTTCCACTTACGTATCTCTTCCCAGAATGGTTTCAGAGCATTTTCGCAGTGGTCCACCCATTAATAATAGAACAGGTCCTTCTCTGGAAACCTTTAAAGCTATCTCAAGTTAATCAAAGGGTGTAACTTACTGTAACCACCTGGCTGGTCCAACACCTGTTTGTTTTTAACCTTCTCTTGGCAGCCAGTTGGTTTTATCTATCAATTGTATTGTTTGTTAGGTGTGTGGCTGTTTTCACTGGTTTTTGTAAAGTGCATTGACACACTGTTATAATGTCAGATGTTTATGTTAAACATGGTCAAAGTTCAAAAGCATGAGGTGAACTCATGAGCCGCCTTCAAGTCAGAAGTCAGGGTTTCAGCCTGCTCTGTTACCTCTAAGGTTGTTCCACAGGTTGTTCATGTTGTCCACTCTCATATTAAGATCAGATTCAGGCTCAAACATGTATGAATGTATTTGAGAAGTTTATACTTTGAGTAAAAAAAGCAAGAAAAAGAAGTGAAAGCCAACTACTGTTGTTTGTTTATTTAGCCTCCTGAGAGGCCAGAGGCTTCCAGAAGCTAATGAATCAGAACAGACTGGGCTCACTGGGAGGATGGAACAGCCTGTTTGAACTGAGAGGCTGCACAAAGAGCCAGTATAAGATAAATAAGGAGTTTTTAACTGTAAATCAAGCAAATATATTCCAGTAGAGCCCCAGAATATAAATATAGACCTGGAAATCTGCATGTTACACATCCTCTTTAGATAAATCTTGACTCGGCAAAAAAAAAAAAAAACATGATTTGGTGGCTGATCTTGTCTCGTTGGCTGAGACTATTGTTTGTCACAAGACTCGGTACTACTGCAGTCATGTGTAGATAAGCAAAGTGAAAGTGACTCTGTGGCTCTGGCACTGACAGCCACCTTAAAGAACCATGGGAAAATGCCTGGAAGCCCAGTTTCATAGGTCTTGAGAAAAGTTCCAGTGAACTCCCAGTTTTCTTGGGTCAGTTACTGATGTAGAGCAGGAGTTCTTCACATTCCTGAGCTCCTCATTAGCAGAAAACTGCCTCAGTATGTTTTCTCTGCATGCTGTCTGCTTTAATCTATCACTTACTGAAGCTGATTCAACCTTCTTTTTTTAAAAGCTTTAATTTCATATCTGCCTTCAACTCATTTTTTTCTTTCCTGTTTTCATGTTTGATCTCTTCCCGTCTTTCTCCTCTACCCCCCCGTCGGTGTTGGTGTGTAGATCTTTCAGGTGCAGAAGGTAGGCCTCCTGTTCCTCATTTCCACCTCGGTCATTATTTGATTTAAGCACAATTATGTAGTTATTCTAGGCGTGCGCTGCAAATTGTGCCCAAGAAAACACTGGAAATCTGTTACCTGTGTTTCTGTTTTCTGAACTGTTTTGTTTTTTTTCTTGCCCCTCATCATTTCCCGTCTCTTCTTAGAAATATTACGGCTTGGACACCAAATTAGACGACCGATCGGACAGCAAATGGGGAGATATTGAACAATGGATGGTACAGTTTCTGTGCTGTGATGACCACACTTAAAATCCGTCTCCCCGTGTACTAAATACTATGCATGCGCTGGTTTTTCTCTGTCCGTATCGACAGATTTAAGCTTGTATTTCTGTTTGCGGGAGGCTTTCACAGTGTGCCGAGTGTGCTTTTGAATTCCAGATAAATCCTGTTAAGCCTTTTTAGAAAATGACGGATTATGATGAATCAAAGCTTGACCATTAATGATAATCCACTTATTCAAAGGAGCAGGGTGCCCGTCTGGCTTTGAATCAGCATGACCATCTGCCCCATTAGTGTTAACACAGCATGGGATTTACTGTGTTGAATTTCTCACTTTAGTTACTTAGTATGAATTGCCCTCCGATCATGTGAGAGGCTCAAACACAGCGATGAGGATTCTTGGTTTGTGTGACTAACCGTCGTGTTGTTTGACTAAAATAATTCACCAAGATTTTATGCTACAATTTGAGGTGACAACAAGTAAAACAAGCAGCAGTAAGTGTTAGCATGTGTTGAAGCTAACTGAGTTTGTGCAACATGTGTCTCGGTGGATTACTGGTCCGCTCTGATGGTTTTATGAACATGCATGGTTGATTCCGTGAACAAGTGTCCTTCAGCATCAAGCCTTGGAAAAAAGAACAAGATTTGTCAGTTCTGCTGTAGAAATTGTACAGATGTATTCAAATGAACCAAAAAGCTCAAACTCTTCCTCACGTGGTGTTCAGTCATGTTTTCATTCCACCAAATATTAGATTTCACGTGTTAATATGAAAATGTTTGACTGTCTTGGCCAAAGTAATACAATATATCCCCAACATCATGATCCCAAAATGAAATTAAATCAAACAAATTTACAGCTAATTTGAAAGCACTCTCTGTTGGCTGGAATGAAAACCTCCTCTTGGACTGTTCACCACTGGATCACTGGGAAGTACCTCAAACTACGGTTACCTTTGTCATCCATCTGTCTCCTTGATCTTTGACATTTCTCCTCCTTCATCTTCCATCTTCACTCCTTCCCTTCCCTCATCCAGGAGGACAGTGAGAGATACTCACGCCCTTCACGGACACACACGGTTTGTATCCCTCCCTCTTGTTTCCATCTCCTCATGCCTTTCCTTCTGTTATCTTGTCCTCCACCCATTTTTTGAAAGTGATATATGGAAAACGTCAATCCTGGAAGACCACAGGGAGTAACTCGGTATGCAGCGTCAGCTTCAGGTTTTAGATTTAGCAAATTCTCATATTGTGGTCAGCTGAAGGGAGGCCTTTATTTGGAACAGATCTGTATATTTTATCACATTTTTAGTTCGACATCTCATTCTTTTCTGAGCTGAACTTCCATTTAAATTTGTTGTTGATACCTTTGACTGTTAATGCAAACACAAAACTTCCTCTGAGTTTACTGGTTGTCTTGATAAATTGGGGATAATGTACATTTCCACATCACTAATCGCATCTCAACATCAGTTGTCAAATAATTTAATGTGAAACTGTAATGATGTGACTCTGTTGTTGTACTGATAGTATCAATGCTGTGGAAATGTACTGAATTTACCATGTACAGGTATAGATTATATCACCTGTAAAGGTAACTTCAGCCTCTGTTTTCAGCTGGCCTTAATTAGTGACCAGTCTAACCCAGCCAGGATACCAGACAACTACCAGCTTTTATCTGAGAAAATCATAATAATTTAGAGATGAGGGGTTTCTTAAATTTTATTTCACTGTTGTTTTTACACAGGAGAATTTCTCTAAATGTGTATTTCTTTTGTTTGTTTCAAGTACAAGTACTACAAGTCTTAAACAAATATCTTTAGAAGGAAACAATGTT
This sequence comes from Thunnus maccoyii, assembly GCF_910596095.1. Taxonomy (NCBI): domain Eukaryota; kingdom Metazoa; phylum Chordata; class Actinopteri; order Scombriformes; family Scombridae; genus Thunnus; species Thunnus maccoyii. The sequence goes on from NC_056543.1 coordinate 5,987,280, forward strand.
ATTGGAACCATGTGTCTCTCTTTGCAGCAGGATACTTCCTGCTTCGTCCTGATCTGCTGTCCGGTGTCATTGTTGACATAAATCATCCATCGTGAGTGTTCTCAATCCTAACCATCCATTTCAATCTCTCGCTCTCTCACACAGTTCTCAGACGATGATGAGCGGATGTCAGTGGGAAGCCGGGGCAGTGTCAGGGTCAGTATCAAACAGCTCTTCCATTTAAAAAAATCCAAAAAAAAACACCTCTCCTTTTAAGCCTCTTTTTTCCTGTCTTAAATTGCTTTTTGATTCACAAAGATGAACCTTGTCGTCTTAAACCTTTTGGTTATGTGTGGAAGCAGCGTGTCTGACCTTGGCTTGACTTCAGAAGGTGTTGTCAGCCACCAGTGGGCGGCGCTTCGTTGATATTGTTGTGTTTTTTTGCACAGTCGGATTATGATGCGGTCTATGGTGGAGGGGTAAGGGTTGATATTGTTGAAACACACAGTGGAAGTGTGTTTAATCCATCTGTGTGTGAAAATTTGTCGTGTGAATGTTGTTGTTTGACTAAATGCTGGCTCGGAGCATGAAGTAAATCATTCTTATCCCTGTAAACAGATTAGATCTTGTTTTATTCAAAGCATGCTGTTTGTCCAATGATTGTATTAAATGGATTTTTTATAATCTGTCATCTGTAAGATGGAAAAGGAGCTTTTTATTCTCCTCGATTGTGAGCTTAGGGGAACATTTATGATACATTCATTGACTTGATTGAATTGTTGTTTTACTGTATGAAAGAAACAATTCATGAGTCAAAGGCCTCCTTTCCACTGTGAGATGTTTGGGGTTGATGAAAGTTGACAATCGTGAGAGAAATGTGAAATCTGTCAGAAATGTATGACCGCTGCTACGACCCCACGTCTACAAACAAACCCATCTAATAAAGTTTAAAGGATAAGGCTAAATTTTTCTTATTATCAACAAATCTCATCTTTGGATCCAAACCAACAATGGATTAATCTACTTAAAAGTGTCATGTGTGTATCCAAATCTTGATATATCTTCTTCTTCTGTGCCGCAAACATCTATTGTTGTCTAAAAACCATTAAAAACACATCAATGAGCCACACCAGGGGTGAGTATGGGGACACAGTGACTTCTGCCTTACATAGAACTACTCTCTGGAGACTGAAAACACGATCACTGTTATTAGTCTTTGGAGCCGTTTCTAAACAAACTAATGTGACCGTAATCTTCAGGGTGAAGGAACATGTCAGTCAGTGCAGTGACGTGGCTCACTGATGTGTTTTTGATAGTTTTTGGACGACACCAGAGGTCTACAGCACAGAGGAATACGATATATCTTTGGATACACACACAATACTTATAAGTAGATCAGTCGATTTGTTGGTTTGGCTCTGCACATGAGATTCGATAAGAAAATGGCCGGCCTTATCCTTTAATACATCCATGGCACACAAGAACCAAAACAATTGAGGTGACAAGAAAAATACTTCATTTGCATCATAAGAGCTGATGAGAGCTATAATTCACCACACAGTCATTGCACAATCTGACACAGATTTTATTGTGATTTTTATTACAGCCGTCTTGAACAATGCGACATGCAGTAAACGTCAATCATTGTCGACAATCATCGTCCTCACACGGTCTAAAGGGGCCTTTAACGCTGAGTAAGCTCGAGGTGATTCAGGAAAGCGATCGTGTTTGGTCATGTAGTGCTGCTGTTGTGAAGGAAGGAACATTGACGTCTTTGGAGTCTTTTTAGATTTGATTGCTACAAAAAGAACACAGTGTATTATAGAGATACGTATCTCGCTCCAACCAAAACACAGCCTGCTCTATTTTAGACCCTCTTACGTCTCTAAATGTTAACTGCTATTTCTTCTGAGCTTTTGTGATTTGTGGAAAAAATTTCGACATACTTTCCGTCCTGATATCTGGCTCAGTCGATCAATTGGCTGCATCATTTAGTTTTCTCTTGTTAAACGCATGTGAAGAAGTCGTGGTCTTTTGTGTGCTTTTTTTTTTTTTTACCACTGTTTACACTGTGCATGTTTGTGTTGTGTGTTGCCTAGGTTTTTCTTGATTGATATCTTACTTTTTACAACTATGTAAACTATAAAAAAACCTGTCAATTAGGCATTCTGGGTTTAGAACGATAAGATTTGTCCAGATACTGTGTCATATGCCTTTTTGTATTGTTCTCCCTCTTTCTCTCACTCAAAGGGCTCTTCTTCACACTCGCATAGGAAGTCAAAGAAAAAGAAGAAACATAAGCACAAAGACAGAGATGTATGTAAAAGCTCAAAAACTATGACCGCACAGACGGCCGTCACAGAAATGGCGTTAAGTGTTTCTCACTGGTTTTCTTTATTCGCAGAGGAACGGCTACGACGATGAGTACAGTGTAATATCCAGCAGGGTTAGTAGCTGAATGAACGAGTGAAGTTTTTGTTAACTGCATGATATCACCTGGTGATGGAGGGATGCATAGAAGCTGCATCTGGTCGCTCATCACTCTCCTCTCTCTCTCTCCTGCTGTCAGAGCTCAAGACTCAGTGATGAAAGCAGAGTGTCTCGCTCATCCAGAGTTGACCTGACGGTGCGTCACATGTCGGCAGCTTCCTCATAATATCGTTAGTTATGAATAGTTTTGGTTTTAGTTTTGGAATGATGAACAGGATAACAGGATGCAACTGCTCTGAGATGACGTCAAATTGTTCCGTTGACACTTTTATTTATTTTTTGTAAGCAGAGATAATGTAAATGAGTTAAACTGCAGCGTGTGAAGCCGGAGAACTATGTGAAATTTCTTCTGGGATTTTTGATGGGTTGTGTGAGTGCTGCCAGGTTGACACAGGATATCACTTTTTTCTAGTCTACTTGAGGTAAAACGAGAAGAATTGGCAACTTCAAATGACAAAAAGTACCCCTGGTTAAAATATAATACATAAATATATAAATGTAGAGCTGAAAAGATTAATCAATTTTTTGATTGCCAACTATTTTGACCATCAGTTAATCATTTTGAGTCATTTTTTTAAGAAAGAATGCTGAAACCTTCCTGTTCCAGTTTCTTAAATGTGAATATTTTCTGGTTTCTTTACTCCTCTATGACAGTAAACTGAATATCTTTGGGTTGTGGACTGTTGGTCGGGATCAGAATAGACATTTCAGGTTGCATCTTGACTAATCAGTGTGACATATTAATGGACAATGAAAATAATCGTTAGTTGCAGCATATTTTTATTTAAAACTGCTGCAGTTTCAGAGGACTTGTTGCTAATATTACACGGTTCTTTGCTTTCATCTCGTTATTTCTGCTTCTGACACAAAGGTTTCACAACCGTTAGCTATAAATCAATAGAACAGCATGTGATAATGAGACAGAGCTGTGTGCTGATGGATGTGTCGAAGATGGCGTTGAGTTTTTTCGGGGGTGTCGGTGTTTGATGTTGTCACCGTTACTTCCTGACTCTCAGAGCTCCAGACTGAGTGATGACAGCCGGGTGTCTCGCGCCTCCAGATTAGACCTGCAGCCGGTGGGTTTGGCACTGCACTGCACCGCACTGCAAACTGTGTTTCCTCACAACACTAACGGCCTGTAGTGAACACTTGAGTTGAATTCTCAACTGTTAACAATATGTGGAAGTTTTGGTTGGTTTGAGTGATTAGTAGAAAAAGGCGTTTAGTGCATAAACATTTTCTAACCAAGCCGTCAAATACACTTAAGAATATGTGCATGTAGTTTGTTTTTGCTGTATTGAATGTCTAGAAAAATTCCAAGTAATGTTATTTCACAGTGCAGCCACCCAAGTACTACTGTATGACGCATGTTTCAGTGGATTTAAGGGTGATGAAGATCCAGTTCCAGTTTTTTCTATCGATCAGTTCAGGCATGTTGTTTAACACGCTAATATAATAACTAGATGTTCTTCTGCGTATTAAAAACAAGCTACACCTAAATTTACCTTTATATATTTGGCAGATGCTTTTGTCCAAAGCGACATACAAATGAGGTACAATATAAGCTACAGTAGATAAAGGTGAAGCCTTTGAGAATAAGTGCCTTGACATTCAGTTCCACATCCACCTGACACAAGTACAACAAGGCTCGCAGCTGCTTGAAGTAACATTTACTGTATGTGCTTAGCAGAAATGAATAGATAGTTTGAGGAACATCTGTACTGTAGATTGTTGGTTTGTGTTTGTACTTTTGTGATTTGCTGCACAGTTTTATAGCATGAATGCATCACTAACAGGTAGGAGTTACATTTTCGGTGAGGATTCTGGTAACTTAAAAAACTTTGTTTCCTCATTCTCAACTTCCTTCCTCTCTCGGCTTGTTAAACTCAGCTCCCTCCTCCCCTCTCCTCCTTTCAGGCCTCTTATGCTTCCTCTGACTTGTACAGCCTCAATGGTCTGTCATCCTCCAGAAACCCAGGTTCAACTTTCAATGGTTACCAGGTCTGTATACAGACAAATGTTACAGACAAGACACGTATAAACACTTGTGCTGCTCCTCTATAGCTGCTACCTGACCTTTGTCCTCTATGGAGAAGAGAAAGAAGAATTTCTCTTTGTCTTTGTCATGTGTTGTTGTGGTTTTCTGACTTCACACTTCATCATGTGTTACAGTTCTACAGGTCACTCAGTCAGATGAGCCAGCAGCTCTATCGTAGGGTTGGTTCATTTCATTTCCACTGATCTTTAACCCACAATAACTTCCACTCAGTGTTTACCGACACCCGTAATTATCATTTATTCACACCAGTGATCTTATGAGCACCTAATACAGAGCGTGTTTGTCTCAAGAACAAAGTGTTTCATCGCTTTTTAAACTCACCGAGCACCTGACTGTACGTCTCAGTTTTGAAGTGAACCTCACACTCAGGCACTGAAGGCAGGGGCGTCATAAAATCTGCATCAAAGAAATGTCATTGTGCTGAAACTTGAGTTCACTGCTTATTCTGTGCGACGTGTCACATGTGCAGAGCTCCTTGTATGAAGACAGTCTTTGCAGCGGGTCACGGCGAGTCGTCGGCTCCAGCTCCCATGTAAGACTTTCTTGGAATCGTGGTTTTTTTGGTTTGGACACATCTAGCAGAGTGTTTTCAGTTCCTGGATCGTAATCTGTGTGGACTGATAATACTAACAGTTCCTGAAAAGGAGGGTGCATATAAATTAAGTCTGAACATGAATCTGCTGTGAATGTGTGAAGTTGGAGTTTGTTTTTACATAAATAAGATCTTCCCTGGATTTTGAGTGAGTAGCATGACGGTTTCTTGCATCTGCATGGGAGATGTTTTTAAGTTTGTTGTCTTCTAATCCAAGTTTAAAACAAATGTCTGAGTTGTTGAAAGGATGTTGGACTCTAGATGTTGTTATGCACTAAACTGATTCCAAATGGTGGCTTCAGTCATCACCAGCATGAGTTTTTCCCTACTTGTGCTATCAGTGTAAGTGTGTGCATGCTGGTATGTGTTTGACTCCACCTGGAGACAGAAACATGACGGTGTGTTTTCTCTACAGCCTTTAGAGTACTCTAGTTACCGCTCCAGCTCCAGAGCCTCCAGCAGGGCCAGTTCAGCCCGTGCCAGCCCAGTGGTGAGCCCCTCCCTCCTCCAGACAGCCTGCTTACTAACTCTGGAGTTTATAATGCATTAGCTCAGTGGTTCCCAACTCGTGGGTTGCAGTCCAAAAGTGGACTGCGGGTTCATTCTCAGTGGGTCACAAGCATTTGGGTCATCTTCTTCAAAAAAAATCTTTGAGATACAGCTACTTCCCATTTTTATTTTGAAGTGGGATTTTCCCGCTTTACAGTACAAGTAACCTATCAATGCTGGCTTTGTGGGTCATGTGACCTGCTCCTTGCACGTCTGTTGATGGTAGCAGAAGAAGAAGCTTACTGATCAACAGGCTGAGCAAAACTGACACCGAATATATTCAGCAAAACATTTTATGCAGTGAACACCTGGTTTGCTCTTTGTATTAGTGCCTTTAATGTTTGTTTTAATGTTCGTTTTGAGCCCTAATTGCACTTTCTGTCAGTGCTTCATATTTTATTGATCTTTAAGCCTCAGTTGTACTTCATTATTTTTGTTTTCATATTGTGAATTAAAAATGAAGTTCAGTGGTTAGCATTGTACTCCTCACAGGTGCTGGGCGTTAGGTTGGTCGATGTTTGGACAATGACCTGATGTCTGAGGGAAAATCTGGCCCTGAGCCTAGACTGGTTGGGAACCACTGCATTAGCCCAGTTGTTGTTGTTTTTGTGCAATGCAGAACTGTGCAACCATCATGCACTCGCTCTGCAACAGCTGTTTATGGGTCATCCTGTGTCAAATCAGATAAGGTTGATGCAGCACCGTCTCAGATGTTGTTCACACCTTGTCTATATCATGAAAGAGTCCCAAAACCACGGCCTGTAAGATATTTCTGTTTTCATATTTTTTCAGCCTTTGATATTATTTCATTTTTATAGCCTCAAAAACACCTTATCTAGGAAGCTGTTTGGGCTTTAATATCTTGAAAAATGTAAACCTGAAATGGACGTTTTTCTGCCAAAGGTAAAATATCAAATCTGTGTCTATTTTTGCATGAAGGGAACATGGAAGGACACTGGTATTTTGTACACTAAATGACCATGTATTAAGCTATTTCCACATACATTTTCATGTTCCTACTAGCTACCCCACATACTATTTTAGTCCTATGAAAATGAGCCACATCTTGTTTTATCATAATATCATCATGTCCATTAGTGGTAGAGACCTCAGGCATGGGCACAAAATGAATAAAAGAATGTATTTGAAGAAAAAAATAATGATTGATACCATATGGGTGCAAAAAATGGGTTTATAGTACCCTCAATATCACTCTCGTTTAGGAATTCTGCACTTTTTTTTCCAAATCTAGGGCCTTATAGAAAATCAACAGGCATGCAGTATAAACTTTTAATGGTTCAGTCATATTTAGAACATGTTTATCTTCCACCCTACAAAGTTTGGTGAGGCTAGGAATAATACTTTTCAAGATATTAATGCCCAAACATGGCTCCCAGATGAGGCGTTTTTGAGAGTGTAAAAAAATGTAAAAAAGGCCGAAAAAATATAAAAACATTGGAATTGACCAAAAATATTTTAAATGCCTTAGTTTTGGGACACAAACATTATACAGACAAACTTTAAACAAAATGTGAGACGGTGTTGCAACCACTTCCCTGGACTCTGTCTGATATGACACAGAATGACCTTTATGAAACAGCGATTGACTTCAGAGGAATAACTACATAAATAGACTGTGTTCAATCTGGGTGTTACAGTGACTCACTGTTGGCGCGGTTTGCAGATTTTGGGAACATGAAAACATTATTTGTTCGGTCTGAAAAATAGCAGCAGGTATTTGCTGGTGGACCTGTATAGCTCAGTGGTTACAGCATGTTAAAAACATATTGTAATGTTAGTGAGCCATAAATAGAACCTCAGTCCACCAATGAACTCCCTGCGAATCAGTCGGGTTGAGAAAATCACATTAATGCCTGAAAGGTAAGTGTGAAAGTGTGAATCCAGTTCACTGAGTTTTCAAGGAGTTGATCAGAGCCATCTGTCACCAGCCTGCATCACCTCAGAGACGACTTCAGTTGTGACTTGTTAGTCACATAAACACCTTTTGGATTTAAATGCAAATTGAAAAGGAAGTTTATGAAGCAGTGTGCAGACATCAGAATAAATCTTGCAGTAAATCTTGTATCTTATAACAATAATGTTGCTGTGATGTCTCTAATTGATAAGGAATCACCATGAATCAGAATTCTGATTAATCCTCCACTCCACTATATTCCTGTTTATGGACAACATCATGAAAATTAATCTATAAGATGCATTTATTCCCGATTTGCTGCTGGGCCAACACTGTTAATTCATACATGCGTATTATAAAGTTGTTTTTCTTTCTCTCTCTATGTGGGAAAATGCTAAATATAGGTTTGAACATGTGCTTGTGTTTGGTTTCTGCTGGTGTGGCAGCTCATGAATGCAATAAAACTGGAGTGTTAATCTGCATTAAGAAACATAAAGAAGCAAAGAGTAGAGATGAAGATGATTTAAACCTTCATCAGTCATTTTAGTCCATCAGAGCACCAATTATGCACTAATTACTACTTTCTACTGTCTGAACTTCTTTCTCTAACTGGCTGATGTTGTCGTACTCCTGTGTGACTGGCTGCTTCTTCTTCTTCTTCTTCTTCTTCTGTTGTTCTGTTTCGCCCCCTGGTGGTCAATGTAGGACAACTGCAGCTCTGTTGCCAGTTTTTTGAGGAGCGCTGCCAGCAGCAGCTGCCTCCCCAGGGACCTGGACGATGTTACTATTCCTGACTTTTCTGATGTGAGTCGGTTTGCACCCGCAGGCCGTGATGTGAGTTCCTGCTTAGTTGCTTTTTTTTTTGTTGCCACCTGGTCCTTCGTTTCATGCACTTCACCCCGCAAGGATGGATTATTGTAGACTGGTTTGCGTCAGAGGTTAATTTGTGTGTTGACTGTGGAGACTTCCAGCTTGTCTTGTGACAGGATGTTTTTATGTGTGTGAAAGGGAATAAAACTTGCTTGAAGTGTTGTTTTGACACATAACCTGCTGTTGAATGGACCCGTCTGGTTCTACTCATATTGATTTCTGAAGTTTTGCTGGCTGTGAACTAATTATCTGCATGGTGTTGCATATTTAAATAAACTTGTGCCATTTCTTAACTTGGTGATGATCACTCTTGAATGCTTGGAGATATTGTTTCTCCTGCTGCTGTTTTGTTCGGAGGTGTTAAGGTAAATCTTCTTATCAGCGCTGAGCTGCCTGCAGTGAGGATTTCGGTACTTCCTTCCTTCCTCCAGACACACTGCCTCGTCTTGGCTCTGTGGCAACAACATCAGCCTGTGGTTGCTCTGACTGTATTTTTATTTGTCTCAACAGGTGGAAGACAGAGATTATCTTGAGAAGGTGAGCATGAAGAATAATGAAGAAGGGATTTTATAACATTTTGGAAGTTTTTTTGTACTTTTTATTGCATTAATTGCTAAAGAGTGATTTTCTCTCATTTCTCCTCAGGGGTCTCGAGCAGCTTCAGCCTTAACAGCAGCAACACTCACCTCTTTAGGTGGGACTTCCTCACGGAGAGGAAGTGGGGAAACAGCTTTAACTGTAGATGCTGAGACCTCCTTACGAGAAATCAAGGTAATGTTAAAAAGATGGAGCTTCGTAAAGACAGAGAGGATGTTTCCAGATGGATTATGGTTTTATTGTGACGCCCACACAGGAAGATTTTGATAAGACTATTATGAAAACAAGAGTTTAAAAAGACAGTCAGTCAAAAACAGGAATTTTAAGCTCAGTAGCACCAGTAATATTAAAAGAATGTCAAACTTCTGTGTATCATTGTTTCCACAATGAATCAAACATGTCAGCTCTGATTCATCAAGTCAAGCACTCGCTTTTCAGAAGAGAACTTCTGACTAAAATGTTTCTGATACCAATTTTAATACGTCTTATATTCTTATTTCTTAAATGTTTGTTTAGTTTCATCACTATTTATTTCAGTAAGTTACATTGATAGGTTCATGTACGACATAAAAGTTAAGGCTTTTTATCTTTTTCAATTTAAAATGTTCAAGACCAGATATATTATTTTGCTCCATCCAAAGATGGATAAACAATATTGATCATGAACTTATTATTGACCAGAAATGATGATGATTATTACTCATGTGGCCCCTTTTTCACAACAGATAACAGAGAAGTGTTCAGCTGTAAAACAAAACAGTCCTGCATCAGAGCAGCAGCTGTAGTGATCAGAGGATGAGGTCATTTCTCTAATGACAGTTTCTTCATTTAGACGACATGGGGCACAAATCTCACTTTCAAGGAATAAATGCAACTGATTCACTTCCTTCTGTTAAAACTTTTCTTGGGTGAAGTTCTTTGCTTTCCTCTCGTTTGTATTCTTTCTGCAAACACGTGTGTGTTGCTCCTCTCATTGTCCTGTCGCCGATATTTCTGCTTCACCTTTCCCGACGCTGTCACGCTGCTCTCCTCTGCTCACCGCTGCCGTACTGTTCACCAGGAGATTCATGAACTGAAGGATCAGATTCAAGATGTGGAAACCAAGTACACTCAGAACCTAAAAGAAGCCAAGGTATAAGCCTGAGAACCTTACAGACTCAACCCTACTCCAGACTGTTTGCTAATGGGTTTGCTGCCCCCTAACTTATACTGGTTATTGTTGACCAGTGTATCTCAAAAAGGGTCAAACATGCACATTATTAACCAACTCACTGTTATACACTGTCACTACAGACCAATAAACAACTCATAATTCAATAACTCTAAAAGGTTTAGAATTGAAACTGGAATTGGAAAGTGAAACAGTCCCAACTATAAAAAAAACTTTCCTCTCATTATCTTTTGGAGTAATACTCGTGCTTCAGGCCCAGCACACAAATATTTAGATGCACTGACAGCAGTATGAGGAAGATGTTTTCTAATTTGTGCATGAACTTGCAAACTGACAATCTAACAGGCAATGTTGCATCTGCATGTTGCTGTCTTTCTTCATTTTTGTGTGTGTGTGTTTTGGCCTTTACTCAACTTTCTACTTACCAGCATTTACAGTTGTGATTTACAGATAACTATACAGGTTTGACTTCTAAATACTTTCTTACGTTGTGTGGACTTTCTACTTGCTTCATCTATCTCGTAATCCAAACATGTATTTGATAGAGGGAAGTATGACTCTTCTGTTTTGAGTGCATGTGGTATCTGAGCATGCATCTGTTTATATTGTTTATATTCTGTATGTGTCATGACATCAGGGTGCATTAGCTGAAGTGGAGGAGAAGTACCGTAAGGCCATGGTGTCCAACGCACAGCTGGACAATGAGAAAAACAACCTGATGTACCAGGTGGACACACTCAAGGACTCGCTCATGGAGCTGGAGGAACTGCTGTCTGAGTCACGTCGGGGATATGATGAGAAAGTCAAGGTACAGTGTGCGATGATACTCTTTAAAACTGGACAGAGAGACAGAAAGAAATGATAGGAGACATGAATGACTTATATCGGAAATATGTTTGATTAATAAACCATCAATATATCAATTCATAGATCAATATGAAGGTGTTGCTCTGTTGAGAAATATAAATTAACATGTAGTGGCTTATAAGGTCACACTTTTCCTTGTTAAATGCCGCTGACGTCTGTTCAAACACTGGAAGTGACACATTTTACAGCATATTTCTAACATCAAAATCAATCATAAGTCCGTTAATATTGTTCTTTGCTTGTTTTGCAGTGATTGATTCACATAAGCTGGCTTCCACAACAACTCGGCCATCTTTATATAATAATAATAATATTTGTTTATGGAGCACAAAACCCACATTACAAAGTGCTTCACAAAAGGCAGAAAATTTATATCAACAAATTATGAAATCATGAGTATTAATGATAAAACAGATAAACCAAATCCTGTGACGCTAAGTAAGATAAAAGAAAATTTACAAAATGTTTACAGTGAACATCACTGCTCTGCAGAGGCCTACACACGTCTGGATCTTCTGCTTTCCATAAAACCATTAGAAGAATAACAAACATGCAGAGATTTGATACTTGTTTGAGCACATAGTCCTGCCTTTTATCTATAGTTACTTTATTATTACATTGTAAGCAGATGTGAGTAGAATGAAACACAGATTCAATAAAACTTCTACGTCCCAAATTCAAAGGATAATGTGACTTTAGTCATACATGGATTACAAACGTTGCATTATAGTTGGTTCAACAAGGACGAGGTTTCAAAACACTTTTCTTCAAGCAGCTATAATCAATATTTATTATTATAACAATGTATGAAATGACAATGTGTATCGTGTTAGGCATCGCTCATAGTGATGAACCTGCAGAGAATTATCAGCAGCTCTCTAGCTCTCAGCTTTACGGAGCTTTATAGCAAGTTTCAGCTCATTGTTTAGATGTCTGGCACCAACTTTACTGATTCGGTTCACTGTCGGCGCTCTCAAAGCTTCGTTTTGGGCTGCAGCAGGCAGCTGTTTTCAGAGAAAAGGCTCTAAAAATTCACTGTACACTACCTGCTCAGCACCAAACATCAAACTAGCTGGTGAACGTAGTGGAGCATTCAGCAGCTAAAGAGCCAGATATTTCCCTCAGGGGTTGGTAACAGAGCTAATAGAGAGTGAATATTGGACTCAAATTCACCGGGCGGATGTTGCTCCTTAACTGCTGGATGCAGAAATAAGCAACTGTTTGCTAACAAGTTCAACATATCAACTTAAAAGGTGAAGATATGACAGTGTTGATTCAACTTGATTGAATAACATTCTCACAATGACAACTGTTGGATCAGACAGGACCAGGTGAAGACATCACACATGACAACGACAGACATTGGTTTCCTGTACTGTTTTTGGGTGGGCTGTCATGAGATTGATGCTCAAGATGAAAACAAACAAGCTTTCTCTTGTTCCCTACAGGAATATGAGCGAGAGAAACATGCCCACACTGTGCTTCAGTTCCAGTTCAACGAAATGAAAGAGACGCTAAAACAAAGTGAAGAGCTGCTAAATGTGAGTATTTTTCCCATGGTGTGAATGTGTGTCACTATGAGACAAACAAAGCCTCACCTGACTTAGTTATTTACAAAAAAAACAAACCTCAGGAACGCTGCATGTCGGGCACATTTCACAACTTTCTTTTCACACACAGTAAAGACTCACACTGCTTTTCCCTTTTTGCAGTCTTACTCTCTTCCCCTTCAAACTTTTTTTTCCCCTTTTCCTGCTGTGTAGGAGATCCGTCAGCTTCGTATGAAACAGGAAGGTTTTGATAGAGAGATATCTGACCTACAGGAGACGGTGGAGTGGAAGGATAAAAAAATCGGGGTACGGCTTTATGAGCCCTGATGCAGCAAGTTTTATTAATTTAATCACGTTCAACATTTACTTTGACTGACATGAATTCAGTATCTCCTTTGCATGAAACTGCTTATACTTTCACTTCTTCTTGTGCACTTTTCTTTTCACTCTTCTTCTTTTGCACTCTGCCACTTGGGGGCTCCGCTCAGGCCTTAGAGCGACAGAAAGAATACACAGATGCGATCCGAATCGAGCGAGATGAGCTCAGAGAGGAGGTGGTGAAGCTGAAAGACATTCTGAAGGTACTCGGTCAAGTGTGTGGATGCTTATTTCTCCTGTGATTCAAACGACATTAATCAAACTCCAAGTTAAGTCTGTGTGTTTGGTTTTTGAAGCAAATGTGCGTGAAACTTTTAATTAAGCTAGAAAGTATTTGCTTCAGTGAATGTGTGATCTTAATCATGCTTACAGTGCAAATATGCCCCAGATCTGCCTTTTTACCATTGTTTTAAATGTTATTTTTGGACATGTTATTAGATTTTTGCTTTACTTTTTTGCAAATGACTTTTATGGGTGTTTTTTTCCCCCCAAAATCAAATAAACTGCATTTATATTACAACTTTTTTAAGGTGTGTGATCTTATAGAGCTTACATTTGAGGTTCTATTTTGTCCAGAAACATGGAATAGTTTTGGGACCTGATCTGAACGTCAATGGGGACGTCGATGAGACGGTAACCGATGGGACCTCCGATGGAGACTCTGCTGCCCAACCGGCTCAGGATTCCCAGACCTCCCAGCCAGAGGGGAACAGCATGCTCGGTAAACACACTGTGAAAACAACTTCCTTTCTTCTTCCTGCATGGCTCAGCATGAAAATAACTGAAGACTTTCATTCCAAAATGTTTCAGATTAGTGTTGAGACAGAAAATAAATCAATAATCATTAAATCTTGAGTCGTAAGATTACATTTTTTTTCCCGATACATGTCTGAATTTTCAAAAAGTGAATATCTCGATGATTTTGGATTGAACTCTTCAGTTTTGCATATTGTTCATCACTTTAACTCTGATTTGCACTAACCTTGCACTAACTTATTGTCAATAAATCTCATGCGCAGAGCCAAACCAACAATGAATTGATCTACATATGAGTATTGTGTGTGTATCCGAAGTCTGATATGTCTTATTCCTCTGTGCCGTAGACCTCCACTATTATGAGCCACACAGCTGCACTGTGTTACATGTCATGCGCAGGAACACGGTTCAGTTTATAGAGCTTCGCTACCTTGTTGACTTTGTACTGAAGTTCTTTGAGAAATTTATAATGTAGTACAAAGTTGAGGTTGTGATACAGAAGATAACAAGCTAGTGATGCTCTGTAAACTGAACCACGTTCCAACACATGCTCAGTGGCATCTTACAAGGAGCTCCTCTCTTATCTAGTCTTTGGAGCCGTGCCCTTTGTGGCAAAGAAACATGTCACCCAGTGCAGCATTGATGTGTTTTTAATAGTCTTTGGGCAACAACGGAGGTCTACAGCACAAAGGAATAAGATATATCAGGCTTTGGATACACAAACAATACTAGTAGGATGAGTTGGTTTGGCTCTGCACATGAGATTTGATTACAATAAGAAAAATATAGAAAATCACCAGCCTTATCCTTTTAAGCAACATCTACTGCATATCTTGCTTTCCTGTAGAAACATTAACAATCAGCAAAGACTCACTTTGTCTTCATCACTAATGTTTGTTATTTTTTCTCTCACACCGTTTTCATCATTTCAACTTACATCTTAGTCAAAATAAACTGTGTTTATGTGGGAGTTGACAGGTATCTTGTGGCACAGTGATTTGATTAAATGGTATAAATCATTAATTTGAAGGTTCTTTTTCAAAGTAGACACTAAAACTTGCATTGATATACTGAAATCATACTTTTTTTTTTTCTTTGTGAAAACCACCAGTATCGTGATTTCAAGACTTAAGACTTACTTTTCTCAAGCCGGCGGCCTCTCGCTTCTCCTCTTTCGCGTTGATGTACTTGGGACCAAGAACTTTCGGTGTTCCTCCTGCCTTTCTTCTACTTTTTCCTCTCGTGCTTCTCTTGGTCATCTTGGCTCTGTGCTTCTCTTTCTGGCCACTGAATCAATCAGGTGTTCTGCCTTACTTTACCTTGACTTCTGCTATTACACTTTCTGCTGAAGGTTACACTTTTTAAAAATCATATCTTCTATCACCGTCTGCTCTTCATGATCTCTCAGGCAGCACAGAGGAGACTCAGTTGAGAAGTAGCGGAGAGGAAGAGGTGGATCCAGAGAAGCATCAAGAAATTCTTGAGGAAGCAGAAAAGAATCATTTGAGCTCTGACATGCTCTGTAATGTGTCCGCTGTGGAAACATCAAGCAAAGAACAGCCGACAGAAGAGCAACAGACATGCTTACCCACAGAGGAAGACAGTGTTGGAGAAACTGAAAGCAACGATTTACAAGTTGACATTAATAAAAATCCAATCACAGAAGCCAAAGATGTAATCGTTTGCAGCCCTGAGTCTCAAGAGATTGTAACAAGTCCTGAGGAAAATGTTGCAGGAACAGAAATGCTTAAGGGGGGAGATTTAGGGGAGACAAGCAACCCAGATTTAGGAGAGACAGGAACTGACAGTGTCGACGCACATGGTGCTGACGTTAGAGAGACGAGTAACAACCTTGCTGAAGTGCAAGAAAACAAACAGGAAGAAGTTGAGGAAAGTAATTTGAGAAATACAGAATCATGCCCTCAGCAAAAAGTCACAGAAGATGTTATGAAAGAACCTGATGAGTCCATCCAAGATGTATCAAACACTGAACCCCATCAAGAGCCTGAGAATGCTGAAGATGCAGAGAATGACGAGGCAGACGAAATATTAAATAAATCTCAAGCTCAGGGAGCTACCGCTTCTGGGAAAAAGAAAAAAAGGAAGAAGAGAGGCAAAAAGAAAGGAGGAAATGAGGAAAAAAAGCAACAAAAAGATGCAAAGGAGGAAAACGGGAATGATAAAGAAAACGGCAAAACAAAAAAAGACGTCAAATTGGCTGCAAGAAATAACGGGTCAACAACAGAACCTGATAATGATGTTTCTGTCACTGAAACCCTCAAAGAATCAAAGACGGATGAAGTTATGAATGATGCCATAGAAGAAGTAAAGCCCACTGAAACCCTTTCTCACGTTGAAACTCTCCAAGAATCAAGAGGTGATGATGTTACGGGTGAACAGAAGGAGGAACAAAGTCTGGAAACTGAGACAGTAGACGTAACAGAGGCAGTGGCGCCCACTGAAAATGTTTGTCTCACTGAAACGCCCAATGAATCCAGAACAGATCACGTTAAGGATGAGCAGGACATGGAGCAAACTTCAGAAACAGAGAAAGTAGAAGAAGTGGAATCTAAAACGAATCCTGATACGGAGGCATCTGATCTTATTGACAACTCCAAAGGTACCGAGAGCACTGATGGCCTCAACAAAGAATGTACTTCTAGTGTAGATAACTCTAAAAGTGGAGACATCACAACCGAAGGCGACGTCCATACTGAATCAGGAATTGTTAATAAGGAAGAGGATGATGAGATGAAATCTGAACGCACAACTGAAAACCCTGAAAACACAAACTGTAATGAAGATACTGAAGCTGAATCACATGTTCCAAGCAATGACGACGCTACCGTTGACAAATCTGAACGCACAAACGATACTGAGACTGTGGATAACACGTCTGTTTCTGATAAAAGTCCTGAAGAGGCAACTGAGACTGCCAAAGATGATGAGGAGCCAGGAGCAGAGACTCACCAAGAATCCATTTCTCCCAGTCAGGATGATGACAAATCAGAAAAGGAGGAGCTGAGTGAAGAATTGAGGGAATCTGAGGATTTAGTGGAGCCAGACAACTCTTCACACGATGAAAAAAGTGATAACGTATCAATAACGAAACATACTGATGCCCTTGAAACTGAAAAAAGCTGTTTGGAGACTGCGGCTCAGGCTGAACAGCTGGATAATGTAGAAAGCCAAACGGTAGAGTGTGCGGATCAGGTTGATGAATCAAACATGGAAGTGTCCTCAGAAACAGAACAGATCAATACCAGTGAGATAATAAAGACACCAGACTCTCCAAAAGAAGCTACTGAGGTCGCTTCCTTAATCGAGCAGGACCAAAACAATGAAGAATCAGCTTCTGCAGAAGATCCTGAACATAAAATCAGTCAAAATGACCAGGAAAGTGAGAAATGTCAGCAGGAATCCAGCAAAGAAAAAACTGAGGATGATAATTCACCTCAACCCACCCAGCAGGAAATTGATGAAGAGGACGGTGATGACGACGAAGGGCAGTCTTTTGACTTTGATGACATGGATATAGAGGCGGCTATAGACATGAATTCCCCTAAAGAACCAGAACAGGAAGGAGTTGAGGAGGGTGTTGAAGTCAATTCAGATGAGAGCAACGATGGTAGTTCAAATGAAAAAACACAAGACGAGCCGGTCGATAGCAAAGACGAGAAGTGTACGGTTGACCAGGTAGATGCACCAGATAAAGAGTCTGATACTAAACCTCAAGACGACCAAAACTCATCGGCTCACGAGGAAACCGCGTCTGAAAACGTGGAAAACGAGCCGCAGGAGAACGTAGGTGTAGCAGATGTAAAGGAAGAGGACGCTGTTGTAGAAAGCAACAGCGCAGAAGACGTGAACCAGGCGATGTCTTCATCAGTGGAGGAAGGATTAGATGCCATTAAACACGAAATGCAGGGTGAAGATTTACCAAAGAGTGAAGACCAAGGGGGCGACAACAAAGAGCCTCCACCTTCGGGGAAAGACGTGAAAAAGAACGGCAAGAAAGGCAAAGCCAAGGGCAAAGAGGAATGTAAGATGTCTTAGCTTATACAGTTATGGTATATATATAGTTTAGATATATATTATTTGATTCACCGTCTACTTTTTTTTTGCTTAGCTGTTTACAAAGTGGTAAAATAAATGTCAAAGCACTTTGATTACTGTCCCAAATTAACATTGATGTAAGTATATGTATATTATTTTTAAATTAAATACATGAAAACAATCCATGGTCAAAAAAAACACCTATTTTCACTGAGGTCATGTGTGTGAAGAATTGAATTTGTGGAGAGATGATGATGTAAATTGCGAGGTAACCGTAGATTTTACTATTGGACCTGTTGACAATATAAGGAGATAAAACTTAACTTGATACTGTAAGTCGGGTAACATTTATTTTGTCATTGATGCACATTTATCATGCTGCTTGTAATGTTTCATTGATACTGTTTCTCTGTGACTGCATCACAGAACATTTGTTGTGCTACAATTCCAGGAACTCATTCATATATTCATTTATTCATGTCATAGGGGATCAATAAATAAAACAAACTGTTCATTGGAAATTATGATGAAGACTTTACTTTTAACTAGCTTCTACATGCACTAGCTGTTCTGTTCATGGTTCAAATTAAACATGCTTGGAAACGCTGTTGTTTAAGTTCAACAAAGCCATTTTTCACCTTTAGAGGACTGTAAATCCTAAAGCACATAAATGTTTGATAAATGTATGTTGCATTTTGTTGCACTTGAATGGAAAAGATGAATGTGGCCGTCTACAATGAAATGACAATAAACACCCTGCTGTTACAGTTTGTCATTTTGATCTGATTGCATTTTTCTTTATTTCTTTTTTTTTTTTTAATTCTTGAATTATGTAATGGAAAGCAAGACATCATAACATCACAACAAATCATCTCATCCTGATTAACGATTAACCAATCAACAGAAAATTAATCAACTATTTTGATAAGTTAATTGTTTTAAGTCATTTTTTAAGGAGACATATCACACTTTTTGTGATTTTAAGTTATTTTTATACTGTTATAATATCGGATGTCTGTTAAACATGGTCAAAGGTCCAAAATTTGAGGTGAACAAATGTAAAAATTCTCCCTGAAAATAAAAAGTCAGCCTTCTCTAAACACTCTGTTTGCAAAGTTTCCTCTACTTCCTTCTCGTGATGACATCAGAGTGTTCGTGCGTGCCCACATGCGGTCGTCCGTTCTGTAGCCTTTGTTTGGCACTAAGATTTGTTCACGTTCTCCACTCGCACATTTCGGCTCCAACATGTACGGATGTATTTGAGAAGTTGATATTTCAAGTAAAGAACAAGAAAAAGCAGTGCAATCCTGCTACTACTGTTTGTTTACGTAGCCTCCCAAGCCTCCGAGAGGCAGCTTCTGGGAGCTGACCAATCAGAACACAGTGGACTCATCAGGAGGCGGGCCTTAAAGAGACAGGATCTAAAACTACCTGTTTCAGACAGAGGCTGAAATTAGGGGCTGCATAAAGGGCCAGTATATGATATATGAGTTTTTTAAACTGTAAATCATGCGAAGATATTCCAGCAGAGCCCCAGAATAAAAATGTAGACCTGGAAATGCATGTGATACATCCCCTTTAAGAAAAAGTGCCCTAATTCTCTGACTCCAGTTTCTCAAACATGAATATTTTCTTTCTTTGGTCGTCTATGATAATAAATTGAATATTTTTGAGTTGTGGACTGTTGGTTGGGACAAAAGAAGACATTTGCAGGTGTCACCTTGGCCTTTAGGAATCAATAATCAACATTTTTCATCATTTTCTAACATTTTATAGGCCAAACGACAGTTTAATCTGTAATAATCGTTAGTTGCAGCCCTAATCCAGATCAAACTCCACTCATGGTTCACCTCTTTTTTCATTCAGCACATTTACCTCCTTATTTGGTCACATAGTGTGAACGTAGTCCCTACGTGCTGTGTGCCCTTGCATTGACCCTCTGGTCCACAGTTTTTGCATGCTAACTTTCCCCCCTCACACTCCACTCCATCACTCCCTCATGGATGCCTGCTCTGTTGCATGCATCAACCTCCCACCCTGACCCAGCCCCCTCCCACCATCTCCCTGGCTCCTCACACCCCTGGTATGTTAACTTATTTTTTCTTTTTAAAGACCAACAGTAACAGTTTTGATTATTGTTGTTAAAATCTGTATTGTATTATGGCATTGTGATGCATGACGACCCATTTGCATTATTATATGTGACCAAGACTTAGATGTGAATTAAGCTTTTCTGAGATGTGAATTGTTTTTTCCTCAAACATGTGCTTTGTCTTACAGAGATTCGCCTGAGGAAATTGGTGGATGAGCGTGAAAAAATGATAGAACAGGTGAGTCTGTGGTTCGTCTGTAGTTTATTTCCAGTTGAAACGTAGTCCTACAGTGAAAATTTACATTAAGAAGCAAAGTGGTGTATCAAAAGAGAGATCTTTTGAACACATACAGTAGTTTACTTTGAGTCAATCCCACTTATAATCAGTCCTGCTGCTGTAAATACTCACTAGAGCACCAAACATGCTGAAAATAGTCCCCAACAAATGTTACACTTGCTAAAAACTACAGTGCTCAGCTTTTTTAGGAAATTACTTTTTTTTTAATTGAACCAGTATATTAGTGATCTGTTTTTAAAGCTGCATTTATCAATATTTTTATACAAACATTAGATTCAACTAGTTATCACCATTATCCATGTCTCCCGCTCTCTATGACAGCAGACTTTTCACTCCGCCTTCGTTGCTGTTTGGAGCAACTCTGGACACTGTTGTGACAACACATCATATGAACTAGTTCTGATTGCACACTAACTAACCCTCATGGAGCTTTTCTGCTGTTTTTAGATTTGACCATCATCATAACATGCACAAAAACATTCTCAGCTGTGTCCTGGTGAATGTGAGCTGTCACGTGTTCCTCATGGAGACTGTGGATGTTGTAGCCGAGTGTGTTACTCATCAGCTGATGTGTTACAGGTAAAGAAGCTAAAGTCTCAGCTGGAACAGAAGACGCAGAGAAACGGCACAGAGAGCGGTTCGAACCCAGACGGTGAAATCGTTGAAAACGGCAACGATGCCAACATAATAGAAGTGCAGAGTAAGTTCGTACTCTAAGCACAGAAGCAGTCCTGTGGAAGTTTGCTACTTTAAAATAGGCTCATAATTTTTCAAGTGTGTCTTAAAACAACAGTCAGGAAAGAGGTTTTCCTCGCTGTAATCATTCTTCCTGTTCATACTGGCTATTAAAAGATCTCCTTCAAATGTGTTTTCAATGTAAGTGATGGAGGCCAAAATCCACAATGTGTCCACACAGTCATTGAAAAGTTGATGTGAAGCTTAACTGAGGCTTCAACAGTCTGAGTTAGTCATATCAAGAGGATATCTGACACATTTACAGTCTTTTTAGCATCAAATTCCCTTTTTGTGTTTCCTCGGACAGTGTTTCCCTGTTGAGCTGCAGTGGAAGTATAGTAACAAAAAGAGGAACTTTGGCACTAAAAAGACTGTAACTTTGAAAGATATCTACTTGATTTGACTTATTTGGACGCTGAAGCTTCATATTAGCTTCAGATAAACTTTTAAATACATTTTTGCACAGAAGGAGGACTGTGGATTTAGTCTCCCATCACTTACATTGTAGGTGCATCATGAAGGGATCTTCTAATGGTCAGTATGAACAGGAAGAATGATTACAGCAAGAAAAACATGTGTCAATGTTTATTTGGGCTCCTGACTGTTGTTTTAAGACAACTCAAGATTAATTTTGCTTTTGCTCTTTCTTTTTTTTTCAGGAGATTCCAACAGACAAATAAGTGAGATGAAGTTCAAACTAGTGAAGGCAGAGCAAGAAGTGACTGCTTTAGAACAAAATGTAAGCTAAGATAAGACTATAAATTCATAGCACACTTGAAAACATGAAAATATGTTCAGTTAAGAAGTCAATTTCTTTGGTTTCCAGGTGACCAGACTTGAGGGTCAGGTGACGCGCTACAAGTCTGCATCAGAGAACTCGGAGAAAGTGGAGGACGAGCTAAAAGCAGAGAAACGGAAACTACAGAGAGAGGTGTAGTGTTGTTTTTTTTATGCTGCAAAGATTAACAGAGAGCATATTTAACAGGTTGTTTAATTTGCAATATCTTTTCTCTTCTTCTTCTTCTTCTCTCCATCTGACCCAACAGTTGCGGTCAGCACTGGACAAGATCGATGAACTCGAGTCAAACAACAGCCACCTCTCTAAACGACTGGAGAAGATGAAGTCGAGTCGCGGCATGGCACAGACTCCATAGCAATATACACCTCCTCTGTATCCAAGACTGGCTGATCACTTGGAAAAGAGAACATCTGCTTGAGAGCAACCTTAAGAGAAAAAAAAAAGGAGAAAAAAAAAAAATCAAGAAACTTAGTTATCATATCCACAGAATAGAGAACACAAACAAGCAATGTGCCATTTCTTTGTCTATTTTCTGTCTGATGATGAGAATGCCGCTTTGCTTTGTGCACACATGAAGTTCATGAAAACGAAGGGAAGCGGATGCTTGTGTACTTCAAGACTTTGGTTGAAACTCTGAAGTTTAGCAGCACTCATGGCTGAAGGAGAAGGGCCACATGGAAAGTCCTGGGACTGCACAGCACCAAGACAAAAAAAAAAAGACTTCTCTGTTAAGTTTTAGCGAGAGACAAAACGTTGCACTGCCCTCTTTCTGCTGCCTCTCGTCAAGATTCAAGATATTTTACTTGCCTTGCTCACACGGAGTGCAGAGACATTCAAGAAAAGACAGAACACGGTGCAGTGATCAGTACCAACGTCCACCATATGGCCCAAGACTGTTACCTTCAGAGGGCATGAGTGCTTTGTGTGTGTTTGTGAATGAAAGAGAACATTTATGTGTATTTTTTTTCCTCGTCTGACCTTTTCCTCATTTGCATCCAAAGCCAAACTATTTTTAAAGACTTACAAATGTGCAGATGTGTTTTTAGGGAGCACCCCCCCCAACACAGTATAACCATCACAGTCAACAAATCACCAGCTTTCAATACAGTTGCTAAGTGGGAGCTTCCCCTCTCTATATTCCCATTTCAACATCTTTCTTTAAACGATATCCTCAATATTACTGAACATAGAAACACAGGACTCTCCCGGGTAATGTAACGATCCTATGGGATTATAATATGACCACTGATTTCAGTTATTTTAACTCAGTTTACAAGCAGCAACGTTTTATCTATGATTTTGAGGCTAAGACTACAATACCCATGAGCCTCGACCGGCGTAGCTATGAGGTTGTAAACAATAGACATAGCTGTTGTTTTCACCCAGAAGTGACCCAGAAATTAATTATTCTGTCTTCTGTTAGCGGTGCACCTGACTGAATTTTAAGATCAGTGATTGGCTGGTCTCTTGCTGAATGCACCTTGGGAGTCGTAGTTAACTTTTACCCGGAAATTTCTGTCTTGTACCTTTAACTTTTTATCAAAGAAGCAGATAATTTCTGATGCAGTTGCGCTAACTGTGAGTCACGTAATGTTGTCTATGGAAAAAAATGAAAGAGGCTTTTACTTCCTGAAGCAGGGCTCCCACTTTGCAACTCTATTGTAGTTCCTTTATATTTATGTAGCTAGCAGCCTGATGCAGGTAATTGAATGTTGAACAGCTGATGCCCAACAACAGCTTGACCCACAGCGTGTAACCTTCCTTCCACTAAGATACAATAATATTTTCGAGCTTTTTCCTGCTTCGTATCACTGGTTTGCTTTTGTGCACACACTTAATTGCTGAGACTTAAGAAATGTGACAACAGGGACTCAAAGCGGTGAAAGCAGGAGACACTGAACACACTGGGGAGATGCTGCTTCACTGTTTACAAAGCTTTAAAATGTTTGTAAGGAAACATAAAGAACTGTAATCTTTGTGCAATAAAATTTCAAACCATATTGTATCTGCATGTGTGCATTTTAGTCCTGGACTCATAAACCTGTGACTTATTGTAAGGTTGATACTCCACATATCAAGCTTTATTCCACAAATGTTCTCAGCCGTCTTTACTTCATCAAGGTTGTTGCTTGTTCTGGAGCTTTTGACCATGTTACACAGTCCTCATCCACAGATGTATGGAACTGTAGATGTTCAAACCGTCAGGGATTCTCAGCGCTTTAACAGATCCTTGTCTATGTTTGCTTAAAAGTTGACAACTGAGCAAACTCCATCTGCTGATGAAGGCCGTGTGATATGGTTGAAAGCTCTGGGACAAGCTAGTGAGTGGACCTTGAGTCGAGATTATTTTGTCAATATCTGAGGTTGTTTCCAGTTTCATGTGAAGTCAAACGTAAATCACCATAAATCCTACAGTATATATAATCATTAAAACTGTTTATCTTAGAGGATAAATTATTTACTCTTGGTGGATAAAAATAGTTTTCAAGAAAAATATAAATGTTCTAAATCCACCAGTATGTTAATGG
Source organism: Thunnus maccoyii (assembly GCF_910596095.1). Lineage (NCBI taxonomy): Eukaryota > Metazoa > Chordata > Actinopteri > Scombriformes > Scombridae > Thunnus > Thunnus maccoyii. Next base: position 6,011,561 of record NC_056543.1, read on the forward strand.
AGTCTTCAAATCTTGAAAGATAAGTTGTTTCTCTGGAGCACTTTATATCTGAGTTAAAAGATTTTGGAGGAGTTCACTGATTTACATTTGTTTTCAAAAAATGGTAATTTTTTTGAGAAAACTGAAAACCGACTGTTGATTGACTTAGACCTTAGTTCATGCTTTCCTTAAGTGTTAAAAACCCAAACAGGTGTTTTCAGTTCCTCTGGCTGATTACATCTCTGCACATGTTGAAGTTGGATGGAGCTACGAGGTCATTAAAACTTCACGAGCCAATAAGAACGTTAAAGGTGAAGTTTCTCCCACTTTAACAGGTGCAACAAAACAAATGGAAGGTCAGAAGTGTCAAACACTGTGTTTGAATGAGGAGCCTAATAAGGCAAAATAAACTCGTGTTGAGCCAGAGATGTGTAGTTCTGAAAATTAGTGAAGCATAGACAGCTCTTTGACATGTTAACATGATAATAATACTGTTATCATATGAATAATCAATGCATTTTTACATTAAAGCCTTTAAACAAAATACAGTGGTGCCCACAGAAAAAAGGAAAAGTAAAGGAGATCAATGAGGAAATTAAACCTGTGAGTACTAAACGATAAAAGACTGAAAGACAACAACGAAAAACATAAAATGTATTTAGACAAAACATTCTATAAAGTTGTAACGTCGTAATTATGATCATGTATATTTTTCTTGTCAACATAAAACAATAATGAGTAAATAAAATAAGTATATATATTAAAAATACATATAATGTAAATATTAATAGTACTTTTATTTATCATGCAACACTGTTATTTATCATTTATTCAACGATTATTTATGATTGGCATGTTGTCTTCTGTACCTAGTATATATTATGATATATATAGTATTCCTCTTGTAAAGTCACATGACTGATGGATTATATGACGACACCACCGTGGTTGAAGGTGAGACAGACACACAGGTTTGGGGAATAAATCATGCTGTAACGGAGTGACGGTAACTTTAAGATGGTTTACATAAAGTCCCCCTATTTTAGCTTTTATAAGCAGTTTATAAACAGTTAATAAATGGTTTTAAACACACTGTATTTTAGTTATAAGCAAATATAAGTGCAACAACTATAACTCACAGTGGAGGCTGTTGTATACAGTTAATGAAGGACAATATAGTTAAACACAGTTATAATAATATAAAATCTGTCTTCAGAACAGAAGTTATATTTGCTGACAAATACTGAACATAAATAAACACTTCAACATATCATTATATATGCTTACATTTACATTATAGTGTGTTATAAGTGATTTATTAAATGTTTATATACTACTCATAAAGGCTAGATAGGAGGAAGTAAAATGTTATTTTGCTGGACTTGTGTTGATTCTCTCTGCAGTCTGCACCTCACTGTGTGTGTTGTCAAAATTAGAAACAATAGATAAAGAATAATATCTTGAAGAATACTTCAAGATAAATATGTGAAAGTAATGATGTGCAGAAATGTCTACTGTAAAAGAAGCTCAGGAGGTGGAACGCTGTAGGTGACTCAAAATATCAACATCACATGTTTATGACTTTTAAGAGAAAAGACAAAAAGCTCTGCTGTTATTTTAATCTTTATGAAATGTATTAACAAGTATAATAAAGACTTTTTCAGCAGGAAGTCAAAATGAACAAAACAAAGCAAAACTCAAATTCATTAGAGGTGTTTTATGATTTACATCACAGTTCTCTGGACTCTCATCCAGGTTTGGAGGTAGGACTGCTGGGTAATGTGCTGTTCAAGTCCTCTTGTGTATTTGTGTTTAACAAACTGTCACAGTACGTCCGCTTTTGGATACGTTGAATCATACGGCGACCGTAGAAGTCCCTATAATCAGGTGGAAGTTCATCCAGAGTGTGCAGCGCTCTCTCCAGTGCCTGAAGGGCTCGAGTTGCAGCCACGGGGTCTTTATTACCGTACGGGTCCTTTTTATCGTAGCTGTCTGCAGGTAGATGGCACCAGAACACGTTGACACCCACACCAAACTGCAGCGCCAGGGTGTTATGGAACCACAGAGCTGGAGAAACAGTGACACTGGATTACGAAACGTCTTTCATATATAAGGAACTGATTACTTAAATTCTTTGTTAATATATTACAGCAGCAAGTACTAACTGTGTGATGTGTTTCATCAGTGTTAAGATCAAAGAGGATATAACATGCACATTTCCAGGTCTATATTTATATTACTGGAATATCTTTGCATGATTTACCGTTTTAAAAACTCCCTATTTATCTTATACTGTCTCTTTATGCAGCCCCTCAGTTCAGCCTCTGTCTGAAACAGGCTGTTTTAACTCCTGTCCCTTTAAGACCCCCCTCCTGATGAGCCCACTCTGTTCTGATTGGCCAGTTTCAGGAAACTTCCTCCGGTTCCAGAGACTATGTAAACAAACAATAGTCGCAGGATATCACTTCTTTTTCCTGTTTTTTACTCTAAAAACTTTTCAAATACAGCCATACATGAGCCTGAATCCGATCCAAAATATGCAAGTGGACAACGTGAACAACTCGTGGAACAACGTTAGCAACAAGGCTACAGAACAGACGGCTGTTTGTGGGCATGTGTGAATAATCTGATGTCATCATGAGGAGGAAGTAGAGGAAACTTTACAAACGAAGCATTCAGACCAGGCTGAAGCCCTGGCTTTTGATTTGCAGGCAGCATTTTTACATACTTCACGTCAAGTTTTGGAACTTTAACCATCTTTAACGTAGATTTCAAACATTATAACACTATGTAAACAACTGAAAATCACAAAAAGTGTTATGTCCCCTTTAAGCTTTCTCCAGACTTGTTTTCCTGAGTTTTTTATAAAAACAAATGATACTATGATGCCATTTTCTGGAGGAATTGATTAATGTGAACAGTCGGCCTTACCAGGGATAAAAAGCAGATCTCCAGGCTCCAGCACACACTCGTATCTCTTTGCCTTCACAAACTCAGGAAACAGTTTCAAGTCTGGGGAGTCGATGTCCAGGACCTCTGATTTATCACCTGATGGATTCAATTATCATTAAAAATTACATTATAATATCATACCATCTCGTTCATCCCAACAAATGGCATCAATGTCAGAGCTGAGTATGAATGTGCACCAGGCTGATATATTGGAGAAATCTCATCAATATAAACATTCAAACCATCATCCCATAGCTACTTGCCTGACAGATAAAGGTGCAGTGCATCCTGCGGGCTGTAAAGAACCACCCTCTTCATCCCTGTCACCTGAGCCAGCAGGTTATCCATCACCTGAGGAAATGAACACCCAAAGACAAGAAGCGAGAGAGCTTATTGAGGCGAGACTCCTAGAAACTAAATTGCAAAAAATGTTATTTCCTGGAGAAGAACAGTTCTAAAAACTCAGACACAATGACCCAGAATAAAGTAAACCTGAGCTGTGAGTCTCTGTAGTCAATGATTTAAATCCTCCAAGCACACAAGATGTATAAACGTTAATATACATACATCCCCGCACTGACTTTCTGCTCTGTATGAAGCATCAGACTCTGCTTGCTGCCAAAATCTTACTGCCGACCTATTTTTTCAAACCTGTGGACCACCTTGCAGCTCCTCCACCACATAATACAACACTCACATCGTAATGCGTCCACAGCTGCAGACCACAGGAGCTGATGCGGAAGACACTGGAGAAAAACTGATCGGGGTCAAAGAAGTGTGGGGTATGAAAATCCTCCGCCAAGTCTGGGAACTGTTTACTCAGATCAGCAGGTTCCTGCAAGACAGAAACGTACCTGTGTCACTTTCACATTTATATTTCTGGTCTGTATTCACAAACATCCTCAGGATAAAGGTAGCTCTGAACTGGCCAAGTTAGAAGAAACTCCTAAACATAAGGAACGTGTTAGTCCTAATTCAGGACTCCTTCAGTTTTTGGTCTGAGACGAATTCACAAAGCATTTCATGTTGCACGAGTTCATAAGGATTCAATCAGTGTAGCTAAAACACAATAACATGAGAGATGAGGGTTAACACAACTCTCCACTATTTGAACACTGGAAAAATGCAGTTTTAGATTACAACCACCGTCTGTCAGAATTATTCATCAAACTAAAATTACATTCTTCAGGTCCCATCCATTTTCTTTTCTTTGACAGTTTAAGTCTACAAATTCAGCCAGTCTGCCGCACCATGTGTACTGATGAATATTTTCCTTAAAGATCCCCTCCAGACACGTTTTAGGACTTATAAAAATCCTCTGCTTGGAATAATAAATTGTGTCTGGCATGTTTTTTTCCAAAAACATAAATGTTACCTTGTCAAAAATCATATTGTTTATTTCAAAAGTTTAACCGCTGGACACAAGATGTCTCCTTGTGAAGGTGAATACCAGACCAGGACCGACTCCAAACTAGCTGTGATGTCACAAATCACGCTTGCAGGTACTCGCCTTAAACTCAGATTTAAGGTGAGAACAAAGAAACTTTCCACTTTCAGCAGAAGAATGTGAAAACAAACTCTGCACCTACGTCATTCTGCACAGCGAAGTTCAAACATGCAATTAAAGGAGCAAGAAGGAAAAACACATTTTTGACTGGAGGGGAACTTTAATATTAGATCACTGTGGAGATAGTGACTAAGTTCATTCATGAAACATGATGTTATCCGTAGCAACGGGGTAAACACCATCCCTTTCTCTTAGCTCAGGATTTCTCACATTTCCTTTCTAAAAGTTGATCTCAGCAGCTTTGTTCCTCCTAAACAGCTCCTAGTGGTAACAGCCAGACTGAAAACATTTTTGCTTTATACATTTAGAAATATGCAATAAAAAATCTGTATTTTAGTTGTTTGAGGATGTGACAAGTATACATGGTAATGTTTCATCTTTTCAATACCTTTCGGACGTCCTCGCCCAGCGATCGAAGATAATAACTCTCATCCTGAAACAGAACACACAGGTTCGTCTTATTAAAACAATAAAACATCCTGTAAAAAATATTATTGTAAGAGTCACTTCAGTACATCATTGTAGCTGGTAAATTGTTTATACTGTTATCACATGTTATATACTGTATGTTATAATATTATTTAAATTCATACAATAGTTAAGTCATATTTTGAATAGTGTTTTATAAATGGATTACACTAAGAATGTACTTATTTTTGCTATTATCTTTTCTTTAAGTACTATAATAATTGGTTATAGAGCTACAACAATTAGTGGATCAATCGATTAGTCAATCAACAGAAAATTAATCGCCAACTATTGTGATAATGGATTAATTGTTTTGAGTCATTTTTTGATTTTTTGGTTGGGACACAAGACATTTTCAGTTGCATCTTGGGGTTGGGAAACAGTGATCGACATTTTATAGAATAAACCACTAATCGATCAATCGAGAAAATGACTGAAAGATTAATTGATAATGAAAATAATCATTAGTTGCAGCTGTAATTGGTTATTTACGATAGTTGATAGGGACGTAAGACAGTTTTAATGTGCATGGGTAAAAAAGTTTAGCAACAACGTGGTGGTAAGATGTGAAGAAGCCTGCAAAAACAAGCTTTCAATCGTGTGATAACGTGCAAGAATGTGTTTGTTACAGTGTAGGAACAGAACATGAAGTCAGTAATGGACCTGACGCAGGTTGTTGTGATATATAATTTCCCTTTTGGACTTGTGAGAATTTTGGGGTTTTCACAAGAAAGTTGGATTCGATTCAGTGGAACATGACTCAAAACTAAGATACACCACAGAGGAAGTGGCCTGTAGGAAACTGGAGCGTGATGAAACAGCCACTTTAGTTATTTTATGATATTTACCTCACACAGGAAGAAGTCAGAGTGTTTTTTCTCAGATGCCCTTTTCACAAACTCATTGAATGGCAGAGTCCTGTGAATATGAGACAAAGATGAGAAATCTGCAGAGACGGAGGACTGATTTATGTGTGTGAGAGAGAAAGACAAAGAGAGGAAGAGCTCACTTGTACACAAAGTTTTTGTGAAGGAAGTTCATCTGTGGCACAGTGGATACGTGAATTTTCACCTCCTTGTTTCCTCCTTTTTGTCCAAGATACTCCACTGTCCACTTTTCCAGGCACGGTCCGAGACACACACCTCTCAGCACGGCTGGCCTTCGCTGGAAAATAATAATTACATTTTATCTGTAGGTGCAGGTTGCAAATAAAGGTACACATGATCTAATATGATACACAACTCAACAGGGAAACACTGTCCGAGAAAACACAAAGAGGGAATTCGATGCTAAAAAGACTGTAAATGTGTCAGATATCCACTTGATATGACTAACTCAGACTGATGAAGCCTCATATAAGCTTCACATCAACTTTTAAATTCATTTTTGCACTAAATGACTGTGTGGACACACTGTGGATTTTGGTCTCCATCACTTACATTGAAAGCACATTTGAAGGGGAACTTTTAATAGCCAGTATGAACTGGAGGAATGTTTGCAGCGAGGAAAACCTCTTTCACTGTTCATATGGACACCTGACTGTTGTTTTAAGACAGACTAAAAAAACTGTGAACCTGTCCTTTAACCTAATGCGAAATCTTTCCTTTTCGTTGGAGACGATGATGATATGATCTTACCTGTGGATAAATATCTCGCAGAAAAACATCTCTGTCTACTTCTGTAAATATCGGCACAGGTATTTTCTCCTGAAACTCCATTTAACATGATTAGCTGAGAAAAATCACAAGCTAGTGAAGGTAAACAGCAGCGGGTGTCACAGTATTAGTGTTCCCCACAGAAACGACAGACGACTGAGTCAGAGCCGACTGCAAAAAAAAAAACAACAAAAAAAACAAAAAAAAGCAACAGGCCTTTAAATTACAACATTGTTTTTTTCAAAATGAATTTCATAAACAGCACTCATTTAAATTAGTTTTATCTGTTTTTAAAAAGATAATGTTTTTTTTATGATTTGTCTGTTTCATTTTGCTGCCTTTGTGAAGCACTCGTAAAGTGGATTTTTGGAAAGTGCTCTTCAAAGAAAGACTGTTATTGTTGTTGTTGTTGTTGTTGTTGTTTTTTTTTGTTGTTGTCAGAGTTCTGATGTAGACGTATGTGTATTTTTTTATATATATATTATTTGTTCCCAACCGGAAGATACAAGTAGACGGACAGGAAGTATTGTAAGGTAAAAAGATGGCCGTGTTGATCAGAGGTTGTTGCAGGTTTCCATCAACATTCAGCTTCAGTCGTGTCGTCCTGAGCGGCTCCGGTAAAACGCGGCTCCCTCTCTCAGCACCGGCCTGTGTGGCAGCGGCGGTCCGGCCGTACAGCTCAGACAGCGGCGGACAGAAACAGAAGCAGACGGTCGTGTTTGTTGGCATCCCGAACCCCGTCATCTGGTTCCGCACAAAGATCTACTACTTTCTGATCAGAGCTTACTTTGATAAAGAGTTTAACATCGAGGAGTTCACAGAAGGAGCGAAACAGGTCTGCAAAAACAAAATGGGTTTATTCTGTCATAAAATAAGCTACAAGTATTGTTCTTAACTACAATTTTGAGGTACTTTACTGACTATTTCCATAAGTGGTGGAAGAAGTATTCAGATACTTTACTTAAATCAAAGCACTAATGCAGGAATGGAAAAATACTATGTTACAAGTCCTGAATGAAAAGTCCTACTACAGTAAAAGTACATAAGTATTATGAGCTTGTTGTAGTTAAAGTATTGCAATAAAAGTAGTGGTTTGGTCCCTCTGACTGATATATTATTATATATGACATCATTAGATTATTAATACTGAAGCATCAGTGTTAGAGCAGCATGTTACTGTTGTAGCTGCTGGAGGTGGAGCTAGTTTCAACTACTTTATATACAGTTAGCTAGTTTAGTCCAGTGGTTCCCAACCTAGGGGTCAGGACCCCTCCAGAAGGTCAGCAGATAAATCTGAGGGGTCGTGAGATGATTAATGGGAGAGGAAAGAAGAAAAAACAACTGTTTTTTGTAAGATGTCAAAAGCCAATTATGGTTTCATAATCTGGCTAATTTGGGCGCTAATCTAATCTGAATCCCCAGCAACCACACACAAATCCAGACAGGCAGGTGTTATTCATAGAAAGCCACTAAGGATTTGTGACATCACAAATATTTTTGAGCCAATCGTAGTCCAGGATACAAGTGTGATGTGGAAACTTGAAGCGTCCAGTGCACAAACACTGAGGAAGGACTTTACAGTGAAGAAGGAGACATGTTGTGTCCAGCAGTTTAATTTATGAGATGAAAAATATTTATCATAGATTCTTGATTTTTATCTTAAAACATTAGCAGTTAGTTCTCTACTTACCGTTTACTGTTGTATCCGTATATAGATTTAATTAAATTTGGATTTAATGGTAGTTTTCCTGCACTTTAATGCTTTATTCCTGCTTGCTCTGTCCTTTTCTACTGTACATGATGGTCTGTTTATTCTTGTGCTGCTGTCACACCTTATTTAATCAATAAAGATTAAACAAGATCTTTAAATAACTTATTTCCTGATCGGTCCTGAAACCTTACAGTTAGAGCCCAACCGATAAATCTGCCAATATTAGCTCATTGCAGATATATTCATATCAGCATATATGTAAGCCGATTAATTACACACCATTAAAATACAGAAATACCAAAGATATATTGTGAAACAGTGACTTGTCTATTTTTCAACTTTAAAACATCCTGCTGTCTTTTGCACTTCTTGGTTGCAATTGTTAAAAAAAAAACAATTTTAATGGAACCTTTTATTATTGTTGTAGGTTTTGTAAAAATAAAAAAACAACAACATATCAGCTGATATATTGTTATTGGATATTTTAAACTTATGACCTTGATTTCTACTGTATTATGTTTGTGTTGTTGATGATGTTTGTTTAACTCTTGCAGGCTTTCATACATGTTTCCAGACTGCTGTCACAATGTCAGTTTGAAGCCCTGGAGGGGTTGGTGGCGAAAGATGTGAGTATGGGAACCCAGGAAGCCCAAACCTTTACTGCACTTTACTGATGTCTCCTGTGCTTTACATAAAGATACACACAATGTAAAAAATGCTATAGTACATAAAGGGCACGGTGGCTCGGTGGTTAGCACTGTTGCCTCACAGCAAGAAGGTTCAAACCCTTCGCCTGGGTTTCCACCAGGTGCTCATGTTTCCTCCCACCATCAAAGACATGTATGTTAGGGTTAATACTCCTGTCCTGACCACTGGCCCTGGCAAAAATAACTGGAGTTGGCACCCGGGCGCTGCACCACAGCTGCTCACTGCTCCTAGTGTATAGGAAGGGTCAACTGTAGAGGACAGATTCCGTTTCAATGTATGTGAGAGCTGTGAATTGACAATAAAGAGAGTCTTAATCTCAATCTTAAACCCTCACAAGTCCCTCACAATGATTAAATTATGTTTTGTGTTTTGGGCAGCAGCTTGAGTTGGACGAACACAAATATTTAAAGAACATCTCATTGTTCAAATTTCAAAATCACTTCAATTATAAAACGACAAACTGACCAAAGTGCTTTACGACTGGCAGACGTTTTAATGATCATAGTAGGAAAAGCATGTGTTGCTAATAACATAACTGATGGCTGTGTTCTACGGCTGCAACTAAAGGTTATTTTCATGATTGATTAATCTGTCGATTATTTTCTTGATTAATCGATTAGTCGTTTGGTCTATTAAATGTCAGAAAATGGGGGGAAGGCGATCACTATTTCCAAAAGCCCAAGATTATGTCCTCAAATGTCTTCTTTTGACTTGACCAACAGTTTACTGTCATAGAAGACAAAAAAGAGATTCACATTTTAGGAGCTGGAATCAAGAATTTTGGCATTTCTTCTTAAAAAATGACTCAAAGTTATTTATCGATTATCAAAATAGTTGCTATAGATTCATTTTCTGTCAATTGAAACTGACTTATTATTGCAGCTCCACTTTGTTCTATTCACATGTCCCACTAAGTCATGACAGTGTGACGGTGAACCAGCATGATCAACAACCAAGATCATGAAACAGAAGCAGCTGAATGAAATTCAACCATCATTAATTTCATTATTTACTCCTGAGCTTTTCCTGCTGTGACGTGTCAAAATGTCACCATCAAAGAGGCCTGTTTTCAAGCCACATAATCAAGATGTCTGGTGTCGTGTCAAAGGATAAACGTTCAGTATTTTCATACTTGTATATAACAGGTGTAACCTCTTTGCTGAATTTCAGTTTAGCCTCGTTTTCATTTCCTTGCAGTTGATCGGGAAGCTGGAGGAAAAATGCAGCCTGCTGCCTGTGAGCTACATGAAAGCACTCTCTGCTGACGCGGATACGATTATGCACACTACACCCGGAGACGTGGGAATCTACTACGATGATAACGGTCAGCCAACAGAATCAATGTGGACTTTTATTATTCATTATGTTGACACATTACAGGAAACACATCAGTGTAAATTTTTTGCATTTTTTTTTCAGGGAGGAAGTTTGTGAGTATTTTGATGCGTTTCTGGTATCTGACCAGTGCACGTCTTCCTGACGACTCCGTGGAGGGAAGTCGCATCTTCCAGGTGACCTTAGGTGAAGAAGGAGAAGCAGAATCCAAGAGACTGCTAACTGCACATTATGAGTGAGTATAAATATTTCTTTTTGCATATAAAATATTAAAACTGGCTAATTTTTAGCTGCATGATGTTTGTATGACTAAGAACATGCTCTTCTAATCCTTATTTTTGGCTTTGATTGCTGACAGATTCCAAAGGGAGTTTACTAAGGGAGTGCCACCAGACTGGACTATTACGAGGATAGAGCACTCCAAGCTTTTAGATTAAGGTTTGGTGGTTTTGATTCGAGGCAGATATGCCGGTGGAAACCAGTCAAAGACACAAAATTCCCCTCAGTATTTGCTTTCATGAAATTGAGGAAGAAACTGTTGAAGATAATCTACAGAAGGAAAAAAAAACAAGACGCAGCTCATCACCAGAAAAATCAAAGGAAAGCACCAGGACACACACTTGGATTGATCCACTATTTGCACTCTACATATCTGTTCTCATAGATGCAGAACTGTCTGCAGTAATTCTGTGTTGCAGATTGTTTTCTTCACTATCTCTAATATCCCAGAAACCAATAATCACAGCCCGACTAGAGCTGTGAACTCTTGCTCTGGAAGGTTTTGTACATTGGGGAATGGAACCAGAGGTGTCAAATGTTAGTTTAATATAATTTATAGCCTTATTATAACTATTGTGTAATACCAGAGGGGATTGAAAAAAACATTCTGAATTGTCCCGATGTAATAAATATCTCCATTTCAAGCAAATACTGAGGATTATTTGACCTACATCTGGTCAGTCTTAGATCTGCTGCTGTGTACACTTTCAAATTTAGATGCAGAATGTGTTTAAAGGTAGAAACACAGGTTTAGACTTGTTTTGACTTCCCTGGAAGGTAACGCACCTTGTCTTTATTTTGATTAAAGACTGATTGTCTCTCATCCTCTATTAAAGAACTCATGCTTCTCTATGTAGGACTGTGTAGCATAAAGATGTGAAAATTCCATGTGCCAGATTTGAACAACCATGTTTGTTTGTTTGTTTTTTTTCCCCACACAGAATATTTGACCTGTTGCAATGTCGTGGCTCTGACACACATGCTGTATATACAATATGAAATATACTGTATGTGTGTATATGTGTTTGTAATGGTGAAGGCAGCTTCGTGCAGCTGCAGCAGATCTTTGATTGTTTTATTAAATATTGGAAAAATTAAAGTGTGAAGAATTTGTAGTATGTCTTGTTTTAAAACTATCGTTTTTTTTTGTTGTTGTTTATTTTAATGTATTCCTGCAAATGATCATAGTACAGGCAATGGCACCTGTCTGCATAATTATTAATTACATTTTTCTGATGTTTGAATGATTAAAATTAAAATGTGTATCTTAAAAATGCAAAAACAAGTGCACAAACTACAGGCAAAGAAGCACTAATGGAGAAATAAAAGACAGGTTCACAATTTTCAAGTCTTTCCACTCAAAAATATGTTTTTCTACACTTGAATATTTTGAGCTCCACTGTGCAGAGTTTGACACTAGAAAGCTGTTTTCACATTTATCTGCTGAAAGTGGAAAGTTTCTCTGAGCTCATTGAAAATCCAATTTTAAAGGGCGGGCTTACGAGCATGATTTGTGACATCACAACTAGTTTGGAAGCCAATCCTGGTCCAATATTCAATGTAGACAAGTGTGATGTGGAAACTTGAAATCTCCAGTGCACAAACACTGAGAATGGACTTTACAGTGAAGTAGAAGACATCTTGTATCCAACAGTTAAACTTTGAAATGAAAAATATTTGTATATTTATAGATTCTGGAATTTTTAATGAGAGATAAGGAGGACATGTAATTTTAAGGATTTTAACAAGACAATTTAACCATTTTTTGTGGAAAAACCATATCAGACAAATTATTATTCAAAGTAGAGTATTTTATATACATCTAAAACATGTCTGGTGGGGATCTTTAAAAAAAAATGACTGACATAAGACATAGACTTAAAGATAAGTAAAATTGAAACTAAATGTAAATTGTTATAAAATAATTCATCACAAGCAATTCCTGGTAGATAAATGATGCTCATCTCTCCTCGCTCTCCCATTGGTCCGCTTCCTTGACTCCTCGCCTCCCATTGGCCGAGCGACCTGTCAATCACTTGTGTTTGTATAGTATGTGGTTCCTGTTGTGGGGTTGAGAGTCGCCGGTGTGCATGACAGCCTGCGTGGTGTCTTCCCCCCCTGGCAGAGGAGTTTACTGATTGAAAATGGAAACATGGAGATTGCCCAGCTATAAAATTTGAAACCGAGACTTACAGTTGAACCATGAAACTCGCCACTGTGGTTTTTTACGGTTTATCTCTGGGGCTGCTGGCGGTTGGCCTGCGAGAGTTGCTGACTGGCTTCGAGGAGAACAGATGCAGTATGACCTATATGTTTGAATACCCGGAATACCGCGTAAGTATTCAGGCTAATTATCACCATTTATACATCATAAAAGATTCATAAATCACTAGCTAGCGTTCCGTATTGCTAAACATAGGTTTATTACATCAGGTTAATTATCCCTGTCAAGCATCTTTTTAAGCTATTTCCTGAAACCTCCTACCTGACAGAGCAAGTAACGTCAGGTTAACTGTTACATAGCTCACTATTTATTCCCTCAATGGCTTTCTATGAATAACACCTGCCTGACTAGCTGGATTTGTGTGTGGTTGTAGGGGATTCAGATTAGATTAGCGCCCAAATTAGCCAGATTATGAAACCATAAATCACCCTCTGATCCCCAGTGGCTCAAAGTACTGGTACTGGTACAAGTACTGTACTTAAGTACAATGTTGAGGTACTTGTATTTTACTTAAGTATTTCTATTTGACTTTATACTTCCACTCCACTATATTTCAGAGGGAAATATTGTACTTTCTACTCCACTACATTTATTTGACAGCTTTAGTTACTTTTCAGATGAAGATTTGACACAATGGATAATATAACAAGCTTTTAAAATACAACACATTGTTAAAGATGAAACCAGTGGTTTCCAACCTTTTTTGTCTTTTGACGTCTTACAAAAAGCAGTGTGTAGTCGGGGTCACATTTCACATGTCTATGAGTTGTTAACAGCTCCACCAAATAGTGATTTTTCCCTCTAAACTTCTCACATGCTTTCATTTCAGTAAATGTTCAAATGATCCAATATTTCAGCAAAAATCAAAGATTAGAGAAAAAGTCCAAAAACTGAAAACAGATTTGTGTATCAGAACTTTGTTTTTTCTTCTTTCCTCTCTCATTAATCATCTCACGACCCCTCAGATTTATCTGGTGACCTTCTGGAGGGGCCCGACCCCTAGGTTGGGAACCACTGGACTAAACTAGCTAACTGTATATAAAGTAGTTGAAACTAGCTCCACCTCCAGCAGCTACAACAGTAACACGCTGCTCTAACACTGATGCTTCACTATTAATAATCTAATGATGTCATATATAATAATATATCAGTCAGAGGGACCAAACCACTACTTTTACTGCAATACTTTAACTACATCAAGCTCATAATACTTATGTACTTTTACTGTAGTAAGATTTTTCATGCAGGGCTTTTACCTGTAATGTAGTATTCTTACATTGCTGTGTTGGTGCTTTTACTTAAGTAAAGGATCGGAGTACTTCTTCCACCATCACTGATCCCTAAATCCTCCCTGCAGGTCAGCAGCAGATCAGCGTTGCAAGATATGGACGTATGTTAAATACACACACCCTAAATGCCAGGTTAAGATGTTAGTAATACAATGTAGGTCGTCCTCTTCTGCTCTTCATGCTCACTAATGTGTTCATCTGTCCAGAAGTGGGGCACAGCTGGAGGCAATGCACTATATGGGTATCAACCTGAGTTCAGACAGGAGTGTATTTGTTGTGGTATAAGGGGGAAGAATGAAAAGAGCCACATATATCATAAGATATCATTGTTTATGTGGTTAATGGACCGGTTCTCTTGTAGAGCTGGAACTAGTAGATTATTTTCCTGTCATGACTAATCTTCCATTATTTTCTCTATTAATCATTTAGTCTATGAAATGTGAAAAAAAAAATGGGATTCACAATGTCTAAGAGGCCACAATGATGTCTTCAATGTGAATGTTTTCTCTGATTAACCGTCTAAGATGTTAAGATATTCAACTTACTGTCATATATGACAAGTAAAACAGCAAATTGTCACACTAGAGAAAGTAGAACCAGAGGACTTTTGCTTTAACGTAACTGAAATGGTCAAATCAATTATCAGAATAGTTCCCAATTAATTTTCCGCTGATTGATCTTATCATTGCAGCTCTCTCTTGTATCAGGACTAGCTCAGTGTTTGCAGTTGCAGTGATTATATGGGGCAGATGAGTAAGGATAACGTTATTCAGTACATTTTTCCGAACAAAAACGTACTGATAGGGCTGAAATATCAGTATAGAATATCATTATGTCAAATCAGATATGATCTGGGGTTTTGGTTATTGTAATGTTGTGAATCAGCTGTGATGATTTCTGGTCTGCTTTACAGTGAAGTGATACTGTTTCAGCCGAATAGAATGATGGTCAGTGGTATTCAATCAGAAATATTATGATAACCAAGTATTTCCCAGTCCTAAGTGTAGTCATACACCTGTACAGTATATATAAGACTTTTAATAATGACCTGGACATCGCTTGCGTTCATTAAAGGTCAACTATACCAGAATAAGGTCAGTGTTCAGGGTTTTCCACAGTGTTTAATAGCGTGGATGAGCCACCTCGTTCGAAACCATGTCTGCTAACAAAGTGAACACACTTTTATGAAATATAATGCAAACCTTCAGAGGAATGGTGCCACGTCTCTATTACACAGCAAAAGCCAGTGTATGTATTATTGGGGTATTGTTCAGGCCAGTGATTCCCAACAAGGGTATCTCCGCAGTTGCTTCATAGCTCAACTAATTAAATTGTGCTTTGATTGAAATAATATATCCACATATTTGTGTTAAGGAGGAAAATAAACAGCCAAATAGGGTTAAAAAATAGGTGTAATGCTGATCTTTAGAAATTTATAATAACAAGCTGCATCAACCTGAGTCACTTGTTATCACATGTTGCAATTGAAAGTGCATGAAAACTAGTTAGCAAGACAGCAGAGAAGTTTAAATAGTTTTCTAAAAGTGATAAATGGTTGAAATAGATAAAGTAATGGCTGAAACAGTTGAATTAGTTTAGCTACAGTAATGTGTAGTTCAAAGTAACGTGGTTGAAATTGTTTAGCTAAAATTAATGTATAAACAGTTGAACTAGTGAGCTATATGTAATGTAAACTATAGTCAGCTAAAGATAATGGATTAAACAGTTAAAATAGTTAGCTAAAAGCAATGTATAAACTGTTGAAATAGTTTGACATATGTAATGTAAACAGTTGAGATAGTCAGCTAAAAATAGTTGAAATAGAAGCTAAAAGTAATTTATAACCAGTTGAAAGGTCAAGCTTCTGCCACGCCAAATGGTAGGAATGCAAACTTGACCAAAGCAACCTTGACATTAACAATTCAATTATATAAAAAAAAATATTGTAACAATATCCATTTTTATCTAATCAGTAGAATAAAATAATACCAAGTTAATAATCCATTCATAAGAACATGTTTGGGTGCTGGTTAAGGGGGTGTTTGAGCTCATCTTAAAGGGCTGTGGGGAACCACTGGTTTAGGCCATCAGCTAAACTGATTAGGGGACAAGATGTGTAAAGATCTGCCACCTTGTCTTAACATTTTTTTGAGGGAAACCCTGGTGTTGATGTGATATGAAGTCAGAGCAGGTTATCAGTAGAGCCCGACCCATAAATGGCTGCACTGAAATATCAGCCAAGATATTGTTATCTGATTATTTAAACTCTCTAATACTGATATCAGTATCACCCTAGTCATCCACCGTTTCAGTCTCTCATTATTATTATTATTACATTTAACATAAAACCATCTCTGTGTGCATGCATGTTGGGTTCACAGCGGGTGGCCCTGCCTCGTCGTGTGGCCAGACTGTACCCAGCGTATGGGCTCTACCTGTACGGTGAGGGTCTGTACGCCCAGGAGACCCGTGCCCTTAAACTCACCGGTGCCCCTGTTCTCTTCCTGCCTGGAAATGCAGGCAGTTATAAACAAGGTAAGTGCACAAAATAAATGGAGGGTTAATAATAATTTTAAATTTGCAACCAGAAGAGAAAAGCCCAAGGTGACGTCCTCAAATGTCTTGTTTTGTCCCAACAAACAGTTCAAAACTCAAAGATAGTCAGTTTACTACCATAGAAACCAGAGAATTTGGACGTTTTTTTAATTAAAGAATGACTCCAAACAATTAATTGATTATTAAAATAGTTGCAGATTAATTTAATAGTTAACTAATTGACAAATCGACTAATTGTTGCAGCTCTACAATCAACTGTTTTCTGTGTATCTAAAGCCTGATATGTCTCATTCCTCTGTGCCATGAAGCTCCATTTCTGTCAAGAAACTATTATAAACATATTATGAACCACACCATTGCACTGAGTGACATGTTCCTTCATTACCAAGAACACACACACAATGTAGTTTATTTTGAGTCAGTCCCACATACAACGTCCTGCTGCCAGAAATACTCACTTGAGCACCAAATGTGGATTAATCCGCAGCTGAAAATAGTCCCCAACAAGTTTCCCATAAAGGGTTGTGTGTACAGAATAGACCTCTAAGAATAGAGGATGCTCTTTCCTTGTAAAATCCCCCTGAGGCAAATTTGTCATTTGTGATATCGGTCTATACAAATGAAATTGCATTGACTATAAATAAAACTGACTTCCTCTTGTTGGATATAAACTGTAGTGCCCAGGGCCTGGGCCATTTTTTTTTTTTTTTTTTAAAAAGGAAACTATACAATTTTGACCCATTTACATCTTCAGTCAAAAAGCATTGAGATGGACGAACGCGTTGTTGGATTTGTTGAATAGCATCCTGTAAAAAAGGCATAAAAAGCAGTTGAGTTCTTTTAATGATCAATGTTTATATTGGAGTTGGAAGTTATACAGTCTTGAGTAATCAAACCTTGGACCTTCTGGTGACATGATGTTTTCTCTAACTAATAGCTGCTATTTATGATACAAATCCATTCTGAGATTATGTTGGCCCCCTGTTCGTGCTATCAGTGTTGTGTAGGAGGATAACACCCGCGCTTTCATTCATGTGAAAACAAACACCTTTTGTAGTTACACCGCCTTTTGTTTGTGCTGTTTGTAACGATGATGGTTCATGCTCTCAATTCCTTAACGCCGTATTTTTAACAGCAGCTGCTCTTTGATAACATTACCAACTTCACAAGTTACAACACCTCGATAAGATACTAGCATCACTAAAAGAGACGTATCATCAGATCGGGGCATTGCTGGAAGTTGATGTAAATTTAATAAGCCTTTTGAGCTGTAAAGTGAGAGTTTTCCTTTTTAGGTCATGAATAGCTGCCCTGAGGATGTGAAGAAGCACAATAGGCGATGACTCTTATCAATAATTCAAAAAATAAAAAAATAATTTGCACATAAAAGCTGCGTAAATTATTATAGCAGAGCAGAATTACGGCTAAGCATAAGGTGGTGATTAGTTTAGGACTAATTATATTTCTGTCTAACTGTAAAATGCTCTTCCTCCAGCACCAGTGTGATAACTAAATTCACTTTAATTCACTCGTCTGTATCTGAATCAACTTTCTACTTGTCTATAAAAACACCCAGCCTATTAACACTACCTGCCTCGTGTCTAAATGTCTTCATGAAGCTCGCTCGCTGGGCTCGGTGGCCCTGAGGAAGGCTGAAAACATGGAGGGAGGTCTCCACTTCAATGTCTTCACTGTGGACTTCAACGAGGAGCTGGTGGCTCTTTACGGCGGCAGTTTGCTCCGACAGACACACTTCCTGCATGAGAGCATTAAGGCCATCCTGAAGCTCTACAAGGTCAGGCATCAAATATCATCCACTTGTCAGACTGTGTTACTTACTCTGTACAATATGACAGATGTTGCTGGTGGAGTGATATTTCAGTGCGGGGGATACATATCACACACATATCACTTTCCATCACCTTCCACATTCAACTTAAAGGCATTCAGTAAGTCTCTCTGATTAAAACGTCAGTGTGTCAGTGCCACAATAGTGCAATCCCAAATTCCTCAATTGCCAACATTACAAGCAGCCACTAGGATCAGAAAATACAGTTAACAGTAGATATTCCACTGACAAATATTTAATCAGTACATTAAGTGGCTTTAACCTGTAACCTTTGCAGTTCCAAACACAGCTACAGAGGTGTTAATATTCGGTTGAATGCCAGCAGCTTTTACTAGCTGTAAAAGTTCTCTGGCAATCAGCTCTAGGACATGAGCTTTAAAAGCAACATGAGACAACTAAACTGGGCTCCAGTGAGGTCAAATCATTTGTGCCCAAGTAATGTAATTATCAGAAGAAGCAGTCTTCAAAAATCATCACACCTAATGCCAAACACAAAGTGCAACATCAAAGAGGAGAGGACACAAGAAATGTGTCTATATAAAAATGTGTATTTACTTTCTGGAAGAAAGTATTCAGACTCTTTAACCCCTTTTTCACACTTTATTGTATTGTAGATTTAATTTTAAATGGATAAGATGACAAGCATACAAACAAAAGCAATACAGCCAAGACAGCACTGGAGTTGTTTCAGGACAAGACTCTGGCCCTCCCAGCCAAAACCCAGACCTAAACCCCATAAAACATCTGTGGAGAGACCTGAAAATGGCAATTTACAGACGCTTTTCATCCAAAGCTGTAATTGCTGCCAAAGGGGCTTATACAAAGTACTGAATTAAGGGTCTGAATACTTACATGAATGAGAGATTTCTGTTTTTCATTTTTAATAAATTTGCAAGAAATTCTTTGTCATTATGGGTTATCGAGTGTGGTCTCAGTGGCAATGGTGTAGCAAAAATGCCAGTTTTATTAATATAAAATTAAATCTCCTGCACAATAAAGTACGAAAAATGAAGGGGTCTGAATACTTCCTGAATCCACTGCATATAACCTGACCTAAATGGGTTATCGACTGGTTCATGTCATAGTGGATTGATGAGAAAAATTCCCATGTTTATGACTTTTTGTTTACAAGCGTTCACATCATCCGACTACTCAAGACAGTTGTATGATTACAGAATTGGCCCAGTGAGGGTTAAAAGTACTGTGCATTGACAACATAACAACATGTTCATTATATTTGGGTTTAATCACCATGAACAATAGTCTTTGGTTGATACGAGGCGTTCCATTTTACTACATTTTCAAGTACTTCTGTATTATGAAGCACCAAGTCAGATACATTGGTGATTTTGGAGAGGTTTGAGTTTCCCAGTCAATGACTGTGATGTGAACGCAGCATTAGGGTTTTGACTGTCTGTTTTCTCACTTTCTTGGCTTGCCAGCACCTGAAGAACCCCCCTCAGAGTGTGGTGCTCGTGGGCCACTCCATGGGAGGAGTGGTAGCTCGGGCGTTGTACACTTTACCCCGCTTTAACACCAATCTGGTCAGCCTCATCATCACCCAGGCCTCCCCTCACCTGGCTCCAGTGCTGGCCCTGGACCCATACCTGCTGGGTAAGAACAACTCTACTCAAGCTACTCTTGAACGGTACATCCATACTTGGTGTCCAATTTAAAGAAAAATTCCAGTGTTCTTCAGCCACCTGTCAACTAAGAGATGTCCTCATTCCAAGCCAACACAACAACAGCTGATCTCACTGATTACTTGCATACTTTCAACCAGAAAGGAGGAACTAATCACTACAATCAGTACATACTTGCTCACATACTGTATGGTGCTCAAACTGCCACAGAACTTTTACATTGCAATGCAAGGAGTACCTGTTGGCTAAACCAAAGTTCCCTTTAGTTTTGTTTTGCAATGTTTCAACCAACTACACATCTTCCTCAGGAAAATACCTTCACTGATTTTGTTTAATTAATAAGGTTGTCGCTACAGGTTAACAAGACATTAGAGGCCAACAAGAGTCATTAAAAATATATATAGTCTTTTGTTGCATATCATACCCATCTCTGTCTCACCCCTTGTTTCCTACTACTTTTTATTTTTTTTAAATAAAAAGTAGTAGTTCTGGCAAAGCTTTGAGGTATGTTTGGGCTCATTATCCTGCTGCAGGATGGTCTTCATCATTTTCATTTTCTCACATGCATTGGTCTCAAATTTGTTTTTTTTGTTGTTGTGTTTACGGTTTAGACTTGTTCTGTCTCATCGGCTTGTCAGTCATCTTTGAAGCACTTTGAACTGCACTAACCTGTGTGAAAGGTGCTAAACAAATGAATATTGATTGATTGATATGAATTTAAATATAAATAGGGGGCAATATCACATGCCATGTATGCATATACACTCACCAGGCACTTTATCAGGAACACCTGTGCAATCTAATGCAACCCAATACAACAGCTCTGCCATAAATTCTACTTTTACGAAGCTTATACATTTTCAGTTGTTGTTGACATTGTCAGAAAGGTGATAATTCTACTTTATGTTTATTATTGAGGTCATAGCGGGTGATGGTGGTGGTGTAGGAGTGCATTAAATTGTTCCTAATATTGTGCTGCCTTCATGTATGTTATTGATTTATTTTTTTAATTGAAAAATATTTTTCTGTTTTGTGTAGATTTCTACTCTACAGTGCGACAGAAGTGGGTGAGCCAGGCGAAAAAGCTCAGGAACGTCACAGTCCTGTCGGTTGGTGGTGGTTACCGTGACTACCAGGTCCGCTCCGGTCTGATATCCCTACCTTGTCCCCCAGGAGACCCCAATAAGTTGTCACTGGTGGTAAGTATCATAGTTTGTATGCTGGTCAGGTTGAGCTTTACCAAATGATTGATAAACCGTAGAAACTTTTCTATGAACTCTACTTTTTCTGCTAGGAAGAGGGACTAAGGACTCATTTATTTGTTCTCTTATACACTTACTGCTGTATACAGAAGTTCCGGCACCTCAAAACAAGTCCCTGCTCTTGGGGTTGTACTTCCTGCCATGTTAGACGTCATAGCAGACAACACTAAAAGAGCTAACGCTGGAAAAGAGCTAATACTGTATATGTAGATTGTGTTTGGTCCTGCACCACTCTTCACTTAATGTCTCAATGTCTTCTTGTTTTTTTTTCCAAGGCAACTGCAGTCCCGAGGACATGGGTATCCACTGACCATCTGTCCATCGTTTGGTAAAAGACATAGCTTTCTGTTTTTGTAGACTTAGCTGTTTCTCTGGAACTATATTTAAATATTACGCAGATGTGCAAGTGTGTATGTCTTTGTGTTCCAGGTGCAAAGAGCTCGTTCTCGCTACTGTCAGAGCATTCTTTGACCTCATCGATCCTGATACCAGACAGGTCAGAACAACAAACAGTGACGCTGCTTTTTTTAAATCTGATAACGTGTGAAAAATGTTACAAGAGCAAATATAGAGGGATGTCATCACAGAAGATGAGTGAGAGTTATGTGTCCTCCCAACGAAATCTAAGCCTGTGAAATGTTATAATCTCAGATAAGCATTTATTTTAAGCATATCATCTGTTTCCAAGCTTATCAGTGTGTTGTTATTAGTTCACAGAAAACCCAGAGAAGAAAATGGCTGTTCTGAACCATCACTTCATCAGACACCCTGTCAGGATGGTGGGAGAAACTCAAGACACCTCCATCTCCATCTTAGGTTAGTCTCTTGTTTACAGTTGACTGTCTGATCCATATGTTTTTATCATATATCAGTACGCCATATCTTTATGTCTGTTTTGTATTTTTGTCAGTCTGTCTTGATTGTTTTCTTGATAGTGTTCTTCACTGGCTGCATACTATAAAATATTCAGAGTTTTGTTTTTTTTCCACACTATAAAGCAAATGACTTAAGTTTTGTTGGAGGGATACTATTAAAAAAACCCACTAATTTATCATCTGGTTTTTGCCCTTTTTGTAATTTTCCAGATATTCCTGAAGCGTGGAGTGAAGTAAACACACTGCGTCTGGCTTACAGCACACCAAAGGTACCATACTTTACTCCAATAACATAAAGGAACTCCTTATGTACATTCTAACAAGAATAATAATTCATATTTGAGGACTGCACATGAGATTTTCAGCCCACTACTATTTGTATTCATGACCTTACTGTAGCCCTTTTTACTGAAGACAACCTATGTCTGGTTGTAAGTAGCGTAGTTATTTCAACAATTATCTAAGAGAACAAAGCTCTCATACAGACAAACATTATATTACTTACAAAAAAGAATGTCCAGTTGTCTGTAGCTCAAAGTGCTCAGTGTCGCTGTCTGTCTACAGGAGGGACAGGTCAAATATTTTATGTTTGCCCTGTCGAGTCGCAGGAAAGCCTACAGCCATTTCTACTGCCGCAGCAACAACCTGGTGAGTTTCAAGAGTTGTGCTAATGTTGGTCTGAGGTTGTGTGTGTTTATACAATGCTCCATTTATATGTTTTGACTTTAAATATTGTGTCGAACAAGGAGGTGAGGATTGAAGTGCGACAGCCGCACCTTAAGAAAAGTAGAAATCATAGTTTATCTATTCAGATACTATTTTTAAAATGTTTGGATTCAAATGAAGCACTGGAGTTAATCCAGACTTGAGATAATACACAAAACAAATGTATATTCTGGTGCATTTATTGTTCTATATAGATCTATTACACAACCCTGAGTCATGGCTTGTACTTTTAAATTATTACTGGGACCTTAAAGCTGAGCTTAAATATATAAAAAACTAATTTATCTTCAAAATGTTTTTTCTCCAGCTTGTTTCATAGTGTTTCTAATAACTATGATCCCTCACATATAATGACGATTTGGCAGAAATAGGTTGGGTATGTTGAAAGTCTGTCCACAAGTATCTGCGTTGTCATGTATCACTGAAATATGTGAGGTCTTGTTTGTCTGTGTCAACATGTACCAGGAAATTTGCAATATCCTCACCACTCAAAAACAAACTGTAGAAGAAAAAGGTGAATCTCATTTTTTATTGTTGTTCAACAGGAGATGACAAGCTGGGTGTACGGCTGCGTGCACAGGAACGGTTCTTCATGGTAGGAATATGATTAGCACCACCTTTATTCTCAATCGACATTTTGGTGTTCTTTTTATACACGGAAGTCTTCTTTTTTTCCAGTGTGCATGCAGTGGATTTGTCCATGGAAACTGAGCTTCTGCCTCCATACAAGGTAATTATCCTCTAGACAGACAGCGTTTAGTCCAGTCTGAGCTGCTATTGGATGCTCTTAACTGTCTGTCTTTCTCCTCAGGTCCTTATTCTGAGTCTCAGTGACTTGTCTTCAGTTACTCATCTGGTTGTTTCAGCCTCCAACCTCAATGGCAAACAGGTACTTGAAACTTCATCTCCTCTCCTTGTTCTGTCTGTTTTTCTTGCTGGGCTGTTGTGAGAGAATAAACAGTAAAAAGTAACAGAATAGGCAGAGTTTAGACTTCATTGATACACCAGAACAATATAATGTCTATTACATACTGGTGTTCCTGATTTTTTTTAATGAATGCAACTATTAGAAGAGTCATGAGAACAAGATCTGGCATATATTGTATGTCAAGTATTTTATTCTGTTGTGGGAGTGAATTATTAACACACTTGTTGCATAATAACATTGGTTTTAACAGATGTGTTTTATTGGCAACATGATTGAAGTCCACTACATGCTTCTACAATTGCTTCACGACATGTTGCCAGTGGATCCAGAAATTTAAACATCATGGTTGTGTTAACTGTGTGTGTGGCTCCTTGTTGATGTTTGGCTATTGGTCTTTGTGTGTGTCGTAACACAGATAAACGTATATAAAAAAAAAATTGTCCAGGTCCTGTGTAAATACAAATATTTCGTAAGGTTGGAATTGGAAGTCCACAATTGGAAATAAAAACAAACATCAAAATGTTTGTGGATTAAATGGTAATAGAGTCTGTACCAAAGCTGTACAGAGGAAGCTGTAACTTTTAAATCAAACTTCTGAAACTGAGTTGCTTTCCAGTGTGTTTGCTGTATATTGTAGAAACACACTGTGTGCGTCCTTGAGGTCTAACAAACACATTGAATGTATTTTCTTCCTCATAAAATGTTTGCAAAGCCCATTTTTCTTAGTTTGAATGTTGCATCGTTTGCATACATATTTACTTCCTGGAAGGCTTTTTCTTTCCTACCTTTGTCAGCACAACGCTGCGATTCTTAGTTCATTTCCACCACATTTACATGAGTGGAATAGTGTGAAACCATTGGCAGGGATCATATCACCAACATGCTCTACAACAAACAAAAAAGTTGCTCCATAGCACTGAAAGTAGGCAAATACTCCAAAGGGTACCTGTGATGACCTGGCTCAAGAGGCCACAACAAAATGGAGACACATCGGTGTTTTAACGAAAGATAAGTTTATTAAACCAGATCAAACCCCGAGATGACACCATCACAGTACCTTAGAAACAATTTTAAAAAAAAAACTTAAAAAAACTGTTTTGCCAGTAAGAGTTGTTCTTAAAATGCACAAACCCGGCAGTCAACCTTCATCAGAATTATCACAAATGTTACTTTATTGCAAATGACAAATGTTTGTCTGTTTCTTCCACAGTTCACGGTGGAGTGTGAGTGGCAGAGACAAGCATCACAAACTCTGTCTGTCCCAGTACCACATGTCCTGTCCTTTGGTAAGTTACCTTCCTGTTAATTAGAGCTGCAACGATTAGTCTCATTATCAACTATTTTGATAATCGAATACTCTTATTTAGTTTTTTTTTTTAAAGAAAGAAAAGTCAAAATTCTCTGGTTCTGGCCTCTCAAATGAATATAATATAATACAAATGAATATCTTCTGGTTTCTTTTGTCTTCTTTGAAAGTAAACTGCCTATCTGTAATCCAAAGATAGGCAGTCGACTGTTGTTTGGACAAAACAAATAATTGGAGGACGTCACCTTGAACTCTATAGACCAAACCACTAATCCATTATAAGTAATCCATATATATCATAAAGTATTCATAATTGCAGCTCTACTTTTAACTCTAAAACCTTCAAGTGAAAAGAGACACGTTCCATCTCAATAAGTGTTTGCTTTCCAGGTTTGACCGTCAGTGATATTACAGTCAACTCCTCTGGTCTTCTTCACACCATCGTGCTGCAACACTTTCACCAGGTATGTTTCATTATTATTATTATGTGCTGTCAAAATACTAGACTCTTCATCTCTGTCTGGCACTACTGTGTCACTAAACTTTGAACATCTCTGTGTCTTCAGGTCTATCAGGCTTTCAGAATTAATGTTGCCAGCCAGTGCAAAGTGTATAAAGGTGAGTTTGTCTCTTGTGATGTGGGCACACGTGCACAAACTAAAATGTAATAATGATCAGTGTGTGTCTGTCTACAGATCGATTGCCCAACGTGTACAGAATGAAGGTCCCGTGGTTCAGGGAGGACTCTTTAATCACAGTCAGGTTAGTGATGTCAAAGTCTGTCTCAGCTGTGGTTTTTTCTACCTTTTTTTTACAGCAGATTAACACGTCGTATTCTCTCATCTAACCACTGTTATCACCAGTGTGCCATCAGTGACCGAGATCTCAGGGATGCTCCATACAAGTCGTTCAGACAACACCTCAGGGGTCCTCCTTCAGCTCCACACTGCCCCCAACTGCCAGTATAAGGTACTAATCCTCGTTTTCCTCTACATCCTGATGGAGATTTATAATGATGTTTTTAAACATCAAAAAAGGACATTTGAAAATAATGATTTTTTTGATACTCTGATTTTAATCTCAGGTGTCAGTAAGGACTTCGTTACCCAGGGTGCTGGGACAGGTAAACAACTTTATTATAGTGTATCCTTGAGTTCTGATTATCATTGAGACATTTTTAATCATTGCTGCTCAAACATTTGAAACCATCTTGTCTCTGTAATTAAACAAAGGTGCCACTTATGCATACATTTATTGTTCTTCCTGACATTAAGTAAACAGGAGAAAGCCTAAATCTGACCTGCTCTGTCATATCTGGCAGATACTGAGGTTCTGTGGTCCCATGGTGCCAGTGTACACAGCTGTAACTCTCCTCCTGGCCTGCGGGGGGCAGCTGTCCTTCATCCAGAAGTTTGGCCGTGCTGCACACATGAGCCAGGTGGTGGGCAAAGGCCTGCAGCCTCATAAAGTCAACCTGCCTGTTTTCATTCTGCACATCTTACTTAGGTAGGCATTTAGAGTCTCTTGTTGAATCAAAACATGAATCTTAGAAAAAGAGGTCCACTTACTAGTCTTTTTGTGGAGCTTCCAATCATATCCAACAACCTTCTAACTAATTGGGATATTCTATGAAAATACATAGATATTCTTAAACTCTGCTTTGTTTTTCTTATTCCTGCTCGTCTCTCCCCTCAGCTGTAGCTGGTTTAAAGAGGTCTGGTCACTTCTTTACCTCCCCCCTATGGATGCCCTCCCCCCAACCTCCTCTGATGTAACATTTCATGAGGGAGTGGTACCAGTCGAAGAATGGCCTCGCCTCATGTCCCCACTCCTCTACCTCTTCGGGGCAGCTGTGGCATTTTGGGGCAGCGCAGTCCTTCGTCTCATCATGCGCCTGATCTCATTAATATTAGCTCCGTTTCACAGGTAAAGTGTCTACATAGAGGCATGAGACTTGAAACTGTAATTGTATGGTCCATTAGCACTCTGAATACATATTGAAATACATTTTAAACAATGTAATTTAAAGGAGCTACAATCAATATTCTGCATAATAAATGTAGGTAAAGGCAATATATAATGTGAAAGGTGTCTCTCGTAGTGAACCCGCTGTACATACCTGCTTAGCATCAAACAGCAAAGAGACAGTTAGCGACTAGCTGGTGAACGTAGCGGACCATTTAGCAGCTTAAGAGCCATATATTTCCCTCAGGAGTTGGTAGAAAGCACAAAAAGTTAAAAGAGAGAGAATATTGGACTTACGTTCACCAGGTGGACAGAAACACGACTCCAAATGAATGATAATGTTGCTCCATAACTGCTGGATGTGGAAACTGTTTGCTTAAAATGTGATCAAATGTCATGTTGCCTTCATAACTTGTGCCCCCAAGTGGCCAAAAAGTAGTTATTGCAGGTTTAAATATAATAACTTTAACCCTGGCTGCTGATTTATATTTTCTATTTTATGTGCAGACCATCGGTCTCTAGAGACTGCGGCACCCTGCAGCTGCGGACCCAGCTCCTCATCACTCTGTGTCTGGCTGTTTTGGGCGGGACGTCCTGTGGGGCGTTTTCATTATTTGCTGCTTTTCTGCTCCACCTTTACAGGGTGAGTCTCAGGACAATGTATAAAACAAATGAAGTCATTTACAGAGTAGCAACAATTAAATACATTATTGACTTCATTTATCCAATGTTATCCTAAGCTGATCAATAGGTAGAGTGTGCAGTGGTGATGCTATTGTTAGGTGTTTAAATTGCAGTGGGACTGTGCACATCATCACCTGCCCAATAAATAATAAATAATAAATAATATAATAAATGGCTTCTATATAATTCATCCAGGCAATTTAAACAATTCTGTGACCTGTTTTTGTTTTGCATTGCATGCTTAGGTACTAAGGCTACAGATGACTGAAAGGTCTTTGAGTCACATGCTGAATCTGGTAAGACTTTCAGGTTTAACTGTATCGCTGCAGTCACAACACAAGCAACCTGAGGGGCCAGCATCTGATCATCAGTATGTGGTTGCAGTTGGTGTGAATGCAGAGCGAAAGATAATAAACTTTTACAATATTACAATTTAATCCCTCCAAAATAACACTCATAATAATAACAACTTAACTTTTCCACAATATTTCCAGGCTCCCCGGAAGCACAAAGAAGCTGAGAATGGCACAGTCGATGCTGAGACCCCAACCAAGTCTAAGGAATGTAATGGCGCCCCCCTGCTGTCTGAGTGTGCTCTGCAGGAGGTGAGGGATGATCTACAGCTCCACCTCTGCCTATCCGCGGTCCTCACACTACCTGTCATGCTCAGCGCACCCTCACTTCTCCACTGGATCCGCAACCTGAGGTACAGTATTAAAACGACAGATGTGAGAGCCCTGCGGAAGTGTCTTTGAGCAACGCACTGAAGGCTGTGTTTATTATTACCCCATATTCAATAAAAAATCTAATTGATTCCACATATTTATCAAGAAAAATGCAAATTAAACTACATGTAGAAAAACAGAAAAGCGAGGAAAACCTCTCTCAGTGTTCATATCAGCACCTGACTGTAAGGACTATATTGGTAAGATTATATTTCCTGTATTGTTATATCACTACATTGTAAATGTATGCAAGAATACATTAAGTATAAAGTGATAAAACAGAGGTGAGGGGGTACACATGGTGGAAATTTGTGTCTGTGTTTAACCGAAGTTGTGATCCTTTGCAGGTATTCCACCCAGTTGGATCCTGACCCTTGTTGGCCTCACATTGTGCCTCTAATCATTGTATACATGCTGCTTATTAACTGCAACACTTTAAAACTCAGCAACAGGTAGGTGCATCACCAGCACACACATTCACTATTAAAGGTATTATCCTATCGGAGTTAAAGAGGAAATCAGCTGCAACTTTTCCTTCATCTCTTTCAGTAAACTCTTGCCTCTGACGTCCTGCCTCCCTCTGCCCTTGGCCATCGCCATGGTGATCTTCTCTCCACTCCACCTCTACAGAGTCACCTACTTCCTGTTGGCAACACTCGTCCCTCTGGCTTTGTGTTGTCTGCTCTGACGGTATCTGGCTGGTGTCAGCCCTCATCTCTACCATAACAAGCCTTTCTCTAAGTTACAGCTTGACTCACTGGAGCTGGTTGAGACTGAGTCACACTTTGGGAACCTCGTTTGTCCCGGGAAGACTTACTCTTATCTGTCTGCTGTGGAGCAGAGCCATAGACATACATAGCTTGGGGAACTGCTTGCTCAATGTTAGCGCTAAAAGCTCCGTGGTGATTACATGATGTTTTTAAAACGAGAGGATGTAATGGCCTTGGAACATTTGGTGCGAATATGGCTCTGTTGGATTGACCTGAAACCAAGTTTGCCTTACTCTGTATATCTATGGCTCTGCCTTCAAGGAGAAAGAACTCCGCTACCAGTGAAGCTACTGATACTAGAGATTCTCAACAGGGTGTTACTGTTTAAAATGTGTCATTTTTGTTTTTGTTTGTTTTTCCGCTGTCCACAGTGGCATTGTTCACTGTGGTCACTACACTGTTAACTCCTACACTGCCTACAGCTTAGCGATGACTTATAGTTGTGTGTTATCTTTACCTACCGACTGTTTGTAGCACTGCCACATAACCGGATGGCAGTGTCATACGTTCATTCCCCAAGAAAATCCAAAGTGGACATGTTTACATTCTGCGTTATTCACTTTTTTTATACAGAACAGAATCAATGAAAGGCAAAACTAAAGTCTGCACTGGAAAAGGCTTTTCTAGATGTGGAGGTTTTAACTAGGGCTGTGACTAACAATCATTCGGTTTTCATCATCGATTAATCAGCTGATTATTTTCTCAATTAATCAGTTTTTCTATAAATGTTCAAAAACTGAGAAAATGGCACAGTTTTCACAATTTCTCAGTTTGCTCATTTTGTCTGAACAACAGTTCAAAACCAAAAGACTTTAAATTTACTATCACATATGATAAAGAAAAGCAGCTGAAACCAGAGAATATTTGGCCTTTTTGCTTGAAAAATGACAAATACGATTATTTGATTATAAAAAATAGTTGCCAATTAATTTTATGTTGATGGATTTATCGACTAGTTGTCGCAGCTCTAGTTCTAATCTGTCTCATAATGTTCAGAAGAGGATTCAAATCTACTCCAACACAGTGGCGGAGTCAAACAATTCCCATACAATGCCTCCGTAGCAAAAGCAGCTCGCTAGCAGAGCAGCAGTATTGAGTGTAGGTCACCTGCATCTTGGTAGCACTCAGAGCTTCATACACACTCACTGTAGTCGAGCATGTAAAACAGAAGAAAATAGACTTGAAGCCTAAAATTAAGCTTCACTTACACAGCCTGTGTTGACAGCTGTAGAAACTTTTCAGAGATAGAAACTTTTGCAGTCGTCTGTCTCAAGCGCGTCTGATGGAAATGGAAAAGTGTCTGGCATGTCACCAGTGTTCATCTTAAGGTGGCACTGACATCTGTATCCTTAGTTTGTCTGTTTTTTTTTCTGTGTAGCGCGGCCCCGTGTGACAAGTAGTCACTCACTCTGTCTTTCACTCACTCCGGCAACAGCCACTGTTAAATAAACACCAAGCAAGGAGCTTATTTAAAATGAGCCCCTAAAAGCCTTATGGGAACAAATAAGTGGTGAATTTTCCAATTTGAAAGAAACAAGCCAAGTGTTCGAAGTACAAAGGCAACTTGGAGTTTCAGAACAATTAAAATGTGCATGCAAAAGATTTGCGTCTCCACTTAAACTAATCAAAACTAGTAAATTTACTGTAACTCAACACTCCATGTTTACTTGTCCTCTTGTTAAAATCAGAATAATTAGCATTTATATTGATATGAAAACGGCTGGTTAAGGTTGTGTCTTTATCCATTTATAGCTGATTGTGGGAGTGGAAATAAGGCTCGTACATGTGCACCCACTTCCTCAATGTCTGAGATTTATAGAACAGAACTTGCATACACACGGCTACGGAAGAGAATAAGGGCCACAAGTGAAAAATTTGAGTTCTGAGATTAAAGTCAGAATTTTTTTGAAAAGAGCCGATCAACCATAAACATTTTTAAACCACCATGACTCTCAAAAACAAGAAAACTGTGTGTTGCTCAGTTTTGTCTGGCAGAACTTAAATACATTTTTCACGTGGCCCTAAAATCCTCTTCCATACATAGCTTTGTAAATCTGATGAAAAGAATGCATTTGCATATTTCTGGCTTTGTGCGTCAGTTTCATGCATCTGGCCCCTGGAGGACGGTCCAAGAGATGGATCAAGCTTCTGTTGCATGTCCATTTGAACATATAAACATCATATCTTGCTTTAAGAGTGTTTCTTTGACTTTTAAGTGGAGGTTTTCAATGTTAAAAAAATCCTAATTATTCACCATTAATCAATGCTGTAAAATAAAACAAACGAAAAAAAAGTACAAGGCAGGTTAATGCTGTATAAGCACTGCTGTAATGCCAGAAGCCTCCTCCAATATCTCTGTATGTGTTAAATGAAGTGTTGACAGGTTCAATGAAATCACACCAAACGCTAATGAGTTGATTGTGATATAAATATGCTAAACAGACAAATTAGCAAACGGGGATGGAACAAATCATTAATATTCAGAGTGGGTTTTGTTTTTTTTTACATTACGGACACACAGTCACATGTTCAAACTACAAGACAAAGCTCGTCAGGTTCATTATGACTATAATTATTGGTGGTTGTTGGTATTTTGATACAGTTTTGCAAAAAAAGTTGTTCTTGGTGAAACTTATATAGTAATTGATATATTACAGAAGGTTAAACTTTAAGGCAGCCTCAGATTTATGTTCAGTGGAGGATTATGGGATGTTTGTTCAGTATTACAGCTGATACGCATTAATTTTCAGTTAATCAAAACAACTTCAAGTTTAGAAAAAAAATGAAATTTTCTTTGCTTTCCTTGCTGTATGAAGGGATGGTTAGCTGTCGTGATGGCCAGTGTTTAGTATGAGAAGTCCACCACCTTTCTGTCTGAGTTGTTTTTTCTTTTGAATACCTTTTTAACTAAAGCAGATCACAAAACAACATTT
Source organism: Thunnus maccoyii (assembly GCF_910596095.1). Lineage (NCBI taxonomy): Eukaryota > Metazoa > Chordata > Actinopteri > Scombriformes > Scombridae > Thunnus > Thunnus maccoyii. The sequence continues at coordinate 6,043,950 of NC_056543.1, forward strand.
GTGAGCTAAACTGTATGTCAGTTTTGCAAATTAAAGTCGACCACACATGGAGCAGCATAGCAAGTCTTGATGTTACTAAAACAAAAACTTGTGTGGCCATCTGAATGTCATTTTGTAATTTATAATTAGACTTTGATTTGTTATGGTTCCAGATTTGAGCCTTTTTTAAGAGCTACATAAAGGCTGGTGTTTTTCTCTACAGTATTTCCATTTGTTAGTCCGTGTCTCAAAAATTTACGTATTCCTTGAAGGATAAGGCTGGTGATTTTTTTTTTATATTTTTCTTAATGTCAACAAATCTCATGTGCAGAGCCAAACGAACAATGGACTCATCCTACTGACAAGTATTGTGTGTGTGTGTATCCAAAGCCTGACATATCTTATTGCTCTGTGCCGTAGACCTCCGTTGTTGTCCAGAAACTATTAAAAACACGTCAGTGAGTCACACAGCTGCACTGGATGACATGTGCTGTCATTATGAAGAGTTTGGTCACATGAGTTTGTTTAGAAACGGCTCCAAAAAACTAATAACAGTGATCAAGTTTTCAGTCTCCAGAGGCTACATATCACAGCCTCTTTATACTAAAATGATGTACAATGTAGCACAAACTTAAGAGGTTCTAATATGTAGCACAACAAGCTAGAAAAGTATCTTTGCTGCACATGCTCAGTCGCATCTACCTTACATGGGACCACTCTCAGGAGACTGAAAACATGATCGCTGTTATTAATCTTTTGGAGCCGTTTCTAAACAAACTGACATGCCCGAACTCTTCATAATAAAGGAACATGTCACCCGGTGCAGCGGTGTGACTCATCGACGTGTTTTTAATAGTTTTGGGACAATAACGGAGGTCTACAGCACCAAGGAATAAGATATATCAGGCTTTGGATACACACACACAATACTTGTCAGCAGGATCACTTCATTGTTGCTTGTCATCTTTACATTGGATGTGTTGACAATAAGAAAAAAAGAATTATCATCAGCTTTATCCTTTGATGCGAGGTGAGACAAAAAAAGGATGCAATGTTTGATATGACGCTTTTGGATTTTAAATGAAAAGAAATCAGAAGGGAGATTTTCTCGCCACAGTTGCTTCAAACTTTCATGTAGACTGTTATGATGAAAACTGTTTCCTGTGTGTACTTGCGTGTGTGTGTGTGTGTGTGTGTGTGTGTGTGTGTGTGGTGTTTTGTTATTGGCATGTAGGCCTAACATTTTGTTGCTTTATTTGTTGCAGTCAGTTTTGTTGCCAATAACCTTTAAGACTTAGCCGAGTTACTCTTACCCATTAAGTGATTAATTAAATCTTAAAGGACGATTTCAACTTGAACTTATGACTAGTGATTAACCGTATATGTGGTTGTCATGACGTCAGCAGAAAAACTGAGGGAAGTGATCCCAAAAAGATCAGGTTTTGGTGTCTCTCATCTCAGTGTTGACTTTTTGTTTTAATTTTTTTTTAGCCTCTCTGGTGTCTTACTGTTTTTTGCTTTGTCTTACATCCTCCTGCTGTTGCTCACACACCCTCCTGTCAGTGAAGCAGCTGCTGTGCCTTTCTGCTTTCTTGTGTATGCAGCAGTGCGTCTGTTTCACAGCTGCCTGTCAGTTTAAAACCATTCAGTCGTCTGTCAGCTGAGTGCCACATCTGTGTACTGGCTAAAACGATGAAGGCCTCCAGTAAATGTAAGTGTACTTCACTGGTTCTGTGTGAATGTGTTGACTCTCAGTAATGTTTCCTCAACACAGTAGTATGATTTTTAGATTTGTGTGACTTTATAATAACAGGATACTAAAGATAAGTTCATTAGGGACCAATCAACAACAGTCATACATAAATGTGCTTGACAAAGACGGCCCTGTTGTCCGCAATGTGAATGTACCTGCACTGAATGTTTCGACTTGTGTGTGTGTGTGTGAATTTATACAAAACTAGTGGTGTAAGTGATCTGCTTTTCTGTGCCCACGTCCGTCTGGTGCAGTTGTTGTGCTTCGAGATGCACATTGTCTGCCTCGTTGTGAATCGGTGGCATACACTATGTAGAACAAATCAGTAGAGACGAGTTATGTTTTATATAAATATACTTGTGATTTCTATCGGTGTTCACTGTGATCATGTCATTGTCCCAGACGAAGTTCCACATGAAGGTTTTCTTTCCAAACTGACTTTTTCTCAGACAAAATGATGTTTTGGAATATTAGGAATTTAGATTTAGGTAACAGTTTTTGTGTTTCTCATCTCTTGTTATAAATTTAATATATTTAATTTTAGAAAAAGACACTTAAAAGTCAGCTAAAATGTACATGTCCAGAATAAGGTTGAAAACCTGATTTGGACTGACATAATGCAGGGAATCCAAATCTAAGTTTCATACTCACACAGTCTTAAATACTATCAGTTTAAAACCATGAAAAAAAAACAAACCTGTTGCTCTCTTGTTGTTGTGCAGCTTTAAATAACATGTACATCTATCATTTATTCAGTTGTGTAACATGTGATCACATAGTTTGAATTCAGGCAAAGGGAAGTATAATGGAGGGTTGCACATTGTTGTCAGAGTTGTTCAGTCACTAATGTATTTAAATGTAGGAAAAAAAATTACTTGGACAAGCTTGTTTTGTATAATTTGTGTAAATCGAGTGAAACAGCACCATTAATAATATTAATAGTGGTCATAAAATCAAATTTCAGCCTAACTGTAACTGACAACTTAATTATATATACATATATATATATATATATATCAGCACCCTGTGTACAATTTCAGAGGCAAAAGATAATAGACTCAAGTGTCTGTCATGGCGTCGTTATATGAGTCAAAAATGATTTGCATAAACGTAAAAGTGTGAGTGAGTTTTGTAACATCCTGAATGTCAGTGACACTTTTTTTTTAAGGCACAGAGCTTATTGTCCAGTAACCTTTCTGTCTTGATAGTACAGTAGGTGATGCCTCAGACTGTTTTTGTTGTTTTATCAGCTTGTCAATCAAATGTACATTCACTTATGCAGCATATGGATGATAAAAAAAAGACAGATGTCAGCCTAAATCCATCTTTTTTTTTTTTTTAAAGATGTCTCCCTTGTTTTTATGAACTTACTTTTCTTGCATCCAAAGCTATTTTTAGCATTTTAATCAAAGCACACTAAGTAAAATGCATCGTCCGCTCCACTCACCTTAATTGATCACTGTAAACATCCACTTTGCAAATGCTGTGCAGCTGCCAAAAAAATATTTTTTTGAACAAACATGAAAACAAAGAAGAGGCTCTATAGTTAAACATACTGCTCAGTCAAACCAAATTCCCCTTTAGAAGAGAGCTTTTTAACTGCTACTCACAGTTTTTGTGCAGTTTTAGAGTAAAGTTACTCCAAGAAAAGGATGAAAGCATGATGGCAGTTTTTTTTATTTCAAGCATTTGGTTTTGCATTAAAATAATCAGTAAAATCAAAAGCTTGGGAAAGACTGTCACCATGCGTCTGTCCATTTTTGGAGTAACTTTACTCTTATGTGTGTGTTAAATATCAGTGGATCTCCTGGTAATTTGTTTATTCCAGTGTTGTTTCAGCATGTCATCAATCTCCCGAGCACATTAAGATAAAACTAATATAATACACACAGAAGTGGCTCAATGATAGCCAATATTACAATCTATGAAATTATAAATTATAAATCAAAGCTGGTTCTTGTTGAAGAGTTATCACCACCTGATTGTAAGTAGTATAATACAGGTCACATTTAACAGTGTTTATCTGGTAATATGGAAGTAAACCTCATTAAATGTTTCTACTGTCTGTAAGTGCTTTAAAGTCTGGTAACTTAATCCGTTTTTTTGTGGGTTTTTTTTTTTTTTTTTGCTTCTGCCTCTAGAGTGACTTTAAAACCTGTAACCTCCTGCTGGCTGGTCCTTGTTGTGCAGAACTAGTTAGTCCTCTGACCTTTGCTGATAGAGGGATTTCTTTTGTTTATTTTCTTTATATTTTCTTGGTGAGGCTCTAGTGTGGAAGAGTATTTAATCCTCAGGTTTAAGCGTTGTGTCAAAATGGATTGCTTTGATTTTTTTATATTTCTCACATTTTTATCTGATGTCATTGTAAATGGGCAAATTGTGCAATTTTTGGCACCATTGTTGTTGCAATAAAACCAAGAAAAGTTAATTGTGGTTGTGTTTTTCTGAACTGTGGTCAGGTTGAGAGCTCTGCAACACAAGTCTAAATATTCAAACACCATTATTTACATTTAACTGCAGTCTGAGGCGAAAGCTTCCAAGCATATTTTACGATAACGCTGTAAAACAGTATGAAAGTAATATGCTTTAAAGGCCATGCACAGTTTTCACTTATTCTGGCTGATGAGGCCTCTGCATAGTTCAACACAGATGTAGATGTATGTTAATTATGTGAGGTCAACAAACTGGTGTGCTTTAGGTGGGCTTTAATGGTAAAAGTGACCTCAAATTTAGTCACTCTTTCCTAAACAACCATTAATACTGGACAATAGAATAGATAAACCCTTGCATCATGTTTACTTCAGTTTTGTTTAAACTGCCTTTCCTGAGTGCCTGTTTTGAATGTATATCCAGAAGTTTGTGGGATAGTTATATAGGAATAGTTCACAAGTTTTAGGCACGAAAAGTAAAGTGAGGATGCTTTCAAAAAAATTCCATCAATAGTTTTTGCTTATTAATTAACTTCATACAAACTTCAGTAAACAGAGGAAACTTAAATGAATCAATATTTAATGTGAGTAGCTTTGCTTCTTTGAACACCTGCACACAGTTTTTCAGATACTTTTCAGATACTTAGTCGGTTGTTCCTGCATCTTGGAGAAGTTGCCACAGTTCCTCTGTGGATTTAGGCGTCTCAGCTGCTTCTGTCTCTTCATGTTAATCCCAGACTGACTCCATGATGTTGAGATCAGGGCTCTGTGGGGGCCAAACCATCTGTTGCAGGACTCCTATATGTTCGGGCTTGTTGTCATGCAGGCGTCTTTCTAAAGTTATTGTTAAATAGATATGAATTTAACCCTCTGAAGTGCCTAAAACCTTTGCACAGTACTGTAATTAACATTATATAATAATTAACCAATGTTCTGAAGGAATTTCCAGAATCCTCAAATGCTTGTCTAAGCATCCAAATGCAAAAAAATACTATGTCTGCAGCACCATAAAAAAGATTTTTTCAGGTGTTCGTCCAACTACGGGCAGTGAAATTTTGCATTTATGTTAAAGGTTCTCATATGATGTTTGTTATGTTCAGTGTTATTACACATCTTGACAAAAAAAATTACAAATAATGTGATTTAATAAAATTTATAAAGCATTTTATGGGTCCAAACACCACTTTCTTTGTTTACTGATTATTTATATGATTTTTTTTTATCTAAATGCACTTGTCCCACACTTCCAAGTCCCTACTGCAACACTGAACAAATGCCATAGTAAAAGTTTTTTTTCAAAGCCAAACAAATCCAGTTTTATGGAAACAGAAGTTAACAAATGGATGGCAGGTTGAAATGTGAAAATTGAAAAGTGAAATCAGAGCCAGTGATTTGCAGGCTGCAGTCAGACTGTTCTTAGAGCTCTGAGAAAGATGAACTGATCAATTCTTCAGTGTAGTCATGAAATAAGAGAACAAATACTTTCAGATCAGATTTGATGGTTTGACAGTTTGATGATGAGGACCACTGTCTCTGCATCACCCCAATGAGGTTTGTCAACAGCACGTTGACTGATGACTTCTGTCTCACATCAGACACAACCTTCCAGTTCTTGAAATCCAGTGAAAGTGTGCTTTCATCCAGGCTGTCAAAGATGAACAAAACTTTACAGTCATTGAGCTTCTCTGCTGTGACCTTCTGTAATGTTGGATCGAAATCATGGATTAGCATGAGGAGACTGTACTGGTCATCTTTGATCAAGTTCAACTCCCTGAACGAAAGCAGAATCACCAGACTGATATCTTGGTTTTCCAAGCCCTCTGCCCAGTCCAGAGTGAACTTCTGCACTGAGAGGGTTTTTCCAACGCCAGCAACGCCATTCGTCAGAACAACTCTAGTGTGTTTCTGTTGGTCAGGTAAGGCACTTGATTGGAGTGTCATGGAGGGTCTCCATCTTAGAAGCTGTCTCAAGTTGCCACACCTCTTTACTCTTTCCCTCTGTGATGTAGAGATCAGTGTAGATACTGTTTAAGAGGGTTTCACTTCCTGCTTCGTCATTTCCTTCAGTCACATGTTTACAGCTCCCTCTCAGACTGATCTTATATGTATCTAAAACTTCCTGCAGATCACTATGTGCTGAAAGAGAAGAAAAATATAATTTTGAACATCTATCAGTGTGTTAACATGCACTTACGTAACCAGGTTACTCAGAGAAACCAGGTTATGTGGGTAATCGGGGAACATGTTAACAGGCATGTTCCCCGTGAATGTGTCTGAATTCAACAAACAGTAAAATGTTAAGCGGTGAACACCAACTTATTTAGACTTCTAGAGGATAGTTTGTGTTAGTTTAAGATTTAGTTGGACTTTAAATACAAGGATAAATCGCTCTTTGTAATGATCTCACCTTTCATTTAGCTGCTCCACTTTCCCTATCTACAGTCTTTTGTTAAAGCTATAGTGCTGAACTTTTACATATAAATGATTATGTAATCTGTTATATTCAAGTCCTTGTCAAACGAGTTGACACAATGCTGATTAAACCTATCACCGCCAGTTAAATTACTCTGTATTTTGCAGTATACTAGAGTTTTTAATCTGGTGTCGGTAGCGACTTTCCCACGCTTGCTGTTTGAATGCGCAACAGAGACTTCCGCCGGCCGAGCCGTCTTACTTCTGGTTAGCCCTCTGCTAACTTTAATGTGGATAAAATAATTTAAATGTTCAGCTCTTCTAGATGTTCCAAATGCTACTGCACCGAGTAGATCAAATTCTGATAATGAAACAAGTCATTTCGTTGAGGTTATGTGACGCTCAAATCAATTTATCCACCATTTTACAGCCACAACAGTAGCAACAGGGTTGGCTATAGTGGAGCCTACGACATAAGCATGTGTTGACAGTGTTTTTGTAATTACTCTCACTGCCAGAAGGGACGGAAGAGTTCCGCACTGCAGGTTTAAGTACATATTACGTGTATACATGGCAGAGAAAATGGCATTTTCCAGAAGAAATCTACCTGGGGAAATAACAAAGATAATAAAATAATGCATTGAATTTGTACTGTACTTTTCATTCATAGTGAAACACAAAGTGTCTCTGATCCCCAACCCCGATAACAGTAACCAGTAACGGTTACTTTGTAGCAACTACCTGTCAGAATTATGTCACTGCCCAATTGACAAGAGTTCATTCATGTTTTCCACAGTTGCACCCACAATCTTTCAATTATCTGGTGACAACTTCCCAAATTACCAGTGCAGAGTAAAACCAGCCTTGTACCAACCAGTACTGTATGTCACAGAGCTGCCAGTGTCTGTTGGTCAGTGGAGATATCACCAGATTTACCATGGGTAGTTTGCGTAGTTATGTCTGTGTCATTATATGATCATTTAGTCTGACTTCATGTGTATCTGTCCCATTACTGAACCCCTGCAATTTAGGCACTATGTGTACAAAGGGCTATATCTCCCACACAGATCTTTCTATGTTGACATAAAAGTACTCCAATTAAAGCTGAGCCTTTGATGTAGTATCAATTATTTTATTTTAAATTGAATGTGCTGAAGCACAGAGCCTGAAGAACAAAAAATGAGTATGTGTAACTGACCAAATACTTACTGTCTGGACTGTATGTAACTTTATGAAAAATATAAAGTCACAGGCTGTTTCTCCTCACAGATCTGGATGTCTGGATGTGATGTCATGTTTGTCTCTTCCTGTGACTGACCTTCTGCTCCTGAGTTGATGTTTGGCAACTCCCTCACCAGATCATTCCTGCTGATCTTCTTTAAAATGCTCTTGATCACTTCCACAGCTCCAGTAATTTCATATTTCTGCACTATCAGATCCACCGCATCCTGCCTCTTTGCCTCCGACAGCTGGCTCTCTTTGATGGGTGGGATGTTGTTGCCCACCTTTTCATACTTCAGGTGCCACTTGAACGTCTCAAATTCATCGCCTTTTAAATCGTCCAGAATGTTGAGGAGGTCCATCTCCGTCATCTTGGCTCTCTGATAAAATCAGAGAACATTGATAAGAAAACAGTTGTGTTTCTGTCTGTCTGCCAGTAGAAATTCATTCTGTGTTTCTACTGGATCTGACTCATTTGACAAAAAGCCCAGTTTGGCTGCAGTCGTTTAAGTGTCAGAGAAACTCAAGAGGATCTTCAATAAAAAACGGCTCACCACAAGTCTACTCAGTAGCTGCTCGGATCGAGTATTCTCAGTTGTCAAAGAAATGTACTTATTAGAATTTACATTTTTCTGGCTAAAATGTTGAGAATAAAAGTCCAATCTCAAACAATAGTCGACAAAGCAGTCGCACCACAAGGTCCAGTTAGTCTTCTGCTCTCACAGCTCACCTGTTTGCTGTGGTTCAATGAACTCTGGTGTCTTTACATGTTTTGGTTGGTTTATTAACAGTGGTGTGAAAACTGTCAACCAAGAGTGCCTGCAAAAGTCAGGCTTCCTGAAGTATCACTTCCTCATCCCGTTTCATCCCTCCCATCTGTCTCTAGTTATGATAAATCACATTCTAGTCCTAACTAATGATGTTGATAGTAAGTTATTTCTCTTTGAGCTCTCTGTGACACCAGAGAAGATCAATAAATACTGCAGGTTCAGTCTGTGATTTTGATGATTGCATGAAGAGTTTTCAGAACTCAACAAATTTCAGAGACAAACTTGACTTCCTCCCTGTTTGCTCCTCCCCTTTCCTTTACTGGAAGTCCCGTGTGTGTGTGTGTGTGTGTGTGTGTGTGTGTGTGTGTGTGTGTGTGTGTGTGTGTGTGTGTGTGTGTGTGTGTGTGTGTGTGTGTGTGTGTGTGGGGAAAAACTGATTTTTGGGTTAGGGAAAGTGTCCAGGAAATGAATGTAAGTCTATGTAATGTCTCCAAAAGTGACCTAGGACAACATTTGTGTGTGTGTGTGTGTGTGTGGTCTCCCTTAGGCTACTTTTTGGGCCAAATTTCAGACAGGACCAGTTAATTGGGGGTGGCTTGTTCAATTGGAGACAAAGCCGTGTCCCCAGTTGGGAAAAATCTGATTTTTGGGTTAGGGTAAATCTCCAGGAAATTAAAGTAAATCTATGTAATATCTCCAGAAGTGACCCAAGACAACATCTGTGTGATTGAGTGTGTTTGTGGTCTCCCTTAGGCTACTTTTTGGGGTGTTGTTGTCTTGTATGTGTCATGTGTCATTAAGTTGTGTCACCTCAGTAAGCAAGCTTGCTAGCTATCTAACTAGCCTGTGGACTATGGACATAAAGTTTTTCATGAGGAGTCAACCTCAGCTGCCATCCACAGAAAGTGGAAGAGTGAAAAGGGAGGAGTGAAAGAGAAAGTCAGGAAAAGAATGAAGGAGAAAATAAGAAATGAGATGTGAAAACTTGTAGAGAAAGCAGGTGAAGAGGAAAAGAGATGAGATGAAATCATGTTGAGAAGAAAGGAGTGAAGAACAGAGGAGTAAAGGAGAGCAGAGGTGCCAGGAGCAGATATAAGAGAATATGCATTTCTTAATACTTTTTTTTGTTTTATATTTTCTTCTTGCGGTGGAGGAAATTTCAAGGGATAAATGAGTGCAGCTGAGAGAATGAGAGAAGTTAAGAAAAAGAGGAAAGGAGAACAGAATAACCAGGGATAGATCAAAAGTACAATAAGATAATCTATGTAAAGCACTTTGAGTTGACTTGTTGTTGAAATGTGCTATACAAATAAACTTGCCTTACACACCGGTGCTTCAGTATTAATAATCTAATGATGTCATATATAATAATATATCAGTCAGAGGGACCAAACCACTACTTTTACTGTAATACTTTAACTACATCAAGCTGACAATGCTTAGGTACTTTTACTGTAGTAGGATTTTTCATGCAGGACTTTTACTTGTAATAGAGTATTTTTACATTGCTGTATTTGTACTTTTATCTCAGTAAAGGATCTGAGTATTTCTTCCACCACTGAACACCTGCACCATTCGCACTGTATGTTCAGTTTGCCGTTTCATTGAATGTTGGAGACCTGCTGCACCTCTGCTTAGCGGCCACTGGGGGGCTCCACGTCCCTGCCAGTTCGTGTGTGTTTGTGGTCTGCGACAGTAACACGGCTGCACACTCCTTGTGATTACTTAATTGTGTTTATACAGGTGCCTTGTTTGAAACTGGTGGAAAGTGATTGCCCATTTTTAAATATAAAATATGAAAACTCCTGTCATAATATAGTCTATGTGTAGTCTACAACAGGTTAATTTACTTGTGTCTACCTGGAAGTTGCTCGACGTCCTCCTGATTCTTCATATATGTTATGAATCCATCCTGTCTGTCCGTGTTGTACTTCTGTAATTCTGATATTTAGTATAATCTGTACACACAACATCTACTGCATGTCTGTCCACCCCCCTCTGTTGCTCTGTCTGAGGTTTCTTCCTGTTAATTTTTTTTAGGGAGTTTTTCCTTATTTGAATGGAGGATCTGAGGATAGAGGATGTTGTATTGCTGGACAGATTGTAAAGCCACCTGAGACAAATTTGTGATTTGTGATATTGGGATACATGAATAAAATTGACTTGAAAGATGAGCTGCTATCAGTGGTGGAAGAACAATTCAGATCCTTTACTTGAGAACACGATATTACAAAGCAAAAATACTCCATTACACATAAAAGTCTTGGATTCAAAAGTTTACTGAAGAAAAATAGGTATTATCATTAAAGTATTATGCAGAGTGGCCCCTTTCTGAGTGTTACTATTATAATTTAACAGCGTAAACAGCATTTTAATGTTGTGTTGGATGCTATTTTCTATCTATCTATATTTTTATCTATTTATCTTGTATCCTTTGTGTAATTTTGTGTCGTTAAATCTCTTATCAATACATCATATTGATCATAGGTTTTGTATATGAAATCTAAATTTGCAAAGCAGTAACTATAGCTCTCAGATGTATGTAGTACAATGTACACTATTTAACTCTGATGTGTATGAAGTAGCATAAACTGAAAAAGAAAGTCAATTGAAGGGCAAGTATGCTAGCAGCACTAACTGTGCATTAATTGTTCTACAGGTTTACTGAATTCAGTAGAGCCTCTCTCTCTGTCTATGTGACAGGTCTTGAGTCACCACCCACTGTGGCATTTTGCCACATTAATATACTTATACATGCAGTGCTGGAAGAAGTATTCAAATCCTTTACTGAAGTAAAAGTACCAATACAGCAATGTAAAAAAATGACAAGTAAAAGTCCTGCATGAAAAATCCTACTACAATAAAAGTACATAAGTATTATGAGCTTGATGTAGTTAAAGTATTGCAGTAAAAGTAGTGACTGATATATTATTATATATGACATCATTAGATTATTAATAGTGAAGCATCAGTGTTAGAGCAGCATGTTACTGTTGTAGCTGCTGGAGGTGGAGCTAGTTTCGACTACTTTATATACAGTTAGCTAGTTTAGTCCAGTGGTTCCCAACCTAGGGGTCGGGCCCCTCCAAAGGGTCATCAGACAAATCTGAGGGGTCGTGAGATGATTAATGGGAGAGGAAAGAAGAAAAAACAAAGTTCTGATACACAAATCTGTTTTCAGTTTTTGGACTTTTTCTCTAATATTTGATTTTTGGTGAAATATTGGATCATTTGAACATTTATTGAAATGAAAGCATGTGAGAAGTTTAGAGGTAAAAATCACTATTTGGTGAAGCTGTTAACAACTCATAGACATGTGAAATGTGACCCCGACTACACACTGCTTTTTATAAGACGTCAAAAGCCAAAAAGGTTGGAAACCACTGGTTTCATCTTTAACAATGTGTTGTATTTTAAAAGCGTGTTATATTATCCATTGTGTCAAATCTTCATGTGAAAAGTAACTAAAGCTGTCAAATAAATGTAGTGGAGTAGAAAGTACAATATTTCCCTCTGAAATGTAGTGGAGTGGAGGTATAAAGTCAACTGGAAATACTCAAAGTAGAAGTACCTCAAAATTGTACTTAAGTACAGTACTTGAGTAAATGTACTTAGTTACTTTCCACCACTGAGTATATGTTATCCAAAAAAAAAAAAAACTACATCTCAGGCACCACGGACATTTGAATAAATCCCTCCGCAGCCCCCAGCAAGGAGAGTCACTCTGCTGCCAATAACCAAACATTACGCCATCCTCCGCTGGTTTTTTTTTTTCTGGACTGACAGCGGTTGCATGCTCTGCCCAGTCAGATTTTGAGCATCTGCCGGCACTGGTGGGAGGACGTCGGCACTGACTGCAGCGCATTGCGATGCAGAGAGGGAAGAATAACGATGCGATGCCTGCATGAGCCGCTCGCCTGAAGCCGACAGCAGCAGCCTCCTGTGCGGACAGAGTGCAGGAAGGTGGTGGTGCTGCTGGTGGTGGAGGACTTTATGCGCACACCTCTGGGCGCTGCTACCGAAGAGGGCCGAGGTGTCTCTGCAGCGCCGCAGCTTTGAGGAGGGATACCGTCTCGATACGTGACTCCGAGTCCAAAGCTGCCCTGGCTCGGGATCTGAGAGGGAGGGGGGGCCCTAGCGCGGCACCCCGCCCGTCTCGCCTCATTTGGACTGCAGGGATAACGACCTAAACCGTGATATCTCCGCGCAGAAAGCTCTGGGCAGGTGTTGGTGGCAGCGCTGTCATCATCCGTACACCGTTTTCCTCCATCCCGCACCTCTGCGCCAAAGGTAAGCTCTGCCACCCAGTGCGCCGTCAATGAAAGTAGGTGTTCATGGCTTCCAGCAGCGATGGTGATAATGATAATGATGATGATGCTCAAAGCAGCAGAATCTGTCATTAAAACAACCGCAGCATCGTTTCATGTTAATTCTGCGCTTGTTGTGGTTTTGCGCTGAAGGGGTTAATTGATTGATTTTGGTTTCAATGCATGCGTCTTGTGAAGGAGATGCATAAAAAGAAAATGACGTAGGGAATTCCCACAGTAATCCAATAGCGAGCGATGACACCTGCACATTCACACAGTGCGGTCCCTATATGGCCTGCTCAGTCATGTGCGCAAAGCGGCCGTGCGCGGCCTCGGCAGCGCACAGATTGATTTGAAATGATTAAAACTTGGAGACGAAGTGTTATGTAACGTGATTTTTTGCTGACGTGATTTTGCCACAAGCGGGGGTTACCTTCACGTCTCTTTTGCTCTGAGATGCTGAGATGCCCACTAGTTCAGAAAGTGGCCTATGTGTTTACACATGAACACAGTTCAGACTTGTAAGCCCACTGGCATTCAAGTAAAATGAAAGATTTTTTTTGGCCATATTTGGGATTGGTTGCTAAAATCCAATCACATGGGCCTGCAGTGTCTTTTGAGATCTTGCAGTGCATAAATTGCTTTTCACTGCGATCTGCTTTCATGGTAGGGTAGGTTGAAATCTGAAAAAAAAAAACTGCAAGCATGCACAGCTTTTCAAAAATATGATACATTAAGCAAATCTGTTATCTGAGATCAACTGGAACAAGCAAAAATACAGTTTTGCTCGATTTTTGTCCCTGCGGATCATCACAAAAAAAACAACTTTCCTCACTTGACAGAATTTGACAAGGGAACAATCTGAACCTGTTAATGTTTGGTTCTGACTGCTGTCCAGGCTGTACGCAAAACCTCATGTCAGCTGCTGATGAGTCTGATAACTGATGAGTAAATATATGTGTGAAGTTTTTGAGTCATGGATGGGTAGATTTAATGAAGCAAAGGAGATCGATGTAGAAATCCTCTTTGACCCTCATCTTTTAATATTTAAAGAGCTGGCTGTACATCTGAACAGACCTTCAATTACACACTACTTCCTATCTGCCTACAGTATGTGCTGCACACTCATGTTTCAAGGCAGGTTCAACACCTTATAACAGCAGCTATCCTTTGTGCCACCAACATACTCCAGTACCCACACAAAAGCGGAAGATTAAAGCAGGTGAAAGGTCACTTTGAGAATCCATCATAAGCTCTGCTAACATGAAAACCAGCTGTTTTCTAGATGAGCTGAGGTTGAATTAGGTAGAAAAGATGTCTGTGTTTGATGTGTTTGACTGCTTGTAAAGACAAAGCACATACAAAACCAAAAGCACAAATGTCAAGGAAATGCGCTCCGAATCCAAAAGTGCTACAAATTGTAAAATACATACAAAAGTGTAAACACAAACAACATAGAGAGAAATGCTGCAAATATTGAAACTTTATTTATCCCAAGAGGAATTCAGGGTTTCATAACAGCACCATACAACCAAGAGATAGAAAGTAACATGTAATAATGTAAAGAGAAAACTAAACCTAGTAGAAAAAATTTAATACATAACGATTTAGCACTGTGGATTTTCACTGCAAATGAAAAGTACAGTACAAATTAAATGCATTATTATAATTATTATTAAAAGTGATGATGCTATTAGTCTAAGACTGTCAATGCCGGTCAGATGACTGGATGTGACTTCTAGGTATATTATTTGAAATAAGTACATTTGTTTTTAAAGCATAAACATTAAGAAAAATGTGCTTCAAATGTAAGAAATGCCACAAATACTAAATCACATTTAAATGTGAAAACACAAGCATTAAGAAAAGAGCGTTCCCGAACAAGAAACAGCTGCAAAAGGAAAAACACATACAAAAAAAAATGCTACAAAAAGACTTGATAAACCAGAAGTTCCCCTGACTGTCTGGAAAGCCAGCAGGATCAACATGTTTTATAGAAACTAGCTCTTCAAGAGAGAGACTTTTATATTACCAGTTGGATTTTGCACTATCCAACTACTAAAATAAAAATCTCTCAAAATAAATTAAAAGTTTCTATAAAATATCATGTTGTTGATCCTCCTTCCTTCACAGGCGAGGTGAAATTAATCTTGAACTAGATAATGCTAACACAGACTACATAAAGTTAGTTCTACATTCAGTGAGAAATGAACTGAATGTCCCAAACGATCACTCAGGAGCACGAGTTAAAAACAAAGAAGCCTCCCTCACAAAAGCAGCATAAAAACGATAAAGGAACGTTAGCATAAAAAGTAAAAAAAAAAGTAACAGTGATACAAAAAGAAAAAAAATAACATTGGCATAAAAAGTAATCTTAGTATAAAAACTAAAAAAAGTAATGTTAGCATAAAAAGTAAAAAAGTGACCCAGAAATTAAAAGTAAATTGACTCACTCTATAGATTTTAAAATCAGTTATCTCAACCATAGACTGTAAAAAATATGGACGTAGTCACCGTGATGTCATCCATTGGTTTGTGAACTGCTGTTTTGAAGCCTCGTGTTTAGCGATTTGACCATCGCCATCTTGGATTTGACCGTTGCCATGTTTGATTTTTGGAGCCAGAAGTGACCTTATTTGGATCATGGATGTATAAAGAGAACTGGATACAGCGTCGGAGGCGGGGCCCCGTTCATTCCTATGAAAGTTGCTCAGTGGTGCATGAAGCAAAAAGAAAAATCAACTTCCAGTATGGAAGTATCTGGATCTTCCGCGTTGTGCGGCCATAGAGCATGTGTACTAGTGACTTTCGCTGGCCAAGCCGGCAACCTCCGGTTTAGACCTCCGGCTAGCTTGAATTGGGATGAAACAATTCAATCATGCTGCTCTTCTAGGCTTTTGAAATGTAATCGGAGCGAATGGATTTAATTCTGATAGTGAGACAAGTCATTTCGCGGGGGTTGTGACGCTCAAAAAAATGTATCCGCTGATTTACAGACGTCTCTTTCACAATGTAAGTCTATGGAGAAAAGTCTTTTTGGGCCAGTGTGCATCACGTGACGTAATTACACGGTTTGGCTGCTGTGTCAAATTTGATTCAAAGCCTGGCGCTCTTCCTGTATCCAGTTCTCTTTATACATCCATGATTTGGATGGGAGGGTGGCGATGACCATAGCACTAGCTGCTCGCTTGGTTAGCATGGTGCATTTACAATCTAAAACCATTAAAGGGGAGGTATTATGCTTTTCCTTATTTTCAGACATATATACAATGTCACAATGACGGATGATCATGTCAAAAGTGGCCGACGTGTCAAATAACGAGGTAAACGTATGTAGCAGTAATCCCTGTGAGCAAAAAGCAGTAGGTTCAGACTGCTCTGAACGCTCGGTTTCCAACGGTTTTTTCTACTTTTGGCCCAATCTGACATCACTTCGTGACGGATTTCTTTATATGGACATCTGCTACGTGCACAGCGCGTAAGTTCCCTGCTCCGCTCAGGAAGTAGTTACGCCAAGCCACAACGCCATTACACAGCACAGAAAAGTAAAATAAGTAGTTTATCTGTTGGAGGTGTGCTGGTTGTCTGCAGCTCTTCATAAAACATCTCACTGTGGTTTTTAGCGCTGCTAACGAAGCTCCGCTAATTCAGTGAGGAACACATTTTTACTTCCTGTAAATTCTTCACAATAAAAGGCTCCCATTAGTTAGTCATTGAGAAGCTTTTAATTTGAAGCAGGAAATGTTTGGTTTGCATTGACGGTTACACGACTCTGATATGTAAAGCTGACCAATCAGAACAGAGTGGCCTCATTGGGAGGGGGGCCTTAAAGAGACAGGAGCTAAATTGGAGTGTAAGAGAAATTGTGTATATTGAGGGGCTGCATAAAGGGCCAGTATGAGATAAATAAGGAGTTTTTTTAACTGAATCATCCCAAGCTACTCTAGTGGAGTCCAAAAATAAAAATTTACAGCTGAAATGAGCATAATAGGTCCACTTTAAACAATGTACTCACCGGAAAAACTGACCATCTGACTCCTTAGAGGGTCTTTTGAATTTTTTTGTCTTTTGAAGTCTTTTGAAGTTTTTTGAACAAGACTTTTTTAGGTGAGCAAAATGTCACAGTTAACTTTCATTGACTTAAAACACAGTAGCTACACCTATACTCTGTGAGTCTGGGGTTATACCATAGTTACGTTACATAATCAACGTTGTGGCCGGGGTAGCAACTTGTCATTCACAACATAGCCATGCCATAGAGCATACGCTGCTTTATCATCTATTATTTTATTACCAAAGAACCGGATATTTTTTAACACAGTTGTTTGTCTTTTGAACTGATGATTTAATCGGTAGAGTTTTATGCCGATCCAAGCCTTAGAAGAGCTCAAACTGTGAGTAATGTAACATTGTATATGGGAAAAATTAACAGGATTTGTACTTCCTTAACTGGGCGCTTCCGGGTGCTCGTCTAGCTCTTCCCACTATGGGATAGGACTTTATTTATAAAAAATTTGGGGGTAGAATTTAACTATGACTCCCAAGGTGCATTTCAGCAAGAAAGAGCCAATCACCAAGCTTAAAATTTGGTCATGTGCACCCCTAATGACAGCCAGAAGATTACAGCATTGAGAAAACTGATTTTACAATCTACAGATTGAATCAGTTTACTTATAATTTCTGGGTCACTTTTGAGTGAATTCAGCAACTATGGCATTGCGTTTTGCTTGTAACTTCAATAAAAAAGCATTTTGAATTTATCACTCTGATTTGTGCCATCTTCGCCATAGCAAAAGCAGCAGAGGCTCATGGGTATTGTAGTATTCCCAGCCATCTGCCAAAATCACAGACAAAACTTGATTTCTCAGAAACAAAGTTGAAATAATTGAAACTGGTGGTGTTAATATAATCCTATAGGATTGTTACATTATCCGGGAGAGTACTGAGTTTCTATGTTCAGTAACACCGAGGAGATCATTTCAAGAAATATTTGAAATAGGAATACAGAATGACGGAAAACAATTCTGTAACCAGCAGTCCCTCCTACTTTACATCCCTATGTTAGCATGAAAAACATGCCAAACATAAGCATAAAATGTAATGTTAGCATAAAGAGTAAAAAAAAGTAACGTTAGCATAAAAAGTAATGTTAGCATTAAAAGTAAAAAAGTAATGTTAGCATAAAAAGTCATGTTAGCATTAAAAGTAAAAAAAGTAACATTAGCATAAAATGTTAACAGTAACGCTGTCATAGAAAGTAAAAAGTAAGGTTAGCATAAAAAATGCTCTTTGCTGCACAGGGCAGACTCAGTCATTCTGATAATTATATTTGTAACATTAACAAAAATCCTGCTATGTCAGTACAGGATTTAATCAGTCTTATTGTTCAGCCACACAGGGTCATGAAAAGAGATTCTAATCACTTGTTGGATTTTTTTGTCTGAAGGATTATAAACATAACAACGTGATGCATTTTCCACCCAAAGCCATCACTTTTAAAAGCACACTAAAACTAAACTCTAACTGATCACTGTAACAGACTAAGCTTTAGAGTGACCTTTAAACAAGCGTTTCCTCTGCAATTTCAGTTTAAAATCATCCACTACCTTCATAAAATCCTGGACTCTGACCAGATGTCTGAAGCTCACGGCTAATTCTGCACTCTGACTAACCAGTAGATTTCCTTCTTGGAATAACGAACATTTTCCAGCCATTACTTCTGAGATTTGTACAGTTTAAGGCACAAAAACAACTTCATGTTGATTTTCTCATAAGCTCTCAGTGATTCTGGTTTGTTGGTGGTTCTGATGGAAGATGTCGACCAGAAAAACGTCTATGAATATGTCTTAATTATGTGTTAAAGAAAATAAAAAGAAATGACCAGAACAATCAATGACTGGCATGATAAAAGAACTGTAATAGTCTGTTTAGCAGCTGAAATATCTCTTGAAGATCTGTCAGAATCCATTTTTATAAAACGGATAGTTCTGGTCCTTGATTATGAGTGGCTGAGCTGCGTACGAAGCCGTTGTACAATACTCTATAAACAAACAACTGTGACCACATTACAACAGTATTACTGCACCAATTAGTCCCCTGTACAAATTGTTTCAAAATGTCAGATTTTGTTGTTGTGAATTTTGGTTTACTGGGTGGGCTAAGCATGGATGAATGGTGGACAGACATGGACAGGATAAAGGAGGAAGATAAAAAAAAGAAAGGAGACATGCTGAAGTTAATGAGATAAATTAAAGAGCTGGAATAGTCAAGAAAGACAGGTCCTGACCCACCATGCATCGTGGAAAGCAACAAAGGCATTGTGAAGGTCCAGTTTTTTGCCCAAAATCACTTAATCACCATCAGTACACAACGTAACCTACCTGACTCTCCCTGCCGGAGGTAGACGCTGTTTTCTGGGGGGCAGTGCGCTGAAGAGTCAGCAGATAGGACTGACCATGTTGCGGCGACTTTTCCCTGTATAAAGTCAGTGCACCTGTCCAGAGTCAAACACCCCTGTACCAGCAAAGCGGAGTGCTAACATTGAACACTACTTCAGCAATTGCACAATTAATGGTGATGTCTAGATAAATGTTGATAATAGGGGTGCAACAGATCACAAAACTCACAGTTCAGATCATATCACGGGTTTGAGTCATGGATCAGCAAAAAAAAAAAAAGACAAAAGGGGGAAGACAAATAAAACAATAAAAGGAACTTTTTCCCATGGTCTTAAATGAAAATGCATTCAAGATGTCCAATGTTAAATAAAATCTTAAAATGTATAAATATTCAATGCTCAGTTGTTAAATTAAATTGCAATATGAGGCATGATACCTTCCTCCTTTAAACAGGGTAGTGAATGAAACAACAGCCTGTGTCCACATCATCAAAACTTGATAACTTACAAACATGAGCACACGTCTCGTCCTGCAGCTTAGTTTGTTGAACCAAACAAACATTCACAGGAAAAGTGCACCGCTAACATCAGTTAGCAGCTATGTAGCTAATTAGCTGCTCAGCAGCAGCACATTGAACAGCGTGTAAAAATACCTGCAGATATTACTTCCGACCCGTTAAATACTGGTTTGGTCGTTGCTCTTCAAAATCCCTGTTAGTGACATGCTGTCTGTCCATGACTTGTAGCTACAGCAGTTTGTTTACTTTGTCTTAAATGAGACATTAAATTTTGCAATTAATCCACGGTTCACATGCGTGCTGAACCGTGGGGGGCAATCCGTACGGATTACAGATCAACTACGATCCGTTGCACCACTAGTTGATAATCATCCCAATCTTTAAGCATGCCTGACTAGCCTGATTAGCATGCTTTCCACTGCGTCTATGTGTTGCATGGCAACCATTCTGCTAAATTTAGCTGAAGAACTACATTGCTTGGTGGAAGAATGATTATTTGTTATCAATAAATTATTGCATTTTTTGTTGCTGTGTGTTTATTTTATTAAACCTTTCCAGGTATATGTAGTAACGACTTTATAAAAGCAATAAGCCCCAAGAGGCTATGTTCACAGTGATGTTAATACAGCTAAAGGGGTTTTAGCCACTCCATGCCCCTTAGCTGTTCTAAAATCACTGTACACCACGGCCTCTTGGGGCTTATTGCTTTAGTATATGTCTGTATACAGTCTGTGTACACAAATGCCTGTCATAAATCCATATACAAACCACATTTCCATTATAGAAAGGTCAGTGTTCTAAACTTAGACAAGGTGATATCAATCAGTCTTCCAGCGTAAATGCCATTTTCGACTCACCGAGGCCTGTCATGGAGGGATACCTCCCGAGGAGTGACTCATTCCAGACATATACTCCCAGGGCGATGTGTTTAGAGAAATGCCCTGAGTGGGACTGCGCTGCACTTTTCTAGCAATTGGGAACACTCTGGCACCAACCCTGTAGCCTGTGTTCTATCCGAATGACTCACAAAACTGCATCTCCAAAGTGTGAGGCCTCACTGCAGCAAGTTGTCGCCATGTAGGTGGACTGCTCTGTCTTCATCCACCTTTAGGTTAATGTTAGAGCTCAGTGAGGAAGAAGAGTGTATTTTCATCTTCTGAGTGTCTGCTTGGTTTTATCGAGGGGTGGTGGATTTGTTTTAGCAACACTGTCTCCTTGAAATAGGGTTAGGGTTAGAATTCGGGTTAGTTATGTTTATATACAACTAAATTGCATTTCCAATTACGTTGCGTTGACAAATGACACCACAGACCTGGGTTCATGTGGTTAGGCTTTGGCAATGAAAGCACTTTGGTTAAGGTTGGTGAAAGATTATGGTGTGGCTTAAATGTTAAACCAACACCATGATCTTTCCTTAACCTTAACCAAGTGCTGCCAGTGCCTAAACATAACCGTAAAAAGTTTAATTTTGCTGTATTTTCTACTAGCGGATATTGTACTGCAAGATAACTTACTTTTGGTGGGGAAAAAAAAAAGTTGGTACATTTTCTGAACATTTATCTCATATGTTCAGTTTTGCAACTTGCCAAATGCATTAATCAACATCATTTTCTCCTTATGTTGAGAGAAAATGTAAATCAGCCAGCATTGCGTTTCTGGCAAAAAAAAAAACGTATTTGCGGTTGCAATCTAGTTGTATATGAACGTAATTTCTAGGAGACAGGGTTGGTTTTAGTGTGTGAAGCTTCTTTCTGCTGGTGGTGTGTTTTTGTTCCTAACTTTATTTGTCAGTGAGGCACAATAAGACCTCAGTGCCACTCTGTGTGTGTGTGTGCCAGCTCCCCAAGGTGCCCGTTCTGTCAGGCTGTAAAGTGCTGCAGTCACCTCCACAGGGGCACAGAGGGGTCCCGCTGCTGACACCAACACCTATACACATACAGAATCAGAGAGGAAGTGAGTGAGAGAAGGAATCCCTTTACCGACATCACAGCACCCGCAGCTCACACAACTCTGTCTCCTAGAAATTAGGCTCAAATATTACTAAACTTCAACAGCAAATATGTTTTGAAGACAACATGATGCTGGCTGATGTGTTCTTGTCAAAATGATGAGACAATATTTTCATCCTATGTATGTATGTTTAAATTTATATATGTGTGTGTATGTGCAGTACCAGTCAAAAGTTTTGACATCTCATTCAAGTGAATGGGAAGGTGTGTTCAAACTTTTGACTGGTATTGTATGGGTGTATGTGTGGTTGGAGGTTTGGACACACTTTCTCATTCAAGTGGGGGTGGGGGGGGGGGGTTGAATATATATATGTGTGTGTGTGTGTGTGTGTGCATGTGTGTGTGTGTGTGTGTAGGTAACACTACTGCATCTTTAACATGTGTTGTATAGATTTTGTATACCTCATCTCTGTAACATATACATATAAAGCTACATCTACCAGAACTATTCCTATTGCACATGTTTTGCACAACTTTTCTATTTTTACAACCCACAAGTCAGGTCATGTATATAGCCCAAGTAATGTTTGTAATGTATATAGATTGAATTCCATTTACTTGACTTTTTATTTTGTTATTTTGTTTGTGTTATCACTCCTGGTCCTTATCGGTTTCCCTGTTTCCCTCACTGCTGTAACTGCGAATTTCCCCTCTGGGGATCAATGAAGTCTTGTCTTATCTCTTATCTTAATGTAAGTGATGAGTCGAAAAAATGTTGATGTTGATTTCCATTTGTCTCCAATTACTGAAAGCAGCCTCTCTAATCATTAAATTACTAAAGAAAAAACCTTTAATTGTACCATAAGTTACAGCAGTTGCATCCTGGTTGGCCTATTGTTACACATAGACATGAATTTCAGTGTTGTTTTTGTGTTTTGGGACATAATAATCTGTTCTTTCCTCAGATACACCCGGGCCTTTTTCTTTCCAACTGGGCCGTTTAAAGGGTCAAACCCCCTTCTTAGCATTCTATGCTCCACTGTCTTTATGCACCGGGTCTTTTTTTGCCAGACTGGCTTGCACATGACAGAAAAAAATGAAATCTTGCAACAACACAAATCACCCTATAGGATGCCCCAACCACCTGGAGGCGAGGGTGGGAGTGCTGCAGCAGTCCTACTTTCCGCGTTTATGAATAAAATGCCTTAAATCATTTCTTCCGAACCTTTTTTGGGTTGTAAATGTCTATTTATTACCTCTAACAAAGAGTGATTGTTTTCTTTATTTTAATTTCAGAGGCCTGAGGATGTAAATTATCCAATAATTCACTTCAAAAATGAGAGGAAATTCTAAAAAATAAACATCATTTTATGTAGCAGAAATATGTTTTTTTCTAAATTGTGTTTATTTCGTGACTCCTCAGATTTATTTTGTGACCCCTTGTGGGCATCCGGACCCCCTAGTTAGGAACCACTGCCTTAAACAATAAGTCTTGCAATGTTTTATATTCTCTTTACTTTCAACAAATCCCACGAAAAGACCAAAACCAACAATACGTATTGTCTGTCAATCAATACTTTCTGACTTCCTTACCCTGTC
This sequence comes from Thunnus maccoyii, assembly GCF_910596095.1. Taxonomy (NCBI): domain Eukaryota; kingdom Metazoa; phylum Chordata; class Actinopteri; order Scombriformes; family Scombridae; genus Thunnus; species Thunnus maccoyii. The sequence continues at coordinate 6,067,284 of NC_056543.1, forward strand.
AGTCCCACACTCATTCTTACTGAAGACATTAATCTCTAAAAACGTGTCACAAATATATGATTTCACTTTTTAAAAGGCTCAGTTATTTACTTAAACAGCTGGGCACTGTTGTGTTTAGCAAACATAACTCAAACAGAAGGGAAAAGTGCATTTGTTTGGGACTATTTTCAGCAGCAGATTAATCCAGATTTGATACTCTAGTGAGTATTTATAGAGCTTAGTGACACAGAGGAATAAGATCTAACATGCCTTGCATATACAGACAATACGTGTTGGTACTAATACTAGTTAAGAAACATATTGAGCCTTGGCCTATCATATCCTTAAAATAGTGGATTTACCTTTCGATAAAGTATAGATTATTTGTTAAAATGAAAAGTAAAAAAACACATTGAAACACAAACATGCACAGTCTGGAGATGTGTATGATACTGTACAGTGTTCACAAAACAAGATTTTCAACATACATATATATCTGTGTGTGTGTGTGTGTGTGCGCACACATTGAAATTCCCAATACCTAGAAATCATCTTTGCCATCTTGTTCCATGAACGTTCTCTGAAAAAAATGCTCTTTGACAAGACGTGAGAAAACAACAATCCAGCACATTCTGCCATACTCCATCAGATCCTCTGCTGCAGATGTATTTCTTTTTAGTATTCACTGCACAGTGGTGCAGAGTATAAAGTATTTGGTGCCTAATAACAGAATAATACTCAAATGACAGCCTTTTCAAGATAGGTGTGAAATTTAACATCATCTCAAAAAATGTTGAGAATTAGAAGCACAGTTTTGTTTTTGGGTACTCATATAACACCTTGTTTATCCCTTGGCCCTTCCTGTCCATCTCCTGAGAATCAATCACTAATCCCCACATCAGGTCAAAACCGTGCAGAGCAGTTGAATTGGGATTATAATGGGAAATGGGAGTCTTTTCGGGGGGATAAAAAAAAGCACTGGCATGAGTCCAGATTGTTGAACGCCCTTTCTTGAGGTCATGTTTTGGTCTGTGCTGTTTGTAGCTGGTAGACAGACTCCTTATCCCCTCTGTTTGGAGTGGGACGGGTGGAGCCAAGACGTCGCCAACTCCACATCAGGGTTAGACAATGCTTGGCAAACATGGGGGGGTGGTGGAGAGGGACGCTTGGACCAAAGGAACAGTTACATAACAACTCAGCAGTTACATATACTCTTTGTTTCTTCTTTAACTGAGTAAGCTTCTGCTTGTTTATGGAAAGCGTCCCTCCTTACTGGTGCTATATGACTGTGTATGAGGCCATGTGCACACGTGAGCAGGATTTACGTATTCCTGCATATGTGACATCTGTGATGAAGGTTTTATTCTGTCATAAATCCCTGTGTGCGGTGTGTGTGTGTGTGTGTGTGTGTGTGATGGAGCTGTGCTCTGGTAATCTTGTCGAGTCAGGGACGTTCAGGCTTTCCTCATGTCAAATGCAGCAGATCTTATTTCAATATCAAGCTTGGGTTATCTGGAAACACAGCCAATCCACATACATCAGCGCAGAGGCCTGTTCATCATTTCTGTTCAATCAGTTCAAAATGCAAAGTGAATCGATTCAGGGGCGATATATACATTATATTAGACAATTCTTCATGTACGTTACGGCATATGAATCGCTTTTGAAATTATTTTCCATCTTTGCATGGTGAAGAATTTCCTCAGTCATATAATTTCACACACAATCTACCTATTATCTCACTGCATGGAAAATCATTTCAAATAATAAATTGGACTCTGTACCAAAAAAGTTGAACAGATATTACTGACTAGAGCTGCAACAATTAATCGATTTATTGATCGACAGAATCGACTATTTTGATAATTGATTAATTGTTTAAGTAATATGTAAGCGAAAACTATATAACTATATAACTATATATATATATATATATATATACACACACACACACACACATGTATATGTATATATATATATATATATATATATATATATATATATATATATGTATATGTATATATATATATATATATACATATATAAATATTTGATGGTTCCAGGTTCTCAAATGAAAGAATGGACTGCATTTCTGGGTCTTCCATTATAATAAATTGAATATTTTTGAGTTCTTGACTGTTTGTCAGACAAAACAAGAGATTTCAAGGTGTCACATTGGGCTTTAGAAAATTGTGATGGGTTATTTTCACAGTTTTGTGATGATTTATAGACTGATTAATCGATTAGTCAAGAAAAAATTGGCAGATTAATCGATAATGAAAATAGTTAGATGCAGCCCTATTTCTGACGGGAAGAGACATCTGCAACACTTGTACCCACTGTGAAGCATTTATTGAAGTTCATTATTTCTGTTACGTTGATAGATGCTGCAGAGCGTGCTGTGAGTGGGTGTGGAGGGAAGTCAGAGTTTATTGACAAAGTAAAGAACAGAAATTACTTCCAAAGTACACATTCATATCAAAATATAAGAGGAAGCTGTGTCAGTGGCAATTATGTCATTTGAACTGGAGTGATGTCTTGCTTGTAGGTTTTCAGTTTTGCTTATTTTGAATGCTATTAACTTTACAATCCAAATGAATTTATTCAATGCAGTGACACATACAGTGCACATCGCATACTGAGGCCTGCAGAGGAGGCAACGGTTTCAAAGCATCACTGAACAGCTCAGCTTTTGAGACGTATATGCACTTAAAATGCCAAAGATATCAGGGCTTAGCTCAGACTGCAGCCCACATCATTTTCCAGTGACTGCACCAGCCACATATTAGCTGAATATTACCAAACATTTCTCCCTTCTCTGCTCCTTAGTCCATCTAAACAACAGCTCCCTTTGGCTAGATTCTGAAATCACACGCTATCCCTCCTTTTAAAACAAAATGGCTCTAGTGGAGACTGTGACAGCACTCCCCAGACAGCTCCCAAACTGGCAATTCCTGATTGAAGAGCTTCCTGGGAGGCAGATACAGCTGTCTGTCTACCGATACTGACAGAGAGCATAGAAACCCACTCACAGAGATGTGTGTGTCTGTGTGTGTGTGAGGGTTACTACGATGAATCAAAGATGTCTTTTTCCAATGGTCGCATAGAGATAATGGATTTAAAATTAGATAATTTCAGTCTACTCTTCTCTACAGGGGGTAGGTCTGTTTGTACCATCAAGAAGAACATACAGTATAAACCCTAATTAAGTGTTTCATTAGTCATTCAGATAAGTAAATAGTGTTTACTCCTTACAGTTCTGATCCTAGTAAGCAATAAACTATTAAAAAAAACAACTCAAAATGAATTATAAAGATAAAAGGAATTGTGCAAACCTGTCTCACATCAATTTCCTCTGTCATTAGAGGGGTTGTCACAGAAGAAAGGATGGAGTGAAATGGTTGTGCAGGGTTATTTATGTTGGTGACAGGTTCTTTGACGGGAAACAACCCCCTTGTGACTAATGCTTGTTCAGTCGTTTGTTGATTGCAACTTGCTGCATGCAATCATTGCTTTTGTTGTGTGGGAGTGATGTCGTAGCTTACTGATTTCTCTCTGTCTCTCTCCTCTTTCCCCATTTTCAGGCTCCCCTTGCCCTTGGATAACACGAGATAAGAGTGGCAAAGAATTGTTGGATATCTTCAACCTCTGCTATAGCCTTTATGGTATGATGGAAGGACCAAAGGGCCTAACAGTGGGAGCCTCTGTGGAGAAGGAATCAGCACATAATTTCTAAGACTCCCATATGTTTTGTCTCATGACAACCTTTTCTAACCTTTTCAGTCATAACATGAGGATATAAGTTGAGTCAACATGGATAAATCATCAAAATGTGTCATCACTTAAACAACCAGCTCAATCAATAAAAAGCCTCTTATCTCTGCCTCTTCTTGGGCCTTCTCATCAACAGTTTTCGTAGCTGCCTCTTCATCAGCCGTACAACATGCGCCCTTCCCTCGCCACAGCAGTCCTACCACCCAGGACACGTTCCCACAATGCACCCAACCTGGCTGTGGGGAGCCGTGAACATGTATCAGCTCCACGAAGGCGCAGCCCCCACCTGCGGCACACCCTCAGCCCAGAGAACCTGCGAACCCTGGCGGAGAGGGGTGGGGCTTCTGTTGATAGCGTCTCTGTCGTCAGCAGTCCTATTGGTCTTCCACGGGCTAACAGCGACACAGATCTGGTGACCTCCCAGAGCCGGTCCTCACTAACGGCGTCCACACTGGAGTACACGCTGAACCGGGGACAGAACCTCGTCATATCCTGGGATATCAAGGAGGAAGTGGATGCTACCGACTGGATTGGGCTGTACCATATTGGTAAGATTTGCTTGCATGATACCTGATAATGATTGTATAAATGGAGTTGCTAGCAGAGCTGTTTTTTAAAGGGCTGGCATTGTTGAAAACACGAAAAATGAGCTTTGGGATGGATTAGGGTGATGGTGAGGCCCTCCTGTGCTGTTAAATTACTTTTAAGTTATTTGAAATTTTGAAATTTGTGGCTCAAGAGGTAGCGGTGTTGAGGAGGAACCTGTTAGTACGTCACATAAGAAAGTCAAATCAAATATGCTGGGAAGTTTAAGCATGAGCCCACCGCTGCCCGGCGCTACTCTGAGAGTGTACGTAATTTCTGTCGTCAGAGTTTGTATCACAGCAAGATGACGAGCAAAGCAGGACACTGGAAGTGTTGCTGGTTGTTCAGCAGCTAAAAAGTCTTTACAGCCTTCCAGAGGATGGAAATTATCATCAGGAATGGCTTGAATTCATTTTTGGAGACAATCTTCCCTCTGTTATGAGTTGTTGTGTGTGTGTTTAGCACATTTTACAGCCGACTGCCTGCTTAACAAGACTCACTATGCTGCAGGATTTTCAACTGCTTGATCTTCAATTTTTAGATGAAGTTTTAAAACAAGCACTCTCGTAAGCGTTGTTTCTTTCTGTTACTCAGCTAAAGCAATATAATATATCTGTGCTAAAGCTAAGCTAGCGACCTCCGACTGTATTTAAAAAATACTTTTACATTGTGAGGAAACTTAGACACAATCTCACCCTTCTGAAACATCTTTTTGAAGTCTCACCTGTGCAACAGCAGGTTCTTCCCCTTCATTCAGGATCAGACTCCAGTTCATAGACCGCTATATACTACTACTAGCTAGCTACTTACATTGCTAGTTGCAGCCATTACCCAGGTAAAGATGCAGCGTAAGGGAATTTGCATTATTCATTAAGTGGCCATTAATAATGCTGATTATATGTAAATAAATTTGGGAATCTGGGCTGTAAGGAAAGATTTAGAGAGATCTAAATAGATAGATAGATAGATAATGTTTGAAATAGACTCAGTATTTATACAAATGAGTCAAAAAAGGCCATTATACCAGATCTTGAAGTATTTTGGGGAAAGTCAGTTTTCATGACAGACAAGTCTGAGTCAAGTCACACATCTTCATAAGCCAATTGCAAGTCAAGATGTTAAAATGATGCAACATTTGAATAGTTTTCTTTCAACGCTAATAACGGTGTAATTACAATCGATGCTTAGTCCCAATAATAAATATGCAAAGTATTCTGCTATTCAAGGCCTGCCTATTAATTTATTAATGTTCTGGGATTTGTCTTGGTCAAAGAGTCTGTAGGGTGTCAAGTCTCACATAAAGGCCCATACACACTGTGCTAAAACAGTGATTTTTCAGGTTTAGGCATGTCACACTGTGGAAGATGGTCAAATAAAATCTTGGTACCAACCTTTATCAGACTGTGTGATATTAATTTTGAGGCATGTCAGATGCAATAAATGTCTTTTGAATCATAGCAATACAGAGTAAATAGAGAAAAAAACATCATTTCTATCTTTTATCCCAACTTTCTCATGTGCATGTTTGAAAATGCAGCAAAACAGAAGTAAAAAAAAAAAAGCTTTGACAACACAATCCCCTGTCCCACTTAGGGTCCACTTACAAGCTTTTTCTAGAGCTTTTAACATATCTTATGGTCTTCAACGGTGGATGGCGTTCACTCACTTGTAGCATTTTTAGGACTTCTTGCATGTATTGGCTTAAAGTTGAAGAATGAAAATGTGTAAATTAACTTGGAAATAGTATTAAAAAATATATTATTCATATGGTATATTATAATATATAAATATTATAATATATTATAATCCTTAAAGTGCTTTGGATGAAACCATATCCTTGCATGACAACAGCTGCATCTCCATGACAGCTGAGCAAACTCTGCTACTCTGTTGTCATCCAATTGGATGGTTTGTAGATGTGGGTCATAGTAGCAGTTAAAATTGTGAAAATTGGCCCTAAATTTCAGACACTTTCAGATTTTTGATGCAGGCTTATGATCACCCTTTTGGATTTAAAAGTATTTTACCAAAAACCAAAAGTGCACAGCGTATAGGAGCCTTAAGTCAACTTTCAGAGATGCCTGCAAGTTTCTGAGTTGACTTGACCCTACCTGTCCTCAAAGCTTTCCGGCTGACCCCAGTGTTTTATTTTTGGGAGTTGAGAATAGCCAAGTAGAGTCTTGTGCAGAAGCTTCCAACTCAGAGTCAATACTGAAACAGGAGATGTTGAGACTTTACACAGGACTGGAGGCTGAGTCAACATGTAACAGCTCTGCCTCGGTATACGATAACACACACACCATCACAAACCATGCACATCTCTTAGGCGAGCCTGGGTGGTCTCCAATAATGTATGCTAATCCTGCTTAGAGACAGGAATTTGACAGGGGGGAAATACATTGACCTATGTGCTGAAGAAGGCTATCAGGCTCAAACTATCAGGCAGATCTGTCCATCATGGTGAAAAGTAATACAGGAGCAATTGTGTACAACCAGCACATTTGTTATCAAGAATCTACAAATGATTTTGTGCTGTTTTGCTCACATACTCACATAGAGCTGAAGTCCTGCTGACACCTCGGAGCTAGCGTCTGTTTCAATAGCTTCTAGGGTTAATTTTCCATGAGTTAATATTTACTACTTGCTATTAGAAGTTGAAACTTTCATGATTTTAACAAAGTTAAACAACCAATCATTGACATACAAAAAAAATACAGCTGCCATGAAAATTTACCAAATTTACCATCATCGTAACCTGGTTTCCTTCATATCCATAATATTCTGTGGCTGCAACTAACAATTATTTTCATTATTGGTTAATGTACCGATTATTTTCTTGATTAATTGATTAATCTTTTGGTCTATAAAATGTCATAAAGTTGTGAGAAAAGGTGATCTTGATGAGGTCTTCAAATGTCTTGATGTTTTGTCTGATCAATAGTCCAAAATCCAAAGATATTCAGTTTACTACCATAGAAGATTAAGAAAAACAGAAAATATTCACATTTAAGAAGCTGGAACCACTGGAATTACTTACACAATAAAACAATTATCAAAATGGTTGTAGATTAATTTTCTGCTGATCGATTTATAATTGCAGCTCTGTAATATTCACCAACTCTCACCAACATTTTTTCAACTTTTTAGCTGTAATCTGTAGTATCACTGTATATACAGCCATGTCTGAACTAGCTGTGGCCCTTTGAGTCTCCCCTGAACATGCCTCACAGCATATTGTTGAGTACAAATTTGCTCCAAGGCTGGATTTTTGGTAATTTACATTACTATAAATGTCAGTGTGATTTTGAAATAGGTTTTTATACTTCTGCGGCAGAACCAGGAAGTTTCACTTTGGGTCTTTGAACTACCATTTTATTTAATCGAATATGAATGAAATATGATGAAAACCCGACCTGCTGAACATTAAAGCGCTCAGACAGCTCGTACAGACATGCAGTTGTACTAATAAATATGATTAATCTTTTTTTTTTTAATCTCTATCATGTTTTTCCCTAATAAGTTTTTTTAACTGCAGAATCAATGTTGTTGTTCCACTGTCATCAATGAGTACAGTACATAATGCATTATGCAGCAAAGCAAAAAATTTGAATTGTTTCTTTACACCAGATATTTACTGGTACAATACAGTGACGTTGAGGGAAAATTGTCATCCGTGATCTGTGCAGCATGATGTATTATGTTATGATAATTGAATTCAGAAAACAATGGGTGCCTTTGACTTCTTGGAGGTCGGGCAAACCTGCAGTACAACAGACTTGATTCTGACTTTTACAACCCTCATGGGCATTTACGGTAATTGGGAAAAAGTAAACTTACACCTTAGGAAGAGCTTCAAAAGGACACCATGTAGTTATTTATAGCAGAATGTAGTTTTTTTAACTTGTTTACCAAATGATCATGACCTCCAGGTCTTCACCTGTCTTGATTAGTGGATTAAATTGTCCAGACATTGGTATTGGAGAAAGAGATAGTGTAAACAGCTGGTGCCGGGTGGGGCGCCGGGTCACTTCATATCGATCAAAAGGCCGCCAGGACTTCATTACCTTCTCCAGGGTCTTATACCCCAGAGGGGCTACCGCTTTCCTCGACTAAGCAGACATTCAATGATAAGCAACTTGCCCTCCTCTCATCCACACACATATACAGTACACACACCTCCCTCCACTCTTTCCACCAGTCAGCTGAGTTTGGTGCTTCATTAATCTGTGTGCGAAAGTGCTAGGTACAGCGGAATTCCCCTCCCTGTTTTTAACTCAGAGGAAGTTTTGTGTTTGTCCTTCTGGTTAGAGGTTGCAGGGAAGCTATTTTGGGAATGGTTTTCACTGATTAAAGGCAAACTTGTGTTTTGGAAAACAGAGTCCGCAGACTAAACAAACTGAAAGGCTGAACAAATGCAGCTTAGTTGCAGTTTTGCATGGCGAGAGAAGAATCCAGAGCTTGAACACTCTCATTTGTTGTTTGCTTAAAATGTGATTTGACGTTCTTTGGTTTGAAATCAAGGGGACTGTCAACCCACCAACAGCATGATTTGTCTTTGTCTTATCCCAGAATCAATACACACACACACCTAACAGTTGTACGCTCCTCCAGATGAAACCAGTCCATCCAACGTGTGGGACTGTAAGAACCGAGGGGTGAATGGCACCCAGAAGGGTCAGATCGTTTGGAGGCTGGAGCCTGGGCCCTACTTTATGGAGCGTAAGTTACACCAGGATGTCAAAAACAGACAAAAACATCCATTCTTTAAGAAAAAAAAATGTTGTCATATTCTATCACTTAATAAAAATACTCTTCAATTATCAAAAGTGTAATATTTCCCTGGCAAAAAAGTTAAAAAGTATTACAATATCATGTTTCATAAAGCTGCTATAAACAATGATCTCTTCAATGCAGTATGTTTACCTTAGAATTCAGAATTTGTCTTACTATATATATATGAGACCTTTAAAAGTGATTGTATAGCAGTTTTGTAGCTAATGATAGGCAGATAACGTTTGCACTGCTTCCTCTGCAGCTGAGACCAAGATCTGTTTCAAGTACTACCACGGCGTGAGTGGAGCCTTGAGAGCCACGACGCCCTGCATCACCGTGAAGAATCCAGCAGTCCTGGTCTGTGTGTGTGTGAAAAAGAGAGAATCAGTTTGAGATTCATCATAGTTTTAGCATTTAGCATTACGGTTGAAACTTGTCAGAGGTGCAGATTAAAATTAATTAGGATTGTTTTAAGTAGTTTAGTCTTTGTCGACATCATAGATGTGACATTCATCTTGTAGAAAGCAAGGCATTCGTAAGTGATGTTGCTGGAAATTCAAACCTAGAAGACAACATGAAGTGGACTGAGTCTTGCATTAAAGTCTGTTTTTTGCCTTCTACAGCTTAGACATCTGCTCTGTAAATCACCCTTTGTTCTCCTTTGAGAAAAAAAAACAAAAAGGGAGAAATGTATATTTTATGTTCTTTGATTTCATGATTGCACCTTCTACTTTTGCATTTATTTGTTTAAATATCTTTCTGTCATCCACTTACATAGCTGGTGGCCTTATTTCAATACAGCAAATCAAATCTTTGCATAAAGTGATAATGTGTTATTCTATCAGAGGCAGAGCAGACGTCACACTGAGCCTGATAGCATCCTGCTACACAACACAAGAGCTACAGACTCTGAACAACAACCCACATTAGCTTTCCTGCTAAAGTCTCCTTCTTATCCAACTTACAAACATGAACACACGTCTTGTCCTGCACCTTAACTTGTTGAATGAGCCACCAAACAAACATTCACCGGGGAAAAGCACACCGCTAACGTCAGTTCGCAGGGTAGGTAGCTAGCTAGCAGCTCACCTGCAGTACATTAAACAACATGTAAACATACCTGCAAATGTCACATCAGACCCGTTAGATGCTGGTTTGGTCGTTGCTCTTCAGAATCCCTGTTAGCATTGACTTTGTCTCCGTCCTGTACAGTGTAACACCGGCGCTCTGGCTTTGTTAATGTCAATCAAGCAAGCCTTCAATATGCCCCTCCAGCTAGCTGAGACAAAAAGGAGCATTTCTGATATTTCCTCTTTTCTTCTTTCTAATCAATTCTTCAATCATGAAAACTATTACTAATATATTTGTACGTCTTTGAGTGCAAACAGAGATAATTAAATGTGATTTCAGTTGGACTTTAAAAGTTTGTTGTTCAGCAGCGGACTCAAGAAAAAAGTTTCTGCGAGTTAATTTTAACACCAAAATGAATATAAAACCAATGTAAAATGTAGCAGTCATATAAGTTATACACAATTTGTGCATAATTTAGCTTTGCAGTTGTTCAGCCAGGCATGAAAGTATAGTCACATGTCCATAAATCATACCTAGATGGTTCATATTGTATAAACAATTGGGTACATATTCTCTTTGCTCCACCAACACTGAGCGATGCATCCTTGCAGCTACACCACTGCCTGCTTTCAGCAAATGTAATTCTCCACCTTCCTAGTTGTCTCTCGTATTAGCATTTAGATTTGTGTGATTTTAGTTGGACTAATATAGGTTAGTGTTAGATCCCTTGGAATACAAATGTGTCTGTTTGTTGTTTCTGAGTCTGACGTTGCCTCTTCTCTCTCAGGTTGAGGGGCTGGCAGAGCAGGTGGGTGTTGAGCACCCTCGGAAACTGATCAGCTTTACTTTGACAGGTGAGTTGAGAGATTTACATGTTTTACATGTTTTTTATGTTAGAGGACATTTTGAATATGCATTGTTAATGCATTGTTATATAATGCATTTTTAAGTAGCACACTGCAGTTCAGACTCTCTTCTTGTAATCATCTTCAATAATAACTTGGAGCAAGTAAAACACAAACCAGACATTTGATTTTTGGCTGAGTGATGCAATCATGTTTGTCTCACAGTCCTTTCGGGAAAAGCCAGAGTAAACTTTAACAGCTGTTTTTCAGGAAGCACAGTGATCTTGGAATTTAAAGAGGCGTTTCCTGTCAGAGAAATACAGGGAATGTTTTCTATTTAAGTGGGGTGATATCAGAGGGGTTTTTTTTTCAAATACGTTTGAAGAAAAGTGCCAGACTGCACTTTTACAGTCAAATATACAGTCTTTTGCAACAGTATATTTGACTGCAAATCATTCGCCACTTTGTAACTTCTCTGAGTTGAAAACAAAACAAACCATCAGAAACAAATACTACAATAGTTTAAATGCTATGTTTTAACACAATGTTGAGTAGTGTTAACAGGCAACTAATCAAATAATGAAATATGAATAAATCAAATATATAATTTGATTGGCTCACACTCACAGTCTTTCTACTTGAGAAACAGAAGAACAATTCATTTTTAACAGGAAAGAGAGTTTTAGTCTTTCTCTTGTCCAGGGTAGATACAGTATATGTGGTCCTCTTGTCACAAACAGGATGTCTTTAATATCTTAAATCTCATCTCAAGACCTACTTTTTCTCAAAGTAGGTCTTATTCGTAGCTCTCTTTGTTCTTACTATTCAGAGAAAAAAAATACTTGTCTCTTCCTAAAATATTTATTCATATTCTTTTTATTGTTGTTCTATTTGTAACTGTGACTTTGTAGCCCTGGTTTTGAAAAGTGCTGTAAAGTTTTACTTGATGTTTTGTTGCAGATCTGCGTGCAACTGGCCTGAAGAAGGGCATGTTTTTCAATCCGGACCCATACCTGAAGATGTCCATTCACCCAGGGAAGAGGAGCGTTTTCCCCATCTTCAGCCATCATGGACAGGAACGACGATCGGCCATCATTGCTAACACCACCAACCCCGTCTGGCATGGAGAGGTGACATTTAGGCTTTTATGCATCCAAATACACCAAATACACTGTGTGCACTGAACATGCTGTTCTCTCTCTGACACACACACACTCAATTGTCATTATCAGTCAGAGGACATACAGTATCCAAACACATTCACTTGGAAACATGCTTTTTTCTTCACTGACTGTATTTTTTTTTTTTACCTCTCTGCAGAAATACACATTTGTAGCACTAATGACAGACATCCTGTACATCGAAGTGAAGGACAAGTTTGCGAAAAGCAGGCCGATCATCAAACGTTTCCTTGGTCAGCTCACTATCCCTGTGCAGCGGCTTATTGAGAAAATACCTGGGTATGTGACAAACATACACACACAAACAGAACATACTCAATCAGCTCCAGCTTCAGCTCAGTCTGAAGGACTTTTTTATGACTAACTTCATTACTTCATTACATAGAGGGTCATCGAATGTATCATGGTGATGATGTGCTCGTTTTCCTCTTTGTTTGGCCGTCCAGAGTCCAGCCTGTGAGTTTCCCTTTGTGTCGGCGCTTGCCCACCGAACACGTAAGCGGCCAGTTGCAGTTCAAAGTGGAGCTCACCTCGACTGGGCCTGATGGTAAATCTGCCTCTAAATTGTATTTTCCACCACTACAGAATTTATTTTCTTTAATTTGTTTTCCTCAACATGCAACCTTCTCTGCCCAGGTGCCTCTCCTGATTCTATCATCGGCATTTCGTCCTTGAATGGAGCTCCAGGGACTCCATCTGATGACGAGGACCTGCCCCATCACCTTCCAGGGGTGGTCTCTTCAGGCCCCTCCCCCACCGGCTCCCAGGGCTCCCAAAGCATGTGGGAAGGTGGGGCCACGGCCTACCCAGAGAAGGACCTGCCTGTTGTTGGAGCTGAGGGTCAATACATGGCAGCTACGAGCATGTCAGGCCATCAAATGCTCCAGAGGTCACTCATTGAGGGCCTGGATGCTATCGAGGCCCCCAAAGGTCCCGGTGAAAGACCGCTAGGTGCCGCTTCACCTAAACTACGCTCCAGCTTCCCCACACACACGAGGCTCAGCGCCATGTTGCACATCGATTCAGACGAGGATGAGGAGAGATCCGGGGCCAATGACATCATTCCGGTGCCGCTGTCACCGCTGCTGATGAATGGAGACCCTCCAGATGTCAGTGGCCCCGATGAGGACGACCCGTTTCCTGAGCTCCAGCAGGAGCCTGAGCAGCTGGAGCCGTCAGTGCTGGAGGAGGAGCCCGAGGGTGCAAGAGCTCTGACAGAAGACGTGCCCCCTGGGGCCGACGAAGTCCTGGATGTGGAGGCAGGCCTGGACTTGGAGGATATTTTGGAGCCAGACGTCTTCTCTGAAGTAGAGGACACTCCCTTCATCGAGGCTGTGTCCCATAATGCTTTGCCAGAGGGTGGAGAGGTGCATGAGGAAGGAAGGGGGCCTGGTGAGGACCCTTTGTCAGAGATTGACACCTGCTCCATGGCAACAGCCCCTCAGACGGTTGTCTCATCATCAGAGAGCTGTCCAATCACACTGACTACTGCTGTGGTGAGTTCACTGTCCTTTTATACTGTAGGTGCAACCCAAGATTCAGCCCTTTGTTCATATTTGTCTCTCCAAAACTACCAAGGTTCTTATAAGGGCTGCAGCTAATGATTCATTTGATTAGTAATTAATTTTTAGGATTATGGGTTAATTGTATTGTATAGTTTGTAAAATGTCTGAAAATCCTTAAAGAGTAACTTAACAACAAGCTGAAAAGCCTTGTTTCATTGGTTTTAAGTTTAAAGCCTCTTTGACAGCTGACCACACCCAGCATCACTGATTGGTGTGGTCAGAAATTGTGCTTTGTTGCACCTGTAACCACACCCACCACTGATGTCACAGGGTCCTGGAGTACACCTATACATCACTGCAGCACGGTGAGAATTAAACCACTGCAGATCAGCAAAAACAAGATTTTCATGGGTGTGAAGTTGCTCTTTAAGGTGATGTTTTGAAATTGTTTAGTCCAAAAACCCAAAGATATTCAATTTATAATGATAAAAAACCCTCACATTTGAGAAACTGGAAACAACAGATGTTTGACATTTTGCTCGATAAATGACTCAAATGATTAACTATCAAAATATGTTTGATTTTATGTGGATTAATCGATTAATAGTTTCAGCACTAGTCCATATTTGTTGTCCATTTCACACACAGATTACTTTTCAAGCAAATTAAATCAGCGGATGTCTACAAAGAGGCCTCAAATTCCTTTTTGAATAATGTATTGTACATGTTTTATTTATTAATAACATAAACATGTCTGTTTTTATTAGCAAATTAAGATATTTGCCCTGTGAAGTTTACTTGTAAACAAACAAAAGTTATGTTTACATTCAGAGTTTCTCACCATTATGTGAATCCTTGAGGTCCCTCCTCAGAAAACATTTGCAAAGCCATTTTTTAAATATTTTAATACACAAATATGTTTACATTCATGTTTGCTTACTATCAGTCTTCTTCCTCACTGCTTTATTGGTGCATTGCTTTGTTTGTTGACTCATTACCACCAACAGGCAGGGTGTGAATCATCAGCTTGCACTTGTGTATATGCATCCTTATACCTTTACTGTAGATACTACTGTGAATTCTTGCAAACTGACGATGATGACACTATGATGACAATAATAGTGCAATAATAGTTTCTGCTGTGCAGTGTGCAAATTGTAAATTTTTGTAACTGTGCAACTTACTGCTGTTTGGCTTTCATTTGTGTTTGGCTTATATTTGTGTATATAGCATTTCCATGCTATATATTCATATACAGGTGATTGGGGGAAATACAACTTGTATAAAATCTGCCTGTAAATAGCACAGAACTGTAGGACTGCAACTGATGATTATTTTCATTGTCGAATAATTGATAAGTTGTTTGGTCAATAAAATGACAGAAAATACTGAAAAATTTTAATTACTGTTTCCCAAAGCACAGT
The DNA here is from genome assembly GCF_910596095.1 of Thunnus maccoyii. NCBI lineage: Eukaryota > Metazoa > Chordata > Actinopteri > Scombriformes > Scombridae > Thunnus > Thunnus maccoyii. The sequence goes on from NC_056543.1 coordinate 6,082,421, forward strand.
CCCGACCAACAGTCCACAACCAAAAGATATTAAATTTAAAATAATAATATAATATAGTAACTGAAGAAACAGAGAAAAACAGAGAAGTTTGGGATCTTTTCTTTTAAAAAATGAGTTAAAACAATCAATTGATTATCAAAATAGTTGATTAATAGTCGAGTAATCAACTAATCATCGCAGCTCTACAGAACAGTAAAAACATCAAGGCAGCTGTGAGTTGATCAGTTGTAACACCACCACGAGTTATTATGTCAATCTCTAAACGCGCAGCCTAATAAAACATCACAGTCTGTTCAGCTGGTCGTAGATATGTCTACAGTGTGGTGATGAGTTCTAATAATATTTTGCTTTTGTCACTTTTCATCCTACCGTTACTTTATCTTCTTTATCTTTGGCTGAATGTGCAGCCACAATTCAGTCCGCTGTGGCTGAGTGTCATTAGTGTCTCCACAGTGCACACATTGTACTGAGCAGCAGTCTCCGCTGGGCCCTAGCCCCATGCTGTTTACACGTGTCTTGTGATTCTGGAGACTTATGGACTTTCATTAAAGGACGCTGCACCACAATACTACTGCAATCCATCATTCCACCTCCAATATACGATGCTAAATACATTTTCTCAAGATCTCTGTCTGCTTTTTATGGGATTTTTCAAGGCATATTTGATTGATTCCTTTCCTGTCGTACCTACACACCAATGCATATTTGCATGAAGTCATGTGTTTGTTTCCTTGGTGATGAAGCTAATGCCGCCTCATGTCATGAGCCACAACTGGGATTGACTCACTTCTTGTAATTCACAGTTTATTAGAAGCAGTTGATGTGAAATGCTCTGCATGTCTGTGAGTGATTTACCCAGTGAGCTCAACTTGAACTTCGGCTCCTCCAACAGCACTTGACAACATAAAACACCGTCAGGCTCAATTAATGTCTTGTGATGATTATAATTGCATCCATTGTTTTCACTCTTTCATTTTTTTTTTTATTTTTGGGGGATGTTTTATAGGAAGCAGAGGAGGGCGCAGAGACAGCCATTGATCCAGGGGGAGACATAACGTCTGGTACCCCACCGAGTAATCAAGCTGTAGCTGATGAAGGTGGTGGGCAAGTCGTCGCCGTCACCGAGGCTGAAGTAGAAGCTCCCTCAGCAGGCGAGCAAGAGGAGGTGGAGGAGATCAGCGTGAGGAGGCTGAGCCTGCAGGCTGCTGGGGGCGTGGCTGTAGAACAGGAAGGGGAGGAGACAAAGCCACCTGAGGAGGCGGTATCTGCGGATTCAGAGCAAGCTACCACGGAAACAGATGGAGAGGAAGGTACTCAGCTTTAAGCACCTTTATGTTCACTTTTTTTTTAATTCCCAAGAAATGCATCTTTAGAAATAAACGATTTGGGTTTAAGTTGGATTGTACACCCAAGTGAACAACACTACCGTTTAAACAATATTTTCATAATGATCACGATAAATTAAATCAAAATTCCCTTTTTCTTGCATGTGTTTTCTGTGCAAAGGTACCCACGTCAACGGCCATCCTGTGCGTTCGCTTCCTTCTGTGCGTCACGACATCCACCGTTACCAACGTGTGGACGAGCCACTGCCTCCCAGTGAGTGTGTGTGTCTGCATGAAACATACTGTCTGTGTGTCTTGTAGCTGTGTACATCACTGTCTGTGTAGCAGTATGTGTTTGTGTTTATGTGTTTGTCTTTGTATGTGCATTTGTGTCTACAGCATGTCCATGTCCTACTAATGTACCGAAAGAACAAGTCCATTGTGTAGGTTAGGCACTCAAACCTGCAGGGAGGTGTGCTTTACCACGCAAGATGAACAATATAAAGAAAACTTGTAAAGACGGATTTCATGGAATAAAGGAATAAAGTCTTCGCTGCATAATCGTCACAGAATAACTATGAACACATTGATACCTCACTCTGTAGTGTATTATTAATAAAATATGTGTACTTTTATCTGAAGCTTTGCATTTCTTAACAAGCTGACTTTAGGGATGGCAATGTTGATTGATCTGTCGGTCAATCCACTGACCTCAAATTTCCCAACAACTATTAGATGGATTGACATGTAATTTGGTTCAGACATTGGTCTTCCCCTCAGTTTTAATTATAATAACTTTAGTGGTGGCCCAACCTTTCATCTAGCAAAATTCCAGTTTGTCCAATAGTTTGGTTCAACACCAAATACTTGAAAAGGTAACCACACTCAGCCTCAGCTGTACTTAGTGTTTAGTGCTAATTAGCAAATGTTAGCTGCAGCTAGCATGTCTGTTTACTCTTATTTGGTTAATGTTAATTTTACACTGATTGCACTTTTATAAAATTAGTGAAAAAATTACAGTATATCATGAAATAAATAAAAGATTTCTGGTCATGGATGACTTAAGAATAAGATATATTCATATCTCGTCAGAGTGAGGTCGTATACACTTTAAATTTTAGTTGCTGATGTTATCATCCGTCATTAACTGTGAGCTAGCATCTATTTTTACAGTTTTGTTCCTCTGAGGCATTAAACACCTACTGTGTGTCAATTATGAACTGCCTCTCAGACTGGGAGGCTCGGATCGACAGCCACGGCAGGATCTTCTTCGTGGACCACGTGAACAGGACCACCACATGGCAGCGTCCCACCGGACCTCCTGCCCCGCAGGGCCTGACTCGCTCCAACTCCATTCAGCAGATGGAGCAACTCAACCGCAGGTGGGCTTTGTAAAGATAAATGTCCTGTCAATAACCATGTAATAGTGAATACTGCTACATATAGGTAAATATTTAATATCTCACTAAACCGAGGGTTACCTTTATCAGTAGACTAGAGGAGCAAAACAGAACTAGCGTGCTTATAAAAGTGTTTTCTCAAAGAGCCATTTTGTCTGTTATGTATTCTGCTTTAATGGGACATCGCCTGCAGGTTTCTCATTGTTTCTCTGAACTAATGCACCTTTGAATAAATAAAGGTGCACAAAGACTTTCAGAAGGGACACGCAAGCAGCTTGTGTATTAATCTCTCTTCACTCAGGATGCTTCACTTTTAGTTTGTTTGCGTTCTTCGCTGAAATGGTGTAAAACTGAACCTTCACTCGATCACAGATACCAGAGCATCAGGAGGACCATAACCAACAGTGATCGGGCAGAGGAAAGCACGGTTGACCTGCTTCCTGAACCAGAAGGCGAACTGATGCCTCACTCCATTTCTGGTCAGTTTCAATAGACCTTTATTCTTTATTCTTTATCTGGATCCCCAGCAGCTTCCACAACATGAGCACAAATAAAACAAACAGTGATTTAAAATCACAAGAAAAAAAGATGAAGCTTAACACGCCAAATATAGAGGTCAGAAAATAAGTTAAATAAATCTGAATTCTGAAAAAGCAGACAATACAAACTGACAAGAAAAACAAAATTGTCACGATAGAAACAAAAAGAGAATAAAAATAATCAAATAAAAGTAACATCTTTGTAGGATTCTTCAGATTTTGATTAGTGAAAATCTACTTTTGATGTCTTATGTCTGTATTAATGTAATTAATTAATTTATTTTTAAGGAGACATTAATTAACATTTCTGTAAATGTGCCAGTATTAACCAGATGGCTAATTTTCAACTGTGGTCCTTTGACAAGATGCTCTGAAACCAATGAAGTGATGGAAGCAGTGGTGGAAGTATTCAGATGCTTTACTTAAGTAAAAGTACAGAAGTATTATCAGCAAAGTATCAAATACACAAAGGTCTCAGCAGAGCAGTATTCTGTAGAGATGTTTTCTTTAAAGGAAGGGTTCACAATTTCTCAAGTCTGTCTTAAAACAACAGTCAGGAGCCCAAATGAACATTGACACATGTTTTTCTTGCTGTAATCATTCCTCCTGTTCATACTGACCATTAGAAGATCCCTTCATAATGACCTTACAATGTAAGTGATGGGGGACAAAATCCACAGTCCTCCTTCTGTGCAAAAATGTATTTAAAAGTTTATCTGAAGCTAATATGAAGCTTCAGTTGTCCAATCAAGTAGATATCTTTCAACGTTACAGTCTTTTTAGTGCCAAAGTTCCTCTTTTTGTTACTATACTTCCACCTGCAGCTCAACAGGGAAACACTGTCCGAGGAAACACAAAGAGGGAATTTGATGCTAAAAAGACTGTAAATGTGTCAGATATCCACTTGATATGACTAACTCAGACCGCTGAAGCCTCATATAAGCTTCACAGAGACTTTTAAATGTCTGTGTGGACACACTGTGGATTTTGGCCTCCATCACTTACACTGAAAAAACTTTGAAGGGGATCTTTAATATCCAGTATGAACAGGAGGAATGATTACAGTGAGGAAAACCTCTTTCACTGTTCATACGGACACCTGACTGTTGTTTTAAAACACACTTGAAACATTGTGAACCTGTCCTTTAAGCTCACTTATAGAAAATACTAGATAGAGTATGTGATTTTGTTTGTACCACAGTCTTAGCATATTGTACCAAAATAAATATTTCTCTGCTTTCTCAGTGTCTGACTCGTGTGTGTCGATTCTGTTGCAGAATACAGACGAGAAAGTGCAGTCAGTCACTCCAGTGGTCGTTCGCGGCTTTCTCTGCTGCTGCAGTCACCCAGCGCCAAGTTCCTGTGCAGCCCCGACTTCTTCACCGTGCTGCATTCTAACCCCGTCAGTCGAGTGTGCTTCACCTTTGACCCTGAGCTCCATTAACATACAGTATATCTATCCGTCTACGTATAAACAGACGTAGCTCTAAACTCAAGAACCACTTCTATTTAATAATATTTTGGAGTACTCATCACAATAATCGGACTCAGATGTAGTTATAGCGGCGTGAATGAACCTGCTGAACCTTTTGTCAGTTCATCAACGCTGCTTCAGTACAGTTCGGTACAAAAGTGTCGTCTCAGGGCGTTTATGACTCAGTGCTGTTGGAGCAAGGTGCTGAAATGGTTCATCAGTTAAGTGATGATCAATGATGACAGTCAGTATTTAGTCGTGAGTAATTTAAGTGTTATTATATGATAATATCTAGTAAAAATACCAAACATTTTTAAACTGTTTGGTATCTCAAAGACTTTCTTACATATTTCTGTTTCATATAAATTTAATATTATAAGCACAAAGGTTCAGTTCACCCAAATTACCAATAAAAAAACCCCAAAACAAACATATTCTCTTACTTACGTTCAGTATTATTTGGCCCTGCGGATAGTTTCTGTTTATGTGTTGATGGATTTTTATGTCTGAACACATAAAAACGCAATGACTAGAGGTGAGAAGATGTTGTTTCTGGTTTGTTTATTTTGTAGTTTTGATGAACTTATCCTTTGCTTTATTGCTGTATTTCTCTATTTTTCTGAATTACTACATTATTTTAAAGTAAGAATTGAGAAATTATTAAATAATAGTCCTCACCATGCAGTTTTTGACAGTTTTCATATAGAATAAATAGAATAGCTGCACTCAAATAAAATGTCTCATATTATGCAGTTATGTTTTCCAAATGTGTGAATATAAAAAGATAGATTGAAAGGAGAAGACTTACAAAGTTTAATTACTTAAGAAAATGTACATTTTAACCACTTGTCTAAGAGACAAAATCTACTGTATGCAACAATGATTCTGTACTAATCATGACAAAGATGCCGTTTCGTTTCGCTTCATTCGTTCAGTTTGAATCGCTGAACCAATTAGACATCTAACGGTCTCAAACCAGGCTATTAATAACCTAATTCACACACATTTCACAAGCATGAAATTTAAATTACTTTTAATTCTGGAGATTTCTATTATTGAAAAATACTGGCATGAAAAATCCACACACATCCACTTCCATTTTTAGTGAATGAACTAACTAAATGACCTGAATGCTGTTTCTCTAGTCTGCCTATTGTCTCTTTCTGATGACATCACCTCTCTCTGTCCAGAGTGCCTACCGCATGTTTACGAGCAACACCTGCCTGAAGCACATGATCAGTAAGGTGCGTCGGGATGCTCATTACTTTGAGCGCTACCAGCACAACCGCGACCTCGTCACCTTCCTCAACATGTTCTCCAACAAGCAGCTGGAGCTTCCTCGGGGCTGGGAGATGAAGCACGACCATACTGGGAAGGTGTGTCTGTGTGTGTGTGTGTGTGTGTGTGTGTGTGTGTGTGTGTGTGTGAGACCCCTGACATGTGACTCTTGTCATTACATTAATCCTGAAGGTCGTGTGTGTCCAGTGATTGTTTCCTCTGCTCAGTGGCCCACAACAGCAAATCTTAGATTAAAACAAAGACTAAAGTGTGTGTGTTTGAGGTACTTGTACTAGTATTAGTACCATTCATGCTACTTGATACTTCCACTGCACTACACTTCAGATGGAAATAGGGAAATATTGTACTTTTACTGCACTACATTTATGTACCAGCTTGAGTTACTTGTTCCTTTTGTGGTTAAAAAGGTTACATAAAAAATGATAACCCAATGAAATATAACACATGGTTAAAGATTAAACTAATAGATCACAACTTTTTTGGCTTATGGTCCCTGACAAAAACATCTCACATGGTTTCATTTAAATCAAAGACTAGAGAAAAGTCCAAAAATAATATTAATTTATGTATCAGGGGCCCTGTTTCACCCAAATTCACAACATGCAAGCTGCGACTTGCAACATGAGATCATTTCCCCTCGTGTTAATTCGGGACCCGTGCACAAGCATGTGAGAGGAAATACACAGGACATTCTTCAATTTGCCAGTGATAGTCATTTGTGACACAGGGCACTGGAACCAATTTCCTGGCAAATTGCTTCTGACATGAAACATGACTCAGAACTTTGTTTTTTCTTTGTTAATCATCTCACATCCCCTCAGATTTATCTTGTGACTGCTATGAAGGGTCCCGACCCCTAGGTTGGGAACCACCGGACTAAACTAGCTAACTGTATATAAAGTAGTTGAAACTAGCTCCACCTCCAGCAGCTACAACAGTAACATGCTGCTCTAACACTGATGCTTCACTAGTAATAATGTCATTTATCATAATATATAGTACATTTTTCTATAAAATTAGTTCTTTGAATACTTTTAGTAAATTTAGCTGATAATACTTCTTTACTTTTACTTAAGTAGGATTTTAAAGGACTTTTACTTGTAATGTAGTATTTTTACATTGTTGTATTGGTGCTTTTACCTAAGTACAGGATATGAGTACTTTTTCCAGCACTGGTGTTTGTTTCAGGGTGATGTTATCTTTATAATCCTTCCTGTCAGCGTACCGTATGTGATGATATGTTTCCTGTGTACACATAGTGGAGATCATGTGACCGTGTGTGTTTCTTTCTCAATCCTCAGCCTTTCTTTGTGGATCACAACTGTCGCTCCACGACCTTCATTGACCCGCGGCTGCCCCTCCAGAGTTCTCGCTCCACCGGGCTGCTGGCCCACCGCCAGCACCTGAGCCGCCAGCGTAGCCACAGCGCCGGGGAGGTGAGAGACTAGCCGCCACTGCAGCACTCATCACTGGGAGTCAGCTTAAGACTTGCAGAGAAACTGCAATGTTTATAGAGGCCAGTTTGAAGGATAAAAAGGCTTTTTTTTTCTTACTGCTAAGGCCCCCACAGAGAATGACATCAGTGCTTCTTAAAATGCGAGTCAGGAGTGCAGCAGTAGAAAATTAATTATTTAATTTTGTCAGTACTTAGAGTCTGCAGTTCTTCTTTTTCCAGTATTTGCTGCTGATTTAGGCCCTTAGTACAGTGAAACATCACCTAATTTCAAGGCTTTAACAATAAATCCAGTTTCCTTAATCCTTCTTTATTCCCTGCTTCATCTTCATATACATATTGCATGTCATATAATTGATCTTTTTTTATGTTGATATAATTGGGAAGATAGACAGATGGACATTTGCTCCCATCTTGTTTCCACTCATCTCATCCAAAGCTCTATGTAGGATTGATTTAATGTCATTAAATTACCACTGATACCTTCGTGTTAATTACCATAAACATCAGAAGCTGTAGTGAACATGATAGATCGCTACTGTTGCCCCTTTCATCCACAGAACGCGCGCCGGTATCGAGTTCAATTATCTGGTTAAGGTCATGGATTTTGGATAGGGGTCCTATTAGTAAAAAAAAAAAAATGGAGGCGTTGCATACTAATGCAGCAGGGAATGTTTTAAAAAATATCTTCCTTGCTGATTTATTCAAATGCTTTCAGGAATATCTGATTTCTGAGACTGCTGAAATATATGTATATATTTTTACACTTTTTACAACATCCAGGTTTACACATACAGTATTTATCTTCTAGGTTTGGTGCTTTTTTTGCAGCCATCTTAAACCTTGAATAGTGAGTGGACTAACTCAATGTGAGGGATTCACAATTTCAATGGCAGCCTGTTCGATAGTAAATCTATGATAAAGTATATGGTGTGTTTTTGGAAAATGTATGACAGAATCATACAGATTTATAAAAACAAAGTGTTTTGGTTGCGTCGGCTGATGACCGGCCGGTGGATCGGTCTCAGAACTAGGATGCAACCTGAACTGTAGTGCTTCCTTTTGTCACAGGTGGTGGATGACTCTCGCCAAACCAACCCGCCCATCATGCCCCGCCCATCCAGCACCTTCAGCGGCTCCAGTCGAAGTCAGTACCACGATGTGGTGCCTGTGGGTATGTCAGGCAGAATCAACAACACATTCCCGCACAGTATAAACACACACATGATACAGACTCAAGCTGCCCTCTGGACGTTGATCATTCGAATTACCAGTCAAGAATTTTGTCATTTTGTCAGTAAAATCACCTTTTTTTTTCTAGCTGTGTCATTTATCCAGAGTAACGCAGGGTGACAGCGTGACAGGCTGGTTAACTTTTACACACTCTTGCCTCAAAATGACCTAAATACATAACTGTGATGGAAACGGAAGACAGTGTGACACAGAGCAGAGCGGCTCTATGTCCTGCTCCGACTATGACGCTCTCAGCTGCCGTGTTGAATGTTAGCGTTAGCGTTGAAGTCGGTTAAACTACTTTTGAACCAGATGCTGATACAACCTCGTCTTCAGTCCGGTGTGATTGACTCTTCGGCTGACAGCAGCCCAGGCAGGAGAGACGCTCAGTTGGTGTGCTAGGATTTTATAACTGAATAACTATGACCACGATGCAGACTTTTTATTTTTCTGACTGTGTTGAAATCAGTAAAACATGAGACTCATGTAGGCTGTTACAGAATCTGAATTAGCTTTATTGGCCAAGTATGTTTACGTATACAAAGAATTTGACTCGGATTTCTAGTGGCTCTCAATGTGCTTACACACAACAATCTTCAGAAAGATACACAAGGACAACAAGCTGAACACAGATAATTAAATATAAGACATCACTGTTATGTACAAGCAAGTGGGTTAAAACATACAAAGTCTATATACAGGTAAAACCTATTTTATAAACTGTAAATATGATACAAATAATGCAAAGGTGTGAAGGAGTGCATGGTTAAGAGGTTAGTTTGGGGCGGCTGCTCTGCAGGTGTACTGGATTAACTGGGAAGAGGCTGTGAATAGTATTTCTCATAATCGTAGGTCAGGTTGAAGAAAGAAACATCAGTAATAATATTGAGTATTTATAAGAATAAAAAATATGTGTTGATAAGAAGAAACATGTATGAGACACAAGCATGATGAATTAAAATATACCTATTTATAATTCTCTCATCGTCTCCCTCCAGCCTACAATGACAAGATAGTGGCGTTTCTACGGCAACCCAACATCTTTGAGATACTGCAGGAAAGACAACCGGAGCTCGCCAGGAACCACCCGCTCAAGTACGTCTCTCTCCCTTCCTCTTACTGTTTCCTTTTTTACTCTCTCCGTCTCCCTCTCTAGCCTCGCTCACCTCCATTATCATCATCATCATCATCAGTCAACGTGAACACACAGTTAACCTTTAGTCCTAATGGATTGTGTCAGTTTACCGCCTGATGTGTGTGTGTGTGTGTGTGTTTGCAGGGAGAAGGTGCAGTTTATTCGCACTGAGGGAGCCAGTGGGCTGGCTCGTCTCTCTAGTGACGCTGACCTCGTCATTCTGCTGAGGTGAGTCCTGTTTATGTGTGTGTGTGTGTGTGTGTGTGTGTGATTATTGGTCACAGGTGAAAATTATAACTTAATGTTTAATCAAGTTACTCCAGATTGGTACCATCTGTCCCATTTTGAGTTTAGTATTCTTGTTCCTTGTATTACTTTGCTTTGGGGGATAATCATGCTCTCAGTTTTGGAACTACCATTCCCATAATGCCTTGGGGGATGTAAACAGGAAGTATAATGTTGCCATAGCTGTGGGCCACAACTTAAACTTATATTTGTTTACACTTTGGCAAATTAGCACAATTAAAAGTATGCTGAATTAGCTATTAGTAGTTCCTGTTTGAAACGTAGCCATGGATGCAGAGACAACCATCACTGGATGACTTTGATCCCGAAGAAAACTTAAAAATGTGATGATTCTCAGTTCTGGAGTCTTTTTTTCTATGATTTCTAAGCAGATTTATCAACGTGCATCCGCAGTGTACACCAGGGATGATGATATCCTTCAGTATCTTTAAAGATCCCCTCCAGACATGTTTTAAGATGTATATGAAATACTCTGTTTTGAATAATGATTTGTTTCTGATATGGTTTTACCACAAAAAAAAGTTCAATTGTCTCGTTCACATCTCTTCCTTCTCCCTCATTGAAATTCCCTGAATCTATGAATATGCAAATATTTTTCATTTCAAAAGTTCAACTGCTGGACACAAGATGTCTCCTACTTCACTGAAAAGTCTGTAGGTTCAAGCCTTAAACTCAGATTTAAAGTAAAGGCAGAGGAACTTTCTGCACAGTGAAGCTCAAACATCCAAATGAAGGAACTTGAGTGGGAAGTCGCACTGAATCTAAAAAATATGTGTATCATATCTGTGTGTTCTTTGAGTTATGACTCAAAGAAGGAGTACGAGTTTTAAGTCAAATTGCTGCTCACGTCTCTCCCTCTGCGTCCCTCCTTCGACTCTCGACTCCCTCCCTCACTGTTTGGAAATCTTTATCTTTTACAGTCATGATTACCTGCTGAGTCATGCGATGCAATGTTCTTGGCGGCTTTAACATCTTCACCAGATGCCCTTTCTTAACAAACCTTTTCAGACAGCGTTGCTTTGTTTTTACAACCAGCAAAATCCATTTTTAATCTAGTGCAGTAACTGTAAATGTAGTAAAGATATTCTTTAGAAATCAGTTACAGCTCCACAGCTATCAGCAATACAGATCTAATCCTTACTTTTCTTCACCTATGCTAATGCTACGCTGCTCTAAGGCGTATAATTTCCTCAGTGTTAAATGTCTTTTCCTTTCTGATTGTATTCTGATTGTGTTTCTTCTCCTCAGCTTATTTGAGGAAGAGGTGATGTCATATGTGCCACCGTTACTCCACCCAAGTTATTGCCTCTCCTCTCCTCAGAGCTCCCCTGGTAAGTCTTTATCTGTCGCTCTGTCTCTCTCTCTCTCTCTCTCTGTGTACATCTCCTCCACTGCAACAGCTTTACTGGCGTGATACACCTTTTTCTCGCCTTTATTAAATTTTCACCCTTTAATTACATTGCACAGTATGTCTTCCATCAAGAGGTTTGGCTCGCTATATCTAAAATAAGCAATTTCATAACACCTTCATTTATAACATCGGTTCATGTCAACACTTCCCCACCCCAACCGAAACACAGGCAGATAAATAGATGTGTTTCTGTCTATTTTTCTCACAAATTTATGAAACTGTCTGATGCAAAACAACAATCCAGGATTAACCTGCATACAACACTTCTGTTTCTCTGATTCCACACCCATTCAGGCTTTACCCAGTTTCCGCTTGAGATCATTAAAATTTCATTTTATCTCAATCTCCTCTGTCCCCCTTTTCTTTGTGTGTTTACCTCTCTGTTGTGCCTTCTGTTCATCGTCTGTTCATTTTTGCCCCCTTTCTCTTTCTTTCCTGTGTCTTTCTCTCTCTCTCTGTCTGTTTCCTTTTCTCTGTCATGTAAATCTCAGGCACCCAGCGAGCTAACGCCCGCGCTCCTGCTCCCTACAAGCGAGATTTTGAGGCTAAACTGAGGAACTTCTATAGAAAGCTTGAGACCAAGGGTTATGGCCAGGGACCCGGGAAAGTCAAGTAGGTTTAAATCCTACAGTTTAAAGTAAGAATCTTATCTAATATTTGTGTATGTAAGAACTGTCTTATTTAGTGATGATCTGTAGTAGTGATACAACTTATGGCCACTTCATCAAAGTCTGATATATCTTATTCCTCTGTGCCGTAAAGCTCCATTGTTGTCCAAAAACTATTCATTGTGATTCAGTCCCACACACAGAAATACTCTCTAGAGCACCAAATGTGTAGTAATCTAATGCACTATTTACTCCTGTTTGAGTAACATTTGCTAAAAACAACAGTGGCTGGCTGTAGTAGGAGATTATTTAGACTTTTTTTAAAAAGTGAAACAATGAACAGTACATATATATGTATTTGTGACCTTTTTGAAAGAGTAATGTCTTCAGGACTTGGGGCTGAGTGGCACAGACAGGGTAGTGAAGTTAGAAAGTATTGAAAGATGAACCAACACAGTGCTGATTTTGGTATTTTCATGGGATTTGTTTGGGACACGCACATTCAAAAAACCCCTACAGGTGCTAGTGTAATGGTAGCCAGAGGGTACAGTGATGTGTGGTGAGTAAACGTCACTGCCCAATACTTCAAGAGACATACTGGCGACAGATGCTAGTCACCGTGGGTTTTGGTCTCCTTGCTAGCGGGCCAGCCTCCCATGTCCGAGGTTTAGAGTTCAAGATTTTACAATGCATGATAAAAGACCAAAATGTTGCTCTTTGGGTTATTATAAATTCATTATAAATGCAAACAAATATTCTTCTAAAGCCGAGGTCACACATGACGAATGTTGAGCGGATTATGAATATGATTTTCGGCGTGATGACTGATGGGAGCGGGTCGGTGTCAGTCTGAGTGAGTCGCTGCTGACAGTCGGCAGATAAACTCATTTAATCTGTGATATGTAAAGATTGTAATCTTAAATCTTCAGATCCAGTTGCTGCAAGTCGCTCTCATAAAGATTTTTAAAACATGTTTGACGTCACTTGTGCGTCGCTCCAGTGAGACGTAACATTAAATAGATGAAAGACGGGAAAAAAATGGCAAGCAGAAGGTTTGCAGTTTGACAACTAAAACGGAGGAAAAGTTGATTGAGCTGTTAAGAGAATGAACGTTTCTACAACATGAAATCAAAGAGCTACACAGCCGACAACAACCTGAAGTTAGCTTCATTTTACAAAACTTCACTCACTTTCTTTTTTTGCCTTTTCAGCTCTAATTGCACTGCATATAAACCTTTAAGCAGGTTGCCATACATGTTTTTTGTTACAAGAAAACACGATAATTCTGCTCTGGCGTTCTTTCCAGAACTCCAGTGGTTACAGATCAGTGGTTCAGTGTGTTTATTCTTTCCTGATTGTGAAAGACTAAAGAATTGGTGCCAGTTGGTGGAAACAATCTTTACGTGTGATCTGTCCAGTCTTTGTAGAGTTGAGCTGGTCTTCAGGTTTGTCCTCAGCTCAAGTTGTGTATTAACACTGTGCAAGTAGATAATGAGTAAAATATTAATATCATTCTTCAGCAGGAAATATCAGGTCTAATACTAATACTGGACTGTGTGTGTGTGCTTCCAGGCTCATCATACGCAGGGACCACCTTCTGGAGGACGCCTTTAACCAGATCATGTGTTACTCTCGAAAAGACCTACAGCGGAGTAAACTCTACGTCAGCTTTGTAGGGGAGGACGGGTGAGAACGACACAATTCATTCCCAGTGCATTTCATTATCATTCTTTTAGACAGTGCGTGTGTGAAATGTGTGCATTTTCTAACTGTAATTGATCCGAGGGAACTTTGCCAAGTATTCATTCTTATCTTAAGCTTCAAAAATGTTCAATTACACACATATCTGATTACATCTTGGTAAATCCACAGTCTTCTGATGAATGAAAAGCTGGAGCAAGTGGGTGGGAAGAGAACCACACAGAATATTTTAACATCATTAGGTAGAGTTACTGTAAACAAACATTACACAGATGATTGACAGCTTCTATTAGCTTGTACATTGTTTCTGCAAATTTGGTTTTGTAGATGGTGGGAAATATATCCTTTGTTATCAGTTAATTTTATCATCTTCTGTCATCTTTTCTTGTTGCAAATGCACAAAGGACGATGATTGCGGGGGTGTATCTCTGCTCAAGGAACCACCAGTTCTCCAGATTACTCTTAGATTGTTGTCTACACCAGACATTGCTATTCTAAGTGCTTTTTGAGTAACTGAAGTACAGGAGAATATTCACTGATTGAGGTAAAATACATATATGTGTATAATCTGTATTACAGACTGGACTACAGTGGACCCTCCAGAGAGTTTTTCTTCCTGGTGTCCAGAGAACTGTTCAACCCGTACTACGGCCTATTTGAATATTCAGCCAACGACACGTACACTGTCCAGATTAGCCCCATGTCTGCTTTTGTAGACAACCACCATGAATGGTGAGGTTTCTATTGATCTATCTATCAATCGATCTGTCTTATATCTGTCTGTTTATATGTGTGTTTGTTGAGGCTGAGACACCTGCTGCTGTGCTGACTGTAAAGTGTTTATTTTGTTTGCTCTGACTGCTGAGTGTGACTGATCCCGAAATAGAAGTAATTTGCGGGATGCTGTGTGGAAATTTGGATCAGCAATCTGTGGCTCACCCGTCAATTCTGCCTCAGTGACAGTGATTGAGTAGATGGATGGATGGATGGATGGATGGATGGATGGACGATCAGGCCAATGAGCGGATGGGGAGACAACTAGACAGAAAAATGATAATATCATGGGCTGAATGAGGAGAGCAACAGATTTAGCAGCATAAACTAAAGCTTTCATTAAGTTTGTTTGTTTTGTTGGACAAAACTAGAGGTAATTATCAAATTGAGGAACATCAGGCAGCACTTGTGTTCTTGTAGAGACGTGGCTGGATTAACCTACTATGGGGCCGCAGGGCAAACGTTTGTTGTTGGGCCCTGATTGACTCCTTATACACATGGTATGGCTCTAGAGCTTCAATGATTAGATTAGAACTGTCAACTATTAACTTAATTTAGAATAAAGTTAGTTAATTTCAGACTCAAACTCAAAATTCATTCATGATTCTTACGTAAAACAAGTATTGTTCCCCTTGTGAAGGAACACAGACACTTGTGTGATATGTTTGGACCTCATGTAAACTTTGTTTGTACCAAAATTCTGAGTCCAAGAAAATAGTTTAATGCCACAAATTCTCTTAAATCACTCATTCAGGCCACTTGAGAATGAATCTGTTGGTACAAATGGTGAACTGCTTGCATGAGGTCCATTGTTTACAAGATATTCTCAAGAAAGCTACAGTAGGATGGAGAAGAATCGTTACAGTTTGAAGCTGGCGTGATGGCAATAGATAATTTACGAAGCTACACAGCTCCTCATCTTCCCGGCTGGTTCTGTTTGTCTCTGTACAACAACAGACTGAAGTTTAAACACTGTTCTGACTCAGTGCATTGCTCTCACAGTAAATCCTGGTATTTTGTATTTCTTTTCATCACCATCTGGTGCATCTTCAGTTTGGAAAGTGAACCTAAGCCCGTTAAATACCTCATGAAACAAGTACACACAAGCCGGTTGACTTACACAATGTTTATGCATCTGCAGGGAAAAGTTTCAAAATCAATTTGCTATCTTATGCTGTTACTTTCAAGGGGACATACCAGGTTTTTTGTGAATTTCTGTTGTTTATACACTGCTACAATGTCAGATGTCTATGTTTGACAGAGTCAAAGTTCCAAAACTTGAGCTGCGTCTGTAAAAATGCCACCTTCAAGTCAAAAGCCAGAGCTTCAGCCTGCTCTGAATTCCATTTGCAAAATTACCTCTATTTCCCCATCAAACTGATGTCAAATTGTTGGCACATGCCCACAAACGGCCGGCCATTCTGTAGTCTTTGTTCAACGGGTTGTTCACATTATCCACTTGCATATTTTGAATCAGATTCAAGCTTAAACATATACAGATGTATTTGAGAAGTTGACATTTTGAGTAAAGAACGAGTAAAAGACGTGAAATCCTACTACCGTTGTTTGTTTACGTAGTCAGGAAGCTTCTTGAAGCTGACTAATCAGAACAGAGTGGTCTCATCAGGAGGCGGGCCTTAAAGAGACAGGAGCTAAAACGGCCTGTTTTAGACAGAGGCTGAATTTAGGGGCTGCATATAGGCCAGTATAAGATAAATAAGGAGTTTTTCGAACTGATGACTCATGCAAAGATATTCCAGTAGAGCCCTAGAATATAAATATAGACCTGGAAATGTGCATGATATGTCCTCTTTAAACATCTGTAAGAGTAAACCTCCTCCATCTGGTCCTCAAAGCAGGTTACATCCGACACTGAGTAATTATTTGAAGGTACTGTACTATTCAATCCACTTGTGACTCAGATGACTGTATTCACCTGCATTTTTCTGTGTTGTGTCTAGGTTTCGCTTCAGTGGGCGTATCCTGGGGCTGGCTCTAGTTCATCAGTACCTGCTGGATGCCTTCTTTACCCGACCCTTCTATAAGGGGCTTCTTCGCATGTGAGTCCCTCCACCTGCTGTTTCTCATCTCAAGTCAGCCTGCAGGGCACCAGCACTTAACATCAGATCCCCCTCACTAACTCTATGAGACCTTGCTGTGAATATGAGTGTTTCAGTTACATCCTCTCAGCCAGCAGCTGGCTTGGTTTCATATCAGGAGCAGCACCCTTATTAATAGCTTTGTCCAAACAACTTAAAACCCTGCCAAATGTCTGCACTGAGGACAGATGTTTATGCAGCTTAAAAGGTTCTGAACCTCTTTGACAAGGATTCTTTCTTGGCTCATTCAAACAACCATTTATCAAACACAGAGAACTTTATTTTAAAGACTAATAAAAATCATGTGTATATATCATGCTGAATATAAAATGATGATGCACAAGACATGCGGTGTGGAGCTGCAACGATTAGTCAATTAATCAATTAGTTGATTGACAGAAAATTAAACAGCAACTATTTTGATATTCAAATAATCATTTTAGTCATTTTTTAAAGGAAAAATTCCAAACATTTGCTGTTTTCAGCCTCTCAAATGTGATGATTTGACACTTTTATGTGTCATAAACTGCATATCTTTGGGTTTTGGACTGTTGATCAGACAAAACAAGACATTTGAAGACGTCACATTGGGCTCTGAGACATTATAAGGTGCATTTTTCACTGTTTTCTGACATTTTATGGACAAGTGATTCATGGGGAAAATAATTGGCAGATTAATTGATGATGAAAATAATCCATCCACCCATATCTTTCATGATGCAAATTCACCAAAATGTAAAGAAATATATAAGATTTTAAAAACATCTACAAACAGCTAACTCACTGTCTCCAAGACAACATTAAACTTCCTGTTCACATCACTCAATGCATGACAGGAAATGTGGTGGGAAAAATATCAAAATACATTCAAGCCACATAGAAAAGAAAAATACAAGGAGTGTCGACTTCCTGACAAATTATCTTTATCAGTACATTCATTGACATTATTAAGGCCCAGAATGCACTGACGCTCTCCTCTGTCTATTCATATACAGATTTATGTACTGTGGCAAAAAAAATCTGAATAATTTCAAGTTGTGTAAGACTTTTTTTTCTCTACAGCACTTGTAAAGATCCACCAACATACTAGAAATACTAATACATGCCATCCATGTAGTGTCATAAGGTTAAATATAAAGGCAGTGAAAACTGGCAAAAAGCAGCCTGGAATTCAAAGGGTTAAAGAGACATTTAGGGGAATAATGTGGATATTATACTGTAGGTCAAAGTTAAGAACAAGATATTAAGATTATTACCTTTAAATAAAATGCATTTAGTATTAGAAGCTGTATCCTGTAAGTATGTTTTGTCTTCTACCTTTATTTATTTTTTATTGGTGCAAAACTACAGAACCTTAAAGACTTAAAGACAAAAGTAGACAGTGATGCAATATATGAGGGCTGAGAAAAGACAAGAATGACACAAACTATATACTCAAAATAAGCAAAATACTAAAAACAGAACAGACAGCATAAGGGAAATAAAAGCTAATATATAGTAATAATAAGTGTTATATTAATAATAGTAACAATAATGATTCCAATAATAATAAGATAATGTTTTTATAAGCCAGACATGTTTATGTGTATGAGTGTAAATAAACATCAACATGAAAGAAAAGAAGTAATAATAAAACATCTCAGGGGGTTTGTCCTGCTATGTAATAAATTTAAGTAAACATATTTCCTCGCCATGCATTGTGCTGTTTGTTGTATTTTACTTGCACTTATGGCAGAGCTGTCTGATGCTGTTATACGTCAGTTAATTAACCTTTAACCTCCCTTCTTACAATCAGACATAGTTTATGAGAAGGGCAACCCATCGATACCTTGTTGACCCCCTCTGTGACCTCTTTGTAACCTCTTCCTGCGATCACGCAGCCCGTGTGACCTGAGCGACCTGGAGTTCCTCGATGAGGAGTTCCACCAGAGCCTGCAGTGGATGAAGGACAACGACATCGAAGACATGCTGGACCTCACCTTCACTGTCAACGAGGAGGTCTTTGGACAGGTACGCAAGGTCACAGAATTAAAAAATAGTCACTTTGTGAAAGATAAATCTGGTGGTTAAAATGTGAGTTTGCATGTCTGCGTGTGACTCTGCAGATCACAGAGAGAGAGCTGAAGCCAGGCGGGGCTGGTATCCCCGTGTCAGAGAAGAACAAGAAGGAGTACATCGAGCGTATGGTCAAGTGGCGTATAGAGAGAGGAGTGGCCCAGCAGACAGAGAGCCTGGTCCGAGGCTTTTATGAGGTACAGCACATGATATCAGTGTTTAAAAGATGTTGTTAGTGATGTTATGAGACACTCTTAAATATGAAAAAAGTCAGATTTTCTGTATGACAGGATTGTTGATTAGCACCAGTGATGCCACCACATCATGTCATTACATCAGGAGCTGAGAAGTTTCTATTTTTGAGTGGTTCTTTATTATATTTTATGTTATATTGCATCAGTTTAACTTCATCTTTACATTTCTATGGTTATAAGCACAAAGATCAGACGTCTGGTGAAGAGTTAATACGTCTTTTGTCATTTGCTCTTTTAGCTTTGATCAAAGCTATTTTTAGTCTTTGTATTTGAACTGTATTGTGACACTGAACGCATCGTCATCCACCACTGCAAACGTCAGACGCCAGATGTCAGTCGGAGGGTGTGTGTGTTATTATTCTAATGAAGGTACAGAACATACTTACATAACAAACAACATGTTTAGATTTTGTTGGATCAGATGTTTTAAAAACAAATTCCATTTCAACACAATCAAATCCAAAAGTTAGACATTGGAAATTACAAATGATCATCAAATCTTGTGAAAGATAAATAGAAAGGACAAGAACAAGAACAATAAGTAGAAGAAGAAATACAATAAAATAATACATTAAAATAAAGTAAAAGCAGATTAAGTTCTAAATGTGTTCAGAAATGTAGTTATAATAATTAATTGTGCATATACTCTTTTTGTTTGAAGAATTTTTAGAGTTTATAAAATATATGAAGAAAAAAAAATGGTGATGTTTAAGAAAAAACCTGGAGTGTCTGTTCAACCTCTGAATAATGATAATTAAACCTTTGTGACACCAAACTTCACACAAGAGACTGTAAGAATATTGTTGATCTCCGCTAACTTTTATTTATTTTTGTTTATTGAACGTTTATTTAACCAGGTAAGTCCCACATAAATAAAACAATACTGGAACCAGGTGACAATGTTAAACAAAATAAGCTACGAGCAGAGAAAATGACAAAAACAAATAATATGAAGACTAAAATAAACTAAAAGAGACAATAAAGGAGTCGTTCACCACAGAATTTAGAGGAGCCTTAAATTCACAGAGAAATCAGTTTAACTTTTTCATTTTTATTGGTTGTTTTTTCCTCTGGCTGCAGGGTGGGCAGACATGAGATTATTTCATTTGCCTGTAGTTATATAAGATTAGAAAAATAAATAAATGGAACTCAATAAATAAATAATGACAAACAAGCAAACACATACAAGGACATATGAGGTATTCTGACACATATATTTAGAAAAAAAAGGTTCCTACTCTGAACAAGGTCGGGACTGTGACAAGATTAGAAAAAGATAAGAAAAATAAAGAAATAGAACAAAATAATAATAATAAATAAACATGAGCATTCACATACAAGTATGGACATATACATGTACTGTATAAATATATATATATATATATATATGCACATACTATTACAAATTCTGACAAATATATTTAGAAAGTTAGTAAAACGTCTTTCTTTCACATCTCTGTCTGTACATCAGGGACAGATTTAGGGCAGATTCATGTCTTGTGATCTGAGATAATGATTTGAAGGCGTGAAATAAGTTAATAAAGATATGATGGATGTTTGCCCAGAACGGCTTTATATGTAAAACTATACCAATGTCATAATCTGCTTGTGTTGTCATAACAAGTACAAACAACACCTCCGCTAAAATCCCTAATCTGGCAGGTTACCAGGTTTTGTGGGCTACATTAGAACATAATATTCGTCCATATGAGTTTACTGACTTCAGTTTGCAAACTGTAAACAAACTGACTGAAACTTCTCCCACCATGATGTTTATCCCGCCATCTGTGCCGCTGTTTATCTCCACAATAAGAATCTGCTGTAACTGTCTTCTCTCGATGCTCCTCAAACAATCTGATGTACGTGGGAGGACTGTGATAAATGAAGAAGCCGTGCCATATGTTTATCCATGTGTTCATCCATTTGCATGTGTGTGTGTGTGTGTTAGGTGGTGGATGTGCGCCTGGTGTCAGTGTTTGATGCCAGGGAGCTGGAGCTGGTGATTGCTGGCACCGCAGAGATCGACCTGGCAGACTGGAGGAACAACACGGAGTACAGAGGAGGTATGTAAAGCTGGAGGGAAGCGATGAGGCAACAGAGAAGAAACCTAGATTAAAGTGTTGGTGGCACACTGACAGCAACACCAAATACTTCAACCTGCATTAACTGATTTTTTTTGCCACTTTGGAGCAGCGGAAACAAGTTGTCAATACAACACTGACATGTCATCACCTTTTAAGTTGATAATGTTGAACTTCCACAGTTATTGAGCAACTTCATCATGCATTTGGAGTCATGATTCTGTCCACCTGGTGAAGTCCAATAGTCACTTTCTTTTAGCTCTGTTTTTGTTCTCTTCTTCTCTTTTAGCTGCTAAATCCTCAACTAGCTGTGTCTGTTTGCTGTTTGGTAGAGTACAGCGGCTTTTTAAAGCTTTTTCTCTGAAAACAGCTGCCTGCTGCGACCGAAAATGACGCTATCAGAGCGCTGAGAGTGAACCAAAACAGTAAAGTTGCAGCCGGATAGATAAACAATGAGCTGAAACTCGCTATAAAGCTCCGTAAAGCCGAGAGGAGCTGCAGAGTCACTGATAATTCTCTGTAGGTTCATCACTATGAGCCATGCACATCATATTAAACACTATCATTTGATACATTGTTATAAAAAATATTGATTATAGCCACTTTAAACGTAATGAGTGTAACCCTTGATGTCCACTGGATGTTATTGTGTTGCTTTCCGGCTTCATGAAGACACCCAGTCAATGTCCATTCAGTTGTGAATACAGTAAATTTCTGACATGTGACACAAAATTAATCTTAAATGATTCATTTCATCTGTTACTGACTTTGTGTTTGTATAAATAGAACATAACTAGTTTTCATGTTTTTTAAGATAGTTTTTCATTAAACAGCTGACAGTATAGAGACAGACACAGAGGCACTCCACTGATTTCATACACCGAGGAAACACCCTCCCTCTCTATCCCCCTTTTCTGATGTTCTGTAACTTCCCGAAACCGACAATCACTGTGATCGGCCAGCTGTGAGGAGGTGAGGATGGAGCCAGGGTTTTCACTTCTCTCTCCAGCTCTCTTTTTTCACTCTTGAGAAAACTATTTCTGTCACTTTTCATGTGAACATCTGTGACGTTTTCCCAGCATTTAAACAATATTACGTCCCCGCCTCCCTGTGATAAACAGCTTTTCACTCCGTCTTTGAGTGTAGCCGTTTGGAACAACTATAAACACTTTCAGACCTGGACACACAACACGACCATAAACAAACCCTTACTACTTAACTACTAAATAATCTTAAAATCAGACAATGTATTACCGCCTGTAATTATTGCTGTTTTAACTGCATGTTTTTCAGTAAATAGTGATTCTTAAATTTGAGAAATAATTCAGTTTAAACTTTTGGGAGTTAAAAGAATTTCTTCATAATGACCATTAAATAATAGAGACCGGAGCCGAAGTATCAACATTAAACAGAATTTATTATCTTGTATAAGAAGGAGCGTTTCACAATGCAACACACAGGATGAGGTTAAGAAAGAAAAAGGCTCCTGGAGGAGTTTTTATACAGTATAGGTGGGCGTTTCAGTTCTTCTCCCAATCTGTCAAGTACAGACTTCATCGATAACGTCAGGACCGTTTTCAGTTCTCCTGTTGAGGAGCCAACTGACCCCCAGATGACACGTCGCATCCTGTCTCCTACGAATTTTGATTTCTATATCTTCCTCTTTACAATATTAATGTTGAAATTCCTTTAACCTTTGCTGATGAGTCTGCTGATGTTGCAGAGTTGCATAACAAGACAGGAACAATTCATCATGATCTACAGGGTATACAGAGTAATCCTAGTTTTTATAACAATTGCTATTTAATTAGTGTAATGCATATTGTATCAGCAGTGACCCCTAAACTGACACGACTTAGACCCCCATCTAATAAGATTTTTGCTTTTAGATGTTTTATTACAGAAAGTGTATGAAACCTGTGACCGAAACAGTCATATATTCTGTCGCTGTGTTACTTACGGATAGAGTTATAGTCAAAATAAATGATTCCCCTTTTTGCTCTTAGAACCGATGTTATACAGCAAAAGGATGCAAAGGCCAGTGTCCAAACCATTTATAAGAGATCACATTAAAAGGCTTTTTAAGGGTCTGGCCAATACAGTTGAAAAGCCGCCAGCAGCAGAGAGGCAAGAGAACTCAAACTGACAGTCGGCTATGACTCAGTGTGAGGCTCTTTTAATAGAATCGACTCAGACGAACATTAAACATTAACCAGCAGAGCCCATTCAAAAATCACATGGAGGAATAGTGGGACGGGGAGGTGGAGGAGCGGCCTGAGGAACAGGGGACTGAGGCCTTATTTGTTATTCATCTGACACATGCGCCATCATCATTATCATCTATCTCTTCCTCAGGTTACCATGACAACCACATAGTGATCCGCTGGTTCTGGGCAGCTGTGGAGAGGTTCAACAACGAGCAGAGGCTGAGACTGCTGCAGGTAAGGCAGGCACGTGGGTGACCGCATGATGCGCACAGGCCGCCTCCGTGTGGCGGCACGGTGCCCTGCAGGCACTGCAGAGTAGGAGCGTACTGCACATCACAGATTGTGAGCTTCATTGTGAAAAAAAGTCGTATGATGATGGTTGAGTTTTTAGTTTAGCTTCAGATTGCAAGATGGTACTTTGATCTTTATTTAATCCAGATTTTAAATGAGTGCAATTTTCAGTTTTTTGTGAAGTTGTAAAATGAGATTCTGAGTTTCAGCAGCACAACTTGTTGAAACTCAGATTAAACATACAAAACTAAAATTAATCATTTACATCCGTTTGCAACACTTTACTGTAAGTTAGCATTTGTGAGCAGTATATAAACATTCAATGAATGGTTCATAACACACTATAATGTAGTATAATATAGTAATGTAGCAGATATATGGACGTTTGGACATGTGATTATAACCTCTCCTATGAAGACATATTTTATATTATTAAAAATGTGTTTTACTATATTGCCATTCATTATCTGTTTATACACCAGCATCCAGTTACATAACACATAAACACTTAATATCTGCGTAAAACTACTTTATAGTGTGTTATAAACCATTTTTACATACTGCTTGTAAAATGCTAAATTAAGTGTTCCCATTCATATAAGTCAGACGGTTTTCAAGGCTCTGATCACAATATTTTAGGGTGCCGGTTATGTAATCTTCATTACTTTTGTGGCCTTCTCTCTCTCTCTCTCCAGTTTGTGACAGGCACCTCCAGTATTCCCTACGAGGGTTTTGCTTCTCTACGGGGCAGTAATGGACCCCGCAGATTCTGTGTGGAGAAGTGGGGAAAAATCACCTCCTTACCCAGGTAGGATCACTGTGTGTTTTTATATTATATCTTTTTGCTGGTTTGTTTTGGATTTTGCCTCCATTTTAATCTAGGTTTCCTGTTTATTATAGGCCAACAAAAAAACAACAACTATATGATATGAAATATTTTAAAATATGACAATCTTTTCTGGAATTATCTCCCAATTATAAGATTTTTTTGCATTTTGTTTGTTTCATTAATATAAACACTGTAAAAGGTTTAATTGGCTTTAATTGTTTCCAAATGATAAATAGGGACTTTATTTTGCATATCAGCTAGTTTATGTTTATTGGACTTTAAAGACCTGAATGAGGCTTTTTTTAATAGGCAGCATATTAGTCACATTTTGCAAATAATCTTTACAGTATAAATAAATAGATAATAATTTGCCTTGTTTATGACACTTGTTGAAAATATAATTTTGATGTTTCAGGAGATCCTACATATTAATTCAAAGGTCCCATCATATTTCTTTGACATGTTTTCTTTCTGTCTTCTGTATTTAATGGGACATTAACTATTATATCATGTATAAAAAATGCCATGCAAGTTTATATTGAAGGAAAACGTAAAATCTCTCATGTTATTTTTATTATTTCATCAAGACATCTGATAATCATGGTTTGTGTGTGTGTGTGTGTGTGTTTCTCCACAGGGCTCACACTTGCTTTAATCGTCTGGACCTCCCGCCCTACCCGTCCTTCTCCATGCTCTACGAGAAGCTGGTCACTGCTGTAGAGGAAACGAGCACGTTCGGTTTGGAGTAACCTCACCCAGATGACACCCAGATTTAACTCGGGGGAGAGAACAATCTGGAAATCCACTTTTCTCACTTAGGAAAGACATGGAATATAAAACTAAAATCCTCAAAAGGCAACTAACCCCTTCCCCCCTCCCACCCGTGGATAATTCTGCTGTTTATTCCCGACTGGTTTTTTGTCACTCAGCATGCCGGTTTCGTTCCGATTCTCTGCCTTTCTCTCACATTTCTGACAGAGCTCGATCAAGCGAACACCTGCTGGAAGAAAGGCGGAGAATCGGAAATGGTTTGAAAAGCTGTACAGTACAAGTTGTTTTCATGGTAACCTTTATTCATCGAACCACATGTGTGCTTTATCTCTTCAGTTAATGGCCTTGGTTACGGGATTTCTAGCACCTCCCCTCCTCCTCCTCCTCCTCCTCCTCCTCCTCCTCCTCCTCCTCCTCCTCCTCCTCCTCCTCCTCCTCTTCCAACCTGCACCTCAGAGACAGCTGCTCAAAAACCACTACACTCCCTTCTCCCTCTCTGGACCTCTAAACTGTGTCCTTTCTGCACTGGGGCTGCAGCGTTATAAATTATAACACACACACACACTCATCACCTTTGCACAAAACACACACATAAACATACATGTAACATCTTGTTTTTTTTTCCGATGGTGCAAACCAGTGTTTCCCCCCTTGAGATTTTTTATCAGAATGGAAAAACGTGACATTTTAGACGATACTGACTAGTCCTCCATGCCTCTCTGATGGTGGGGGATACACTGGTGTGCACAAACACACACATAAACACAGATAAACCCACACAAATCAGTTGCTTTAAGACTGAAAATACACTTCTTTTCACCATTTTGATTCCTGAATAAGTCAGACAAAGAGTCACCAGTGACGTATTTATGGACAATGTCAATGACCCATTGTGATCATGTTAGCAGGATCTGGTCAGGACTGTTACCTTCAAAACTGCGACATCAGAGCTCCTAGATGGGCAGGAAAGATAAAGACACATCTGAGAAATGCAGTTTCTGCATACACTCAAAACATTGACAGCCAGTATCACATGCATACAGTGTGACAGCATTAGCCTTGATGCTAGAGGTGCACTTTCTTACAGTGTAACAGGTGCACTCACTCCGGTATACAGATACATTAACTGTACTGACATAGAAACGCAGGGTTCCTGTCTTTCAAACTGTTCCACACATTTATCACGAGCAATAGATGCACTTTCCTCACACAGACAGATGACGCCCGCTCAGAAGTAACGACACACCAGGTCCTTCTCACTGATGTTATCGCCTCCCACCCAATGAAAGTGATGAATGTACCAAATCAGTGACTGAATGTATGAACCTCAAGCAACTCTGTTCGGCCCCTGAGGGAAATCTGAACACAGGCTGAAGAGGAGGAAGCTGAAAGCTCGAGGAAAGGAAATTAAATGCGATGCAGTTGCTTGAGGAACGAGCAGGCGTGGCGCCGGTTTAGGCCTCGTTAGCTGAAAGACACTAGTCTGTAGTGTCAGGGTGCAGTGGTGGGATTGTTTTTAGTGCCTCTTGGGTTTTCCTGAACTTAAAGTGAAATTTCATAAGGGAAGCTGTTTTATTTCCTTGTAAAAATGTGACCATCTCCATGTGTCTCACAAATTAAAGAAACTTTAGCTGCTTAAAGGCAGAATGAGTAGGATTTTCCTAAAAAACAAAACAAAACAATGTATAGACTCATACAAAAGTAATCCATCTCAATCATCATTTATGACCCACTAGAAGTGTGTGGCGGTGTCTGTATGTGCAGAGACCCTGCCCTCTGCCTGTATTTTCTTATTTTGCTGTATTCGGGACGTTTCTTGGCGTCAGCCTTTGGGCAGTGGGTGTGTAGCCCCCAGCCAATAGCAGCGCGTAGGGTGTGAGGGCGGGACTCTATAAAAACATAGCGACATAGCACTGCAACGTAGCGCTTCTGGTGTCGTTGAGCCAGGACGAAGGGGCCAACTTTGAAAATTGTGTTTACAAACCACAACCGACGAATCCTACTCATTCTGTTTTTAAAGGTGCCCTGTGGAGTTTTCTTGTAAGCAAAAGTTATGTTTACATCCAGTGTTACTCACAAAAACTCATTGTGTTAATCCTTCAGGTCTTACACATCAGTTTCCTTCCCAATAAGACATTTGCAAAGCAGTTTAAATCCTGCATTGTTTACATATTTGCAGTTTTCTTCTTCCCTGCCTTTGTTGAGGCGTTGCTGCATTTACAGGTGCATTACCGCCACCTGCAGATCACTGGAATAATGTGAAATCATTGGAAAGAATGTGTGTCAGGTCACCTGCTCATAAAAAAAACAAAAAAACAAAACTGCACCATCGTGCTACTAGAGGACAAAGACTCCACAGGGTACCTTTTTATTTAAATTACCAAAACAAACATCAACACAAGGGGGCGGTAAGGTGTGCTATCATGGCCATGCAGAGCAAAGAGCCAGAGATTTGGTCTTTACTGAACGGCCTGACCAGGTGTGATGGTGTCGTCAGGAACAAGCAGCGGCCTTTAGGGCTGTATGAGTATTGTACTTTCGAACTGTTGGCATACAAGTCCATGCCAGACAATACTTTTGTCTTGAAAGCATGTGATAAAAACTGACTCTCTTAAGTGCACAGCCCAAAAACCCAAAGGACCCTTTCACTCTGTCTCACACACTTTCTAACATGCACACAAAAACACACACACAAACACACACACATACTCATTTTCTATGGGGTGCATGCACGATTACACCTACTGTACAGAGTCCTGTTGGAGCTAGACCACAGGGGCTGGAATAATGCTAGAGAGCCCCACATGTAATGCAAAACTGCAAGATGTGGAGGCAGACTTTCATATCCCAGCCCCCGCCCCCCCTTCTCCCCCCCCAAGCCCAAATAATGCATGCGGGATCTTCTCGGTCGGCTCTGTGAGCTGTGCTGGGGCAAAAACCCCTAGATGGCGTTGTGTTATAGCTCGATATTGCATGCTGAAATAGTGCAACACACTGTCCTTACTAGCTTTTTTTGCATGAGGATAATGTTATCCATTCAGAAAAGGGGTGAGGGAGCTGGTGAAGTTGTGTCACGTTGGTTGTGGTGCTCACTTGAGGCATGCGGCCTTATGCTTGCCTGGCACTGTCATACCTCGAGTGTTAAGCTCATGGGAACAAGGTGTATGAAATAGGTGCTTCAGTCACTTAGATTTAGCTCTGGGAATGGACAATGTGTGTGAATGCAATAGCTTGTTTTCTCTATGACAGTGTAATTATGGCGAGTATCTCGGCAGCATGTTTCAAAAGTGTTGTTACTTTCACATGTGCGTGTCTGCCTATCTTAGTAATAGGTTGGTGGTTATGGTTCATTGCTCGTGAGTCGGTGATGAATCAATAGGGCTGTTTTGATTTTGTGAAAAAGTGAGAGCACATGTAGGTGTACCTTGTGTGGTCCTGTTTGTCTCTTTGTATATAACTGTATATGTATGTCTGTCCTGTTGTGTGTATAAATATATATTTTGCACCGAATGTACCAAAGGTTTGGGGCTTGCAAAGTCAACCATTAGGCCTGCTCTTAGTTTCAGTCTAACAAACACATCCCACTTCTGGCTTCTGCCAAATCCTTACAGAACATCACTTCATGTTTGCTTGAGAGGCAGATTTGTGGCATGGGCAACAGCGCTTCACGTTTAGGATATACATCACTCTGTCAATTTTCCATAATGAGGCTTTTTCTGCTGCAGAAGACTGATAAGATTGATTACTTGCTTCACATCCAGATGAAGACAGTTGCACCTCTCATCTTTCCTAGTACATTTCTGACAGGACCCGGCTCCAGTTTTCAGAATTCCACTCTATGCAAAGCTCCTGTATGTGTGTCTCCATTTCACCCCAATGATTGTAATAAAAGAGAACAAATGGCAAATTTTGATCAGTGATACATGACTCTTATTTATCTTTTACAAGAGGTTTGGATCCATTGAACGTGTAAATAACAAACTGTATTGTCTTTATGGTACATTATAGATCAAATTTTATTTAGATATTAGGAAACACTTCATCATCAAGTTACCATTAACCCTCCTTGATTAAACAATGCTCTCCTAAATCCACAGTTCTAATCTTTTCCAGCCAAATATGTAAAAAAAAGAAAAGTGGAACTAATAAATAAATTATTAAAGATAATACAGGGATCTTGTAAATATCAAATCATAAAATGATCCCTTTGCATACTTTATGCACTACAATTGCATGTTGCAATTAAAATGTGTTGTTTTTACGGGTTTGATCCTGAGGTCAGTGAGGAGCTTCCAGTGTCCTCCAGATGCTTTGACAGATGTTAATGAATTTACACATGCACACAGATTTATGTGGACACACATTTCTGCCATGAAAAGGCAAAAAACGATACATTATTAGACTGATAAAACCAAAAATACTCTTGTTTAGTCATGCCATAAGTATAACATGCATATAACATCTAACATATATATAACATATCCCAAACTAAACAAGAATTTAGACTGTCTACGTATGAAGTAGAGGAATTATGAGATAACAAGGAAAGTTTTGACCTTTTATCTCATTATTTTTGATTTGCTATCTCAAAATTAGGACCTCGTAACTCATAATTTTAATTTATGAATCAAAAGAAGATTTTTTTTTTAGATATAATGTCATAATGAGATATTAAGTCAAAAGTATCATATTAAGGTTTAAGTAATGATTGTGACATTGAAAAATATAATCTAAAATTTTATTTTATTTAATATTTTATTGTATTTTATTTTATTGTATTGTATATGAACTTGATGCCATAAAGACTGTGGCAGATATCCACTTGATGTGACTAACTCAGCCTGCTGATGCCTCAGTTAAGCTTCACATCTACGTTTAAATGTATGTTTGCACAGGAGGAGGACTGTATTTTGGCCCCCATGACTTATGTATTGTAAGTGCATTATGAAAGGGTCTTCTAATGGTCAGTATGAACAGCAGGAATGATTACAGCAAGAAAAACATGTTTCACTGTTCATATGAACACCTGACTGCTGTTTTAAGACACACTTGAAAAACTGTGAACCTTTCCTTTAAATATAGTTGGAGGGTAAATCCATATTCGCGTTTTCAAATTAACCTGACCGCTTTTTTCAAACTCAACAGCAGTGCGCATGCGCTATGACGCACCGTGACGTGTCCGGTAAGTGTCAAACAGAAGGATGTAAAAAAAAAAAAAAAAAATGATCGAAACGTCTCCGGATGGATAAACTCACTCAGTTATCTCACCGTCTCCCGCACCGACAACTTGGACTGTTTACTCGCCGGAACCACCTGTACGTGTAGATTTTATAGACTAGCTTCTCCTTCTCGCTTGAGTTCAGGAAAGTCGGTTTAACTCACTTTTGAACGTTGACCGTCGAGCTAACGACGGTTGAGCTAACCGGAGTCGGTTAAGTCGCCAAAGTAAACAGCAGCACGGTAACCGCCGCAGCCAGCAGTAACATGTTTAACTAATGTAAAAGCTGGCAGCGTTAAAGTTAGCTAGTGTCTTAGGTTAGTTTTTACCGTCAGTCTCTTTACTTTCTTAGCGTTGGTTATCCAGCCGGTGTAGCTGCGGGCAGCACGGCTGATACCGGAGGGGAGACGACGATGTCTCGGAGGCGGTTGGACAGTCGCAGCGGGCTCTCCGCCGGGCTGCTCGCTGAAATTCAGACCCCGATCAGCACGGAGGCGATGGAAAATGTGTATGAAATCACCGGAGAGCTGGGGAGGTGAGTCAAACTGGTATGACTGCTGTGCTGGGAGGTTCAGTGGGTCCCAACCCAGCAGAAAACTGTCTGCTGGAAGTTTAAAAGTTGTTCAGTGATGCACAATAACACTAGAAATTCATAGGACTGAGATATATCAAGTGTTAAACTTGTATTTGACACTGATGCGGATTGTTAATAGGGAAGTCCAGCTGGTATATACTAACAGTTAGTGGTGGAACAAGTATTCAGATCCTTTATTAAGTAAAAGTACCAATACAACAGTGTAAAAATACTCCATTTCAAGTAAAAGTCCTGCATGAAAAATCCTACCACAGTAAAAGTACATAAGTATAATGAGTTTGATGTAGTTAAAGTATTGCAGTAAAAGTACATAAGTATTATGAGCTTGATGTAGTTAAAGTATTGCAGTAAAAGTAGTGGTTTGGTCCCTCTGACTGATATATTATTATATATGACATCATTAGATTATTAATACTGAAGCATCAGTGTTAGAGCAGCATGTTACTGTTGTAGCTGCTGGAGGTGGAGCTAGTTTCAACTACTTTATATACAGTTAACTAGTTCAGTCCAGTGGTTCCCAACCTAGGGGTTAGGACCCCTCCAAAGGGTCAGCAGATAAATCTGAAGGGGTCGTGAGATGATTAATGGGAGAGGAAAGAAGAAAAAACAAAGTTCTGATACACAAATCTGTTTTCAGTCTTTTGACTTTTTCTCTAATCTTTGATTTTTGCTGAAATATTGGATCATTTGAACATTTATTGAAATTAAGCCATGTGAGAAGTTTAAAGGGAAAAATCACTATTTGGTGGAGCTGTTAACAACTCATAGACATGTGAAATGTGACCCCGACTACACACTGCTTTTTGTAAGACGTCAAAAACCAAAAAGGTTGGAAACCACTGGTTTCATCTTTAACAATGTGTTGTATTTTAAAAGCTTGTTATATTATCCATTGTGTCAAATCTTCACCTGAAAAGCAACTAAAGCTGTCAAATAAATGTAGTGGAGTAGAAGTATAAAGTAGCATCACATGGAAATACTCAAGTGAAGTGTAAATACCTCAAAACTGTACCTAAGGACAGTACTTGACTAAATGTACTTAGTTACTTTCCACCATTGCTAACAGTACAACATAGACAGTATTGTATTATACAGAAGTCTGATGGCTGTATAATCACACTATAGACTGAAATTTACAATTACTGTATAAAGTTTGGCAACTATACAAACTTGCAGTTCTTAGGAAAACCTTATCAATACATTGATTCGACACCCAGGAGAGCCTGAGAGTGTGTCAGGCGTTTGTTATGTCATTCAACTTCACAGAAGTATATATTTCCATGAAGTGTACTATTGTTCATATATTTGATACTAGTGCTAAAATGATCAGTAAGTTTGTTTGTTTGTTGATGATTGTTGAGTCATTTAACAAGATGTCAACAATCCCCAGTTCCGGTTTCACAATTGGTATGAGTTGCTGCTTTTCCCTTTTTTTACATCTTTGTGAAATCAACCTTTTGGACTGGTGGTTGTTCAATACAAGCAGTTTGAAGACATCACTTTTTTGTCATTTCATTGGTGTAAAAAAAATGGATAGATAAATAACTAATAACAGAAATAATCTGTATTTTCAGCACTGTTTGAGACTCTGGAATTAAACATTTCCTAATTCACTGGAGGAGGTTTTCTTAGCAGCTTATAACACAAAACAATACAGTACTGTACAAAATAACAAAAGCAACCAGATGTAAGATTAACGACCAGATTGCTGTTGAAGAAAACGTGTGGTGAACACATGAAATTATTTCCTGGAGAACATTGTACTGAGCAAAACAGTTTCTGTATCCTGAAAAAGAAAGTTTGGAAACTAAACTGGACGACTGAATGAAGTAACATTATTATTACAGATTCAGACATGAGAGTAAAAACAGAATAATTGCCACATATGGATAACAGAAATACTTTAAAAA
Organism: Thunnus maccoyii; assembly: GCF_910596095.1. NCBI lineage: Eukaryota > Metazoa > Chordata > Actinopteri > Scombriformes > Scombridae > Thunnus > Thunnus maccoyii. Next base: position 6,115,389 of record NC_056543.1, read on the forward strand.
AAGACTACAACATTTCCTTTTTGGGCAAATGTCGCTCATCTAACCAGTTATAGTCATAAATACTTATTAAGTCTGTATTTTCTGTTATTTCTGTTCTTGCTTTCATGAACAGCACAAGTGATTTAGTGCACTAACATTAACAGCATGTGGACTCTGGACTGTAAGCTTGAAACACTAAATACACGAGTGCCAGGTGACGTGAGCCCGCCTTGCTACCAGCAGACCTTTGTCATGTGTCTGCCGCCGTGCGTGAACCATGGCAACAGCTGATGGTGGTTGATGATCATATTGTAAGATCTCTGAGGTGTGTTTGAAGTAATGTGTCATACTGCACGCACTGTATAATTCTGCTTTAAAAACAGGAGGAAGGAAACAAGCACATGTGGACAGCAGACTTTAGAAAGAAGAAATGGCACAGACCACTTCTGTTTGGTTATTTGTGTGTGAGTTGCCAAAAACAGGAAGTTATGAGATGCAGTATTTTAAAGAACATGGGAAGGGCAGTAGTGTTAGGCTGAAAAAGTACTTTGCACCACCTACGGTCAATCATAGTCTTAAATTAAGACAGTGACCTTTGAGAGTGGAAAAAGTCAGATATATTATTAATTCATAATAATATGCCTGATATGAATAGGTAATCTATAACGATTCTGTTGATTAAGGAGTTGATTAATTAGTATTTTTAAATTGACACTGAGTGAAATGACGGTGTAATGTGAGAGTGGTCAGTTGTAGTGCTGAAATGACACCCAACTCTGCAGCTATTTTAGCTTATTGTTTTGGTTGCACAGTTGGCACATTAACTATATAGTCTCACCTACTCTAATAAAACCACTGTACATCACCTGTCCAGTGCTGGTCCCTGAAAGACAGACAAGTTAGTGAAAAGCCGGAAACGTAGCATTCAGCAAGCTAAAGACCCAGATATAACTACTTTTTAAGAAGGTGATGTGTGGTCGCAGTGTAACTGTTAGCTTGTGTTGATGTTTTCCACCACATACTGTCCAAAAATTGATTGAAATTAGAAAATATTCACATTTAAATCAGAGAATTTTGGCATTTTCTACTTAAAAAAATGACTCAATATGATAAATCGATTATCAGAATGGTAGGTAATTAAATTAATAGTTTGCAACTAATTGATTAATCGACTTATCGTTGCAGCTGTAATTGATCTACAATTTAAAGCCTTTATTAAGCACAATAAGCTGTAAACATACCATAAACATAATATTGCCTTATAAAGTTGATATGGCAAACAGTTACCTATTTACACACCCAGCAGACACACAGCAGCAATTCATGAAGGAAATGTTCCAGTGCTCCACGTTCATCAGCTAGTCGCTAACTTTGTCTGTCTGCTGTTTGCTGCTGGACGGGTTGTGTACAGTGACTTTATTACTTAGACATTTTTCACTTGCAGCAGCTGCCTGCTGCTGCTGCAAGCAGCTGCCTGCTGCTGCTGGAAAAAGGTCGGTGAGAGCTGTGAGACTGAACCAAAACAGTAAATTTGCAGCTGTAAAACCAAAACAATTAGCTGAAAAACGCTAAAATGCTCCACAGAGCTGAGAGGAACTGCAGAGTTGGGCGATTTTTCTCTTCAAGTGACCCTTTTACTTTACATGTAATAGCTTTTATCAGTTTAAATAAAAAAAATATTGATTAGTGCGGCTTTAAAGTCAAGAGCAATGACTCTCACATGTTCCTATAGCCTAAAGTGATGTCTTACTCAGCCTTCCCACGAGCTAAATAAAGCAAACTTCACATTTCTGAGCTTGTAACAAGAAAATCTTCTCTTTTCACTGGATTCATGACCAAAATGCATTTTCAACTGTCAGATCACTGAGTCATTTTTAATCACTAACCCTTCTAACATTTTCTACCATGTTACTGAATTACTGCCATATAGTACAGCAATATATGAACATTAAACATCACCATGCTCTGCTACCAGTCTTTAATTATAAACATATTTTGAGTATCATATGCTAAAACTCCATGAACATATAACTTTTTACAGTGGTAGGAGTACGATGATGTAGCTGCACCATTGTTCCATTGTTCCTGCTGGAGCTCTGACCTTAACAATCATTGCTCTTGGGTGCTTTAAAATCTGTTATTTATGGATTTCAAACTTTATTTCTGTTGCTGCTGACATTGCAAGGCCTTGTGGAAAAGTGTTTCCACTAAATTCATAAAATAGCTGAATGTCAAAAAGGTTTTCCAAGTGAAGGGAATGTTGTAAAAGTTGGTTTGGTTACCTGCCGGTTTCTAAGAGCTAAACTTCAACCATTTTGGAAAAACTGTAGACTCAAATGAATACACATGAATCATCAACACCATATAAGCACTGCATGCTTTTGATGATGTTAATCAGCCATGATGAAGTATGACACTCACGTCCAGTAGCAGGCAGCCACTTGTATCTTCAAAGACTTGAATAACACCAACAAATACTGCAGCGATCAAGTCATGACAGCAACGTTAACACTTAGTTATTTAGGAATGTACTGGCAGTAGATAACACATGGATGTCTGTTATTATATAATGCCAGTATTTGTATAGTGTCACTTACAAATAGCCATGTGTTAGAAAGGCAGGGAAATATATTAATTGATATAATTTATCTTGTTTTATCGGATAAATTAACATTATAAAACAAATAAATTATCTTCACATTAGAGATAAATGTCTTATCTCTAATGTGAAGCTTGAACTATGATTTCTGATATCTGAACATTTATTGTGAGGCATATTGATATGGTAGCTCTATATCACACAACTTTATGTGTCATTTATTAGAAATCAAAGCTCTGTAACTTGACTATCAGGGTGTTTCCACCACAGGAACTTTCCCAGGGGACCAAGAACCTTTTGAGGAACTCGGGGGACTTTCAACTAAAGGAACCAGGGACTTAATTTAGTTCATGTAGGCCTAAAAAAATTCCCTAGTCTGGGGGAGGTTTTATTTTGCAAAGACACAGGAATGTTAGGGGCGGGGCTCGCAAGGATGGCACCACAGCTCCTTTAAAAGAAGTACTCTAGTATCGTTATTAGGACAAGGGGAGTACTTTTCTCATCGTTTGTTATAGTTAAGAGTAAAGTTAGGCTTTGCTGTTGATGTCCCGACTCATTTTTTTTAAAAAAGGAATGAGAGAAAAAGAAGACAGAGCGAGCTAGAGATTGAATGAGGGAGAGGGAGCAGCGGTAGAGAGAACAAAGCAACCGACTGAGAGAAATAAAACTTTATTTTCTGATAGTTTCATGTTGTTCTGTTCTAAACGCCCAGCAGATAATTTACTGTGGAGAGGCTCTCTGAGTTTTCAGTCCTTTATTTCCTCCTCTGAATTTCGTCTTTTCTTTCACTCATTAACTCAAACATCAGAGTCATCAACAGTAAATACAAAGAACAACAGAACAAATCTTGTCTTGTTGTTTCTCTCAAACACCGCCGTCGTTTTTTAAACTCGTCATGGGTCCGGGTTGTATTATCTACATGGTTCTTCAGATGTGGTTCCTGAGATAAATGTCCCACTTTCTTCTTCATAGGGGGAAGTTTGCCGTGGTGAAGCGCTGCGTGGAGAAGGCCACAGGCAAAGTGTTTGCTGCCAAGTTCCTGCGCAAGAGGAGGCGAGGTCGCGACTGCCGGGCGGAAGTCATTCATGAGATGGCCGTCCTGGAGACGGCCTGTAACAACGCCCGAGTGGTCAACCTGCACGCTGCCTACGAGACAGATCACGACATCGTCTTAGTGCTGGAATAGTGAGTTAACCGCAGCACCACTAACATCTCTTTACTGTCTGTCTTTTGTTTTTTTTGGTTGCACAGAACACTGAACCCTCATTGGTTGAAATGTAACTAAAACATGTAGCTAAAACGTGTCAAACTAGCCGTCTTTCCTGTGAATGCCAGGTTTAAGGGCAAAGTCCTGTTAGTCTGATCTGAAGTAGCTGTCAAACAATCGTTTTTTTTATGTAATGCCAACAGCTCATTCTTCCTAACAGGTTTATCAGGATTTCTTTCAAGACTGAAAGATCCATGTTGGCTGAATTACACACACAGCTCGAGGCTGAAACTCCAGATCACTTGACTGAACATTTTCTACGTCATCATCACGTCTTGACCTGCGTTGACCTTTCATGTTAAAGTCATGATTTCATAGGAACCGTCCTTCTACGTCTGCCATATCGTTCATCTCGTTTCCTCGTGACATCCAAAAAGAAAGTAGATGTCAAAACAAGATCTGTAGTAAAGACTTGAACACACAGTGACTGTTTGAAGGTGAACTGCTGTGATTTTCCAACTACACGCCCTGTACTTGTTGTCAAAGACATTTCAATGCTTTTATGAGCATTAAGACAGCTTGAACAATTTAATGTGCTCATCTAAGACAGCCTGGACAAGTTAAAACAAGGCTATTAGGGTAGCACCAAATTACACACTTAAATAACCTGAAATGTAATAAAATCTGATTCACTTTGTTCTCTGTGCACAATTTTAGGGCTTGGCCCAGCGTGTGTGTGTGTGTGTGTGTGTGTGTGTTTTAGTCAGTTTTGGCCAACGATCCTACCTAGAATGAATCACAGTACAATGAATAAGCAGGAAGGACTTTGCTAGGACATGCAGCATCAATCTACTAATCCTCCTACTATGGGTTAGCCTCTGAAACCACCAGTCCACCATGCAGTCCATTTATATGATATATTTTTGTTTTCCAAAGTCTTCTTCAAAGTCCTTCACATACAAACTGGTCACATACTGGAAGCCAGCGCCTCGCCACTCATTCACTTCGCCTCACTCAGGAAGTCCGCTTTTGTTTTACAGCGAGTCGAGTCAAGTCAGTTTTATTTGTATATCACGAATCATGCCTCAGGGGGCTTTACAGTCTGTACAGCAACACAACATCCCCTGTTACCGAATCAAATAAGCTAAAAACTCCCTTAAAAAAAACCCTTGATGAAGCACCACATCATTTCCTGTTATTTCTCTGCTCTTTATGACACTTTAGGAGATGAACGTTTCATAAACAGCCTGTGTGTGTGTGTTTATCTATACTGTACATATATATATGTGTGTGTATATATAAACAGTGTGCTTGTGTGTCTTCACAGTGCTGCAGGTGGAGAGATATTTGACCACTGTGTGTCTGATGAACTGCTGCCGGAGGCCCAGATCACCCGTCTGATCAGGCAAACACTGGAGGGAGTCCACTACCTCCACCAGAGCAACCTGGTGCACCTAGACCTGAAGGTCTGCACACACGCACACACACACACACACACACACACCGTAGGAACATTTAGAATGAATTGTAAATGGGTAATTTTGTGATGGTTTATATTTTGGTTATTTTGATTACTATATTTCTTATATTGTTATTGGTTATTGCACAGTCACAGTGATTGATATAATGAGGTCACATGGTCATGGGCGGTGATGTTCGTATAGTTTATATAAGCACCTGTTCACCTGCATGGCGGTAAGAAAGAGAGAGAAGGTGTTTTTGTCTCTGATCACTATGATTATTTCAAGTTGATCTTCTTCGTTAATAACAGTTATTAAACATAATTTTTGATCTCAGCGAATCTTTTCGATCGCGTGTCAGACGATCAGCAAACAAGGCGCTGCTTCAGCCTCTCAGAGACTTTTTGCTTTGTTTATTGTAGTCGCCACACACACACACACACACACACACATACAATCACATGCATGAGTGTCGCCGGAGCTGAGGGAATCTATTTTTACATGTTCACTCGCTTCACCACAGACTTCACCCTCCAGAACTTGCATGTGGTTTTGCTTTTTCAAAATAGTTTTGCAGTCAAAAGCCCAATTTCCTATTTCTATGACACAATTAAAGGATGAGATCACAATTTTCAAGTGTGTCTTAAAACAACAGTCAGGTGCCCATGTGAACACTGAAAGAGGTTTGGCTCTTGGAAACAAGTTGGTGCATTTGGTTGAGAGGCAGAGAATAATGCAGTTTATTAATAGTAATGTTTATACAGTGTCATATGGTCAATATGTTTTCAGCACCTAAACAAATAATCGTGTACTTACAGAAAGGCAGACGCCTCCCTTTATTGAGTCAGTGTTCAAAGATAACTTGAAGTTATGATTTATATAATAAGTTTTCTACCTGATGTTCACACTGTGTTCCCTCTTTGTGTGTCTCAGCCGCAGAATATTCTCCTGACCAGTCTGTCTCCTCCGGGGGACATAAAGATCGTAGACTTCGGGCTGGCACGCAGGCTGGGTGCGGTTGGAGAGCTCAGAGAGATTCTTGGCACACCTGAATATGTGGGTAAGTCGATGTTCACGAAACACATTTTCATTACACAAACATATCAGACCGATGCAGTCATCACTTGAAAAAAAACATATGAAAGTTACAGTCTGAAAGAAAAAACTCTCTCTACAGTAAAGCCTGATTTATGTGATGCTAATAGAAATGACTCTGCAGGTCTCAGGCACATATTGTCACTTGTTTATAGCTATTGAGAAACCCTTGGCTTTAGAATGTCAACATTAGCATTTCATAAACACTAAAAGGAAGAGGCATTTAAATGTACAATCTGCTGTCACTAAAGAGATGTTGGAAAGGTTAGAAGTAATTAAACAGACCTAAAGAAACCTCAGCTGTAGCTTATCAGTTATGATAAATACACAACTGTGGTAAACTTAAAGGACAGTGGTGGGGAAACAAAAAAAAACCATAAGGTATGAAATGATGCAGGACATCACAAGCAGTCTTTCAACATTGTATGACAGCTGACTTTTCTTTCACATTTTCATTCAGCTCCAGAGATCCTCAGTTACGAGCCAATCACAACAGCGACTGACCTGTGGTGAGTCTGTCCTTGAAACAGTGGAGTGACTTCATTCTGGAGTCTGTTCAGCATTTGTTCAAGGATTCATTATAGTGACTTTAATTTAAAATGAAGTTATGGGTATGTTTATATGTTTTCATGCTAGCCTTTGTTCTCACTGCTGTGGTGGAACAAATAATAAAAAATATGACAGATGTTTTCTTAATAATTTATTTAATCAGCAGCTCTGTACGCTCGCTCGTATTTAGCCCGAAAGCTCTCAAGTCCTTATTTTAAGCTCATCCATGTGTGTCTCTCAGGAGCGTGGGCGTCATAGCCTACATGCTGGTGACGGGCGAGTCTCCGTTCATCGGGGACGACAAGCAGGAGACGTACCTGAACGTGTCCCAGGTCAACGTGGACTACAGCAGGGAGTCCTTCTCCAGGGTGTCTGAGCTGGCTGTTGACTTCATCCGCAAGCTGCTGGTCAAAGCGCCCGAGTGAGTAATGACAGCGTGCGAACTCATCGCAGAAACATCCTCAGAATAGAAACACAGTCAAATGATTTATATGCGATTAGATCAGATTGTAATGTTTGCACTGAGCTGTAAATCCAACAACATGAACCGCACAAGACGATCCAACATACACGTCATGTTTTATTTTAGACTGATCACACATCAGCCAGCAGGCCGATGCACACGGCACACACCGGAGTCAAGAGAGCTTTTTATTTTCTTTACACAACAGTGTTTTTGTCCATAAGAAAACACTGTTGTTACTATTTAGAAATGATAGGGCTGCAGCTGATCGATTAATCTGCCTGTTATTTTCTCGATTTAATCTTTTAGTCTATAAAATTAATTATTTCTCAGAGCGTGTCTTAATTTTCTTGTTTCTTCCTCAAGATTTTTAATTAACATATGACAAAGAAAAGCAGCAAATTATCACGTTTGAGACGCTGAAACCAGAGAATATTTGGCTTTTGTTAAGTCCGTTTTTTTTTTTTTTTTTTTTTTTTTTTTGGACAGAAACGATTATTAGATCATCAAAATAATTGCAGATTGATTTTCTATCGATTGACATTGATTAATAGGCTAATCGCTGCAGCTCTGGTAATTATACCACCTCCATTCATCATTTTGACTTTCCCTTCCCCTTTAATCAGGTTACAGATTGTAAACTATGTATAAATAAATCCACTTAAAAAAGAAAAACCTTTTTAAACAGGATTTATTGCTTCACGACAAAAATATAAATCTTTATTTCCCTGCTGGAATACAATAGTTTTCTGAACGTTGTCCACTGAAAAAAAAGAGTTTCGCTTAAAGGAGTATTCCACCAATTTAGCATTTCACTCTTGTAACACTGTCGGATTCACGTCGGACAGTTTAAAAAAAAAAGGGATTAAAATCGACGCAGCAGAATCAGAAATATAATTTTTATATCATTCATTCCTCTTCCCTGTCAAAACCTGGCACCTACATTACCCACAATGCACCACAGACAGTTGGTGATTTGGGTGTGTTATGCTAGTCGATGAATCAGCAGTTTTGTTTATCACTTTCACAGTTTGAGTCATTTTTCAAGCGTAAACATTTGACGGTTCCAGCTTCTCAAAATGTGAGAACTTGATGCCACCCTGAGTTTGAGGAAATAGTGACGAGCATTTTTTACAACTTCCTGACATTTTTATGAAAATAATTATTAGCTGCAGCCTTTAGATGAGTCAGCTCTTGATATCTCCAGGCCGGTGTTTAAACATTTAACGTCGTGTTTTTTTGTCCACAGGGATCGGCCCAGCGCTGCCGAGTGTATGAGCCACCCCTGGCTGTGGCAGCAGCAGTTCTGTGTGAGCCCCGAGCCCGCCGCCACCCGCACCGTCCGCGAGAGGAGCTGCGGCACCAAGTGGGCGGCTCCACCCGAAGACCCCGAAGACAAGGAGAACTTCCTGGAGTCTCCTCACTCTCACGCAAAAAGGTTTCGCTTCGACGACGAGACGCTCGCCGCAGGAGACGGTGACATTTGAAAACATGAAACAGGAAAGAGGAGGAAGTGACGTGTCACGCAGGGGGATGCCCACTTCTTCCTCTTGAGCTTTTAAAAAAAAAACAACCAGCTGTTCACTGCCCTCTACCCCAAGAGTACTTATTTATATTCCATTTAATTTGTCAATTACAAGATCGACCACTCAAACCAAAGATAACCAGCTACATTTTGTAATCTGTCACTGATTCGTTACTGTTAAAAATGTTAAAAATTGTGTGGAAAATTGTACAGTATGTCTCAATCATGTTTAACCTAAAGTATTTAATATTTCATGGTTATAATCTCTGGTATTTTCAAAGGGCTGCAAATACTGTAGTTATTCCTGTGCTGATGAAGGCTAGTTTGGAGTATTTCAAGGGAAATCTATGCAATACTTGTGCATTTTCACTATCTCTTCACAAGAAACCTTAGAAGTTAATGACGCTCTGCCTTAAAAGTCGGAAGTTAAGTTTTAGTCAGCAGTGCTGGTTATTATTGGTCACACTTGTGCTTCAGCAGAATTTTCTGATAACTAGATAAGCTAACTGCAATGAGGAAGTATGACAACATCCTTATTTGCATGTTCAGGAGAATTAGAGACGGCAGCATTAAGGAGAAGCAGGCTTTTGTCTTTTGTGCCGCTGCGTTTTTTTTTGTTTTTTTTTTGAGTTAAAAGTCGGTAAAAAAAAGAAGCTGCTGTCCGTCTCATGGGTTACCTGCAACGTTGCTGTTCATTATACTTCACATCCAAGCTGCACTTCCACTTTAAAACAACCAGCAGAAACGGCACACAAGCATGTTACTGTACATTCCTTCTGTATTTGCCTTTTATTCAAATCTGCAATATCTTGAGGGTTTAAATTTAGCTCAGGGTTTTTAGATAAAGCTCATTTTAATAGCGTATTCCTCTTCACAAGAACCGCACGTCTAGCGTTTATCAGCTGAGATTAAAATGTTTCTATTTTTCTAGAAAGGAAAGCTGACGAGGAAGACTTAAAAATAAAATGTAACAACATCTACTCGCAGGTTTTTGAGAGTTCAGGGCATTCCTGTTTTTAGTAAGCCAGAAACTTGAAACAGTAACGGCTCGAAAAAACAGTGACTCATGCAGTTGTGCACATGCCACACCCGCACTTACTCAAATGATTTCCTCACCGAAGCTGCAAGTTCCTCCTTGTCAGCTGGCAGAAGTAAAAAAAAAAACACGACTTTAGCACTTAACTTCACGAGTATCGAACCGATAAGCAAAAAACTGGAGTTATTTATGAAAGTTTATACGTTTTTTTTGTGTGTGTGTGTGTGTGTGTCCTTGAGCGGTTCACCGGAGCTCATCGTTTGTTTTTTCAGTCCCTCACCAAAGCCATCCAGTCTGCTCTCTCACTCTCTGCATTACAATATACTCTCGTCCTCTCTCTAGTCTGGGTGCCTGAAGTGATATATTCCTGTTGTTTTCATCTCAGGGCATGCTGCTCGCTCTCTCTGCTCACTGTGTTTTGTATTCTTAATCTTATTCTTATAGGCATATTATTATTATTATTTATGTGCTGGACTTATACTTTATATTTTTTATGTAAATAATGAGCTCACGTGTCTTATAATAAAGTTTTGAGATTATGGTTGGAGAGAGACGGGTGACACAGGATGACTTTTGTTTAAAGCAAAAAGATGCTGGCGAGGTTTCAGTGTGACGGATGATTATTGGAAGATGAAAGTAAGGGTTTGTTTTAAGGTGGAACTAGGAAGTGAGACTACACATGGAAAAGGAGAGATGAGTCAGATGGTCAGGAAGGAGATGATTCAATACTTTTATGGATTTGGAAATGTGATGAAAGAAGCATTTAAAGGAATAGCGGATAACAGTGGAGCTGTTTAAGTTGGGATGTTGAGTTGAAGATAAGTGGACATGAAAGGCTTATTCTGGGTGATGAGAAAGTGAGAAAGAGATGATTTCACTGTAAAGGTTTAGAAGTAGCTGGATGTTTGTTTGAAGAAGGCCCAAAGCGTGACAGAACCTCTGAGCAATGTGAAATATGAGGTGCTGTTGACTCACAGGATTTGCCATCTTTTTGTTCAGGTGAGACCTGAATAATAAAAAAAAAACAAACACCTCACGTCTCCTGAAACGCAGCTCCGGAAACCCCGATCGCTCTTTAACCTCCAGTGAAACATTCCTCTGTTTGTTCCCGAGGTGCCAAACCGAATAAGACCACATTGTGTTTGTTTGTTTGTTGTCCTCACAGCTGGTACAATGGCCTTTGTGTAGGAGATGGGCGTCTGCAGCCACGACCGTGTTCTCATCTGTATGCTGTCATCCTTTTAAAAAACAAAAAAAACAACAAAAAAAAAACAACTGGAACACCACACTGTAAAAGATTTTCATCTCAAGTAATTTAATCTCACTGAGCTAGCAGATTCCACTTCAGCTTTTTCTCCAAACAGCTGACGAGTATGTCTCGTTATGATAGCGTCAGGTGATTATAGGAACCGACTGTATAAGGACATAAGCTTGAATCTTTATTTCATCTCAAGAGTCTTTTTTCTACTTTGCTTTTTTTTTTTTTTTTTTTTCCTAATACCTCATACAAACAGGTGGCTGTCTTGAAATCAATACGGCTGAAACGATGTAACTTCACAGAGGAAGTTTCACAAGTTTTAAATTTCTCAAGCTCAGCCGACGCTGCCCTCCCTGTTGTTGCAGCAAACAAGGTTTCAAGACTTGACAAATAGATCCGGAAGAGAGAGAGACTTGTTTTTGCAGTGCGGTGACGTCACGCGAGCCCAGCAGGGATCTCACTTTGCAGGATGACGAAACGTTCGAACCCGTCAGACAAAGTGGCTCGTGTGTGTGTGTGTGTGTGCTGGCGTTTGTCTCCGTGTCACTTGAAACGTGACTTAATGCTGTGGTGTTGATATTGTTATGCAGCTATTGTACTGTGTTATTTTCAGTTACTGTGTGTGTGTGTGTGTGTGTGTGAGAGAGAGAGTGCTCATTGTGTGAGCAGGGAGGCGCTCAGCTGGCAGTCGAGCTGTTATCCTCACAAACTGGTGCTCCAGTTAACGTCAGGCCGACTGATGTCAGCCAACATTCCTGTTTGTTTCTCCTCGAACGCAGCGAGACTGAAGGAAACTGTATGTTAAAGAGTCAAACCAGCCACAAGCACAAGCAAACACATGTTTCAGAGATGTATGTTTATTTTGCATTTTATATATATTTTTTAATGTATGAGCGTTCTGATTGCATTTGAAATGACTAAGAAAAAAAAAAAAACCATAATCCGTGTTGTATTCTGATCAGCTGCAGGCTAATATTTAGGCATCAAACAGCAAAGTGAAAAAGCTCATTAAAGATCGTAGAAAATATGTGACGCCGTATTTGTGAAGTCTTCTTTTTGTTTCTGATGTTCTGACTCAATACAACATGGTTTTCTCTTTTGACTTCTCTGTTTTTCTAATTTCTCCACACTGCTGCCACCTGCTGATTCAAAACAAAGCCTGAAACAAGCTGCACGTCTGTCTGAAGACAGTCAGGTGTCCAGGTGAACACTGAAACTAGTTTTTCTTGCTGTAATAATTCCTCCTGTTCATTCCAAACATTAGATCCCCTACAAATATTCTTACAATGTAATCACCTACATCGTATGAACAGATGAAATGATTACAGCAAGAAAAACTGGTTTCACTGGTCATCTGGGCTCCTCTGGGTTTTAAGACAGACTTGAAAAACTGTGAACTCGTCCTTTACTTAGTGATGTTTTTCTATTGTTGGTTAAAAAGGACAAATTTGCAAGCAGATGAAGTTTAAAACAACGTGCACATTATGTTAGCTATAAACTAGCTAAAACTGTAAACAACATAACCTGAAGCGAGTAGTAAACATAGTGGAATGATTTGAAGTTACATTCAGCAGAAATGATTAACAGCCATCACCAAAAGTGCAAAGATTCTGTGTAAGCTTACATACAGTAGAGATCATAGACTGGAATTAAAACATCACAGATTAATACACATGCTGCCCACACTGACATATCTAATAATATAAACAAACCGCTTGATTTCACAGGACATTCAACAACAAACTATCATGTTTCTGATAACACACATTGCTGCTGTCAGACAGTAAAAGAGAAAAAAGGTTCAGTATATCACACATTTCTGCCTCTATAGAAAAATAAAACAGACATGAATCTTTCTAAATGTAGTTTTTTCTCTCTTAAAGGAAAAATAAAAAGGAGTCTAATAAATTATTAGTAAAATTATTTGTAACAAATCTATTTTGGACATTTAAAGAAATGAAGGAATGGAAACTATGCTTAATTAATTGGCCACACATTTGAATACAATCATGAATCATTACCAGCTGTTTTAAGTTCAAACATTCAGTCATTCATGTGTGTAAAAGTCGCTCGATCACCTACGTAACGAGAATGAAAGACGACGTAAGCTGCTCTCAAATGCAATGAAAACTCTCAACCGAAACAACATGAATCATTCATGTTTCTGCAGCGACTCGAAGCTTCAGCCTGAATCAAAATGTAAAAGTTACACTGAGCGTAAAGAGGAAAGAAGAAAAGACGACAGCGGATGTTAGAAGTATCCATCATCCATGTTTCATACCTGCGTGTTCCTCCTCGGATTCTCTCACAGGCAGCAGGGCCGAAGCCCCCGGATCATTCAACCTCGGATTAAGTGCATTTTGCAGCGGAAAGAAAGTACAAAGTCCAGCGCAGCAGCATCATCTGTTACATGCTCTACATTCTCAGCCCTTAAAAATCACAATAATGAGGTAAGACCAGCGAATAAGACACTCAAGATGTATTCTTAATAAATAATCTAAAGCGCTCGGTTCGGCTCAGGCGTGTGCGTGTTGTGTCTGAAGTGCTCGCTCTAAAGCAAAACTCAAAACTCCTGGATGACCCTGAAGTGGTTCTCGATTGACGGGGGCTCGTCCTCGAAGTGCAGCTGCTGCTGAGGAGAAGCCCCGAACTCCTCCAGGGTCTTGATGAAGTGTCCGTGCTCGCGGCCCACCCAGGCCCGCATGGGGTCGCACACCTCGTAGGGGGTCACGTGGGCGTGAACAGACACTCCGCTGGCGGCCAGCTCCTTCAACACCTGCTTGTCCGTCACCCAGGTCTCGCTGCCTCCCGGGTGCCCGCCGTCCAGCCAGAACATATCCGAGATGGTTTTAACGAAGTGCGACATCTGCGGGTCGGCGCGCGCCCCGGCCAGCTCGTACACCATCTGGTTCAGCACCACGCAGCCTTTGCTGAAGCCCACCAGCGTGAGTGAAAACCCTGAGGGGATGCCGTCAGGGCCTCCGTGAGACCGGAGGGGATTCGGTAGGTTGGCTCGCTCCATACCGTGACTCAGCAGGGCCCTGCAATCAGAGGCGGTTCAGACTTCCTGTAAAACAACAGGCCTGCAGTACAAACTGATGCGGTAAATCATTATGTGTTGTCAGAGGTGATGATTCAAGTCCAAAAGCTTCTGATGTTTTAGCAAATCTCTCATCAACCTCGTTTTTCTGTATGTGACAAAAGTATTTGGACAGATACACGTTTTGTTCTTCTCTGTGCGTCAAAACATTCAATTTGAAATTAAATAATGGATACTACATTGAAGTGCCAAGTCTCAGCTTTAATTTGAGTAGGTTTACATCCATATAGAAAGAACTGTGTGGGCGATTTGGCCCCTTTTAACACATACTGCCCACAGTTAAAAGGTTCAAAAGTAATTGGACACTTGGCTACTAAATGTTTGTTGGGCAGCTGTGTTAGTTCATGCAGAAAAGTGCTTAAACGTGGCTCAGAGTTGATTGAGAGTTGTCTGTCTGTCGATATGAGGAGTAAAGACAAAGAAGGTGGAGAAGATAATAAGAAAGCTGCTTTATCCAAAAACCTCAAAACAGAAAAAAGCTGCAGTTCACAAAAAGAAAGCAGTTGTGGAACAAAAAAGTTCTTTGGACTGAAATCAACCGTTATTAAAATAATGGAAAGAGGAAAGTGTGGAGAGAAAAAAAGGTCTTTCAATATTGATGTAAACCTTCTCAAATTAAAGCTTAAATTTTCCATTACTTTATTTCAAACTGAACGTGCTGGACCGTGTAACTGTCTGGACTTCACGCTGCCAAGATTTTTGAGACCTCGACACATTACATCATGTTTAGTTTATAACTGATGCACTCGTACAGTCACTGTAGCAGCAACACAAGTCATATAAAGTTTAATATGTAAATGTCAGCTTTAGTAAAAGGTGAGACAATAATCATTTTAAATATATGAATTTATTGTAAGGTGTTTCTGTTATTTTGTACACCCCTTCTACATATAATGGAGACTTCACAACTGTAACTTGTTGAGTTTAAACACTTAATAAATAGTATTTGGTAAATAACTAAAATAAAGCTTTATATTAATTACATCTCTGACTATGTTAGATATCTTTTTATAGTGCCGCTAATACACTTTAGATACATTAGTGTGTAATAAAACTGTCTCTGTGTCTGTCTCACTACTTCTTGTATCGTTGGATTTGTTTGTTAATGAGCTGAGAGATAAACAACAACACACCTGATAAATCTGATAATATTAAAAGTTTCCAGTCGACAAACCTGAGGTGATGAAACGCTCCGAAGTCCTGTGAGTACGTCGAGTGCTCCGGCGCCCCGAACATGTTGCTCTCCACAAAGTTGTGGTAGCAGCTGAACTTGTGGAGATACATGCGGGAGGCTCTGACCACCCACACGTGGTGGTCGGGGAAACGGCGGCCCAGCGTGAGGGCGACCTGCTCCAGACTCCAGCAGAGCCACTGGGCTCCTTCCGGCTGCAGAGCCATCTCCTCCTGGAAGTTCTGCACAACCACACACAGTTTACAGCTGCAAGATACAACTTTTACACACTGGAACAACATGAAAAACTGGATATACACCCAGTAAGCGTATGGAGTGTGTGTATATCCCTAAAACCCTGAAAGTAGGTTTTTAATCAGCAGGTTTTAGAGCTGCAACAATTAGTCTTTTAATAATCTGATAATTGTTTCAGTCATTTTTTAAAGCAAAAATATCAAATATTCACTGATCACTGTTTCTCAGATCAGAGGATTTGAAGTTTGTGTCATATATGACAATAAACTAGAGCTGCAACTAACGAGTATATTCATTATCAATTAATCTTCTTGATAATAATTAGAAGATAAAAAAATGGAAAAATGTAATTGACAATATCTCAGATGCCACAGTGACGTCTTCAATTTACTGGTTTTGTCTAGGAGTCCAAAATGTTAAGATATTCAATTTACTGTCATACGAGAAAGAGAAACAGCTGATCATCACATCTGAGAAGCTGACAAATGACTGAAACCATTTATCAATTATAAAACTAGATACTGATCACTGACTAATCGTTGCAGCTTTACAGTAAACTTATTATCTTTGGATTTGGACTGGTGACATTTGAAGACGTCACCTTGAACTCTAAAAAAATCCTCTGACGTTTTATAGACAAAACGATTAATTGATAATGAAAATAATCTGTAGTTGCAGCTCTGATTATTTCTGCATAGTTCTCATGTAAAAGATGTTGACGTTGTGGAAACATGCAGGTCAAACACACTGAACTCTGTTTCAAGTCTGTTTTCATGTTTTGATCTGAGTCCAAAAACACAAACTAGACTATAATTAATATAAACTTCATTACAGAGGAATGTGTGTAAAATGATGGTTAATACATTTATAATCCTCCGATTAGTTGATTTGTTGATAATTTGTTGGTTTTAAATAATTTGAGGGGTTATAAAGTTAAGTCAGTTTTTATTTCTCCCTACATATGATGCACCACATTTATGGGAAAAATGGTCATATTACACTATATGCACACTATTTTCTGACATTTTATTGACAAAATGATTAGTCAGTTAATGTAAATTAGTTTAGGAATGAATTATTTTCCCTTTTTGTGCAATTTTTAAAAATTGCAGAAATTGCTAATTCGTGTGTTCTTTGATTCTTTGCAGATATTTCTTGTTTTTAAATCAGGAAACAAATACACATTAAGTCTAAAGCAGCAGAAACACTTGTGTGGTTACTGTGTTTATGTGACTGTATAATAAATCTTCTATCAGCATGAAGTAAGTTATCCTCCTTAAACTGAATACAATCAGAGCATAATAAATCTAAATCTAAAACAAAAACATGCAGCAGCAGTTATTTATGGGTTTTTCTGACACATGTTGGCTTCGATCTGTGAGCCAAATAATAATAAAAAAAGAGTTCTTTATATCCGCTCCTGATAACATCCATGGTGAGAGTCTGTCTAAAAATCAGCATGTTTGACTCACTCAATTAGTTCCATCAAGCAGCATCTTCTCAGACTGTCGCTGACACTGTGTGGTCCTGAACACAATGACCTCTTTCATTTTATTTACATGGAAACATCAGTGTGACAGCATCCTGCGCACACACACAAACGTCTCCTGGGAAATACCACCACACTGTGGGAATATTAACACTTGCCTGGAGAGTTGCCGGATGAATAGCAGACGAGGAGAATGAATAGACGGACAGGCCAATAGAAAAGTTATAATAAATGAGGGCAGGTCTCGAATCCTTGAAAGCAATTAGAAAAACTAATGAGTGAGATTTAATCTGCGTTTACTCCTCCGTATTTATTACACTTGATTAGTAAGAGCCTCTTCAATTTACTGAGAAAACAAACAAAAAGCCTCTGAGAGCTTTGCATAATCTGACAGCTGCTGCAATTACAGGTTTGGCACAAGCTGAAGAGACACTGCAAGAGCTGCACACGTGAAGAAACACGCACACACATGCACACACACACACACACACACACACACACACACACACACACACACACACAGTGTCTCCAAAATGTGTCTGAACAAAGTGTCTGTTCTTCATGATACCTTCAAACAGCCGTTCTCAGACTTAAGAACCCTGCGGCCAACAAACCCTTTAATCTGAGATGAATTATTTGTTTTTATATATATTTTTTGAAGGTGAGTCTACAGCAGTGCAAATTAATAATCCATCCACATTCATGTAACAGTCTGAGGCGCAACAAATGTCAGAGATTCAGTGCAAATATTGAATTGTTCAGCCTGGATAATAAAACACTTTCACATAATATTTCACAGTATTCAACAAAATATCAACATGAAGAAAGAACAGACAGAAAATATCTAAAGCCTGACTGATACTGGACTGTTGGGGTCGATGCTGATACCGTTATTAGGGAGTAAACTAATTCTGATGTCGATATATTGACTGATAATCTTATATATACAGAATTTATACATAAACTCAGAAAATTTTTTTTGCAATGATCCCTCAAATGTGGTTATCAAACACTTGTGACAAAGATATTTGACTGTTTAACAATAAACTTTATTAAAATGACATCAATGCACTGAAACAGTAAATTTCACTGAGAATTTAATAATTATAAATTACTATTAATAAAAAAACACATAGAACAAAAAACATATGTACATATATATTAAACTTGAATTAAGAAAAAGGATCAAATATACATAAAATGCTGCTATTATAACTTTAAAAAATAAAAACAAATATCAACACCGAGACCGATACATCTGTGATAATTTATCAGCTGACCGATGTGTCGGTCGGGCTCTAAAAATATCATCTGAAGGTTGAATCAGGCCGACACTTGCATAACTTACTTGTAAT
Source organism: Thunnus maccoyii (assembly GCF_910596095.1). Lineage (NCBI taxonomy): Eukaryota > Metazoa > Chordata > Actinopteri > Scombriformes > Scombridae > Thunnus > Thunnus maccoyii. The sequence goes on from NC_056543.1 coordinate 6,133,930, forward strand.
TATTAAAATCCATCACAGATGGGCTCGTTAACGGCACGAAACAAAGTGTTCATTCTCACAAGTCCATAAACTGACATTAACAAACATCTTCTCCAATCTCTGTGAGACCAGCTGCAGTTTATCTACATACGCTGGATATCAATCATGTTGGGTTTCATTGTGTCACCTGCAACTCACTGTGTCAGTCTTGATGTCGGGCTGAAAGGACGTCAGCTTTAAGCAGAGATCAGGATCAACATCCAGTTTGTTCCTGTAACTTTGTGCTGAAAATCCAGTTTCACACAGATAAAGTAAGAGGCAGCAGAAGCAATCAGACACATCAGGCCCTGTTAGACAGATCAATATATTCTGAGTAAACATGCATCCAGAAACGTGTCACATGCTTCTATGTAAAGATCCGTTTCAAAGCAACATCTCAAGACGACTCCACAAGACCGTCCTGCTCCCTGGACCTGAGACCTGCGATGGCATCATCATCATCATCATGGGGGTCAATGGATTCTGTATCCAGCTGTGTTGCTCGCTGAGCACACGGAAGTTTCCCCTGAGCTGCTTCCTCAGCGTCTGCAGGTGATCTCTGATGGCACGGAGGTCAAGATCCTCTTTATTGAGAAATTCACAGATTGTCAAAGGACTCGTAGTCGTTCTGAGATTTAAATCCCAGTGATCGGTTCTCTCACTTTCCATGAATCTTTCTTTGTGTTTTCACGGATTCATTTTGATCCTCTGATGATTAGCTTGTTGAGGTTGATTCTCCAGTAAAGGCTTGATAACCACCGCTCCATTTTAACTCTTTCTCCGCCAGTGACGAGACAGAAGATACGTTCCAGATCAAAGATAGATCAGATAAATGAAGAATAACACGAATTTAAATCTAATGGCTTTGTTTTATTAGTGCTGATTACTTTTTTAAATCCAAATATTTAATCATAAATATTTTATGGTATTTCAAACTTAATTGCAAAATTGAAAATTAACTTTCATTATTTCTTTATTGTAAACGACCTCTTGCGGCCAACCTGCAGTACCTTCACGGCCCATCAGAGGGCTGCAGCCCACACTTTGGGAATCACTGCATTAAAGGATAAAAGCTGGTGATTTTCTATATTTTTCTTATTATAAACAAATCTCAAATGGACTTATTATTATATTATTAAACTTATTTTCATTATTGATTTATCTGTCAGTTGTTTGATCTATAAAATCTCAGAAAGTGATGAAAAATGTGTCCACAACCCCAAAATATTCAGTTTACTGTCATAGAAGACTAAAGAAACCAGGAAATATCACATTTAAAACATTATCTTCTTATAATGAATGACTCAAAACAATCGATTATCAAAATAGTTGGTGATTAATTTAATAGTTGGCAACTAATCGATACATCGTTGCAGCTCTAATATCGTTGTGTGTGTATCCAAAGCCTGATATATCTTATTCCTCCGCTGTTGTCCAGAACTATTAAAAACTGTGTGACATGTTCCTTCATCATGAAGAGTTTGGTCACGTTAGTTTGTTTAGAAACGTCTCAACAGACTAATAACAGCAATCAGGTTTTCAGTCTCAGGAGAGTAGTTCTGTGTGAGGCAGACGCTACTGAGCATGTGCAGGAACACGGTTCTGTTTACAGCTTCACTAGCTTGTTGTGCTACCTCTTGACTTTCTGCTACATTATATATTCCCAAATTAAATTTCCCCCCAAAAAAACACAAAATTGATCCACATCAAAGGATTTGCTGCAGACAATTTTAATGTTGGAACAAATATAGAACCACATCTCTGCAGTGCTGTCGCTAATCATGATCCTAAAGTGGAAACAGGAGTCCGCTTGGCAAAACGTACCCTGATTCATACTATTCTGCTTGGAAAATGCTGCTCTCAGTTAAATTCTGTGACTTTTAATGAGCTCTGACGAAGGACCATATAAATAAACTGCAGCTGAGAGCAGCCAAGTGTGACGAGGTCAGATAGCTCCACTCATCTGAGGCTGATTTTAGTTTCCTGTATTAAAGTTTTGAGTTGCAGTTGATAAGAAGCATAGACTGTATAACATAATGGACGGAGCCACCGTGACGTCACTCATTAGTTTATGGACTTATGTTTTAAAGCCTCAAGTTTGCATTTTGACTGTCGCCATCTTGGATTTTTGGAGCCAGAGGTGACCATATTTGGACGAGAGGGTGGAGCGGACCCTAGCACTAGCTGCTAGCTTGGTTAGCACGGCGCATTTACAGTCTATGGTTATCTGTGATAATGCTAATGATAATTTTAGCGAAAAACCGGCTTAAAACCATTAAAACAAAATGTACTTATCGGAAATAACCGTACATTGGACTCCTTAGAAAGTCTTTTAGTGCAACCAAAATGTTAAAATTAACTTTCATGAATTGAAAACAATGAAATAGCGACGGCTATACCTATACTCTGTGAATCTGTTGTTACACCATGGTTACGTCACCTAACCAACGTTGTTGCCCTGTGACAGCACTCACCTGTCACTCACAGAGCCCACGTCCTTAATTATGTAATTTTAAGTCTTAATAAAATTTAAATGAGTGATTTATATAAAAATTCACCCCCTGTGCAGTTGTCATGAAAGAGGAAATTAGCTAAAGAGACCAAAACTGTTTTTTGCACCAGGTTGTAAACATGTTTATTTCTGCTGTAAGGTTGGGCAGTTTAACATGGAGGTCAAAGGTGATTGACTCGCTTTTGAAGCCTCAAGTGGCCATTTGAGGAACTGCAGTTTTTGACACTTCTGCATTGGCTTCATTTTTCAGCTGCTTGATAATAACTTGTAAGAGGAAGAAAACTTTGCCCACGTGACCAAAACAAAACTCAAAGTTTGACCTTTACTGTATATTATATATGCAGATTTCTACATATTCTATTAAGAAAGTTGGATAATTAACTCTAATGCATAAAGGAAGCAGAAGTGTGTGACTCCATGCAGGTGATTTCTTCAGTTTATTGAGTTGTTTTCATGACGCAGCAGTAAAACAAAAGTACTTACTCTGCTGATAACCTTCCTCACACCAACGTGAGGCGTCACATGCTGTACACAAGCTGTTAAAAGTTTTTACATCTGCAAAATACATGACCATTTTCCCATAAATGTGGTACATCACATGACATCAAGAGTTCATGTTACTGTCGGGAGTCTCATGGCTGCAGATAAAAGACATATGAACTGACATAAACTGTGTACTTCCTTAAATTATTATAAAACAATCATCAAATCAACTAAATGGAGGATTCTGAATGTTTTAAACATCATTTTACACACATTTCTCTATAATGAAGTTTATATTAATTATAACCTAGTTTGTATTTTTGGACTTTGGGACGTTGACTTAAATCAAGATTTGAAAACAGACTTGAAACAAAGTTCAGTGGGTTTGACCTGCACGTTTCCACAACATCAACATTAAACAGGTTGTTCTTTTTTTTTTTTTTTTTTACATGTGAAATTTGCAGAAATAATTAGAGCTGCAACTACAGATTATTTTCATTATCAATTAATGGTTTTGTCTATAAAATGTAAGAAAATTGTGAAAAATGTCTGTTATAATTTCTTAGAGGCCGAGGTGACGTCTTCAAATGTTTTGTCCAAAATCCCAAGAAATTCAATTAACTATCATGTCTGAAGCCAAAATGCTTAAAATTCTCACATTTGAAAAGTTGGAACTAGAGCTGCGACGATTAACTGATTAGTCAACCGTCAGAAAATTAATCAACAAATGTTTTAATGTTTCGTCGTTTGTCAAGTATAAGTGCCAAACATTCTGCTTTCAACTTCTCAAATGTGATGATTTGCTGCTTTTCCTTCATCATATATGACAACATATTGAAAGTTTTGGACTTCTAGTCGGATAAAACAAGCAAATCAACAGATCAATAACCCCCCCAGGACCCCCTGTGTCCCCACTCAACTGGATATCGCTGTGGAAAAACACAGCATGCCTGTTAATACTGCTGTTGTCTGGAGATTTTTGATGCCATTAAACACAGAGTGATAAAAGGTAAATACTTAGTTCAACTAGACAGGTATAGATTCACAATGTGATTACAATAACTTTTTCTTTTAGACATGTAAACCTTCGAAAATTACTCTTTTTGTTCTGTACTGTAGATCCCCTTTCCCCTGTCTGTCCATTATTTATTTATTTATTTATTTATTCATTCTGTATCTGATGTGTACATGTTTTGTTCTACATTGTATTTGTCTATATTATAATGAATAAACTGTATTTTTTTTTCTTCTGTCAATCAACTAATTGATTAATCGTTGCAGCTCTAAAAATACTCCCCATGTGATACTAGCTTTAGACTCAGACTACTGTGGATATCAGTGAATGGAGATGTTTTGGAAACCTGCCCTAAAATAATTGATTAATTGATTATAAGATATTCAATTTACTATCATGGAAACCAGGAAATATTCACATTGAAGGAGCTGGAACCAGAGAATATGGACTTTTTTCCTTAAATAATGACTCCAAATGATAAGTTGCTTATCAAAATTGCAAGTGATGAATTTAATAGTTGGCAAGTAATCGATTAATCGACTAATCTTTCATCTTTCTGCGGGCTACCTGGATATCCAGATCAATAAACCCCCAGGACCTAGCGTGTCCCCACTCACCTGGATATCCCCGTGGAAAAACACAGCGTGCTTGTTATTTCTGCTCCGGTCGTGCGGGTTTTGATGACCCGATGCATCAGGCCGGAGGAGCAGCAGGTCGTTCACTCGGTTCGGGCTGAAACCAGGCACCGCCGGCAGCCTCTGAAGCCTCCGCAGCGGGCTTCCAGAGTGAGCATCCCGGCTGGTTGATGCATGCCGCCCCCGAGGTTCAGATGATGTCGTCGCTGCCACGGAGGTCATCGCTTTGGCCACAGCTGTCAGAGCAAAGCCCACTGCAACTACTCGGGCGGCTATCATAGACTCTAAAATAAGAAAATGATTTGGCGTTTTTCTTTTCTCCACGCACTCAGTCCATAATGCTGCTGCTGTCAGCTACGCAGCTAACTGACGATAGCCGCATCACATTAACGTCAGCGCTAGGCCCGGGCGAGCTTTATGTGCTAGTTTAACAGGTATACTTATCGTTTTACGACGTCTTCTAACCGACTGTCTCACATTGCAGCAGTTTTAAATAGAAACTCTATATCACTCTTATTTTATTCAGGCATTTTTTTGGTGTTTTTTTGTCCACAAAGAGGCGCTGTTTGTCAAAAACTCCTTCACCAACAGCACCAACCGTTCCTGTCAGCAAACGGCACTTCTGCGCATGACAGTTTCCTCTGACATCAAAGAGAGCGCGTATTGATGACGGCGAGATGATTCACTGCCGTGTACTTCCGTTTTCGGACAAACGTAAACAGTTGAGCGCTAAATGCAACAATAAACGTAAATGTAATACATTCTATGAAAGTGGGAAATTACTCCCAGAGTAAAAGCTTTAAAACAACATTAAAGAAGTACACATCAAAGTTTACACATTATATATCCAACAAATCTATAATTCTTCAAATATTTAGATATTGAAAACAAATGTAATTTTTGCGATGATGAACCAGAATCTTTAACGCATTTATTTTATGATTGTTTTTGGACTCAAATGGAAGATTATATGTTGTGTAAAACTAATCGTGATATTAAAATTCAGTGTAAAAATGTCATTACACATTTTGAACATGATAAAAATAGCATTGAATTCATTGTAAACTTATTGATTCTATATGGTAAATTTCACATACATAAATGCAAAATAACAAAAGTTACCCCAAATTTCACTATTTTTTCATGTCAGTTTAAAGAATATATATTAAGACTCAAACTTATGAACAATTAAAAAAAGCAAGTCAGTACAATACCAAAAAAACAAAACAAAATATGTCCTGTATCACATCTGAGATGATCACACCTTGCAGACATATTAAATTATAGGTTCACAATTTTTTGAGTCTTAAAACAACAGTCAGGTGTCCATATGAACAGTGAAAGAGGTTTTTTTTCTCGCTGTAATCATTCCTCCTGTTCATACTGGATATTAAAAGATCCCCTTCAAATGTGCTTTCCATGTAAGTGATGGAGGCCAAAATCCACAGTGTGTCCACACAGTCATTTAAAAGTTGATGTGAAGCTTATATGAGGCTTCAACAGTCTGAATAAATCATATCAAGTAGATATCTGACACATTTACAGTCTTTTTAGCAAAAAATTCCCTCTTTGTGTTTCCTCGGACAGTGTTTCACTGTTGAGCTGTGATGGAAGAGGGTTAAAGAGGGACTTTGGCACTAAAAAGACTGTAAAGTTGAAAGATATCTACTTGATTTGACTCATTTGGACGCTGAAGCTTCATATTAGCTTCAGATAAACTTTTAAATACATTTTTCACAGAAGGAGGACTGTGGGTTTTGTCTCCCATCACTTACATCGTAAGTGCATTATGAAGGGAGCTTCTAATGGTCAGTATGAACAGCAGGAATGATTACAGGAAGAAAAACATGTTTCATAGTTCATTTGGACACCTGACTGTTGTTTTAAGAACTCGTCCTTTCAGACAGTTTGGCCAAAAAGACGCAGATATTTAGTGGTTAAGCAAAATGGGGGTGAACCATCTTGACATGAAGTCTCAGCTCTTTAGCCACAAATGCTAAAGTCTACTTGTGTACGTTTTCGTGAATGTGGACGTGCACGTCTTAACATTAGTCAATGATAGTATTGGTAACGCTCTGTAATCACTGACTTGTGCATTATCCACGTGGTACGACATCAGATAATACACTGCACATGTCAATGCTGAAAGTTAATTCAATATAACGCAAGTATGTTGTGCTTTAAGGACTGATACTCTTGCTTTAGGTACCACATTTGATTTGCATGCCACAGATAAATGCAGTTAGTTGACTCCAGGTTGGACTTTGACCATGTTCTGTAACTGTACAGACCACCAGCACTGATATGGAGCAACACTCAACACTGCTTTAACATTTCACATACAGGCTGCGCTGCTCCTCTCTATAAAAACTATAAACTGTCAGATTCAGGAGACACTTCTCAACTACTGAAAGGTAATCTAGACTCTCAAACACACCTCACAGATCACACCATGTGGAGATGTTGTCATGTCATTTGTATATTTTCTGGAGCTGCTCCTGGGGTACAATGAATCTTATATTTTTCAAGAAAGAGCAAGTATTTTGTTACTTCATTGTAGAGCAGCTCCACAAACTGTCTATACATGACATCATGATGAAGACAATCATCATTTTACATTAAATGTTGGCATTCATCAGTTTATTGTTAGTATGGAAGCAATCAGTGGTGGAAGAAGTATTCAGATCCTTTACTTAAGTAAAAGTACTAATACAGTAATGTAAAAATACTCATGCATGCATGAAAAATCCTACTACAGTAAAGGAACATAAGTATTATGAGCTTGATGTAGTTAAAGTATTGCAGTAAAAGTAGTGGTTTGGTCCCTCTGACTGATATATTATTATATATGACATCATTGGATTATTAATAGTGAAGCATCAGTGTCAGAGCAGCATGTTACTGTTGTAGCTGCTGGAGGTGGAGCTAGTTTACACTACTTTATATACAGTTAGCTAGTTTAGTCCAGTGGTTCCCAACCTAGGGGTCTGGCCCCTCCAGAGGGTCAGTAGATAAATCTGAGGGGTCATGAGATGATTAATGGGAGAGAAAAGAAGAAAAAACAAAGTTCTGATACACAAATCTGTTTTCAGTTTTTGGACTTTTTCTCTAATCTTTGATTTTTGCTGAAATATTGGATCATTTGAACATTTATTGAAATGAAGCCATGTGAGAAGTTTAGAGGGAAAAAATCACTATTTGGTGGAGCTGTTAACAACTCATAGACATGTGAAATGTGACCCCGACTACACACTGCTTTATATAAGATGTCAAAAGCCAAAAAGGTTGGAAACCACTGGTTTCATCTTTAACAATGTGTTGTATTTGAAAAGCTTGTTATATTATCCATTGTGTCAAATCTTCATCTGAAAAGTAATTAAAGCTGTTAAATAAATGTAGTGGAGTAGAAAGTACAATATTTCCCTCTGAAATGTAGTGGAGTAGAAGTATAAAGTAGCATCACATGGAAATACTCAAGTAAAGCACCTCAAAACTGTATTTAAGTACAGTACTTGAGTAAATGTACTTAGTTACTTTTACTTACTTGCTTATGAATTTAACTTTTTACTTGTGAGAGGAAGAATGTCTTATATCTTCTGTCAGAAGTTGAATAGTCTTGTGTTAAAGGTACCATGTGGAGTTTCTGACCTGTAGGACGATATGGAGCAGTTTTTTAATGAACGTGACCCTGTTTCACAGATGACATGATACACAGTCCTGCTAATTGGTTCACACTATTCCAGTGATCTCACAGGTGGCTGTAAAGCACCAAGAAACACAGCAACTTGCCAGCGAAGGCAGAGAAGAAGAAGACTGCAAGCTAGCAAACATGGATGTAAACAATACAGGGTTTAAAATGGAGCTGCAACAATTAGTCAATTAATCGATGGCCAGAAAATTAAATGCTTCAATCATCACTATTGTGATGATGGAATAATCATTTATGTTTTCTTTTAGCAAAAAATACCAAAAATTCCACAAGTTCCAGCTTCTCAAATGAGAGAATTTGATGCTTTTCTTTGTCATACATTATAATAAACTAAGTTGGTCAGTTGGCAAATGTATTATGAGAAAGGAAATGCAGCCAACATGTTTGTTAGACCTCAAAGATGCATAAAAAGTATTTTAGTAATGATTAAAACTTAACCTTTGTTTGTTTACAAGAAAACTCCGCATGGCTCCTTTAACACTGATATTCATATACTTGGGTTTACTAATTAATTATCCTAGCAACAATTCTGAAGTCTTGTCAATTCACAGTTCAATCATGTAAGACTTATTACTGCTGTTGCAGAAACATGGCCTCCACCTCCCTGGGAAGACGACTGGTGGCTTGTCTCCTCAACGTGTCGGAGGCTCGCAGGAAAGACCTGGTGGAGACTGTGGCCAAATCTGCCTTATATGACCCTGCAGGCAAGTCTGATGTTATACTGCAGTAAGAGACGTATGAGAAGCTTTACTGGACTGATGCAAACAAACCGTTTACATCTGTTTAAGTAGCTCTGAAGCGCACATGTACATGTTTGTTATAAATTTCTGATTCTTAAAATATTTAGGATATCACAGCTTAAATTCCAAATGAGTCTGTGGATAATTAATGCCATAATTATTAAACTTCTTTTGATTTAAAGATGTCAGAGATGCTGCAGAGGTTTGTTCAGTTGGTTCAGAGTAGATTACAGATGATGACTGCAGAACAGAAACAGACAAACACACCTCTGTTTTCTGTGTGATTGTACTAAATATCATTGGCCGTGATGAATAAAACATCACTGAAGCAGGATAATTAAGAATAGAGCAGTTTTAAACTTATTTACATTTGAACATTTAATTGGATGTTTTCTTATTTTTGGCATTTATCAGGGAAGCAAACCAAACAACAAGAATAAATCTGCATTGATTTTGTTTACACATCACTTTCTGAGCCTCTTCGTTTTCTGCTTTTGTCAGTGTGGCACCAAACTTTATTAACCTTATTATTTAATTATATTATATTTCTTATTATTACTTCCTTATTATATGATTTCTCTGACGTACCTCGTCCACTAACAGCAGGATGTCTTTTCATCCAGTTTCCTATCATTTCATCCCTGTTTTATATGTTTATACATTATAAATATATTAGATTGTTGTTAATTTCACATGTTAATTATCCCTGGAGGTTTAAAGATTCCACACAACTACAATTAACTTTTAAAAAATATATAATTATGTGTTCTTGCAGAATAACACACCACTGAATTAACTCTAAGGATTTTTTAAAAATAATGTACAATATGGCAGATGTAGGGTCAATCCTTCTCTCTGATTGGCTATTCCCTCATGTGATCACCTGCGAGATGCTTTTAAAAGTTACTTTTATACTTTACTGTAAGTAGATGCGAGTCACTTGATAAATGTGTCTTTTTCTCTATTTATAGTATATTTAAGTGTAATTCTTTGATAAATTTGGGCCCTGATCATGGGATAATAATTGAGCTGATTCTTCTGGAGCTTCACTGCTACTTGTTACACAGATGAACACTAAAGACGATATTAAAGACAGTTTACAGAGTCGCAGACGTGGTTCCTGTGAGTTTAGTGACGTCACCGTGAAGCCTCTACAGCAGTTAACTGAGAAGACTTAAACTACGCATCTAAAACATTTGAATTTTTCTCCTTTTTCATAATCATCACACATCAGGTGTCAGACGAGAGGCGACCACAGTGCTCAACATCTTCAATGATCACGACTACAACCGTTCTGTCATCACCATCGTGTCCAGTATCGACTCAATCGGTAAGTTCTGAACGTTTTTTCGCTGAAACCTCATCGTGATGGAAGTTTTATGTTCATTTTTGCCAGCTGCTTGCTCACAGGGGGGATGTCGGGTCTCTGTAGATTAAAGAGTACAGTCTAGACCTGCTCTATATGAAAAATGCCCTGAGATAACTTCTGTTGTGATTTGTTGCTGTATAAATAAAACTGACTTGACTTTTCTTTCTTCTCCTGAGGGAAGAATAGAGTCAGATACTCTGCTGTAGCAGAGATTCAGCTTCAGTGTCCTCTGCTTTCTGATCTTCTGAGAGGAAAGAAATCCTTTAATAAGCTTTGTCAGGGATTTAAACACAAAAACTTCCAGGAAGAACATTTTTTTTTTTTTTATGTGCAAAGATCCCAGAAAAGTTTATCCCATTGAACGCTTATTTGAAACACGACCTTCTGAGAATACAGACTAGTTTACAGCAGGATGTCGTAAACCGACACCGAAAGACAAAGAAATCAGGTTTATTGCAAAGTAGGTTTGCACATACGAGGGATTTGCTTCGGTGTTGTGTTGCATAACAGTCAAAATATACATAAAAATCAAGTAATCATAAATAATATGAAATAGAAATTAACATTAAAATATGTAAAATACATTCTAAGTGTAAAGAGCTGCTATGAGTTTAAATTGAAGAGAATATAATGAATGAAATGTGCAAATGTTCATAATATACAGTAACATTATACATAATGTGCAAATAATAATAATACAAGATGTGCATTAATGTAACATGTTAGATGTGACGGGTTCACAGATGTGTAAATATAAGATTATAAGAGTTTATGTTAATATAATGTGCAGAAATCAGCTTAATATGCACAACATGACTGAAACTTTTATCTTTATTTTGTATTAAGCTCAGTTTTTCCAGAGTCAGATCAGGAATTCTTTTGATTAAACACAAAATTAAGAGTTTATTTTTCCAGTCTGTATATACAAATTAATTTTTTCTACATACATAAACACATGAAAAAGGAGACGGATACTTAAATAAAGCAGCTCAACACAGCAAATAAACCAACTAAAGTCTTTTTTCTGCAGTCTGTTATAAAGCTTGTTATGCCGACCTTTAAACACATGTTACGTCTGACCTGGAAAAGTAACTTCAGTCAACAACTTTGGATTTGTACTTTTTTGAGATTAAAAAAAAAAGTTTTTATTTCCCACTCAGCACACACTCAGGCTTTACTCTGACAGTATGCGTGATGTATTGTTTGATGTATCGCAGGGGAGGCGGTGCTGTCTGCATGTGAGAAAGCCTGCGGGCTGTTCGACATGCGCACTCACACCGGGGTCCATCCGTGTATGGGCGCTGTCGACCTCATACCCATCTACCCCCTGGGGGAGGAGGTGGGAGCGGAGGAGTGTGCTGAAGAGGCTCGGGGTGAGATGTGTGTGTGTGTGTGTGTGTGTGTAGGAATATTGTTTGTCTGAGTTGATTCAATATATCAGCTTTCAGGTCACAGTCGTCGCTTGTGTGTCTTGTTTTGTATTCAGAGCAGCACCTGACAGAGACGAACATGTTTTGACTCTTTATGGCTCAAACTAAATTAACGTTGGTTGTTTGCAGGCAGGATGGGGGTTGGGCTCCGAGACAGGAAAGTGCATCAGATGTGACTTGGAATTGTAATTCTTTGTTTTGCACCATGCAGCTGCGATCATCAGGGCCTGTGTATGTTTTTGGCTTTTATACAACAGATATCTAGAACGTATCAAAAACTAAACTAATACGTGAATGATTTGTTGCAAAGCAGGTGACAAAAGCTCAGGTTTACTCCAAATCATTTGAGTCTAAATAATTAAATTAATCACACTATTTAAATACCATCTAAACTATTACAGGTCCTCCATCCTGTGTGATTCATTCATTGTTTTAGTTTATATTGAGCTCATTTGTTATAAAGTTGTGTTTAATGCACACAGAAAACCTGGGAGAAAGTAGTATTACTGCATCATCGGAGCACTAGAAGGCTGCAACCAATCATCAATATGTCTGACAATTATTTTGTTTAATAATCAATTAGAAAATAGTGAAAAAAAAGGCCAAAGACCAAATTAACATATTCAGATGACCAGCAGTGAAAAAGCCAAAGATGATGAAGATGAAGAAGATGTTGAGTTTACTATAACAGAGAACAAGCAAATATTCACCTTTAGAAGCTGGTATCAGTGAATGTATTTATTTATTTATTTATTATTTATTTATTTATTTGGATCCCTGTTAGCTGTTACCAGCACAACAGCTGCTCTTCCTCAGGTCCTTAGAAAATAAATAAGAATAATAATAATAAATAGAATTATTTCATGTGATAATGTGAATCAAAAGTAAGTAAAAAATAAAATTGCATGCACACACATATATATATATATGCACAAACATAAATACATGTATTTACATATAAAACAGGTAATAAAATGTGTCTGTAATATGGTGAGCAGCACTTATTTTCATTATCATTAGTCTGACAATTATTTTCTATAATAATCAATAGATTGTTTAGTGTATGAAATGTCAGAAAATTGTGAAAAATGCCAAAAAATGATTCCCTGAAGCCCAAGTGAACATATTCAGATGACCAGCAGTCAAAAACCCCAAACATGTTGGGTTTACTGTGATGGACAACTTGCAGATATTCACTGTCGGAGCCGTTTTTTGAGTGTAATTTGGTCGTAGTTGATTGGCTGAGACCAGCCAATGACGTAGTTAGTTTACATGCGGTGCAGCAAGAGGTTAATTAAACCTGGTGCGACAAACCGCAGGCTTCTAAGTTTGTCGATTATCTTTTAATACCGTGTGTTGTTTTGATACTTTGAATTCATATAAATAATTTTCTTTAATCTACGTTAAGCTACTTTGATTTGAACTTGACATAAAGCCGCCATAGATGCACACATGTATATAACATGGATCCCCAAGTACAACTAGTGCAACAGCTACTCATCCTGGGGTCCTTAGAATAAATAAATAAAACAATAGATTAATGTGATAATGTGAATCCAAAATAATATTACATGCACAAACATAAACACATGTATTTACATATAAAACAGGTAATAAAATGCAGTAAAGAAGGAACAGTACTAGTCTGTATTACAGTCAGCAGTAATGCAGCACAGAACATTTTTTTTAAACAATCAACAATTAAAATTGTTGCCAATTAATTTTCTGTCAGTTGACTAATCATCTAACCAACCAATAATTTCAGGTCTAGAGTACTAACATGTATAGTGGAGGTCATTGGGAGCGTATAGGAGGTTAATCCAGCCGCTGCCAGAGGAAATGACTGAAGATGCTCTTGTGGTTTCACTGCGACCTTAACATTGTACCTTCTATACTGAGCTCATCTATAGTGTCTATAGGAATGTGTCCAGAGGCTGATGATGACACATTATCTCCTTCTTCTTCTTGTGCTGTTGATTATTTTCACACATTCACAGCTGGTTTAGCAGCCATGTGTCTTGCTAATAATGAGCAGTAATCCAGCATGCAGCTCTGTATGCCAGAAGTCTGCGCTCCAATCTGTGTGCTGTGTTTGGAGAATCATAATTGGAAAACTCGTTAACAAGCACTTCTATTTATGCATGCGTGTAATAAGCCGTCCATGTGTTCATGTCTGATTTTCATCACCTCAGGTGTGTTTTGTCTGTCACGCTCTTACTGCTCTCGTGTTTCTGAAATTGTGCACATGTGATGACGTTTGCTCCATTTGCTGGTTAACCCAACATGCCTGCCTTGTTCAGCTGTGGCTCAGGGACTTACAGAGCGGGTCCAGGGCACCAGTGCCTTCCTGTTTGGCTGGGCAGACTCCCCCCTTCAGAGGGGGCTGGCGCAGAGGAGGAAGGAGATGGGCTGGTTCAAGAAGACCGCAGACTTGCAGGCAATCAGGCCCGACGTGGGACCTCTTCCACAGAAACGATTCGGCCTCACAGGTGAGCCTCAGCTGGCAGAAAGAGTGGGCTGACATGTATATCAAAATCAGATTCAGATTTATTCACCAAGTAGCAAGTAGAAGGAATTTAATGTGGTCCAGATGTCGACAGAAAGTGCAATAAACATAAAGTAAGAAAGAGGCTCTGTGGGAGTCATACCATCTGTTGCATTGTACTTCCTGTAGGTGAAGATAGTTCTCTATGACTCTGGCTGGATGTTTGGGGTCGTTGTCAGGCTGCAGAATAAATTTGGGACCAATCAGACGCCTCCATGATGGTGTTGCATAATGGATAAGAATATAAACAAGTGTCGTAAACCTTTGCAAAGTACTTTATGTACAGTTAACAATTAGAAAAAGACTTGTGAAGACACAGTATACACATGAATTTGAATGAGATGGGGTGAACTGGTCATGTTAAAGAAGCTGTGGAGGTGGCGGGTGGTCCTGGTTCTTGGGGCTGTTTTGCTCTGAGAGGGGAACTTTTAGAAGAGGGATTTGCAGGGGTGAAAGGGGTCAGACGTTATCTTACCCACTCTCTCTCTGACCTGAGTTGTAAATGTCTGTGAGGGAGGGGAGTGTGAGTCTGATGACCTTATATGCGAGACATGTTTCTGTAGGGAAGTAATGTTTGAGCCTGTAAGGAAGGTTAGAGTTTCCAGGTTGATACAATGCAGGTGACTTTGTCTCTGTATTTAAAAGCTATGTTTTTTACAGCTGAACACAGGCTTTCCTCTTCTTTGACCTTTTAAAGGAAAAATCCACCCTGAATCATTTCAAAAAACTGTCTCACCTTAAAAGGATAGGTGTAGTCATCTCTCTTTGTACTCCCCGTAAACAGACTTCAATGTGTAATATCTTTGACCAAACTGTCAGCGGCCGAGTTGCATTGTGGGTAATGTAGGCGCCAGGTTCTGTCAAGGAAGAAGAATGTGTGGAATAAAAAGATCATATCTTTTAGGAGTGCAATGCTAAATCAGTGGAGTACTCTTTTAAGGTGCACTGGGACTCACAAAGAAAACCAAAGAAAGGTCTAACAAGCTCTGATTGGCTCATTTCTTGCAGGTGTTGGGGCCAGTCCATACGTCATGAACTGCAATGTCACTATCGACACCCAGGATATCGCCATGGGACGCAGCATCGCCACAGCCATCAGGGAGTCGACCCCGGGGGGCCTGCCAGGGGTGCAGGTGCTGGCTTTGCCACACGAGGGCACTGTGGAAATCGCCTGTAATGTGGAAAGCGTGAAGGCGCCTCCACCTAGTCACATGACTGCCGGCGAACCGTGGCCGTCTTTCAGCATCGGCGGTCAGATGTACTACCACGCTCCGGCATCTCTCATCACGGCGAGGGTGTCGGAGCTGGCGGGGAGGCACGGAGTCGGCACGAAGGGCACCGCGCTGGTGGGGTTCACCCCCCACCAGTGCAGGGGTCTGGCAGAGTTCGCACTGTCTCAAGGGATCGCTGAGTTCTGGAAAGAGCAGCGCAGGATCCATATGTGAAAACTAATCCAACAACCAGTGACGCCACAAACAAACAGCTATTTGTGATATTTTAATTACCATAAGAATTGACTGTGCCTAAGCTCCATCCCCTTAGTTACCGTTGCTAAGCCTGTCAAGTTTTTCATTCTAGCGCTGCATGTATGCAGTTTACAGTAACAGTGGCAGATTTACTCCTCAAAACATATAGTAATTTCACATAGAAGTGTGAACAACAGGCTTCTCATTTCTAGCTGATAACCGTTAAAATGACGACTGTCACTAGCAGACTTCATCAGCTGTAGCTAGCTAGAATTTGCTAATAAGCTAACGCTAACTCGGTGAGCTGACTGAAAACTGATTTTAAAATGAGAACACTAAACATACACACAGTGGTTACATACATTATATCTTGCTAATATCTAATGCTACTGAAGCTAAAGCTACATGTCCTAGGAAAAAAGTCAACATGGCCGCCGGTTGATGAGGCAGGAAGAAAATATGGAAATAAAGAGCAATTATAATTGTTAGTGTATCGTAGGGTTTGGCTTGTTAGCTCTAGTATTTTACTACAGTATTTTAAATGAAAACGTAGTTAAAATGTTACTTGTTCTAACAGAATCATGTTGGGATTTTCGTTTTATTGTTCATACATTCAAACAGTATTCCACTTGAACAAACGAGGATGAGAATAAACTGACGTGTTTGGAAAACATAATGCTATCTCAGGTAACACGTCTTGGCTGGAGTCGCTGGAGAGTAAACTCTCCAAACCAAATAAAGAAGAGCAGGAACTGAGCTGTTTATTGTTAATCTAAAATCAGTTATAGCAGCATCTTGGCTCCCAGGCACTGGATGTTCCAGTCCTAAACAGGGACAAAGTAGTAGTCGGGCATGCTAATGTTTGCTCTTGTATTTTTAGTCTTGGGGAGGCCATGTCAGTATGTGGATGATCCAAACCTTGTTGGTCAACAGTGTAATGCTCCTTTGATTGTTTACAGCATTAGAAATGCACTTACAATTCAGTTTTTAATGGGTCCATAAGCTTTTTAATGATATTTTTCAGTTCATTTCACTTATTTATTTGATTAACTCATAGATTTCCTCATGTCTGCTCTTTGCTATCACTATTAATACTTAATCACAAACTGCATTCAGATAGATGAATGTTTTATGAGCCAATGTGTATGGTGACCTTTTTAATAGAAATATTTCATTCAATAAATGATTTATCAGTTAAATTTCTTTATCCTGTTTTTTTTTTTTCCATGAGGAGAATCGAGTAAAACTGAAGGAAAATTATCTGCACATCCTCTTTAATGTAAAACACCTGCTTTCCTAATCTGACACCAGCAGTAAAAGAGATCTGAGCTCTTATTCCCTGATTTATTCTGAGACTAGAACCATAAATCACAACATTATTGTCCTCTAGAGAAGTTTGCGGCAGCACTTCTTTAATGTGTGTGTGTGTGTGTGTGTCATTTCCTGTTTGGAGCAAATGGGACACTTGTGTTTACTGATGAGTCTCTGCTGATGAGTCTTTTCCCATCATTTTCCACCATCAACTTCACCATGCCTAACTCTGTGGGAGAGTCACCATCTGTGTGTGAAACGGCTATTTTTAATCAGTCTTCTAGAAACATTCAGCGCTCCGGCAGCGTTTCAACCAATATTTTTGATTCGACTTTAAATATGACCCAGTTCAGCTGTTTACCATGTAGTTAAGTATATTTTCTGATGAATCCTATACACGGTGTACGCTCATGATGCACAGGATTAACCATTTGCTAACATGGAGGAGAGTTTGGCCAGAGGACAGGTCAGGAATGAACTGGGGCGAGATGATTCCACTCATTCCTTACATAAGGCCAGTATAATGCATTGAATAGCAGCACATTCATGCAGTGAGGAGGTATGGATTTGAGTCATTATTAATAACTGGGACTATATGGATGTGGCACAAAGACAAGTTTAAAAAAAAAAAAAAAAAACCCACTGAAAAATGTATAAGAGCTGTTTAATTTTGCAAAAGAAGCGACTGATTCCAGAGCCAATAACCGCCTAATCTACATTCAGAGAGTGGGTGCTAATCTGTTAAGCTTTGCACACCAACTGAGTTAGCATGATTCACAAAATCTTCCAGTGAGATTGGTATGCTTTGGCGTCAGAGTCTGAATTTACTATCCTTTCATCATGTTGTGTAATTTTTTTTTTTTTTTCATTTTTCTGCATTTTCAGTTATGTAAGGTTTCCCTTTGAGGCAGAATCTGTGCAGTTTTCATCAATGTGTGCGCGCTTCTTTGGATAAGTCTTTTGTATGTGATCCAGCTGAGGCTCTTAGTCACACAAGCGACGCAGCTGTGCAGCTTCATCTCATGCGTACTGTACATACAACTCTCTCTTTCACACACACGTATCCTTTCTCCCTCCTCTCTGCTGTCTTCCTCTCTTTTCTGCATATAGACACACATGCCTTTACTCTATATGGATGACACACACACACACACACACACTCAGCCTGCCAGGCTTGAGAGCATCAAGGCCTAATCTAGGTCACAGCATAAACCCAGAGGTATCCTGGTCTCCACACACACACCCACACACACACTCATATGCATGCACGTTTTTAAATTTGCAACCCCGATTGCATATCTCGCTCATAAAATCCATTTTGGCTTTGTTGGTTTTCCCTCAGCAAGCTGCATCAGATTTTCAATTTGACAACGTCACCTCCCAGGAAATAAACAAGACTATAAATAAAACAAGTGAATTTCATATTTCCCCAAAATCCCCTCCCTCCTATCTTCCTCTCCTTCCTCTCCCTCCCGAATAACCTCATTGGTTATATGACTCAGTCTTATGATTGTCACAAGGCCATCATTTCCTTGATTAATTAACTGCACTTTGGTAACATTCAACAGCAGATTCACTGAATGAATGAATGATGACGATGACGGTGAATACATTTATGTGTTTGATGTTGGAATAAAGGAATAAAGATGTGTATCTTTTCCCTGCATGCTGCTGCGGTTAATGTGCATCCTTGCTGCAGAAGCACGATAGGATTGCTTTGATATGACTTCGCCTGACAGCGTATCATCCGAGATGCGACCAAGTGTCACAGCACAGAAATAGAGGAGCTTATTTCTTTACATCAGTCTCCAGCTTTCTATAAATATTCCAAGGCTCTCTGTTCTCTCTCTCTCTCTCTCTCTATCTCCCTCTTCCTCTTTCTTTCTGTCTTGCTGCCTTCCCTGTTCTCCCCCCCTCCCTCTCCCTTTTCCCCCCCCCCCCCCTTCTCTCTGTTTGTCCATTTTTTTCCTACACTCACTGCCTCCCATATCTTCTCTTTTCCCTCTGCTCCTGTCGTATAATGTAGAGATGTTTCTCTTGTCTGTCTAAAAAGAAGAAATAGTGTTAAGCTGGAACAAGAACACTCTTGTGCTGCAGAGGGTTTGTTGTTTTTTTTTTTTTACCCCTCTGCTAGTCCCGCAGAGGGCAGTTTAAGCTGATCTTATCATCACAACATATAGAAATCACCTCCCTCTTCCCTCTCCTACTTCACTGCCCCACAGATTCGAAGTCCAGTGTGACAATTAATCTCATCTAAGGCTGCTCAAGGATTCAAAAACAGGAACATTTACAAGAAAAGAGGCCAAGCAGATATTAACAAAAGCAGCTGCCAGTTAGACGCTGCCGCTGTGCCCAAAAAAAAAAAATGCAAGTGCACAGTGCTATCCTCTCCTAACCTATCGGTGTGGGAAGTAAGCGTGCCACCTATGAAGTCAGCAGTCCCCAACCCCCACCCTGAACACATGTTCAACATCCTCTGGGCACGGGCTGAGCAGAACACTGAGACACAGCTGAGAATTAGAGGGGGAGAGAGAGAGGGAGAGAGCAGCGAAGTGGAAACATGGGTGAGCATCAGAGAAAAGACAGAAATAGAGCGATAAAGCCGTGAATTAGGCAGAGGCAGAGAGGAGGAGGAGGAGGAGGAGGAGGAGGAGAAATAGTGACAGTGCAGGGATGCTTCGTGCAGACAAGGTTATATTCTCGTAGCAGAAAGCTCCTCTCGTCGTGTGTGGATGTGAGAATCTCATGGATTTTCCCCTCGTCTGAGTCTCAGTGGAATTGACTGCATCTGGATCCGAAGCAGCTGCGGACGGAGGATGCGACTGTGGATGCTGGATGCTAGGATCCATGTGGGCCTGTGACGTCTGCAGTCCCCTCCGCGGCTACCTTCTTCCCCATAAGGATGGCTCCAGCGGCAATGACCCAGATTGTGGAGTCCTGGCTCTTCGCTCTGCGCTGCTCCTCGGGTGGTCTGTGAATGTGATGCGGACAAGGCATGCTCTACCTCTCGGCGGAAACCTCTCAGCCTGACGCCTCTGCTGACATCTGTCTCCGTGGATACACACAGCAACTGCCAGGGTAAGGATGCACTGCACACCCAAACATCAGGGCTTTGTATGTGTGTATGTGTGTGTGTGTGTGTGTATGTTGTGGTCTCTGTATGAATACATTACAAATCACTACAACCATGTGGATGATATTTCTATTCTTCACACATGTGCCTGCTCCTTCTCGTTGGACACATAAGCAGAGAAACAGTTTTCAAACGATGGTGAACTGATGCCATATTGTATGCATTCAATACGCAGAATAGCTCCATGAATAATGTATGATCTGGGAGATATCATGGTGAGCAACAGGTAACTGCGAAAGTAGGCTAGGATGGCACAGGAAGAAAAGACCTCAATACATTATTTATTAAAGTCCTGTTGGTTTCTGAAAGCATTTGGCTTTAGTCTGAATGATGGACATAATGGGGGGGGGGGGAGGCTTTTTGTTCCTTCATAATGGGAAAGATAAATATTAATAATTTAATTCATCAGTCCAGTTCAGACAAATTTAACCTCAGTCTGGTCCATTCAGTTCAGTTTTCTCATTCAGTGTCCTCAAAGAAGTCGATTAGACACGTCAGCAGTCTTCCGCCACAGAAAACAGTAGTGGGTGACATTTGATAGGAGGTCGGGCACTTTGACTAAAGGTCAGACTGAGGTCAGTAAGCTTTCTCCTTTCATTTATTAATGACATGCATGTCTTGTGACGGCAAGTGGAGAAAACTGACTTCATCCTCTCAGCTGCAAATCTATATTTCACTTCTTTTTCTGCTCGGATGCTGCTTAATTAGCCAGGAAACTTCAAAAAGACATTTTTAATTCCAGGGGAATTAAAAATGTTTACCTGAGTAAAGATTAAATATATACTGTTATTATAGTAGATTGTAAATCTGCTGAAGGTAATCTTATCAGTATCTGCTGCCTATCAGGTTCATACTTGTACATTTGCATATATGTACGTTGGTGAGTCGGCTCACGATTTTAGAAATTCAGGACCTGAATCGTGTCACTTTAAAGATGTCTCAGCCTTTTTACTCATTTTGTTCAATATATTTTATTAACATAGACATTTTTGGTAGGTTTTACTGATTTATCTCCACAGGTTTTCTGTGCCTCTAAAATGTATTTAATACCTTTGTTAAATAATCACCTCACATCTAAAAAAAATGGTAAATCTGCAGGTAAAGACTGAGACTGAATACTGTGGTCCAAATCTTGTTTCTGGATATTATCATTTATTAATATTATCATCAATAATCTGACAGCATCATGATTGACATCTTAAAGAAGGTGCCACCAGTGCTTCAAATGTTCAGCTCTTATGTCTTATTTCAGTTTAAGCCAGCAACAACATGAATCCAAATCTGCACCAGATTTGTCTGGTTTGTGGGTATAAATGTGTCACAGTCATGTCAAACATGGCTCCACCTCAGACTGATGCTACACAGCATCTCCAGAGCTGAGCTACAGACCGTCCACTGGTCACAAAAAAATCATTTTTCACCAACAAGTGTCTTGTGCTCTTTTGTACTGCAAGCTGTTTGGCTTTATCTCATCTAGCCTGGCTACAATATATCTGTGTAGATGTGTTATCATTTACATACATAGTAGCAGCAGAGGTCTAATCAATAAATCAATCAAACTTTACTTGTGTAGCACCTTTCATACAGTTAATGTAATTCAAAGTGCTTTACAGATGACGGACAAGCTGATAATAAGATGAAAAGCTGAGTGAATGGAAAAGATGAATAATAATAAAAATCTGTGATTTTTTTTAAGTAGATGTTTTGTTATGAAAAATACTGTTTAATGGACTTTTGGTAAATACATCATTTTGGCTCACTGTATATAATTGAGGCGCTGTTGTTGTTTGTCTGTTTGTTTGCTTGTGGCCTGGGATGGGGGGAATGATGAAATGTGTGGACTGCATTGCTTATAGTATCTACAGTAACAGTAAAACTAAAAATACCTCCTCATGGTTTTATGCCTCCGCCAACCAGTCAAGTTGGAGTTTTCATCCATGTCTGTCCAGACTCATATAATATTTGTAGTGAAGACTTTGAAGGCGTTTAATAAAAGGTATTTTCCTTGTATGTGTTCACATGTTTGGCCAATAAATCAGATTCTGATAGAACGCAAAGTTGTAGCCATGACAGTAAACGATGCTTCAGATATGAATGTTGCTGCAAAGAAGCTACAAATTCTAAAACATGGAGGCTTCACACACATCTTCAACCCGCCAGCAGAAATATGGTCACAATCTCCCCATCTGCTCCTGAGTTATGGCGTTGAATGATGGTCAGAAAGTGTTTTTGCAGAATATTACAATGTCACAGTGAAGTTGACCTTTGACCCTTTGGATATAAAATGTCATCACTTCATCATTTTATCCCATTAGACATTTGTGTCAAACTTAATAATTAGCATAAATAATTAGCGTATGACTTCTTGAGTTATGGCCAAAAACGTGTTTTGTGAGGTAACAGTGACCTTTAACCTCTGACCACCAAACTGTAATCAGTTCATCCTTGAGTCCAAGTGGACATTTGTACCAAATTTGAAGAAATTCCCTCAACATGTTCCTGAGATATCGTGTTCACGAGAACGGGACGGACGGCCTCGGCTGTCGCTGGCGCGGAGGCATAATAAAGTAAAACCGATACAAGACAATGACAGTTAAAACATTTTACAACATAAACACAATATAATAAATGATTAAATAAAATAAATAATGGTCATAAAATATTCTAACCAGAAGAGGTTTTAAGTTTACATTTAAAAATATCAACACGAATACTGGAACGGTCTTCACAGAACGTTAAGTACTGAATTTATATCTCTAAAGTTGGAGACTCTTTTATCTGGGTCTAGTTTTGTTTGGAGGGATATAAAGCTGCTGCAGGCCCTTTTGGCAGCAAGTAAAAAATCGATCACTCTTAACTGGCTAAATCCGGTTAACAGTCCACTTACATTAGAAGAGTAGCACAAAATTATTTTTGACATATTTAAAATGGAAAAGTTGACGTACTCTTTGAGAATCCAAAAAGACAAATTTCATCAAATTTGGAATAAATGTACTGAATTTATAACTCCAACGTGAGCAGACTTTATATGACTGTACCAATGTTTTATGCTCCTTTCCTCTTGTTGAATAGCAGAATATTAAACCCTCTTGTTTCTAATGTATATAGTTTAGTTCCTAACAGAGTGTGAAATGAGCATATGTAGGAAAGTTAAACAGGTAATTTGGTGACAGAGTGAAGTAGAAGTATGTGTTTGTTGAATATATGTGGTCATATGGGTGAATACAGATATGTATGTGTGTAGATATATAACACCTGTATATGCAGGACTGCATATAAATGTTTATATACAGTTTGTCTTTTCTGAATAAAAGTTAAAAAGAATAAAAGAATGATATCAACATTTTTAGCTGCTCTCAGCTCAAAACATCAAAACTAAAAGCTGCCTCAGCAAAATGCAATAATCCAACAACACTAAACTAAAAACACATTTTAAAAAGCAGTCTGGTTATCATGAGAGAACATGCGTGATGCTGTTGCTTATTAGCTGAACAGAAAGACTCCAGCTGAAAGAGTTAATATGAGAAGTGGTTCAGTAGAGAGCTGACGCAAATATGACAGCTGTGAATTTCAAATGAACCAAGGCACTGTCCAAAAAAATTACCCCCTCAACATGCCATTACACTTAGGGGTCAATTGTCAAGAAAAGAAGACATCTGAAAAGTATTATTGTATGTAGCGACACGGCTGACTTGACCTCGACGTCTAAAAAGAGGCCTTTAAACAGGAATGGATGTACAGTAGCTCAAGGCAGGGGGGTAACCATTGTCTGATGCGGCATCTATTCCATGTTTGGTGCATTGAAGCAGTTAGTCTAATGCATTCGATTGGGAGACTGGATGAGGGCATTGTGCAGCCACATAAAAGGGGTCAGCAGTAGCCTAAGGGTTAAAGAAATGTTTTGACAGGGAGGGCTATCGCTTGAGTCTCCATAGTGGTCAGGAAAACGTGAGTAAGAAGTGAGTAATGCCTCTCTTTCCCAAAAAAACAAGTGTAGAGGGGCTCTTAAGCTTGAAATAATCTATATTTTTGATACTAACGTTGAATCAAATAACTGCAATGTGGAATGACACTCTGCAGCTGTGATGTTGTTTAGCTTATTAGCCTCTTTTAGCTTATTGTTAAAGTACACAAAAAGACTGAACAGTCAGCAAATGGCAGATATTTTTCTCAGAAGTTGATTGAGAGAAAATTAGAGCTAAAACAGACTAAATATTGACTTAGGCGGACACAAACACGACTCCAAATGAATGATAATTGTTGCTCTGTTAGTGCTGAATGAGTAAACAGGCGACTGTTTGCTGCTAGCACGTTAGCATAACTGTTAGCTTGTTGTTAGTCTTTAATGTGTTTTTAAAAACTGAAACCTGGAAAACACAGTTCTCTTCATGAGAAGCCGTACAAATGCATATGATACACAAGAGAGATTTTAAGCCATACTAACATAGAAAAAGATGGATTTTTTAAAAAGTAAATAATAATAATACTAAGAAAAAACAAAAAAACTTTGTCATTAAGCAAATTGGTGTCTCTATAGAGGGTTTGTCTGTATTCTGTTGCTATAATCAAGAGGAATTAATTAGTAAATAGGTCATTAGAAGTAAAGGTGGTTGTAGTTGTTGTATTTATCAATATTTCAGTTTCTAGTCTGGTTGAAGTGATTTATAAAAAAGGTGACCGTATATAGAATTTACCCTTGTGTCCTTTTAATGAAATTATTATTAATTATTATTGATAATGAATGACAATATAGTAAAACACAGTTGTAATAATATAAAATATGTCTACATAGGAGCAGTTATAATCACTGACAGATACTGTACATTTATAAACACCTAAATATGTTCTAATATATGCTTATATGTTATATATATGTTTATAATACGCATTATAGCGTGTTATAAACCATATATTAAACGTTTATGTTGTGCTTACTAATACTAAATAGGAGAACTTAAGTAAAGTGTTACCCAGTGACTTTAAAGATGCAAATCATACACACATATTGCATTGTTATTGCTGACATGTTGGCAAACAGAAGCCAATTTATACATCCAACTAACATGGAGAAAAAGTAGCAATAATTTGGAGTTGTGGTCACCAAATAAATATATGTATTCACCCTCCAACAAACTCCGAAGGACAATATTTATCTTGCTATGTGTTTGACTTTCTTCACCAGCTAGTTGTAGTCGTGCACAATGAGTTTATCTGAGGTTTATTTTCACTGCTAACGGACCCGCTCGGACTGATGAGAGCAGCTCATAGCGAATCATTGACCATAAAACCAGAACAACAAGCTACTGTAAAAGAGCCGAAAAAAGGTATGTAGGGCTGCTGCAGAGTTGGATGATTTCTCTGAGGGTTTGCCACTAATAAATTTCATTTATTATGATAATATTATGATAGTTTTTCTTTGCATATTTGCTTTAATGGTACAAATTAATTGGTGATTGGGTGGTGATGGTGGTGATGCTTTAAATGCTGTTTAAGGGGCTTTCCAAAAACGACAAGAAGAAGAACTCTAGATAAAATATAAAATGCTGCAATTGTGCAATGTAATACTGATAAATTTACTCTTAAACTATTAATATAAGTATTGACCTGCAGTATCTTGTACGGTTTAAGTCCAATTTGAACGTTCAGCAGGGTGAAGCTGAGAGAGAGACATGTGATTAGCTGAATCATTCCTTAAATAAATACATCTGTAATAAATAGCTCTTCATCAAAGACTGAGTTTGACTGTTTTGCTGCAGATCCAGATTAGAGACAGAAAACGACAGAATGGAAACAGCATTTCAGTGAGTTAGAACCTTTGCAACATCAAGGACGCATAAAAAAGAGCTGTGTGCTAAAAATATCTCGACCAGGGACTATTTATAGACTGAAAGCAGAGAGGGATGCATAAAATTTCCATGTTTACCAGATAAATTAAAACCTTCTCAAACGCTGACCTGAATTAGCTGAGTGACTTAGTGAATTTGAGTGTATTTGGTTTTTCTGGATATTTCTCCATCAGATACACTACAGTGGTTTTTTGTCAAAGAAGGCTCGGTGACTTTGACCATTTCATCAAATCACTGTATTTGTAATTTAGTTTTATTCATTGTTGTTTTAGCCTCTGTGCATATTCAGAATGAGCAAATCTGTCTTTTATGAATTATGAGTCTTCTTGGTGTTTAGACAGTGTGACAGATGTTATTGCAGATACGGTTGTATATGTGTTTTGTTTTACACATCCCCCTGCCACATTTACTGGCCATGTGTTTTCAGGTTTGTACATACAAAGAGCATAAAATACTCATTACCCCCCAAAACCACCTACTGTAACAGCACTTTGCAGGTGCCGCACCTCCAGGTGGTGGGCCACTGCATCAGACTAAAGCTGAGCATTAAAATAGAGTCAGGGAAATGGACTAAATACGTAGAATATCTCTTTTTTGAAAGGGGACATAAGATGCTTTTTGTGATTTTTACTTATCTTAAACTGTTATGATGTCAGATGTCTGTGTTGAATGTGGTCAAAGATCCAAAACTTGAGGTGAATGTATGTAAAAATACTCCCTGCAGGTCAAAAGCCAGGGCTTCAGCCTGCTCTGAACACTTTGTTTACAAAGTTACCTCTACTTCCTCCTCGAACTGACATCAGATTGTTTGTGCATGCCTACAAACGGCGTCCGTTCAGTAGCATTTGTTGCTAAGGTTGCATATTTCGGATCGGATTTTAAACATCAAACATGTACGGTTGTATTTGAGAAGTTTCTATTTTGAGTAAAAAACAAGAAAAAGAAGTGAAATCCTGATACTACTGTTTGTTTATGTAGCCTCCAGAGCCGCTGTAAGTTAGCTGAGGGGCAGCTTCCTGAAAATTGACCAATCAGAACACAGTGGGCTCATCGGGAGGCGGGCCTTAAAGAGACAGGAGCTAAAACGGCCTGTTTCAAACAGAGGCTGAACTGAGGGGCTGCATAAAGGGCCAATATAAAATAAATAAGGAGTTTTTTGAATTGTAAATCATGCAAAGATATTCCAGTAGAGCTCCAGAATATAAATATAGACCTTGAAATGTGCATAAATATTCAAAATGTAATAGCATAATCTAAAGGAGTTGTAGCAGTAGTACATAAACTAAGACATTAAAGGTAAAAACTCAAGAAAAAAATAGGTTTCAGATTAACACAGACATACTCTGTCTGAAAGTGACAAAAATACGTAACAAAAGTCATTTGGGTTGTTTATTCTTCTGGTGTACCAGCTTGATGTATAAATACCTACAAATTTCCTGCACTACTCATCTCCCAGTGCGAGTTGTACAATGCAGTCACAAGACTGGCTCGCCAGTATATCAGCAGGATGTGATTTGGGGGGAGAAGTATGTATTCATTAAATACCCAGGGGGCAAAAATCTCAGTGAGGCCCTGTCCTAATTCATTCTAACATCAATGCCAGAGGCTGAACTGCTGCCTTGATTATACCAATTTACCCTCCCTCCCACCCAAAAGGAAGACATGTAATTACACTATTTACACTGGAGTGCTTTCCTCTCTGAAAGGACCCCAAGTAAGCACACGCCAGCTTCGTTTTTATCGTGCGCTGGAGTCATTGTGATTGAAAAGTGCAATAAATGTCCGAGAGTTTGTCTTTGTGGCAGTCATGGAGGGAAACATTAACAGCTCTCATAGTACATTAAAGGCTGTAATAATAATGTCTCTTATGTGGACTGAATAATGTTATATAATGGGAGAGCAGTGGTCAGCGTAAGTTTGATTGTTACATCATAAAACATAGATGATTCAGACCAATTTCTTTAGCGTGTATAACAAGAGTCATAGCTTAATTCTTTACATGTAATATTTATTGCATGTTCTCTCTCTGTCTGACTTCATGATATGATTCAGAACATCTAAATATAGATGAAACTAATTGAGAGACTTTGTTAGAGTGCATTTTGTGGAACTTACCCCTTATGTCATATCTTTAACAACTTTGTCTCTCTGATCAACTATTCCTAGAGTGTATAAAGCTCTTCTGTCATGTCCACCTCTGTGCCTGAACCAGATAAATCTAGGACAAGATAGGAGAGAGATTTGGGAATAAATCTGGACGTGAAGTTATGGAGCGACCTGCGCAGAGACGGGGTTACATCTACTCTGAATTCGCAAGGTTATTCAGTTAAACATTTTACATCACCTCTCTGCTTTAGATGTGGCTTGGATGAAGGTAAATTCCTACAGTTCCACCTGGTTTTGCCCTAGAATATAAATACATTTTGGCAGAGTGTATGCAGTATTTTATCACACATCCATGGGATTAATTTCCCAGTGGAACCTGACATTTTCCTGCTGGGTAACTTCACCAGCTTGCTTGTCATGGCAATGCTGTTAAAGGACGGGTTTATAATTTTTTTAAGTTTGTCTTAAAACGACACTCAAGTGTCCAAATGAACATTGAAATAGGTTTTTCTTGCCATAATCATTCCTCCTGTTCATACTGGCCATTTGAAGATATCGTCATAATGCACTTACAATGTTAGTAAACAGGGCCAAAATCCACAGTCCTCCCACTTGGTTAATGTGTGTCCAATATACACTCCACCGTGTTGTTTGCAGTTAAGTGCTGAGCAGGTTGTGTACAGTGGGTTTTTAGAACTTTTTCCTCTGAAAACAGCTTAAAAACGTTGCTATGAGAGCGCTGAGAGTGAACCAAAACAGTGAAGTTGCAGCTAAACAATGAGCTGAAACTTGCTGTAAAGCTCCGTAAAGCCGAGGGGAGCTGATAATTCTCTGTAGGTCCATCACTACGAGCCACGACCAACCCATTACTGATTGTCATTTCATACATGTTATTATAAAAACATTGATTAGAGCCACTTTGAGAACACATATGTTCTTTGTATATGTAATATGTAATTTGACAACACATATGCGGCTCAAAGAAATGAGCTGCGAATACAGAAAACACAAGCAAACAGAGAAACGCTGTAAGTCGTACAGAACATAAGTTTTATCAGAGTCACAATAAGCAGAAGTTAACTACTTGTCAGTGATACTACATGGCTGCTTTTAAACCTCAAGACTCAGAATGCCTTGGATTTTTAAGTGCATGACGTATGGTTGGCTTTTTATTGATTCATTGATTGACTGTATTATCTTACATTGTTTTTGTTTTTCTTAGTGGATAGGATCTTAGAATGTGTTAGTGTTATTGTTGTTGTGGGAATATGTTTGTTGTGAGCTGTTTTGCACTTGTGTATCTTTTGTTATTGTGCATCTCATCTGGGGATTAATAAAGTTTTATCGTTAATGTAACACCGGTGCTTGCTGCTATGAAAATATAAAGCGTCGTGTGAAAAAGGAACCATTAGTTTGGCCTCCAGAGTTGAGCAGTTTTTGGCGTTTTTCTATTTCCTTGTGTTATCTGTATTTGCAGTGTGTTTCTTAATGCTGATGTTGTCAAATTGGTCAATATGTTCTTCAATTTGCATGTTATAGTGTTTTTTACTCTTATAAATATGAGTTATGTTTTATCATAGTGGTGAAAATGTTTTTCTTTGCTTGTCTTTTGTCTATTTGCTTGTGTTGTCCTAAGCTGCAGTATGTTGAGCTTTCTCAGCTATAGTTTTGTCAGTTTGTCATCTAAATCATGAGGTGTAAAGTAAAATGTGCACTTAATTTTGAGTTACTATCCATTTTATTCTACACCAGTACATTTCAGAGGAAAATATTGTACTTTTTACTTCACTGTATTTATTTTATTTTACAGCTAGCAATCATTGTTATGCAGTAATACATACTGTATGAATGAATTTGTATTTTTGAAAAGAGATGCCCTGCCCACATGGGCTTACAAAACACTGCTTACATTACCTACAGAGTCAAGAACATAACAAAAGGAAAGCAAGTCAATACATGGTATTTTATACACCTTTATTAAACACATAAAATCAGATATAAACTTAACAAATTAAACATTTGTTTAAGCAATGCCAACGACCTTGTATGTAAACATGCTCAAAATATATATAATCTGCATGAGTCCTGACTTTTAATACTCACTTGTTTTTTTGTGGGTCTTTTTTCATGTAATAGAGTATTTTAGACTGTGGCTTTGTGTCACTATTTAGATCCTTTACATCTGAATGTCTATTATGAATGAAACACTTAATTTCACTCCCGAGTTGATGAATGACTGAATGACTGAATGAAAACTACCACTGTGTTTAGTTTAGTGAGAACAAAACTGACCTCTGTTGGTAATTGTTACATTTGTACTCGGGCCAGTTGTTACCACTGTGTATATATATCAATAGAAAATGAGGTCTGAGAATAGAGACCTTTCAGTGTTGTGGGCTCATGATGTTGTGTAAATAAATGAGTCCTTTATTCGTCCCTGGGGACACATAGAAGAGGTTGACCTATAGAAACAGCATCGCCATGGGTATATTTGAAGGCTTCTAGTGAGATATTCAATATTCAAGACATGACACAGTTACTCTTTACAAAATAATTAACAGCACAAAGAAGCCACTACAAGGATTTATTACAAAACGCGCCTAATTTTAAAAGTAAAATAACTAATTTAGGATTTCACACACAGATCAATGTATCTAAAAATAACACATCTTCTAAGCAACTCAAGACTACAGCAATTATTTTCATTATTGATTAATCTGATGATTATTTTCTTGATTAATCAATTTATTATTTGGCCAATAAAACCTCAGAAAACAGTGAAACTCTACTCAAGACATTTAAAGCAAGAACAAACCTTTTTCTATATCAATTAAATTTGTGTATTTTTCAAATAAGACCATTTCAGTTCTTTTTTTGACAAAATAGAAAACACCTTTACAGTCTGGATCTTTTCTCGTCAAGGTATATGTTCAATTCCTCTCAAAATAGACATATTGATAGAGAAAAGAAAGTCATATGTGGTGAGAAGTACCATGTGACTCTACCCTTTTCCTCTTTTCTACAGTATCTCTCCTTTCAGTTAGCGTGGCTCGATGGAGACACAGAAAAATAATTTTAAAAAACAACAATCTGGAGTCAGGTGATAAATTCAGATGATGCAAGACTGCAGGAGGAAAATGAATGAAGAACTCCATCTACTGGACAAATACTGAGAAACACATTCATGTTGCCACACAAGGCCATTAAATAAACAAAGTGTAAATAACTAGATTGAAATCTGTAACAGAAATCAGTTCAAGTACAAACTTATGAACAAACAAAAGGTACAAAAATATAAAATAACAATGTGAATAGCCACATATGGGTAAAATATTTTAGCATTGTTTTCAGACTTTTTAATTTGGAATCTATTCTGTGTTGTTGAAGTTGGACTAGATGGTTCTTCATGTCAATAGTATCAATTAAATCTAAAAACAAATCAGGTAACTTGATTGACAGTCTGGTTGTTACTTCTCAGGAAACCTAAAGGACAGTCCAAAGGATAGTGATGTAATCAAGGGGAAAAAAGAAACAAATGCTAATTCCCCTCAAGAAAAAATGTAAAAACATACATGTAAACAAGGTAGGACCAAAGATAAAAGGCTTTCATTAGTTACATGCTGTAACAAACTTGCTTGTGACACAGGGGGAGTCCACGCAAGAATATACTTAAAACAAATGTAATTTATTAAAACTAAGATTAAGACAAAACAATCAATAATAAGGTGTTTAGAACAAACCAAAAGAAGATGATGCAGGGTGGATGTCAGCAAGAGAGAGACAGTGAGCACATGAGCCAGCTTTTATAGCCTGGCAGGCTCAGGTGAACCACATTACACCGATGACCCTCGACTGTCAGCCAGTTGCCAGAAGGTAGCCTCCGAGACAATGGGAGAGGCGTCACAATGTCTGCTTCACGAGACATAAAAACAAACAACCACTTCGACCTTGGTAAATTTGCATGATTTAAAGCAGGAGACATGGCCTTATTCTGACCTTTTTATACTTCAGATTAAATTTTTTAGATTAGATTCCACCTTGTCTTTGCACACAGTATGTACCAGTACAACAAAATGCATTTAGAATCTAACCAGTGCAAACAGTGGCAAGTGCATATGTGATTAGATGAGTAAATGTACAGAATGAGCAGTATGTGCAGAATATTCAGGATGAACAGCACATCAGTGGTAGCAAATCAGAAGGGATGTGAATGTGATATGAATAGAAACCAATTAACAAGTACAGTGAAAGCATGTACAGCATTAATAGCAGCTGAACATACTGGATGAACAGAGTCAGTACAGTTAATTGACTTCTGTGAATGTCGCTAAGTTTACCATCAATACTAGTTTAGTTTTACTTGATGTGTATGTGTGTTACTAGTAGTATGTACATGTATAATCATGTGCATCTAAGTATGCAAAAATGGATCCGTGAATGTACAGTGGTGTTTCTAATTTATTTATTCATGTAAGTTCTATTTATAGCCTGTTCTTATCTAGCACATTTCAGGAAGCTGCACATTCAATGTCTTTGTACTGCCGTATAATGACAAGAAAGGCATTCTGTTACTCTAGGAAGTAGCTATGCCATTTATAGTGTGCAATAAATAGACTGAACAGTATGTACAGTAGTTATATCGTGTAGTATAATCAGCAAGCAATTACATAGTGTACAGTGTAGAGCTTAGCATGATTTTGGCTGTTAGCTAGCTTGTTGTTGGCTAATGGTGTAAGACATAGGTGTATGCTTTGAATGTCAAAATGAAGTATCTTTTTATCTTTTTTATTTATTTACAATAACTCAAACAAAACTACAACAAGAAAAAAACAATAAAAATAAAAAATAAAAATTAAGTATCTGAAAGGATTGTTTGATTATTTGGTGGCTCAGGCAGTATATCTAGTTAGTTTAGGATGCTAGTTATCTTAATGTGCCAGTTAGCTTAACAGGTTGTTTGTGCTTGGTTCATTTGGTGGCTCAGGCAGCATGTTAGCTAACATATTATTAGAATGCTAGTTAGCTTGATGTGATGTGGTAGACGGGATGCTTTGTTGCATGCTAAGGTGAGTTAGCTGAGGGTGATTGGCTGTTGCTTGGTGGTTGAGCAACATGCTGGTGGTGGTAGCAACATGCTTGTTAGCTTGACATGGTGTTAGCTGCTAGTAGTTGGTTAACATGCTGTAAGCTGATGATGTTAGCTGGTGATATTGTCGACAAAAGTTAATATAACCTGCTGGAGGGGTTTGTGTTGAGGGTGCAGGTAAAGACTTCTGGGACACCCGAACACACTGTTGAGCTTTCTTGCTGTCATTGGCCCAATGCAACAAAACACCGAGGGTGCCCACCTGTTGACCTGACAAACACTTTCTTTTCTCTTGTAATTCAATTCAATTTAGAGATTTCTCATACCAAAGGGGTGGCTAACTATGGCTAATGGTAAGACCAGTGGAACCAGTTATTCGATGATGGTGGTTGGATAACTGAGTGGACCATGGCTTTCAGATAAGGTTGACTATCAACCAGTGGGGCCAGCCACTGTAGTTTAACCTAAGCTGATACACTGTAGATATAAAGCTGGATCAAGCGACTGAGTATGTGCTCTTTTCTTGGATAAGAGTAGGTTTAAAGGATGCTTTAGGTCAGAGAATGGTGTTAAAGATTTTGATAGTCTAGTGGAGCTATAAGCAGGGATGATGGCTGGAACACTGAGTGGGCCATGGCATTAAGATGATACTGCCTATCAAGCCATGACAGTTTACCCTAAGCAGATGCAGTGTAGATATAAGGCCAGGTCAAGAGATGAGTATCTGCTCTTTGCTTGGCTCAGAGTAGGATTAAAAGGCAGTTTAAAGCTTGTTTTGGTCAGACCTAGAATAGTGTCACCTGCCAGAGGCCTCACCCTGGAATGCTCACCCAACTTCAGTCCTGTTGTACTGTGTACTGATAACTGACATCGTTCAATATAGATAAGACTGCAAGATTAGGCAATGAGTCCTATCTATCAGCAGCGGTCGTGTAAAAATGAGCAGTGCAAAAGCTAGATGTGATGCAAGTCCTCATTGTGTCATCACTGGATAACTGGGTCAACAGGTGGATGGTACTGAGTATCATTCTAAAAGTATTTCCCCAAAACTCAAAAACCAAAGGACTGTTAACACACAAAGCAAGAGACTATGTGTTAGGGAACAAAAAATAGAAGTAAACAGAGGTAAGCAACTGAAATAAAAACATGTACGTGAGTCTATGATTGATATGATATGATTTATTTATGTATTACAGACAAAAACAAAGATCCAAGGGATAAGATGTTAAAGTGAGAACATGGTTCCGTGATGCACAAATCTGTGACCCTGTTCCACAAATAAGTCCTAACCTGACTTCCATAAGCCCCCCCCCCCCCAAAAAAAAATCCCAACAGGATGTGTCCACCTTCAATCCTTAATAAAGAATAACTGCCGTTATGTGTCGCTGGATAACCCACACAATCTTTTTAACATGTTTTTGTACGTCCTACATGTGAAAACAATAACATGGATATGTGAGACTATATACTACAAAAGTAGTGTTCCAAATAAGATTTCTCAGACCTTTTTTTTTTTGGAAAAATATTTCCCCACAAAGATCCATTCAGAGGCTGTTCTTGAGATTTTGATCATATCACATGGCCTTCCTCAGCAGATGAATGTTTACCTGGTTCTCATGGAATTGCAGGAGTTCAAATCTTGATTTTTTCTGAGGACCTTAAGGACTTTAAAAGTTTAAATTAAAAGTTAATTCCTGATACCACCATGGATCTTGTGGTGAGACTATGTAATGAATGTGTAATGATATAATGGTTCCAAGGTCAGAAATGAACCTCCTTCCTCTCTTGTTTAAACTACACAGTGGTAGTGATCTGCAAACACCACTGGATGGCAGCGTTGATTCAGATTTTACATACTTGCCAAGTCCTTCAAATTTATTTAAGTAAAAACACCCTGAAGGCCTGTAAAAGATTAGGTAACATTTTTAGAGATCATTCCAAGCATATCAGTTCATTTGGACTCCTGTGTCTCTGTATGATTTAATGGTCTTGTCCCTTAGTTTGTATCTAAAGAATGAAAGTACTCAATTTATTTTTTATCAGTTTAAGTGCAGACCTGCTTTTATTCATTGTGTTTATAGCACTTATGGGTTGAAGGACAAGCAAACAAGAAGCACAAACAGATTAATACATTCTTTAAAATAAAAATGTATATATATTACATAGAAAGTGGTGTTGGGTAATTTAAAAGCCCATCAGTTTTGTCCCTTTTGTCCCTGGCATGAAGGGTGATTCAGGGTGATGCGTTGGTCATCAATCAATGGGAGAAATGTAATAGTGTCTTACTTTTGTAACAATCATTTTGCAACAGCAGTTACTTTCCTACAACGGCAATGTGTTCATCTTCAAATCAGCTCCTAGACTGATAATTAAAATACATTCAGTTAATTGAATGATCTTTTGTAATGACCCTGTAGTCTCAGATTGCCATGTGTGGGTGTCTTAGCTTCTGTGACTGAAAAATGATGAGCAGAAGAAGAAATCTTAACATTCCAGTATACTAATTGGATGAAGTTAATTGGAAATGCGAGTGGGTGCGACTCTCTGAACACACCTCTGTGTGATCTATTTTAGCTCAGCAATGGTGAAGCAAATCCATTTTTTAACCATGTTTAATTGAGATAAATATCCACACAGTCACTATTTTCTGTTGTGACTCTACTGTACTACTTAAGCTTTATAATGATAAAATATTTTACATGAAAAGTAAACATTCTGTTAAATGTATGTAGATAAATACAGTACATACAGTACACTATTCACCTCCTATGTGGCTCCTGGGACAAAAGTTTGTTTTTGGGCCCCTATTGACCCTCATTATAGTCGTCTAGAGCTGAAGTAATTGGTTGATTAATCGATTAGTCGATTGACAGAAAATTAATTTGCAACAATTTTGATAACTGATTAATCATTTCAGTCATTTTTAAACATGAATGCCAAAAATTCTCTGGTAGCAGAGAGAGACTTGTTTAAGTTACCTGTAAAGCAGTTTAGCTTTGTGGCTATTTTGTATTGATTAATACAGTCTAAACAAATCGATCTAAATAATCTATCATGTTTTACAGTTAATCTGATTGTGATCACGGCTCTCCCATTGGATGACATTATTCAGTCCACATTAGAGCCATTATTACAGTCCTCACATATCCTAATGTAACATGAGAAATGTTAATGTTTCCTACATGAGTGTCACAGAGACAAACTCTGACATTTATTGTGCTTTTCAATCACAAGAAAAACAAAGCTAGCGTGTGTTTAATGGGGGACCTTTAAGAGAGGAAAACACTCCAGTTGGGTGGCAGAGTGCAAACAAGCACATTTACACTGACAGTGAAAGCAGAGATGTTTGGGTTCATCGCGGACGGCAGTCCTCCAATAAGTTACAGTATTCAGTCTAAAAGTATTAGTCTGATTTTGGTTATGAGTTGACACAGGCTTTTCGGGAAAAAACATTAATGTACCTCTTCTGTCCAACCTCTTCAGTCTGGATGTGGATTTAGTGGAGATTTATGAGTAAAATAAAGTAAAATATATTTAATGGAGCAGAGGCTTATGGCTTTTTCTTTCTTCCAAACTTAAAGTTCACAGCTGGAGCAGCTGATAAGAGCACAGAACAGAAAAGACGTTTTGCCGTCTCACCAAAGGTTAGTATATAACCTTTATTTTAATGGCATTTGATGACTATATTTTCAACATATAACCACTTTTATGGGTTCTCCTAGACATATTTCTTGGAATAAAACCACTCAAAAAGTGAAATCTTTTACAGAAATTAGTGGCTTGTCTACATTCGCCTATAACCAGGATTCGTCTATGGGGAGCAGTGAATGAGTGAACGAGGAATGATTTCAGACACAGTCTGAGTCATTGTCAGTGTTATTAGTTGTGCTTCACCTGCTATGGCATGTAAATAATGAAAGAGGTCTATAGTGGTGGTAACAGCAGTAATAATAGTGGCAGTAGTCTCACAGTAAAACATTTAAATCATGCAAAAATTAAACAATGCTCACTTACATTATTGACCAAAAAAAGCATTTGTGTGTCCAATTATCTAATTATCCATTATTAAATTGATGTGAATATGATTCGAAATCCGCAGCAGTGAGTCCAGAATGACACATAAAAAGTACAGCACAGCAATTATAACAATGGTAATTAGTTACATGCCTCCATAAAACTCCACAGCTTTTGTTTCTGTACTGCAGCAATGTGTGGTGGAGAAGAAATGATGTAAAGCGATTGGTAAAGTGAGTCACAGGGAGCCAAACCTGTAGCAAAAGGCTACCAGAGCAGATTAAACTCACCCAGACTGATTACTTCTGAAATAGTCTGGGAACTATTATCATTTTGATTGGCACTTCAGCTGGCCTCTTCATATCACTCCAATTGACACTAAAGAAAGAATTAGCCTCTCCTCATAAAAATTCCTATTAAGTTGATGCAAAGAAAGTATTAAGAGGCACAGAGTAATTTATAGAGATACGGTGAAGACTCATATTAATGTCACAAATACAAACTTCAGAACAAGAACAAACTTAGTAGAGGAGCAGGAACATTTTGATTAAAAAAAAGACTTAGTTAGTCACACAATGTGCTCATGATGATTAAAAAACTGGTTTCAACCTTGGCAGCTCTTCATCGAGGTTCAAACGAAGAGACAATACCTGAGCCTGACCCTTTTATACATCCATTCAGGGGTGTTTCCTCACTGGGTAATTGGGACAACAGGTGTGAGATAATGAGTGTCATTAAGAGATTACTTCCAAGATTTCACAGCCCGCCCAAAAAACAAAAACAAAAACAAAAAACTAACTCCAAAATAACTAATTAAATCATAAACAGAAAATAAGGGGTAAACAATGGTTGCACTTCAAAACCCGACCGGCACAGTGCTGATTTGTGCCAGATGGGTGTGATTTCTGCTCCATTTACATTTGGCACACACTTGCAATTTGTGCAAAGTATAAAGTTTGCTCTCCCTGATAGTTGCATACTGTGTAAGCCATGGTTTAACATGTTGTCCTGAGTGATGTCTGAATATTAATTAGAAATATTATGTTGAACTTCATTCCTTGACCTTGATTGTGTAAAATCATCATTGAATGAAATTAAATAACCAAAAATCACATTTGATATTATGATAGTGTCTTGGTATCTGGGCTCTTTGGGATAATATTCAATAATATTCCAGTAATAATTCAGTGATATTTAATGTATTCCCTTTTTGCAACTCAGAAGCAGAAACATGTGTTGCTTAATGAGATAATATTAGAGTTGCTAAAATGGTATTGTTCCGACTGATATCTGGCTCATCCTGTGATATCTCGTCTTCAACAAGAGCCACTGCCATTGCTGTTTTCAATTTATCATCCATTGTTTATCAGCTGATGAAGATCAGCGTCATATCAGCCGCTTCATGTGCCACCTGCACTCCATTCAAGAGGGTTTCAAGTGGCACGCGGGCACGGCCAAATAGAGCGCAGCTATGGTTATTTACTCAAATGAAAAACATACAATCGAAATGAATGTTTCACAAAAAAAGGGTCTGAAATCAGTTTCAAACTTAATTTAAGCCTGGATATATTGTTGCATCAATTTGAAAATCTAAAGTCTATCTCTGGAGAGGTGTGAGCACAAATGAAAACAACTGAGAAAACAACCTTAGACTCGACACAATCAAAAGAAAAATGATCAGTTTATAAGTAACAGTCGGTGATAACTTTACTGAAAACATATGCAATTTGTTTTTAAAGAAAGAAAACAATTTTAAATAGGAAGTGGCTATTGGTTCCTCCATGTTAATAGTCAGTTTATTGTTGGTACAGAATTAATATGCATGCACATTGGTACTGATTGTGCAAGATCACGTGACCAAATTCAAATGGTTTCAAAATGGAGGAACTTTTTTGTTTGCAGGTGATACACCAATCCTTGCCATGGTTTGGGTTTAGGCACAAAAAGGGGTTAGGGTTAGGGGAAGATCATGGGTTAAAACAGTAAAATGCGGGAAAAATGTCCTGTTTAACGGCACTAAAATGCCTGATGTGATGGTAAAAAATGTCCAGTTAGTGGTCTATAAGAGGTCCGGTGTTGTGTCGAAGTCTGTTCCCCCCTTGAATAATGTCCTGCTCCTGTTAAAAATGTGTTCATGTGCCAATAGAACAAACTACTATCAGCACGGAAAACCAGTCTAGACAAACAGCCTGTGGACTATTGGCACCGAATCCACTTAGTCGGCAAATTACTTCACCGGTTTGGCGGCCGTAGCCGGTGCCTTTTAAATAAGCCAAATGATGACAGAGAACAAATATTTACAGGTAACTTCTTCCAATCAGAAGCCTGAAACATGAAAGCTTTTATACCAACTTCCTGAGACACAAAGGGGACCATAAATGGGGAGTATAAGGAACAAAAACATTTAAACAATAAGGAAAGTTAATAAATTGACAGAAATTAAACTGACGTATGTATTAAGAGGGAGCTATTTGACTGTGTCAAGCATTGTGCAATGTGCATAAAAAAGACATTGTATGAATCTTCAGTATCTGACATGACATTGATAGGAAGAAGATTTTTTTAAAAGCAGTTTGATAAACAATGTCGGCATTGTAACAATTGGTAATTAATGGTTTTACCCATTCCAAACCCTCAGTTTTCAATAAACAATCCAACGCTTTGGCATTGAATAGTCCACATTTTCCCTTTATATTGCATATATTTGTTGAGACAGTCTATCCTTCAGACATGTTTTTGTTCATCCTACTCTATGTACAAAATGTTTTCAGCCCTACACCAGCATTTTTTGTTTCCCTGAATGCATCTAAAGATTTGCCCGCATTGAACACACCACCTGTCATTTTCAGACAATGTTAAATCTCTTTTGAATGTGGCTCAGCTTTTTTCAGTTCAGAAATATCCAGACAGGTAAACACCTGAAGGACGAGCCATGAGGTCATACGGTTATTATAATTTTTACAACATAAGGGCATCTTTGAAGGTTTTTTTTGTTTGAAACACAGGTATTTGTTTCCAAAATGACAGTTTAACCAAGGGCTCTGTTTAAATGTCATGAGGAGGGAGTTTATCTAACTCACAACCTGTCAGCTGTGGGGAAAACATGGATTTCGACGCTAATTCAAAACTACATTGTGCGAGGTGGAGAGAGGAGGGGCTGCACACTG
The DNA here is from genome assembly GCF_910596095.1 of Thunnus maccoyii. Classification (NCBI taxonomy): domain Eukaryota; kingdom Metazoa; phylum Chordata; class Actinopteri; order Scombriformes; family Scombridae; genus Thunnus; species Thunnus maccoyii. The sequence goes on from NC_056543.1 coordinate 6,174,515, forward strand.
GTCCTGCTCTTTCCCAAACAAGTAAACTTACTGACAAACTGTCCTTTTAGGGGAAAAAGGGGGAAGTGAACAGATGTACTGTATTTTTAAAATCTTCAGTGGGATTATGATATGCAACATTAACAACAAACTAACTGTGTTCACTCCTCTCCCCTGCAGCTACGCCACCAAGACTGATCCATAATAATAATCCCCAGCTGGAGAACAAACAACATCTGGGCGTGGAGAGAAGGGAGAGGGTGAAGTCTCAGCAGGGTGGACGGCAGATGGTGACACTGCAGCAGCACTTCTCCAGGTAGCACCTTCACCACACCGACAACCAACCCACACACACTGAGATACTGTAAATTACTCCTCTAGAGCCTGACTGATATATTTATTTACATTTTGTCATTTGGCAGACGCTTTTATCCAAAGTGACTTACAAGCGAGGTAAGACAATAAAGTGTTAGAGGACAGTGAATCAGAGAGAGCCATGTACAAACTCTCAAGTAGCTGATGCAAGCGGGTAGCTCCGGGTCTGAAAAATGAAGCCAATGTGGAATTTAATTAAACCTGCAGTCTGTCTAATGGCCAGCAGGGGGCGACTCCACTCGCTCCAAAAAGAGGAAATGACAATACTTCTCACTTGATTTATTTTCTCAGTAAACACTTTCCTAATGAGTTTATGGTCTCAATCGCTAGTTTCAAGTCTTCTTCAATACAGCATTATGTTCATTTAGTAAATTATGGTCCCATTGAGAGTAAAATAGACGATAAAGCAGTGTATGCTTGAGGGCGTCAACGTTGGTTAGGTAACGTAACCATGATGTAACCCCAGAGTCACAGAGTATAGGCGTTGCCGTCACTATTTAAGTGTGTTTTCAGTTCATGAAAGTTAATTGTAACATTTTGGTCACCTAAAAAAAGTCTTGTTCAGCGTTTGCTTGTACTAAAAGACCCTTTAAGGTGTTGGATGTTAAGTTTTTCCAGTAAGTGCATTTTGTTTTAATGGTTTTAAGCCTGTTTTTCACTAGCGAAAATTAGTATTAGCATTAGCATTATCACAGTTAATCACAGACTGTGCACAGTGCTAACCAAGCTAGAAGCTAGCACTAGGGTCAGCTCCACCCTCTCGTCCAAATATGGTCGCTTCTAGCTCCGAAAATATGAGATGGTGACGGTCAAAATGCGAACGCGGGGCCTCAAAACGGGAGCCAACAAACTAATGGGTGACGTCATGGTGGCCACTTCCATTATTTCTTGTTACAGTCTATGAGCTGATGCCAGACAAGAAGTTTAAAAAAAAAAAAAAAAAATTAAAGTAAGAAACAACTGGAAGTAGACAAGTGCACAAGAAATACCACAGTGCAGCAATCAACAAAGTGCTAAAAGGCTAAGGGGCTCAAGTGTTGAGACATTTCAGGCATTTGTTGAATGCACCAAGTGAGTCAGCAGATCGTGTGGAGCTGCGTAGCTCAGTCCACCATCACGGAACCACAAAAGAGAAGAGTGTGGATTGTGATTTCGTACCAGGCAGTGATGGTATTACCAGACGTCATTCATTTGCTGACCGGAGAGGAAGGGAGGGGACATATGGTCTGATGAGTGACTCACTGTAGGAGGCTGCAGTTTCATTGGTGGCCTTGAAGGAAGGCAAGCGTGATAGATTTGAACTTGATGCAAGCTGCTACCAGGAGCCAGTGGAGGGACATGATACTGATATCAATATTTTGGAATTTGATAAAATCAGATGATGATATGTCAGACAATTTATTACTGTCTTCTTTGGAATACAGGATTTTATTCCAAAAAAGGCAGTTTGCCAAAATGTTGATCTTCATATATTGAAATAAATTCAACAGTTATGAGTGTGTGGCATTTCCACTTTTTGCAACCAACACCTCAGTAGAATAGGTCTGTTTTTTCCCTCAAGTTTATAATAAACATAAAAAACATTAACGATAAGAATCCCTTTAATTTGGTTGTTGAACTGTAAAAAATATATGTACTGCGCACAAAATTTTACAGTTGAAAAATAAACTACTCTTTCTAAATGATATAAAATGTCTTTGGCATTTTTGTACTGTGCTTTTTAGATACATATCAGCACACATACTGTATTCCGATACTGATATATGTGTGATAACATAATACCGGCCAATAATATTGTCCCCAATGTATTGGTGAGACCCTGGAGTTTCCCTTAAACAAACATAATTATTTATGTTTTATGTTTTTTGTGCACTGTCATTTCTCCAGCAGACCTCCATAGTATTGTTGGGGTAATGTAATATAGGAGCTGATTTCCGTATTCAGTGCTGCAAAATGTCCAGTGATCAAGACGGGAACTCACAAAAATTCACATCATTTAGTGTGTTATTGTAGTCAGTTAGGGTGACATGAGGTTTTTTCTGTGAAGTACAATGTTTGAAAAAGTTTCCCCTCCATCACTGCACTTTATATGTTGATATATTCAAAGCCGGTGGCCACAGCTCAATGACAAGCCGTCCAACTGAGCGACAAACATAACGCATAGCACACATCCATCAAAGGCCAAACATCAAATATGTTAAACTACTCGGCCTCTGTGGTGACATCCAACACTTTCATTAACTCGAGAGCCCACCACATGTAGAGATTGTCTGTGAAACAAAAAAATGTACTTGTTTTATTGGAGTGCCCGACACTAAAACTTGATAAGAAGTGTCAACTCTTATTGATCTCCCCTCCCAGCATGTGATAAAGGGAAATAATAACCAAGCATTACGTCCAGCCAACTGTTAGGCTGCTGACGGCCCCCCATGATCGAAGTTCGATCCCATCTGCATAAGCTCAGCGAGGTGTGAGATTAGACCCACAAGGATTTGTGACTGTGAGTTAATTCTCGTCCGCCATGCAGAAGATATTTGAACCGTTGCCCCATATTAAGGAAAATTAGATTTTTTCCCCTCCCCTTTGCTAGTTTGTCACATCACATCCCACCCTCTCTGTGCTATCACCTGCAGAGTACTTTAAAACATCTAAAAACATAACTACGCTTTCAAAAATGTGGAAAATAGTGGTTAAAGTTTCCATTAAATAGCTTGTTTTGTGTAAATTACCTCATTCTACTGAGGTCGGTTTAATCATACATGTAGCATCTCATCCAATGCAGCTTTTAGTGGTGCAGGTGAAGCTCTGGATATTTTAGAGAACAACTTTATTACTAAAAACTTAAAACTGACTACTCAGTTTTTTAATACTTTCCACATGAAAAGATCTGGATGGTTTCAATTTGATTCTCTGTTGGTTGATTACTGCTTTTTATACCGTTAACAAACACCGAATGATCTCAGAGTAATTTGTTAATGCACCATTTGAGATCTTCTTTTTTTTTTTAAAAATCTTCATCTTTTTTCTTAATTTCTTTCTCATCATTCAACACATTTGTTTTTACAAGCATTAAAACAATGTTCATCTCTTTCTCAAACAAAAAGAAAATAATAATTTTTTTAAGATGCTTTCTTTTAAGCATCTACACTAAGATTTAAACTGCTTCCTCTATTTGTGTATATTACATACATACATAGAGAGTATGTACATACATGTCTTTATGTGCATTATATCACTAAACAATGAATTAGAATACTGTACTTTCTGTGGGGAATGTCAAATACACTTCCAAATACTGTTTTATGTGTTCCTAAATAAATTTAAAAAAAACATAAACCTGCATGAACTGATTTTTTGGCCATTAGTTTTCAGCAGAAACAAATAGTGAACACAACATGACATATAATCACCTTTTAAGTTGTTGGAACTTGTTAGCGAACAGTTGCTTATTTCCACATTCAGCAACATTATTATTTATTTTGAGTTGTGTTTCTGTCCACCTGGTGAATGTAAATCCAATATTCACTCTGTTTTAGCTCCGTTTTTGTTCTCCACCACCTCCTGAGAGAAATATCTGGCTCTTTAGCTGCTAAATGCTCCACTATGTTCACCAGCTAGTCTACAGCTAACTGTGTCAGTTTGCAGTTTGGTGCTAAGTAGATAGTGTACAGTAGGTTTTTAGAGCATTTTCTCTGAAAAAATCTGCCTGCTGCGGCTGAAAACGACACTATGAAAGTGCTGAGAGGGAACCAGAACAGTAAAGTTGCAGCCAGACAGCTAAACAATGAGCTGAAAAAAACATATACACAAAAATAAGAGGTCCCAAATAATATAAAAAGAAGAATTTTACAATAGAAGGAAAATGCAAAATATAAAATAAAATATATTCTGATGAGAGGAGCAGCTACAGATTAAAATGTTCAATATTAAATATTAAATAGAGGAGAATGAGATGAATGCACAGGGTATTGACCAGGAGTAAACAGTGCATGCACAATAAGACTGTGTCATCCACATAAAAATGAATATTAGAAGTCTGTGTAGGAGTGATAATATTGTAGCACAATATTTAGTATATTTACAGATGGATTATATGTGGACAGCCAAAACTACCTTTGTTTTAGAAACACACTTTGTGTAACATTGTTATGAAGCGGCTGCTGTGGGATCCAGTACTTCAACTCTGATAATGACTAGGGCTGCAACTAACGATTATTGTCATTATTGATTAACCTGTCGATTATTTTCTTGATATACTCGTTTGATAAGAGATCAGAAAACAGTGAAAAATGTCCACCACAATATCCTAGAGCACAAGGTGTCGTCATTAAATGTGTTGTTATGTTCAATAAACAGTCCAGAACCTGTACATATTCAATTTACTATCATGTAAGACCAAGTAGACCAGCAAATTCTCACATTATAGAACCCGGAACCATCAAATTTTGGGCATTTTAATTTAATTTCAATTAATTTTCTTTTGATTGACTAATCGATTCATCAACCAATGCAAAGTGCCTCTCTTTTACTACTCAATATTTAAATAAGTCTAAATGCATCAGTGTGTTGTAGACACACAGATGAAAAGCAGCGAGGTGCTTCCCCACACAGCTCGGGCTCGCTTCAGTTTTCAGTGAAATGGGGAAAGAGGTCACGTTAGTGGTGGAGTGTGAAACTAGGCCATTCATTCATACATTGTTGGACACGATGAGCTGCTTTGAAAAGTGTAGCCTGTGGTTAAATGTCACAGAGCAGCAGAAACCCCTCTGGTAAGAAGGAAGGGTCATTTCCATTTAAGACAAATATCTATGCACGCTTACTGGAGCATCATATACATACTGTAAACACATTCATGGGTGCACAAATGTGTATACATATGATAGTAAAGTGTGTATGTAATGAAGAACATAGGGTTAAAATATATATATTATATTTGATTTATCAGTTGGTGTTTGTAAACGCATAGCATTCAAAGTTGGTCCCTCCTCCCTGGCTAACACAGAGAGAGCAGCAGTGGTCAAGTGAGCTAGAGTGTGAATGAAGAGAGCGAGTGGCGCTGGCAAGAACAAAGCCATAAATCAGATAAATAAAATGTTATTTTATGATTGTTTTGCAGTGGTTTTGTTCTAAAGCACAAATAAACACTCCCACACCTCCACACCTCAGCACAACCCTGCAGGAAGGTGCAGCACTGCTGGATTTCATGTGAATTCAGAGCTTCATCCTGTCCTCTGTGGCCTCTCTGCTCTCTGCGTGTGTGTATCTCAGCCCCGCCCTCGGTCAAGCAGACACACAGACCTGCAGCTCTTTATACATCCATGACACAGAGACAGAGAGCAGAGCGGAGCAGAGGAGAGACACGGAGACAGTGATGTAACCTGGTCACTACGCTACGAGTCCCGACCTCACATCCTGCACGCTCTTATTAGCTGGAGGCTACATACACACTGCCCAGAGGTTGACACCCAGAAACCTCCCGAACACAGCAAAATAATAAGAAAATATGAAAATACAGGCAAAGGGCAGAGTCTCTTATTATTTTTTTTTATTTAGGGATTATTTTTGTTTGAGTATATGCATTGTTTTTAAGGAAAATCCTGCATAGTATACCTTTATGAGTAACCTAAGCCAGTCTCATAATATCTCTCCCTTACTCACTCATTCACTACCGTTAATATAGTGTCTCTGTCTGTCCTGCACTGTGTAGATGTATATAGATTTTATTTTTTAATTGTTAACTATATAACTATATACAGTTTTTATTATGTCAATATCCAAGCACATAGTCCACCTCCACTACACAGAATCTTTGTTTTTACTGTCCCTTTCTTACTCTATCATGTTTCTGCTTCCTTTTACTGTTTAATGTTCATGTTTATTTCTTTTCTGTTGACATCTGGACCACAATGAATTCCTTATACTTGCTACTTGGCGAATAAATCTGATTCTTAATAGTTCAAACAATAGTGAGCAGCAATCGAGATTTTCGGACACTTACTAACCATTCAACCAACAGTAACTTTCAGGATTGTTAGCAGAAAGTAGTGTACATATCATGGACACTCCTGCCTCATAACTGTCTGCAAACCACGTCTCTGTTGTGGAACAGTTTTAACTCCGACAGAGGAGATTAAATAAAAATAGATGATGCAACACAGCTAATAAGCTACGGGGCCTAAGACCCCCACTTTTCTTACAGTTGTTTTGGAAAGAAAGACTTTTTGAAGATACAAACACTCATCCTGTTGTGAAGGTTTACCTGAGATACTATAAATCCAAGAAAAAGAGAGTCCTCATCCTTGAAGCTTTTTCTGGAGTAAATGTAAAATACTCTCATTAAAGCAGAACGTAAATTGCACATTTGAGTAGCTTTTCTATCGGTCACACACTCACTCTCCTGTCAGACTCTTGGAAGAGTTCAAAATTATTTTCTCTGGCAATTAACATTTTTCAGACTGTCTCTTTGAGCTCCTCATCATCTGGCTGCTTGACAGATGATTTAATCCTGACTGTTTCTGCAGTAAAGACATCGGAAGATGGTTTGGACTTATTTTCACTCATCATGAATTTATTTCCTCTGTGGCAGAAAAACACGTTACTCCTTGAGAAATTCCTCCGGGTGAAACTGAGCTAAGGAAACACTGTTAGTGCTGACTAACTCTAAAAGACTTATCATAAACAGACAGGAAGAAAGTCACTAACCTAGCAACATTAAGGCTACAAACAACCCATAATGCAACACTCTCTGTTGGAGCCGGTGTTACAGTGGTACTCGCTCCACTCAAAAAGGATCTACCCCACTTTTTCAAGCGTAATTTTGGGATAAAAACATTGTTTTATATTCAGGCCAACATGGTAATTTGTGGTGAATGTGAGTTATGCTACAATTAAAAAAAAAAACCCAATACAATCAGAACAATTTTATCTTTATGCAAAGGTTTTACTGTAGCCAGCACCATAATGGAAAATTTTGCCAAATTCTGTTTCTAACCAGCTGAGAGCAGGGGCACAAATCCAGTGTTCATTGAATGGCACCTTTGAAATGAGGTTGAACACAGACGTCTCTCCTGCCAGATTGCAGTCTGGAGACCGGGATGGCATGGAGAGTCCAAGGCCTTGTTAGGGAACAGCCAGACAGGGTGGGAGCTTGTTTTTTTTTCCTTTTCGGGGAGCACTCAGCTGTGCATTATTTCCCACATGGTCCACAGAGAGTCTAGGAGACCCACTTTCCCTTCAGTGCCCAATCAAAAACACAGAGCGATGACTAACTCTGAACCGCGGATGCCGAGAACCCATGTGGCTCGGCTAACGACCGGCGTCGGTGAGAGTCAGTAGGAAAGCAGCATGGGGTGAGTGATGACTGAGTGGAAAAAGTGCAGGCAATGAATGAATAACATGAATTTCGATAGGAATCAGGTGGACGTGTGAGACTTCATGAGGAGCGAGTGTGATGAGTTTAAACTTTTAAGGAGGACCAGGTCTAATCTAGTGTTGTTGAAAAAAAGCTGCATGATGCATTGTGACAGTTGCACTTAGTGATGCAGAGATGTTCAGGCTCAAGTGCTGTGAGATGTAACTGAAATATGCAGAAATCTCTGGTAAAAACTACCACATCTGACTTGTAAACTCTTTCAGTTTTGGAATGGCACATATGCAATTTACAGTGATAATGTTGGTAGATGTGCAACTCAAAATTCACTGTTTTTTTTTTAACAAATGGATGTTATATACTTATGGTATTTACAGAAGTAAACAAAAGCAGGCCTCTCATTTCTAGCTGACGACTGTGGATTTTGTCAGCTGAAACTTTATATTTTATCAACTTCTAACGCTAAAACACTATGAGCTGGCTGAAAACTGTGTCTCCAGCTGACTTTTGTATGTTTCTGATTTGGTTCAAAACTGGGGGCTACAAAATCAATTACATAATGCTTAGAGACAGAGGTTAAAGCAACATATCCCATGCTAAAAGTCAGCATCCTCACCAGTTAATAATCTATGTACAAGACATGGAAATAAGGAGCAGGATTGTTCATGGATGCACGGTCGTTAGCCCTAATATTATAGTACAGCATTATAAATACAAATGCTATTAGTCATGCTGTTAGTCATTCTAAAATAACTAGATGGTTTGGATGCTTACTGCAGAAAAACATGCTTTAATGTTTGTATTTTTAAACAGTATTCTTCACTTTAACAAGAGAAAAGGATTTTAGGATGAGGAATGACTGATTAATTATGGCTGGAATTTTGGCTGGAGTTGCTGGAGTGTAAAATTTGCCAAACAAAATAACGAGCAGTACAAAGAGAGAGTCCATATCGTTGGTCTAAACTCTGATGTACTCGAACTAGCATCTGTGCTCATACAGGGTGGATGATCCAGTCCTAAACGAGGATTTGTAACTTTGAACAGGGCTGAACAGAGTTACTTAACCTGTAGCCTCAGAAAACAATGTAGTTAGCTGATGATATGCTGCATGGCATTGGAAGTAACCATAGACTGTATATAAATATGGACGTAGTGAGCTGTGACCTATTGGTTTGCATCGGAGCCTGTTTGAAGCTCAGAGTTGCAGCTGATGGTCAGCGCCATCTTTTCCATTTGGAGCCAAGACTTTTTCCTTTTCCTGTTTCCTTTCGCTCTAGCGTCCATCGGTGGCATTGCACTTTAATTTACTGTACTTTCACGTTGGCTTCAGCCTCAAGTCGTGGTAGTTGCTGCTTGAAAGTAACACTAGGTCACAGCTGTAGGTAAGCTAATTAGCCAGGCGCTGTACAATCCATTTCTTACAGTTTTGCTCTTGTGTTGTTGGTTTTGCAAATGCTTAAAAAAGAAACCACCCACTCTTCTAGATTACATGCACATGGCTTCAACATGTGGAGAAATGGTTGCTAAGCTATGATTGAACAACCGCTGTTGCAGAATGGCTTTTAGTGAACGGTCAGGTGGTGGACTGAGTGGCAGTTACTTGTGATTTTCTTAGTTTTTCTTTCCTTTCAGTCGCTGTAACTTAAGTGGTGAAATGAATAATTTTCAGATGAAAATTTAACTTGAGGTGATTGTTGCAGGGGAAAGTGAATGGCAACAAATGACTGATGCAGTCAGTTTGGTGAAGCACAAGTCAAAAAACATGCTGCATTTTAATAATGTACAGAAAATATATTTTCACACAATAATCATATTTTCTAAGTAATAACTGGAGCTTGAAGTTTTTTTGACCTGTTTTCTGTCGCCGCAGAATTATATTTCCTCCTCATTGCATTAGATAAACATGTCATATTTAGTTGAATGAGTGATAATTCACAGATAGTTGAGCCCAATAGGAGAAATTCAGTGGAACAAATCTAAACATGAAGCCACGTTTCATTAAACTTTTTCAAGCATTATCATGTGCCATCATTTAAACTTGCACATTTACGGCATTTGGCTCCATAACAGAGTATCTACTGCAGTAGGTCTTCCACATCATGGCATATTCCATTTGGTGGACATTTTAAGATCCAAAGTACCTCCGTCACTGTACGCGTAGGCTCTTTTAATGCGGGTGGTCCTGATGGGATTCGAACCCCCAACCTTGACACAAGATGACGTGCATTACACATCTGGCCTTATAGTCCGCACATATTCACATCTGATGAGTCAACTTGACTTTTTATGGACTTTGAAGTCAAAGAGTACTTGAGAAGTATCCCTCCTACCACTTCCACTCCCACCACCACCTGCTGGTTTCATTTTGGCTGGGTTTGTTTCAGGTCAGTGGCAGTGACTTGGGGCAGGAATACCAATGGTGTGCTCACAGTCAGCAATGGCTGCACCACACGCATCAAGTGGGAAAAAGCTGCTCTGATGGTGACAGGGCAAAATGTCACTGAACACGACATTATGTGAAGCATACACAGCTCAGACGGAAAACAATTACAAAATCAGAACGCAAGACTACACTAATACAACTAACGTCAGCTCCATTATCATGGCTGTTTTGAAATCTTCATAACAGTGAAGAAACTAAGTTTGGTAGTTGTGATGCACTTTATTGTGAAAAAACAATAGATTATAGTCTATGTATGTTATGTCAGTAATGTTTATTGCCTACATGATTGTTAGGTATTTTTTAAAAATGTGCAGATTTAATTAGGGTCAGATAAGTCAAAGTCAAACATTAAAGCTGCGTTCATCAATATTCGCCCGACTTTGCATGTTTTATTCTCTCTTATCTATTTTATTTGTCAGTCTTTTGTCTGTTGTATCTAGTTCTTATTTTATATTTTATATTGTTTTTGTTACTTTTTATTACATATTAATTAAGTCACTGTTTATATGTATTTAAGGTCCACTGTTGATGTTTTATGTGATCTTTATGAAGGCAGAAACATGTTGGTTTCATAGAATGAATGTTGCTCTTCCTAAAGTTTATTGTTAAAGGTTTTTTCATCATCTGAATCAAGGGTGTAATAATTCAAGGTGTGTTATGCTGAACAGAAGCTTCTTGTAATTAGTGATTTTGACCTATATAGATAAAAATTTACTTTTCTTGAATCGATTAAAATGTCATGCAGCTGAACTCTCCTCCTATATCTATATCTGCCTATAAATGTTACATGTGAAACACAGTATATACTGTGATTAAATATATATAACAGTAATTTACAATTCACCTTCAGCTTTATTCTCCACTCTGTGGGTTTTTTATTGAGTACATTCATCCTTAGAAACCACAGTAAACCACAATTCTTATTTAATGTGATTCTGTTGATCTTGTCTTGAGTTTTTAGGAAAGGTCTTTGTTTACGCATTAAGCTTCTTAACTGTCCTGCACAAGTGTTTGTTCACTTCGAATTCATGTATAGCTGAGTATTTATTACTGGGACATAGAGGTATAATCACATCACCCCCTGCTTGCCTCCCTCCATTGGCTCCCTGTTAAATTTCGCATCGATTTTAAAATCTTATTACTCACTTTTAAGGCCTTAAATGGCCTCGCACCTACATACATCTCTGACTTATTGACCTGGTATGTGCCCTCTCAGCCATTAAGATCTGCAGATGGAGCCCTGCTGGTTACTCCCAGGTCACGGTTGGTGAATAAGGATGATCGGGTTTTTGCTATTAGAGCTCCTCCACTCTCTGCTCGCTGAACTCAGACACACTAATTCAATAGCTTTTTAAATTTCTTCTTAAAACTTTTCTCTTTGTAAAAAAGTCTTTGGAAACGCGTGTTATATACTTTTATTATTTGATCCTATTCATGTCTGCACCTTCTTTTTATCAGCCTTGTCTGGTTTTATTTTCTTTTTGTAAAACACTTTGTAACGCTGTTAAGAAAAGTGCTATATAAATAAAGTTTATTATTATCATTATTATTATAAGTAGTAGTAGTAGTATGTAGGTAAAAGTGTGTTTTTATAATATGTGGATGTCCTTGTGCACAAACAAAAGAATAATGTGGAACAAAACCTGTCGTCAGCTGTCGAACAGGATGTTAACGTTTCACCAGCAAGTTTGCTTTTTCATTCCGTAGATGAAGTGTTTGTCAACAACATTTGTCAAATAATTATCATCCTTAAATTGCTTACTGTTTCCAATCATTACATTTGCTTCACACACCGTAGGTTAGGTCATCTCAGGTCACGTCAGGGGCAGCTAATCCGATTATGATGTCAAATGTTCACGTAGTCACACAAACGGTGTAAAAGATGAAGTGTGAAGATGTTCTATCAAAGTGAAATGTCCCTTTAACACGAAAACTCCATCAACAGGTTTATCAGCTTCACATCCCCTCAGTTCTGAACCTTTGCATCCAATTAGCAAACTTCATTACTGAATCCACTGGGCTGGAAAAATTACGTCGCACTGAAGACATTGTTAGTTTCACCATTCAATGTCTGCCTTGTCATAAACTATTACATAATGGCACAGTCAGTGATCCAAATGTAAACTGGTGTAGCCGCACCACCGTAATTAAAAAACAGAAGACTGGGACCTGCTATCATTCCCAAAGTGACTGGCATGTTGTTTAATATATGAACAAACAAGATAAAGAACTAAAGAGGCCAATAGTATAGAACGTTTCGACTGAATATACCTGTAATATTTACTGTTTGGTGCTTCAAATGATATCAAATGTTTAACTCAAGATTCACTATTCTTCCATTCAGTGGGCTTTGCTCTGACCAGTTTTCCTGTTTTCTTTTTGAACACAGCATGGAGGAGACGGTGCGAACGCTATTACAGAACCAGGACTCACTGGAGGGCCCAAAGGTGGACCCACTGGACCTCATGAAAGCATACAAGGTACCAAAGCTTAAACAGCCTGGGGCAGTGTTGCCAAAAAGTAGCCCAATCACCATAAAAGTCTTAAAAAGTAGATAGATAACATTAGATCAAATGTTAAAAGTGTTTGATATTTTCTTGCAGAACTTTGACTGAATAATAAGTGGAGTAGGCGAAGAAATCTACTCAGTTGTAATGAGCTGAAAAGACATTCAGTTTAACTCAGTTATCATCATTGCATCAAGCTGAGCTGACTGAACCGAGTCACTGTCATCTATCTACTCGGTTGGCTGATTTATTAGACTATAGCGTAACATTTCGTAGGTGGAAACCAACCAAACATTACAAACAGGAGCCAAAAGTATCACAACCCACCCAAAACTATTTTAACCTCCCCAGTTAAATAGGCCCCCGGGCGGCAGGGACCCAGAATGCCCAGAAATTCTGTGTGGCATTTTGTTTGTAGTTAGCTGGAACTGGTTGCACCAGCTGTTTGAAAGTTCAAACTTAGCCTTCTTATAACATGAGTGCTAAGTGGAGATTTACGCATCACTAAATTAAAATGGTTGCACCACACAAACTAGTTCTTAGAGAAGAGTTTTTACTAAATATTCACAGCTGCTAACTGTCAGGTAGAACTGTTGCGTTAGCTAGCTGAATGAACCAACTGATAAAGCTAACGTTAGCTTGCTGATACAACCCGTTTAGACTGAAGAGTGAAGGAGGTAACATGGAATATGATCGACATATCTGACCTGACACTTTATTTTTCACAGAAAAACACACTAAACCTCAAATTACAAAACCAATAGCGTTAGACTAAATGACCAAATGACGCCTGTTGGCTTAGTGTTATCAGATATTTCCCCTCTCACTGTAAACCATGTGTTAGTCGGAGCCCTACTTTTTTGCACCAATGTACAGTAATGAGAAACTATGTGAACAATAGGTTTTTTTTCCACTTGTCATCATCCAAATTGCAGATATAACACATTAGAAAACCCCCGGGGATGATTTACCTTCAAATATACTATTAATCTCACCTTAGAATTGATTTTTAAGACTTTTTCAAATGATGACTTCATGTTTCTAGTCAACTTTCACATTTATAATATTCCCTGTGAAGATTACAGTGTATGTGGCAGGAGTATATATGTTTTCTTGTGTGTCTGAAACATTTATGAAAGAGAGATTCTCTGGAGACTGTACAAACTGACTGCTGGATGCTGACTAGCTGTAATTAAATTGATATTTTGCCATGAAAGTGTATTGTAGGGAATGAAATGGATGCTTACCTCACCATTAGTTAGTATAGTCTTCATTTTTAAGCTTTCTTGAGAGCTTTTTCTTCTTTTTCTTAGCTATTTACATTAAGTTAATGATAAAACATTGCTCATATTACTAAATTCCAATATTATGTTTTACAGTGTAATCTTAGCCAAATATTGTTAAATGTAAAATTTAAAGATCTCCTCCAGAAATGCTTTAGAATATGTAATGATAATTTGTACCTGAGAACAATTTCCTTATTAAAAATTCTACATCTACTCCTTCTCCCTCCCTGAAAAATACAGAATCTATGAAAATGCAAATATTTTTCATTTCAAAAGCTTAACTGTTGAACACAAGATGTCTCCTACTTCACTGTTAAGTTGCATACTGGACCACGACTGGATCCAAACTTATTATGATGTTGCAAATCATGCTTGATGGTACGCCCCTTAAACTTTTAAGATTTTTAAGGATGAATGTACTAAATAAAAACCCACTGAGTGGAGAAAAAAAGCTGAAATTGAACTATAAATTACTGTCATGATATATATATTTATTTTATGACAGTATATACTGTATTTCACATGTTTTGACACAAGATTAATAGGCAGATGTAGATAAAGAAGGAAAAATAAAGCTCAGCTGCCTGAAAGTTTAATTGATTTGAGTGATTCAGATGATTTAAGGTGAGCAGAGAAACTTTCCTCCTTCAGCTGATGAATGTGAGAACAAACTCTGCAGATACATCATTCTGCACAGTGAAGCTCAAACATCCAACTCAAGTCACAAAAAGAGGAAATGTATTTTTTCATTCCATTTACAGAGCTTTGTTAGCTTGTTTAGCTCCATAACACGACCTCTTGACTTTTTACTACATTATAAATTTCACTTCAGTAAATTGATCACTTTGTTAAAGACAAACTATGCAGGATTTTGTCGGTTGCACAGCGTTCAAGGTTGAGACAGAAAAAGACAGAGAGAGAGAGAGAGACAGAGAGAGAGAGTGGTGGTTGAGTGAGCAAGAGAGTGAATGAAGCGGCACTGGTGAAAACAAATCAGTAAATCAGATAACTAAAATAGTTTCACGGCGGTTATGTTCTAAAGCACAAATAAACACACCCACACCCCCGCACAACCCTGCGTGAAGGTGCAGCACGGCTGGATTTTGTGTGAATGCAGAGCTTCATCCTGTCAGCTGTGGCCTCTCTGCTCTGTGTGTGTGTTTCTCAGCTCCGCCCTCGGTCAAGCAGACACACAGACCCGCAGCTCTTTATACATCCATGACACAGAGACAGAGAGCAGAGCGGAGCAGAGGAGAGAAACTGAGACAGCGATGTAACCTTGTCGATACGCTACGAGTCCCGACCTCACATTCTGCGCGCTGTTATTGGCTGGAGGATACTCGCCCACAGCCCAAAGGTTGATGCCCAGAAACGTCCTGAACACAGCAGAAAAGGGTCGAGCAGGGTCTCTGCAGATACCGCCACACACCTCTAGTGGCTCATAATTGATGACTGAGAAGGATTACTTTTATATTAGTCTATACATTGTTTTTTTTTTTTTTAGGAAAATCTTTTAAGGTTTGAGAAACATGTGGTGTGAGTTACAACTACTTCTTTCTTAAAAGGTAGGCAACCTTTCGTCATCACGGCTCCAATAATAACCACTGGCTTAAGGTTAGAGGACGATCATAGTTACTGTTTGTAAGAAACTCTCCTCACTCACGGTTGGAAATGTGACACTCGCAGTCTGAAACAGGAAACAAACTGCAGCCCACTTCTCTTCCTTTGAATCAATCAACTTTTATAGACGTCATCTGAACTGCACCACTTCTCCGGGTCATAATTACTACAACGGCTGGATGGCATCTGTCACTCAAACGTAACTATGTGTCATTTTGGGCAACTGACATCACAACCTATTGTGTAGTTTTTCTTGGGAGGACAGTCTTATAAAAACAAAAATAAATAAATTTTGGATATTTTCTACTTGACAAATGCAGTCTGCTGCAGCCTCATATTAGCTTTAGATAAACTTGGAATACATTTATTCATCACTTATATGCCCCATCACTTATATTAAAGGTGTATTAGGATGGGATCTCTTTGCTGCCAGTATAATTACAACTATTGTTTTAAGCCAGACTTGAAAAACTGTGAACTTCTGCTTTCATATCAAAACTCTTGGTTATTGGAACTTTAAGTTTTATTTATTCCACCAGTGGACCACCATGCAGTCGTGGCAGCATCCTGTGTGTTGTATATCAGGATTTATTTCTGTTATACCTGGAGCACACTATAATATAGAGAATTTTTCTTTCATTTCTTTGTAACTTTGAGGCATGCATCTTTGATCCACTCTCTCTCTGTGTTCCAGGACAAACTCCTGGAGGAAATGTGGAAGCAGCAGGACAGTCTGGAGGGTCCCACAGCCACAGTGGCAGGGATGCCTCCCTCGCCTGAGGCCGGCGGTGGATCGGAGGAAAATACAAAGGACAGCAATCCCCTGCTAGAACGACTCAGAGCCCTGGAGGTAAATTAGATTGCAAGGTCCATTTTTTAACCTTCCCACAACTATTCCCCATTTCAACACCGCTGTTCCTGTTCCCCACGTCCCCTCCTTTCACCTCTGAAATGTCAGATTGATCGATACAGTGAGGGAGCCTGGTTTTATTGTGTATCACTTGCTTACAATAAGCGGTCAGCTGAAGGACAGCACAGGAGGTTGTTTGTTGTAGGACTGAACGATGAAGTACTGATATTTAACTGTAGTACTTTCTGTGTCTTTCTTATTAAGGATGGATTAAAGAAATGACATGGTACTTTGACTTTGAGTGGCTGTCACAGAGATCAATAAACTAATTATCACATTTTTGTTACTCTCGCAGAGGTCAGCAAATTGTGTCCTGCGGGCAAAATTTGGCCCTTTACCAAAATTATTCTGCCCTCCGAGGGAAATCTTAATTTTTTCTTACACTGGCTGTCATTGAAACCTTTGGGCATGTTGCAAACCCTTGTGTTATAGCTTCAAAATTGCTATTTTGGTGTTGTCAGACTGGGTTATGTGGCGTTAAAATGTGAAATTGGTAGCTGAAGGCTAGGTTGTATGAAATCATTAGGGAAATCTACTGTAATATACATAAAACAATTCAAAAACCGCCTACGGTAAATACATAATGAATTCATCAGCTTCTTCACATTATGAAATAAAACGCATTCACGTTTGAATTCAATAGCTCTCAAATGTTGTGTGTCATTCACTGCACCTGAGCCTTTATGGCAGCTTCATTTGAAAATACCAGAGAGATGTGTAGATGACAAACAAGTACAATCAGAGTTTCATCATACCTCTATCCATCTCTGAATATTACAGAAAATGAGAGGCCATCATGTTGAAGAGTGGTCCTAGGGGCAAGCAAACAGCAGAAGACAAAGGAGTTATTCATATCCAGGAGGTGATAATTAAAAAGCTGACAGGGTAGTTAACATTTGGAGTCAGTGTTCCAGTGAATTTAGTACGCCTCTCTGTCACACCTTCTTGCTAAAAAGGTAATAGGACTTCCATCTGTTGAGAGGTCTCAGACAGCCATTACTGATTGCAAAGTTACATCCACTGCAAAGTGCAACCTAAAGGAAAAATCCACCCTGTTGTGCCTGGAAAGAGAAAATTCACCCTTTAACAGTTGAGGATTATTCACAGTTAAATGTTACTTTACTGCTGTTATCATTCATTTTTATAAATTTGGTCATTAATAGCAATTTTGCTTACTTTAAAAAAGGAGTAGGGTCTGTCTAACACAGATCAGTTACATTTTCCATTTAAAAAAACTCAATAGAAAATTTTCTAAAATTGTATTTTCATTTGTCAGATCAATGTATAATTAAAGATTTTGGTGTTTTTTTAAATCCAAAGGCATCGATTCAGGAGTAACTGGACTTGTTGTAAATTCTCTCATTCAAAAGGCTTCTTCAGTTTTGACCATAGACTGTAAAAAAATATGGACGTAGTTACCGTGACGTCACTCGTTGGTTTCTGAAGAGCAGTTTTGAAGCTCAAAGTGAGCCGCTCCGGCCGTCGCCATCTTGGCAGTATGTGACTCTGCCTAACTCCCAGCCATCAAAAATGGGCAAAGAGGCGGGCCGAGTGGCTGAAACAAGCCACATAGCGGCTGGTGGACCTGTCACTCAAAGCAGCCATGTCCTTCATTATGCATAACTTTACGGCTTAATAAAATTTAAACGGGTGAGTTATAAAAAAATTCACCCCCCGTACAGTTGTCATGAAAGGAGAAATTAGCTTTAGAGACCAAAACCGTTTTTTGTACCAGTCTGTAAACATGTTTATTTCTGCTGTAAAGTTGGGCATTTTAACATGAGGGTCTATGGGGATTGACTCGCTTTGGAGCCTCAAGTGGCCGTTCAAGGAACTGTAGTTTTTGGCACTTCCACATTGGCGTCATTTTTCAGCCCCAGAGGTTGCCGCCTGGTTTTGACTGATTGATTGATGAATCATTCACACCTGGACTCACAACTGTCACATGACAGACAAGAGGACTAATGAACCACATGTGACCTCAACAACCCTGAAGGTATAAACGACCCTACAGAGGTTAAGGTCCCCACCAGTTGACCGGCCAATCAGACACAAGCCAAATTTGGCACTTAGAGCTCGCCTTTCAGACAACTCGAAGCATGAATAAAACTAAAAGTACTCAGAGTTTCTGATTGTAACAGTCTACAGGTGGAAAATAAAAACAAAAAACGAGGGGAGAAATTGATTAAATCATCCTCTTACGTAGCTGGAGCTTTCAATACAGCAACATGGCGGTCTCCGTGGAAAAGGAACATCTCTTTATGTAGATATAAAGGTTTCATTCAAAGGTAACGAAAACACAACATTCTTAGTTTCAGGTGATTATACACTAATTAAAACATACTTATGAATATTATATTCCATCTGGTTCTTTAAAAATACAAAAAAAATCATTGTTTCCTTATCAGGAGAGAACTCAGATTTATTTTTAATTATTGTTGGTACTGGTGTTCCTGCAGGTGGTGTTAAATGAGACAGATGTGAAGAGAGATGGTTATTAGATGTCACACCTACTAATCTCTGGAGATGTTGGGGGCGTCATTTAATCAAACACCTGCAGTTGCTGAAACGCAAGCTGTCTGAGAAACACAAACACTGACAAAATTGCTAAATACTGAACTCCTGCAATGACTTATTACAGTTAGAGATTCACACTTCTCTTTCTTTGTATGTTAATGTGCCGTAAATTTTACCAGCTTTAAGTTAGTTGATGTTCATTTGACATCAATAAAACGAAATAAGAGAAAAGGTTAAACACAAATCAGTTTAATATTTCTACATTACATACTTGTTTATTGTTATTTCATTAATGTCCAGGAGCAGTTTTATTTACAGGTGTTACATCTCTTGGTGGACGAGGGCAAACGGAGACAGTAACACAACAACCACAACTGAAACAGAGTCAAAGTAGAGAAACGGAAGAATGACCAATTTATTTGAACTATTTACAATAGTGACAATTACACAAAAGGCTCTTAGAACCCAAACAAAAAGACTTGCTTACTTGCTTCAGTGACTTTAACAAAAAAACCATTAAAGTGGAGGCACCAACCAAGAAAGTGTCTCTAACAGAAGTTACCTATTGTGTGAAAGTGTACAGGTTACCCCACCTTACCTGATGTCTTTTAAGGATAAGGCTGGTGATTTTCTATATTTTTCTTATTGTCAACAAATCTCATGTACAGAACCAAACCGACAACGAACTCATCCTGCTTACAAGTATTGGGTGTGTATCCAAAGGCTGATATATCTTGGGACTTCACTCCTGAGAGTTACAATCTTATCGCTGTTATTAATCTTTGGAGCCGTTTCTAAACAAACTACAGTGTCAACCAGTGCAGATGTGTTACTCATTGATGTGTTTTAATAGTTTCTGGACAACAGTGGAGGTCTACAGCACAGAGGATTAAGATATATCAGACTTTGGATACATGTACAATACTTGTAAGTAGATAAAATTCATTGTTGGTTTGGCTCTGCGCATGAGATTTGTTGACAATAAGAAACCAATCCCACCAAATATCTTTTTTTATTCTTTAACAAGTTTCACTTAACAAACAGCTCATACACAGAAACGTCACATAATGAGAGGCCTTCATTCATACTTCCGTATTCACATCATATAGGATGGATGAGAAAGATTCCCATGTTTATGTCTTGCAAGCGTTCATGTCATGTTGGCATAATGGGAAGAGTTGTTTCCATAGTAACAAGTCAGGAGCGTTACCATACAGTGATTGTGTTAATTGTGTAATTAAAGATAGTCTGACAGTTGGGGGTTAAACGAAAATATAAAAGCAGGTGTGGAAAATACTATCTAAACCATTTCAGTCTATTTTTAGTTTTTATTTGTGTATAATATCAGGTTTAATTACCTCCAACTGTCGAAACTTATGGTTTTGTAGCCATCTTGGCATCTGTTTTGTTGTCACTTCATAGATGTTTCTTTCATAGCTATCAGAAATTCCTGATATCGCTGACTTGAAATTACAGGTCGGAGGTTGAGGTTTTTCCCACTTGGAGAGAGAGAGAGAAACAGAGAGGGAAGTAAATACAAGACAACATACTAGCTTTATGATAGAAGGTCAGTAATGCAGACTTATTCCTGGACAAACACATTGTGACATTTTCAATATTTTTATTTAAATGATTACATGACACATACTGCATGTAATCTGTGTGCTTTAATGTTGCAAAATGTCACAGTAATTGAGTGCAAGCTCCAACTAATTACCTGCCGGCTGAGTTATTGGAAATGATTGGTCGTGATTTCAGTTGATATTTCAGTGATATTTGACTTAGCAGTACTTAAGAAAGCTGCAATAACCACTTTGTCATTAGAGATGGTTGTTTGGGGAGAAGTGTTGGCTTAAATTACATCAATTTTCTTGTCTACTTTGTTGACCCTAGTGGATAAATCCGAGTGTATTTAATGGTTTTCATGCAGTTACGTCTTCATGGTGGCTGCATTTATTTTATTCACATTTGTAATTAAACTTTAACGCTGGACTGGAGGAGCATTACAGGCTTTTCCATTTAGTTTGAAACTACTTTCCAGTCATGGCAGCACACTTGGGTACTTTCCATATAATCTGCCATGAAAAATGAAAAAAAGAAAACTTCTCAGAGAACCACAAATAAGAGCAAGAAGATAAATAATAAAAACAGACTGAGCTCGCTGTGCTTTTTGACTCTCAGCACCTCAACCAGAAAGTAATTTTCAGTGGAATTTGACAGTTAAGCCTACTACACGGATTGATGTGATGCTCTCTGCAGATCAACTGTGCAAAAACAAGGATGAAGGAGCATGGCGGTAAGCACACTGCCAAACATTTCCATCTTAGCGAGTGATTTATTTCTACGTTGAGTGAGTCTCGAGTGGTGAAGAAAAGGGGGGGGGGCAATCCTCAGTGATGTATTACATCCTCTCTATGGTGGACATGAGTTGTTTCCATCAGAACCGAGGTGGAGAGTTCTGCCTTCCCAGACGACCCGAGTTCAGAGATGCTTCATACCTTCCAGTATATCTCTGTTTGTAGGATCCAAAACTTGGTGAAGAGTAACCTTTACTCAACACGTATTTCTTATTCTATATCCACACAGCCCTTCTTTTAGATGGAAGCAAAAAGGGTTTATTGATCCACTTTCCTTTGTACAAAATAAACTTGATGGAAACAAAAAATATTATATTCAAAAAGTCCAAACAATAACCACAAGTCCAACAAATACAAGCGGAAAAACTGTGATTCCCTCTTCTCGTACAACTAACTTCTGAATGAAATAAAACATAATTGTGAGAATTCAGAGCAGACTTGGATTAAACATAATATTTAAACCTGCATTAACTAATTTTTTAGCTGCTTGGAAGCAGCAAAAACAAGTTGTGAACATAGTATCGACATATCATCATCTTTTAAGCTGATATGTTGAACTTGTTAGCAAACAGTTGCTTATTTCCACATCCAGCAGTTACAGAGCAACATTTGGAGTCGAGTTTGTGTCCACCTGGTGAATGTAAGTCCAATATTCCCTCTGTTTTTGTTCTCCACCAACTCCTGAGGGAAATATCTGGCTCTTTATCTGCTAAATGCTCCACTATGTTTCACCAGCTAGTCTACAGCTAACTGTGTCTGTTTGCCATCTGGTACTGAGCAGGTAGTGTACAGTGGTTTTTTTAGAGTTTTTTCTTTGAAAGCAGCTGCCTGCTGTGGCTGAAAACGACGTTATGAGAGCGCTGAGAGTGAACTAAAACATTGAAGTTGCAGCCGGACAGATAAACAACAAGCTGAAACTCGCTATAAAGCTCTATAACACTGAGGGAAGCTGCAGAGTCTCTGTAGATTCATCATTTTGATTGTCGGAGCACTACACTGTTTGATGCCTGTCTTTAACTGTAATGTCCTATGTGGTTGTTTTACTTGTCTGACATTTGCCACACACACTGACAGTCTGTCCTAACAAAAATCCTCCAAGAAAAATCTCTTGTGCAGCTGATGCAAAAATCCCCAAAACATAAGATTTTAATAGAATATTAGTTGACTCCTCATTCAGAGCAGATTCTGTGTAATGTGCTGTGTCACATGTTCATCGATAAAGCTAATTTGTAAAGGCGATGTCCTGTCACATCAATAATAAAAGGTGATGTAGTGTTTGTAATCTCACGTACCGTATAAGACTCAAACACTTAAAGTTCAGACTCATAACTTGGACTTCCCTGACCTTTTACACACACACTGGCTGCAAACCTTCAGGCTGATCTGTGGCCTTTTAAACACAGTCCTAAGATTCAGAACGATCCGTGTGGTTTATACTGACATGTCTCAGGATATTAATCAGAATCAGTTATTGGAGCAGGTTGAAATACTGTGGTGACTATCTTTAGTCAGTTTGAAGATGATATTGAGCTGTGTGAGGTGAGTTCTTTGTTCATCAGGCCTTTTCTGTGATTTTCTGTGAGCCTGTTGTTGAGAAGAGTCGCCCGCAGCACTTAACTGAAAACAAGACAGCTCAGGTAGCTCAGGTCCTTTTAAGATTTACTGGATTAATCATTTCAGTGGAAAGTCACCTCCTGAGTTCACAGAATGGTTTCTCTTCCCTGTTGGGCAAAACCTCTGTCACTAATTGAATTATAGCTGGAGCACCTAAAGTGAGCCTTGCAGACACAGGGAAGGTCTGCAGGGATTAGTTTGGATGCCTGAAATTTAAAGCATCATTCATTTAGAACCGTCTTTCTGCAGAGAACCTGCAAAATCCTGCAGCGCTGCGGGGAGAGAGCCTCATCTGTCTGACTGTCTGTCCGTCCGTCTGTCTGTTTGTTTTCCAGGCGAGACTGTCTCGGAGAGACAACAATAGGATCAAAGGCTCATGATCGTCATATTCCACATTTGGTTTTTCATTTAATCCCATGACCATGTTTGTGTATTTGACTGTCGGCTGAAACATGAGACCTTACCTCTACAGGTTTTGTTAAAGATTCCCTCTAGACATGTAATATATATCAAAAATACTCTGCTTGGAATAATTATATGTGTTTAATCTGTTTTTTCCCCGCCTCACTGAAAATTCCTGAATCTAAGAACATGAGAATATTTTTCATTTAAAAACTGTAAAGTCCATTTTCAGTGTTCGTGCACTGGAGGCTTCAAGTTTCCACAACAAACTTGTACAAGTTGCACACTGGACCAAGAGCACAAATCGTGCTCATAGGTAGTTGTGTTGAACTCAGATTTAAGGTGAAACTTTCCTCTTTCTGCAGATAAATGTGAAAAAACAAACTCTGCCAATACGTTATTCTGCACAGAGAAGAGAACAACATCCAAATGAAGGTACAAGAAGAAAAAGTTTCTGTGTGTGCTTTCCTTCTACAGGCGGAGAACTCGGCTCTGTCCTTGGAAAACGACAACCAGAGGAAGCAGTACGAGCGCTGTCTGGATGAGGTGAGTGTTTCAACAACAAGCACGGAATGTAATCACATGATATACAGAAAATATCATGTTTGCGTTTACTCTATATGTAATTCCACCACAGTCAAGTCAAAGGCAAATATTCACATGGAAATTAATATTTATTTTACTGGCTGTTCAAAATGATTCTTATTCTGTCCCTATACTTTATGTCATCCTTTATTTCCACTCGCAAACAGTCATTTTCATAGTTCCAGCTCTCTCTAAAATTACAAATCGTTGTTTTTACATTTCTGTTTGTTTACAGATTAAACAAACAAGGTGCAACTTGTTAATTATTCATGCTACACTAAACTAAACGTATCCCAGCTCCATAATGCACAGACATGAGATTGATGTTGATATTCCTGTTCCCACAAAGAAAGTGAATGATCGAGACCGTCCTCCCAAGAAAAATCAGTTGTTTCAGTAAGTGCCCCAAAATTAGATAAGTTAACGTTCCAGTGACAGACGCCATCTAGTGGCGGGAGTAGTTATGACGGGAGGAAAGGAAGAAATCAGGTGATGTCAAAGAAGGATGGGCTGGACGGATCGGTCAGTAAAACGTCAGACTTTAACTGTTGGTTTCCTGTTTACAACTGTGAGTCAACAAGAGCTGCAACAAGAAATCTTTTTGGTCGTTTTTTAAGCAAAAATGCCAAATACTTTCTGGTTGCAGCTTCTCAAATGTGAGGATTTACTGTCATACATGTCTGTAAACCGAAGATTTTTGGTTTTTGGACTGTTGATCAGACCAAACAAAACATTTGAAGACAAACCAGTGGCTCTAAGATATTATATATAAATCGATTTAATCAAGAAAATGTAGGTTCAATAATGAAAATAACGGTTAGTTGCAGCCCTAGAGTCAACTTTTTTTTTTCAAACCATGACCAACCATCCCCTGAGCTTAACCACGTGTTTATTATTGTAACTATGACAACGATGTTTCTCTAACCATAAAGAGGACATATCATGCACATTTCCAGGTCTATATTTATATTCTGGGGCTCTACTGGAATATCTTTGCATTATTTACAGTTAAAATCTCCTTATTTATCTTATACTGGCCTTTTATGCAGTCCAGCCTCTGTCTGAAACAGGCTGTTTTAGCTCCTGTCTCTTTAAGGCCCTCACTCTGTTCTGATTGGCTAGCTTCAGGAAGCTTCTGCTGGCTCCAGAGACAGCCTAAACAAAAAAGTAGTAGGATTTCACTTGTTTTTATCTCAAAATATAAACCTCTCAAATACAACCGTACATGTTTGAGCCTGAATCTGATCCGAAATATGTGAGTGGACAACGTGAAACAACGTTAGCAACATAGACTACAGAACGGACGGCTGTTTGTGGACATGCACGAACAAACTGATGTCAGCTCGATAGTGAAGTAGAGGTAACTTTGCAAACAAATTGTGAAATAAGGCTGAAGCCCTGGATTTTGACTTGCAGGCATTTTTAAACACAAACTTCAACTATATTAACATCCAACATCATAACAGTATATAAATAACAAAAAAAAAACTCAAAAAACATGATATATCCCCTTTAAGGCAGTACTTATTTTAAGCTAACCAGACCTTAACTATAGTGTTGTCAGAAAATGCTTCTCTGTGTTCTGCAGTGAACAGACCAATGACGTATTTTGTTGTTTAATTTGGAGGACTTGTTGAAAATCTTGAACTTTAACTTTCAACTTCAGGTCAGAAAAAAAAAAGATCTGGACTCCAACAATTGGAGATGACGATCCACTTCTGTAGCTAACACACACACACACACACACACACACACACTCAGACTATTATCTATAGTGTTAGTGAAGTCCACAGAGGACAGCCAGTGGAAAGGTACATCTCTAATTGAAGCGGACAGGTAACAGAGCCCTGGGCGATATGAGAATGAGAGCCTCACTGCTCAGGAGGTCCGCCTCCCACCTCCAGCATGTTGTCTGCCTGCACTCCTTCCCTCTTCTCTTCTCCCTGACAACACTTTGATTGTCTCTCCATCTCATTCTCTGTATTTCCTCCATCTCCTTCCAGCTGGCAAGACTGCTCCTCTTTATTTTTATTTTTTTTAGCAATCCCCCTCTAATAGGCTTGTTTCTATGGAGATCGCTGCCCTTATGAGAATTTAACATATTCAGGCAGAGGACAGAAATTTCAGAGTGTGGGAATAATTCCTCCTCTTCTTCTTTTCAGTCTTATCATGCACATGAATCTCTTTTGTGGAAGCATTGAGAAGGCTTCTTGTCATGGTCTGAATGAGCTGAGGCGAGTCGTTCTCATAGATAGATGACAGAAGTGGAGGGAAATCATTTTGCGGCACATGAGTGCAAGTGAAAACATAGTTATTATTCCAGTTTCAGGGAATAATGTATGCTTCCACTTCAGAAATCAAAAATAATCAGTAAAGAAAGTGTTTCAGAACATGCTGTTTTATATCTACAATAAAACTTTTTACTCTCTCTGTAAAGATTTTTACAGAAAAGAAACAGTTATGGATCAATGTTATTCCAGTTTCATCAAGGCGAGCTAATAAATTGTGTAGGGACCAAAACAGAAACATTCTCTTAAAAAACATTTGTTTAGATATTTATGACTATATTTTGGATTATTTATGTGCTGAGAATAAAGTTAAATATACTAACTGCAGGCAACTGCTGTGTGATTTCACTTAATTTGACTCAGTGATGCAACATGCTGTCAATTTGTCCTCACAGCATCTTACATGCCTTTAGATTCTCTCTGATGGTGTTTGCTGGTCATTTTCAATTCCAGTCTCGCTGCACCTCGAACAGAAAGTTTTGAAATCTGTTCCAAAACAATGACACACAGCGGCATCATGGAGTCTTTGAGGGAACACAGTTTCACAATGCAGTGAGTGTTCACACCAAACCAAGTTGTTACCAGTAAAGGTGGCTGTATGCTCCTTCAGACATGCTTGTCGGATGGTGGAAATGCCCATTAAACCCTCGCTCGCACCTTTCCCATGGCGGGTAAAGTGCGGTTGTGCACGGCTTTGCGAAATGGACAAGCTGACATTCACACCCACTTCATGCGCTGATTGGCCGGCTGTGCGGTGGTGAGAAAGGAGTTTGGGTTTGAACTTTTCTCTCTAGCTCTCCTTTATCATTCATGATGCAACTATTTCTGTCACCTTTAATGTGAACAGCCGAGTGCGACACTATGACTGCCTTCCGCTTTTCACGCCGCCTTTGAGTGAAGCCACTATAAACACATTTGATTTCTGACGTAGTTGGACAGCGTATCGTTAGAAACATTTCTAAACGACCATAAATCGATCTTAATCATCTGCTTTGATTTCTATGTTTATGATCAAACCACCTATCTATCATTAACTATCTACTATTATAACTAAATGACACTTAACACTATATTGCATTGTATTGAACAAAAAATATAAGTGAAAAGGCTTTAACCTCAACTCCTTTCTCTTGACTGAGTAAAAAGTTTCCTCCTGTCCATCCCCTGTTTTGTTTCAGTGCTGCAAATTTGTTTTGACAAAAACAACAACTTATCTGCTAATAATAGCAAAGGACAACAAGTTAACGCTAATGCTAATGACTTGTGGATTATACTTAAAACCACTGATGCTAAAGTCAGTTTAAATAGGGGAATTATGAAGCTCTAAGTAATTTACAAATTAATGAAAGTCAAACTGTTTTATGTTGTTTATGTTGATTATTCATATCTCACACTGCAGTTATTCTACACGACTTGAGCTTTTTAACTGGAAGGGACCAAGTAGCCGAAACAGAGTTAAATGTGAATAACAACATACAGAAAAGTGTCTTTTGTTTATAGACTATTTTATTAAGGCTAATCAAAAACTCTTATTGTTAAAATAGAATTTAATAAATTCTAAAGCCATCCAATTTCAAATATGTGAGGGTACACGTGATACTCAGTAATTAGTTTGTAACACTAAGGATAAAATAAAAAGAATATTATTAGAGATATAAAATTATGCTTCCTATGTAAATTGTTTTGAGTTCGCACTACATTTCCCATGAAGCTTAGGGGCAACTGAGATAGGGAAAGTTGTTGTTATGTTTTGTGTAAGTGAGATGAACAGGAGGAATTATTATGGCAAGAAAAACCTATTTCAATGTTAATTTGGACTCCTGACTGTTGTTTTAAGACAATCACATCATCATTGCAGCTGGTTATAAACTTAAATAAACAATGTTTTATTATATTTAGTTTCTCTCACCTTATTTTTCCATCTTATTATATCACACACGTCTGGCTCTAGAAAAATGTGCAGACTGGTCTGAAGTCTGCGTGAGGTGCAAAATGCCAAAAATTCACTGGTTTTAGACACTTAAATATGAGGATTTTATGCTTTCCTTTGTTATATGTGACAGTAAACTGAATATCTTTGAACAGCCGGTTGAATTAACCAACATTTTAATATGTTACTTTGGGCTGTTTGAAATTATAACAGGCATTTTTCCCAATCTTCTAACATTAAAATGATTCATCAAGAAAATAATTGGCAGATTAATTGATAATGACAATAATCAAATATTAATTACGTACAGCCCATTCCCGTTTGTACATCTGGCTCCTGACATCTATTTACATATTAACATATTCTCTCTTTCTCCATGTTTCTTCAAGGTGGCTAACCAGGTGGTCCAGGCGCTCCTCACTCAGAAGGTTTGTCTTCGTCTCTGCAGTACTGAAGCACCAATAATCCAGTCAGTCATTAGAATCAGTCAGAGAAAAGATGACTGTCAAATTGATCAACAGCTGCATGCCACTAACATAGAGAAAGATTAACAGCATATGTCTAGAAAATAAAAGAAAAAAACTACACTACTTTGAGGTTCTGTGGTTGTCAGACTGACTGTAAACGTTATCAGTTCCAGTTTTCATTGTGAACCAGCGGGACGCATTTCACAGAGAATGTGCTTTTTACAGTCTACACTTGTTCTGTCTTATTAACGGCTTGTCAGTCATCTATGAAGCGCTTTGAACTGCACTAACCTGTATGAAAGCTGCTATACAAATAAAGTTTGATTGATTGAGCATGATGCTGTTTCTGTAGAGTTCAGGCTTTCAGATTTACTTCACACTTCACAGGAAAGTGTGAAGTAAAATAAATGTAGTGAAAATAATCATCAATAATAATCATAGTAAAAATGCTCTGAAACTGTAAATGTGAAAAAAGTTTCAAAAGGCTTTATTTGAAAGAGGTACTGACAGAAAAACACACTCAAGTATCAAAACAAAACGATTAATTCTGAAAGCTGGTTCCTTTTACTTGTTCTATGAATGTTTTTCTTCAATACAGTGCTTGTGTAGAAAACAAATAATTAGTTGTCCTGTCACTTATTAATGCTTTTAAATATATTTAAACCAAGTTAAAACAGAAAATACTACTGTGCAGCACTATTAATTTTAGTTTTTCCTATAAACTAAAGATGCAGCTTTTATAGCATTGTCATGTACGTCTTACATAAATACATCATTGTGTCCTATAGCTGTTAAATTAGCATCTGATACATGTGTAAACTTCTGAAATATCCCCGTCAGTCGCAGTCATCTGTCCGTTTTTCTCCTCTGTTGTGTGTTTCTAGGACTTGAAAGAGGAATGTGTAAAGCTGCGGACCCGTGTGTTTGACTTGGAGCAGCAAAACCGCATACTGAGTGTGCTGTTTCAACAACGTGTCAAAATGTCCACAATTCCTGTCTCCCAGGTAAGACCACATGGTGCAATGGACACAAACAGACACTGACAGATCTACCCTGCTTCAAGGCTGTTTGAATTTTACATGAGCAGTGCTCTACTTCTAAAGGTTACCAACTTTAAAAGGGACTGCAAAGAGAGAGAAATCTACCCAGGATGCAATTTAATTAAAATTGTTAGGATGTACAGTTTTGCAGTCGGATTTAGAAGTAGGAATGGATTAATTTGGGCCTTATATTCCTCCATACTTAATTAGTGCAGTCAGTGTCACAGTGGCTTGCTCGAGTGCACTGTAGGACATCAAACAAGCATTACCATGCCTTACTTTTATGCTAATCATGTCAGAATTTAGCCTAACAGTGAGCCAGACCTCTCATCCAGCTGCAGCTGCAAAGCGACGGTGTAGAAATCGGAGACATAGCTGAACATGCTCCTCTAATTGGAAAGCTCTCAACCGTGGAGCGTTAGGGATAATTGGTTAAAACCCGGGGACTTCTTGTAGTACTGTTAGCCATCATGACAAGCAATTGTTCAGCTGTTCAGTTTCTGTTCAGAGCTTTAAAGCTGCCCTAATCAATATTTTTATATCAACGATGGATAAAATGACTGCGTGTGCTTTGGCAGGTGTCACTCGCAGTGACAAACCCACAGAAAATGATGATGCAGTTTCCCTCTGCTCTACATTTTGTTTTAGCATCTTCTGTCTCATTGTTTGGGTTTTCTGGCTTGCAAACCTCACTCGTCACTTCTAACTTATGAAACTTGTCTCCAGCAGTAGTATCTATTTTCAAAGAAAAGCTCAGATGAACCCACTTCACACTACCTGCGACTAGCTGGTGAACATGTTGGAGCATTTAGCAGCTAAAGAGACAGATATTTTTATCAGGAGTTGGTTGAGACCAAAACAGAGCTAAAAGGAGAGTGAATATTCATCAAGTAGCCAGAAGCACAACTTCAAATAAATGCTAATATTGCTCAGTGTCTGCTGGATGTGTAAATTAGCAACTGTTTGCTAATGGTAGCCATAAAAACTTGTTTTCTCTTTAGCTTGCTTTGCTGCTCCCAAGTGGCCAATAAAAAGCAATGTGACCTGCCAACATCTCGTTTCTGATTATATTGTGCTTTAAAAAGCAGCATGTTTTTAAAGCAGGTATTCATCTTGATTCCAAAAGCCTTGGAAAAAAGGTTTTGGTTGGCAGATATGTCATTGAGACAAGTGTTGGCAAAGTCATACACCCCAGCTGTTATTAGCTGACAGCCCGCTGATTGAATCAGCATTTCTTATCAGTCACAAACTAATCAAAGCCATTCTCTCAACAAGGCGGTCCATTTAAATATGACTCCCTCCTACACTGATCCCTGCTATACCAGTGCTGTCACACTCACGCTGCTGCTGCTGCTGGCAAAGCTTTGCCTCCACCACTCCAGCCTTCTTGGTTCAGAGTCTTAATATGGCTCAAAGGTAGGCTTTGGGCCCACTCTTGTGTACCCATGGGGGTTTCTGTATTGTGCTCCCTGGTTTAGCTTAGCATGCTGCTTGGGTAATCCAGGGCGCATCTTAGAGCGGAGGCATCAGTGCCAAGCTAAACTGGATTTCCATTTGTTGCAATAAATGGTTTAATCTATGACGAGAGTGTTCCTGACTGAAATTCAGATTAACTTTGGGAGAAAGAGTCTGTTTAGGAAAGCAAAAGCCATAACAAGTGTTGTTACTGTTGTCAGACAAAATATATTCTTGTATTGTTTCAGTGATGCCTATGTGCCTTTTAAAATGCTCATGTTCTACTCTTAAAAGGAGGTAAACTGACAAACTGCAGTTATATGATGTGCAACAGTGATGTGCAGTATGACAGCACGCTGTAAAGTTTAAATTTTCTTTTAACCTTTTCCTCAAGCAATGCTTTGATCCACAGGTTGGCGTTTCATTTTTTTTTCATTACAAGAATTTTGAGGTTTGTTTACGTAACCTTGCTGACGGGCTCGATTTGACTGCTTTGATCACTGTCTAATTAATGAGGTAGCACTCCTCCCCTGCTGCACAGTGCTAGCTGGCTGGATAGACACATTTTATCTAATCAAATCCATTTAGATCTGAAGTGTGTTCAAAGTGTGAGTGGTGAGCTGGCTTGTACTTTCTATTCATTCATAATACTAGGTGATGAGTTTTGGTGTACAGTGTATATACATTATTATCTGTGCATATTTCATTGCTCAGTCTCTCTAAAATATTAAGGATTTAGCTTTTAGGAATCTCTCAAAAACTGAATGAAGTTGAGTTTAATTTGGCTGAGCATTTGGAATAAAACAGAGAAACCATACAGCAAAAAATGACAAATCTAATTTGCTAACAAGATTACTCTTGTTCCACACAACAGAGATGTGTTGCAATGGAGAGAAACTTACTGCTCCAGTAGTAAAACTTACTGCATGAATCTTAAGTAAACTGGTCAACTTCACCATGAATAATTGACGATGGATGGTACTTTTGATGGACAGATTTTTTTTTTCATTCTGGGCTGAATATTGAAATAAAACCCCTGAAATGGATGATTGAGCTCAGCTTGTTAGGACTTGATTTTAGTTCTGCATTCAAAAAAGTGTAAGCTCTAACTGACAGAAATGTTGGGTTATTAAACTGCAATGAGTATCAGTCACTGTCTTCATACCAGCAGGAATTATGCTTGTTGAACTGAAACACACAATACACTTTAAGTGTGTGTTGTGCTATTATAGACTGGTTCAACATTTCTGTCCTCATTCTTTCATAATTTGTGGTTGGTTGCAGGAATTTATGGATTTTTTCCA
Organism: Thunnus maccoyii; assembly: GCF_910596095.1. NCBI lineage: Eukaryota > Metazoa > Chordata > Actinopteri > Scombriformes > Scombridae > Thunnus > Thunnus maccoyii. The sequence goes on from NC_056543.1 coordinate 6,206,963, forward strand.
TGACTTTTGGGACAGTCATGCTGTGCTATTGTAGAATGGCACCACTAATCAAGCTCTGCTAATTTGGTGATAAACACATTTAACTTCCTATATCTTCTTCACAATAGGTTTTAAGATGGAGCAGCAAAAGCAGGAAATGTTGGGTTTTCATCAGCAGTAACTTAACACGACTCTGAAACAGTAAAATAAGGCAGATATCTGAAAGTACAAACAGGAACACAGGAGAGAAAACTTCAAACCACAAAAAAATAATTTAGAAGCTACGAAGGTACTGAGAGCTGAACACAGGGAGACTTGTTAGAAACATAGCTTTCTCTTGCAGCACACCGGTTGTTTGAGGAGTTGTCAAATATCTCTAAAACCTTTGAATAAATTGCTATAAAATTTTGCACGTCTATTTATGATCCCCAGATAATGAATCTGATGGACTTTGGTAAACCCCTGTCTTTTCCTCTAGCACCACCATGAGGTCATTCAGAGTGAAATATCTCTACAACTATTAGATGAATTGCCATGAACTGTACAATAAATATTCAAGATCCCTCAAGGATACATTCTAACCTCCTTGGTGATCCTCTGACGTTTCCTTGAGTTGAATGGGCATGTCACCTCTGCTGGTAGCCATATATTGAATGCCTCATGCATGCAAATTGAGAGCATTTATGAAAAACAACAATATATGGCATGTTTGGCTAAGTTTGTTTGATTGTAAATTATTCGTCTTAGCCACAGCTGAAACTCAGATCCATCATTGGTCTTGATATGAGCACCAGCAGAATTTCATCCAAAACTTTCCTTAACTACTCAAATTGTAATGAAATCACTCCTCTCTCATAATCATGATGCAGAAAGCGGGCGAGAAGCTTCAAGTTGCTTAGTTTCCAAAGGTCTCTTTGAATTGTCAGGGCCCTCAGCATGGTTCCTCTCCTGACAAATTCAAGTTATCTGTATTCATCGGACTAGTTTGCTATAAAAAAAAAAAAAAGAAGACAGAATTGGTAATTAACAAAAATCTTGAATTATTCCCTTTTCTAGCTCCATGAAAGTTGTTTTATGGAAAATAGGAATTCTCATAACAAGTAATTAAGTATGCTGTGAGCCTAGCAGAGCAGGAAATGCTGTCCTTCATCTTTAACCTTTTCTATAAAGGTCAAACATGCAGACTCTGCTAAAAGATGGATTCTGTCTTTGTAGGAGATCTGTATGTATCACTATAGAGATGCTAAGCTGCTTCTGCTGAAAAGAAGTATTGTTCATACTGACATTTTACTCTCAGAGCCTGATTAAACAACGTCAATTTGCTGTTAATCAAACATGTTTCTATTGTTTGTCTGGTTGTTTATTGGAAAGCTGAGTGTATATATATGTGGTGACAGAATATGAGTATGAGATTTTTTCAAGTCTGTCTTAATACAATCCTGATGTGCCATACGTGGAAATGGATCTTGGTTGGTACTACTCTCCATACTGACCCTGAAGTGGGGTTACAATCAACAGCCCTCTTTTGTGCAAATATGGTTCAGGAACAAAGATGGGAGGTCCACACAGTAACAGCTTAAGTAACTGAATAATTTATTAAAGATGACTCAACATTAACAAACTATGAGGTGTAAAGTCAGTAGTGAAGAACGAGTATTGGATGCTATGAAGCTGTGGGTGCTAATCTAAACTATTTGTAACACAAACCAAGGCTATACGATCAAAACCCAAACAAAACCAAATTGAGTGCCTGAAAGGTACTAGCCTTCCAGGAGGGAGATAGAAGGAGCCATCTTGGAATCACCCAGTTTTTAAAGGTTCCCAAGCAGGTGACACCAATCCCTTGATGAGGTGGGAAGGGCCAGACCATCAGGGAGAATCTGGAAAGATGGAAGCAGAGGCAGGAAAGAGGGAAGGCCCAGGGTGGTCACAATGTGCTAAATTGAGTTGAAAAAATTCCCTGTTTTGTTTCTCCAGAACGTTACCTGCCAAGCTGTAGTGGAGGGATACATTCTGGTAATCATGTGTATGTTTGTTGCCGGAACTGTGTCACATGTTATAGAGAGAACCACATACTATGAATTTATTTACACTTACCAACTCGTCAACTGTTGTCAGCTCAACTGGTGAAATTTTCTCACAGCCCCTCTTCTACTGAACCTTTCAAACGGTGTATTTATGTCCATTTCACCAGCTATTAGCCACAACCTGGTCCTGGTCCAGGATCTCTCAAAGGAAATCTCTGGAACACATTTTCCCCCAATGCTTGTTTCTTTCACAACACTTCAGACAACACAGATGTGAACCATATTCCATGTCAGGATCAGAGGAAGGAGCAAGTCAAGGTGGTCTGGAGGACGACAAGAACAGCTTGGGCTGGATGCATTTTTGCACAGAACAAGGGCTATGGATTTTGTCCCCCATTTCTTACAGTGTAGTCTTGTTCAGAGAATATTTCCCCAGTATGTAGAGTAGGAATGGTTACACAACCAAGACCCATTTCCACGTATATATTGACACATCAGTATTGTATTAAGACAGACTTTAAAAACCCCAAACATATCCTTTAATTGGCTAAATCTCTTGAGTTTTAGACAGTCCTAATATGAGTCATATCACAGAACTTTTTATGTTTGCGTCATTGTTCTTGGTTAAACCACAGGTGTTTCTGGTATTTGATTCAGTTCTGATATCAAAACTATTTCTTAATGGAGCTTTAACAACTTGCTGTGTCATTTTTTCAGATACATCTGTACATAATTATTAAAGAAAAGGAGATTTGACCTGCTGATTCTCCACTCTGTCAAAACATTTCAGCTGAGTTTCCACTGATTAAACATTCTTTCTTCTAATTTAACACTCAGTAAAATAGTCATTAGATGATTCTCAGGCTAGAAATTAGACTTTATTGTCATCTATTTGTTATTGTGGATGGTGAATTCCAAATTTTACCACCTAATTTCACTGTTTCACCAGGCAAAATTGATCTCAACAGCAGAAAAAAAACATTCAAACTGTTAATAACAAAATGTTGTTTGCAACATCTGAAAAAAAAGCATTTAATGTGCCAAATACCGAGCCTTTGATTCACTGATGCAACATTCCCAATTATCCAGGAGGCTACATTAGTAGTGTTAGATAATTATCTCATGCCTAAAGCTTGAATATTAACTGCAGTTTATAGTTGTCTCCAGTAAAGTCACCAACAAAAGTTTGAGAACAAGCTTTGCATTTAAATGATTGATTTAGAGATCTGGGGAATTTGATTGTTGTCTTCCTGAGAAAAGTTACAGATGTGATTCCCTGCTGTGACCACCTGCCATGCAGCTAAACAACGTTTTGGTTGTGATTATGACTAATGGATGAATTCACTCTCAGCTGAAAGGTTAGGGGATATGTAGGTGAGAACAAGATGTACTGTAGAAGATGCTGGTGACTGACATCTAGACATCTCTCCACAACTGTTCACATAAATCAATATGAAACAAATCTCTCTCCATATAAAAGTATTTGTTAGTGTTCCCCATTCAGAACCCAATTATGTTCCAAACAAAAAAATATTGTAATGATGGATTTCTACTCTAAATTCACTCATAAATCATTACTAATCAAAGATAAAATGATTAAAATACTTTATTATGTATTATTTTTCCTGTCCATTCCAATGGACAGAGCGACTGAACATGTGAAACCACCTATAGTAAAAATGACAAGAAAAAGTCTTACGAGACCTTTTTTCAACAAAAAAGTTGAGTTTATTTATTTTTCATTAATAGTTAAGTCATATCAATGAATAAAGTGATGCTTTAAAACAAATTACATATATATTTTGTATTATTTTAACAAACATTCAGACCATTCCAATGGTACATTTATAGTAAAAGCTTTAAATCTTTCATATGATATGACATGTATAAGTAACAAAATATATCATGTTTACTTTAAACACAGTTTAAACACAAGTTATGTACTTTAATACTATCATGAATAGATTAAAATGTGCCATACATTTCGACTTTGTCTCACGGTCAACCATGCCTGCTGAAAAAGGGTGTTGCTCTACTGCAGCCCACTTTAGATGATGTGGAACACTGTGATTAGCTTATAGACATCCAATTAAAAAAGTTTGTGCATTTGGGTAGCGTCAGATGACAGTAATCATAGATTTACACATCCTATAAAAGTTATGTCCATTGGAATGGTTGGAGAAGCACTGTGTAAGACTTTTATATGATTATAGCATCAAATTATTCTGATGGTATAAGTTTGTATTTTGTTTTTTAAAAATCAATATTTTTAAAAATCCTGATGAAAATTGGTGCGGTGTTTGTGGTGCTTTCATCCCATTCATTCTCAGTGTCCTTGGGTCCTTGGAGCTGGATGATGGAAACCTGGCTACACAGTCTCTTTCATACCATCTATCACCTAATGGCGTCATATATAGAACACATTGTGGATTTAATGTTCTTTTATTGCAGAATGCTTTTCATTCCCAAGTTTGTTCAATAAGATTGAAATCAGCATCGAACCTACTGCCACAACAACCTTTTTGAATTCATTTCACACTCAGGATGAGAAGCAGCTAAAACATTGATACAAAACTTTAACACTTTCATCAAAATAGACCTCAGCAGATACTGAAATGATTTCTACCAGCTTTGAAACATTAAAATCCGCAAGTTCTCTCCATGTGGAACTCATTCATTCTGCCATACATGGTGTGTGGTTAACATCATTGCTCCTTACAAGCCCCTTTTCTCTAAAAACCCTCCTATCTTAGTCATGAGTCTGGCCTGAGAGAAGATGAGCAGCGTGACAAGAGATCATGGCTGTTGTACGTCACAAAGTGGGAGCATAGAGGCCAAAATCCATCAGGCTCTACACGCTGTTACAGCTGCGAAGAGCACTCAGAAAAAAATGAAACATGTCCCAATCACTGATGGGGAGACGATCCGTGTCAGGGAGGTGGAAATGATCAGTGAATGGTTTTGATACTGGAGACATAACGCTCTGGTTGTATATCAGTTTACCAGATAACACAGAGGTAATTATATTTAGATTATTGAAATGGAAAATTTGTTTTTCTGAGTTATGCTTGTTAGGTTTCTTAATCACTGTAACAACACACCTGTTCCTCGTCAGGTTGATTGACTCCAAGTGAGGTTAGAGCAAGGCAGCTCACATAAAAGATAAAAAGAGAGAGAGTGGGAATCAGTCTCTAGTTGTTTCCAGTCAGTTTTTATTTGTATCTGTATTTTGCAGAGGGCATATGCAATAAACAGGACGCACATTGGAATAAGTAAAGGGTGTATGAATAAGTTTAATATTTCCATGTTCTGTTTGGGAACCCAGCTGGATGTGCTTCTATGACCATTCAATGTTATAATCAAAGAGTCTTAGGCCAGTCCACGAGCTAGCCATGAGTAAACATAGTATCTAATATTACTTGTATGTAATGTTAGCTTTAACATAACAGTTTGTTATCAAAGGCCCCTCTCTCATCCCCTCTCTCAGTCTGTTAAACTTGCTGTAGTGAGAACGACACTCTGCATTAAGAGAGTTTGGAGGGTGGTAGCTTCTCCAAAACCAAAAAAACAAGCAAGAGCAAAAGAGTAAAGGATGGATTAAACAGTCTGTTTATCTGTTGTAACTTAACCGCGAGTTGAACCTAATGCTAATTTTACTTAAGGCCAAGGAACACATCATTAAAGTCCAACTGAAATTAAATTGCATTTTTTGACTAATACAGAAACACATCTGCTCTGCTAAACGTTCTCCGGAGAAAAAGTCAGAAAACAAAGGAGAGAAATGTCTATCTTAAATTCTTTGGTTTCATGATGGCGCCTCCTAGTTTTGCATTAATTTGAATAAATATTGTTCCATCACCTGCTGGAGTCCTTATTTCAATACAGCCAATCAAATCTAGCATAAAGCGATAACGTGTTATTCTATCACAGGCAGAGCAGATGGTCACACTGAGCCTGATTGCATCCTGCTACACAACACAAGAGCTACAGACTCTGAACAACAACCCACATTAGCTTTCCTGCTAAAATCTCCTTCTTATCTAACTTACAAACATGAACATATGTCTTGTCCTGCACCTTAGCTTCTTGCACAAGCCACCAAACAAACATTCACCAGGAAAAAATGCACCACTAATGTCAGTTAGCTTGCTAAGTTAGCTAATTAGCTGCTCAGCTGCAGGACATTAAACAGCATCTAAATATACCTGCAAATGTCACTTTGGACCCATTAGATGCTGGTTTGGCTGTTGCTCTTCAAAATCTCTGTTAGTGTCACACTGTCTGTCCATGGAACAGTTAGTTTACTTTGTGATAATGTTACAATGAAATTATAATCTAATGTTACATTTATACTTTTCATACTTACAATATTCAGACTAACATAGTTCCACATTGAAATACAAGAGCAATGCTGCTTCTTAATTTACATGTCTTTTACATGGGTCATTAATTCTGACTTTTCCCATTGGACATGCAGCTTTAGCCTCAGTCTGTTAGTATGATATCATGTGTGTAGCCATCAAGTGCATATTTAAGACCTTTTTAGACTCTCATTTTAAAAACAGTTGGCTGAGACAGCTTTTTAAACCAACTCACGAAGCTGATGTTTGATCAGTTAGCCACAGCTGATGAAATCTGCCGGGGACAGTTTTCATTTCTGCCAGAAAAACCGTCAGTTGCTGGCTAGAAATGAGACGCAGCTTTTGTTTACATCTCAACATCTGAAATCAAGGACCTGTTGTTTCAGAAATTACCAAGACTTTCAAGAGGTAAATCTGTCACCATTGTCATTGTTAAACACATATGTGCTGTGCAAGAACAGAAAGCGTAAGGGGAATATTTAGGGGATATTTCCCTATGCTTAGCACATGAATTGGCTCATCATGACATATACTGTATAAGGTACAGATCTTAAAATGATTATGTGTTTTGTTTGATCAAGAAAAGAGCTGTAAAGTCTATAGATTTTATTTATATGGTTTGATTGACTGTACTGAGTGTTTCAGTAAATGGTTGGACTGTTTACAACAGCAACATTGTCTTGCTGTGTCTCTGTGCCAGAGAGAGCCCAACTGTTAAATGTCTGCTGGCTTTGTGATGGGGTTGTCTGTCACAATGTTATTGGAATTCAGTGGCAGAGCGATAATCGAGAGACCAGGGACAGTGAGGTTTTTAAACAGCACCAAGTGCCTCTTTCCTCAGATAAACTTCCTGTGAGGGCTGCAGTGACAGATAAAGGCAAATATATAATAATAATAAATATATAATAAAGTCATATTTATTTACCTTTTAAAGTGTTTTAAAATGCATTTGATTTTGCCGTTGTGTGAAAACACATAAGTCAAATTCATTTTTGCTCTTTTTAAAGTGTTTGAAAATGCATTTGGTTTTGTCTAACAGGGAGATTCACAGCATAGGTACAATATACAACAAAAACAACAGCAACAACCTCATCGGCCTTGTTTACATCAGGTTTGCATCCATAGATTGCTTGAAACTCACATCTGATTTAAAACAATAGGCTGATCTTCAGGTTAAATTGTGATAAATAAATAGGCTTTCCTTATATTGGCTATAATCAATATTTTTTACAATAACAAAGTCAATGTACTGTGCGTGCAGAGTGCAATGTCTCGCTCGTAGTGATGAATTTACAGAGAATTACCAGCAACTCTGCAGCTCCCCTCGGCTTTATGGAGCTTTATAGTGAGTTTCAGCTCATTGTTTAGCTGGTTCACTCTCAGCGCTCTCATAGCATCGTTTTCGGTCGCAGCAGGCAGCTTTTTTCAGAGGAAAAGCTCTAAAAGCCACTGTACACTACCTGCTCAGCACCAAACGGCAAATTGACAGTTAGCTGTAGGCTAGCTGGTGAACATAGCTGGAGAAATTAGCGGCTAAAGAGCCAGATATTTCCCTCAGGAGTTGGCAGAGACCCTTTGAGCATGTGGTCTCAGTCCGGTCCCAAACAAATTCTGGAGTGGTTCGTTTGTGGTGGGAACGTGATCCAACCTCAATCCGACCCAATTAGGCGTTATGAGGTGTACTCTGCAAGTTTGAACTAAACAGCTCCCATAGCTAGGTGTGCTTTGCATGCTGGTATGTGGATGAGTGAAATCAGTCATTGCTAGCTGCTAGCCAAAGACTGAACTGAGCTCTGACCCGGACGAACAATGAAGTATGTTGCATTTGGCTTGAGAATCTTCTTCCCGCCCCAGACACATCTGACCAGTGAGCAGATGCATTTTGGTTTGCTTGATTTTTTTCTGTGTGAAAAGATACTGAACCAAGGAGAAAACGCAAAAAGTTTACTGACTCATCGACTGATTTGAACCAGAGAAAACACAATATTGTTTTGAACACACCTTAACTTTCACGAGCCGGCCAGAAACACAACTCCAAATGAATGATAGTGCTGCTTTTGTGACTGCTAGATGTATGAATAAGCAACTGTTTGCTAACAAATTCAAAATATCAACTTAAAAGGTGATATGTCAATGTTGTGTCTCATAACTCCAATGCATTAATCAAATAAAGAGTTTGCTTTCTTCAGGAACTTCACGCATCAACAAAATCAGTTATTTTAGGTTTAACTTCAACTGCAGATAGAAATGTTGCATATTTATATCAACATATTGTCACATATTTACATCAGTCAACCCTTTTAGACAATTTGTACTTTAGTCGGTAACACATTCAGTTGCTTTCCACCACTATAACCACAGACCTCACCATGCAAAGGTGCTACCTAGTGCGGTCTGCTTGTTTTCCACCATTTCACTCCTGCTTCCCTCATTTGTCAAAGTGCACAGCAGTGCATGTAGTTAGAGCTCACTCCAGCCCACCAGGCAGAGCACCGAGCAGCAGCGTGGAAGGAGGGCAGAGGAGGTGAAGGTGATATGTAGAAAAAAAAGCTGTAGATTGGTGAGAAGTATTTATGACCAGAGGACTGAAGACAAAGAGGTGGGTGAGGTGGTGGTAGTCGGTGCATGTGATAGTGAACGAAGTGAGAGAAGTAACTGTTTCAAAGACTTGAGAGGAGAAAACAGGCGTTTGAGCAGCGGTTGAATGAGTGTGACCTTGCTTTGGGCAGCTCAGGGGGATGCATGGACGAATTTTGATGAGATTGTGAAATTTTAAGTGAACTTAATAGTCCATGGAAGCTTAAGAACATTGTCCTTGCGTCTGAATGCTGAATGGTCTGTTGGTCAGCAGCCTGTTTCAGTAGCAGTGAATCTGAAATGGGCTCAATAGTTAATTACCACGTCAATATATTTTTTCCAGCGTTCGTATTTATCAAACTTATGAGAATTACACTAAGAAGTTTGTTCTTAAGTTCCAATTTAGGAGTAAAAAAGTTCTTAACTGAGTGATAAGAAACATTTATCAAGCGACTTACTCGTACTTACAACGAAGTGTAAAAGTAACTTTTAAGATCAACAATCACTCAGTAAACCAAGGTGTGTTTGTCTCTGTTTCTGTACTGCAGTCATCTACAATTTACTCTTAACCAGCTTAAGAAACCTCTGGAGCTCTCATGAATTCAAGAATATTTTTAAGTTGGAATAAATTTGATAAAATGTTTTTATTCTTACGTTTGTGAATAGAGGTAAAAGCGAAAGATTTTTACTTTTTATTGTTCACTTAAGCCCGACATTTCACTTATAGAATTTGATAAATATGGTTGTAAGTCAATGACTGACCAGAAAGAGAAGTAGAGCAAAAACCACCAAGCATGTCTGGTGTGAACATTGCTGAAATGCACACAATAATGTGACTATTGACACTTCTGCAAGTCATTCAAAATATAATATACTTACATGTCTGTGTAACCCTGTTTAACATGAGTACATACGTAGTTTGATTAGACAGACAAAAATTTTAGAAACAATTGTTTTACTGCTAAAAAATCATCATGACGGAGGTCAGTGTGTGTGAAGGAGTTTGTAGAGTGTCAGTGTTTTTCCAAAAAAACAACAAAAAAAAGAAAACAAATGTCAAAATATGTGAATGTGGTTGTGAGAATGTGAAACAAATGTTGAATTTTATAACACAATCAGCTGGACACATGCATGTCTGAGTACTCTACATATTGTAAATACCATACAGTGAAAATCTGTCAATCAGTTTATAATCTCAAATTGTGATGTTCATATACTGTGAAACTGAGACTTTTCCCATACTGTATACAACAACATGTGGCTACGGTGCACTGTTCACCATGTGAATGTTTACTCGGCACATCAGAAGTGCAGGTCAGTTGGTTTAGAAATCACCAGCACTGCCAGGGTTTGTGGTTAAATTTCCATTGCCTGCTAAAAATGTATGAAGCCATGGTGCTGTGAGGTGCCTTGAATAAAAGCATCGGCGTAATAGCATATGCTCTGTGGAGAACCCTTTATAAGCTGTAGACCCACCAGCTGAACGTACTGTATTATTCTGACTGAGAAAGCTGGACGCTATCAAAGAAACTATCATTTATTTACACAAGTCTCTGGTCTTCATGTGAGTGTGTCGGAGACCCTGAAATACACACAGTGATGATTAGTGGACATGTTACAGGCTCAGAATGACCCTCAAGGTCCAAACTGGTGCAACATATTTAATTATAGGGGTTAACTCTGCAAAAACAGATAAATGATAAATAATCAGCAACACTGTCCGTATCATCAGCTGCCATTCGCTCATCTTGCATCAGCTCTGCTATCACTCCTGACTGTAATAATTTTAACCGACAGTTCTGCTCTAAACTTCTCATAAGACTTCACTTTAATAGCTATATATAGCTTCACAATCCTGTTTTTTAATTTTCATATTTTCACACACACTCTACTGACATTTCTCCAGAACCAGTCAAAAGTTTGGATACACTTTGATTTATCGTACTATCAGCTCACTGTTACTTTGCGTCAAGCAGAAGTATTTTAGTATGAAAATCATCATTTTGATCAACAAAATATTATGCATTACACAAATGTCTAGTTTATGAACCCAAACCATTGAAGACTTGATTGACAATTCGGTGAATTATGATAGCTGTAACATTCAATACACTTGTATGTATAAAATGACTATCAGCGGCTAGTGCAGCACCTACATGTATACATCTATGGGTTAATACAGTCAGCCTACCTGATTAGTTCATTTTCCACAGGCGGACAGGTTTAGCTTAATTTTGATGGCTAACTGCCTGTCTAGCAATATTCTCAACTGTTACACACTCTAAATACACAAAACACTGCATGTCACAATAAAAAGCTGTAAAACTACACTGAACAAACTATTATGGTTGTTATACATTAGCTAAACATTTTACCAGGCTTTACTGACACTAAATCACCAAGAAAGAACAACAATCATAACAATAACAACAGCAACAGCAACAGCCAGGGAAGGATGCCAACAGGACTGCGAAGGCTCGGCCTGCATCCCAGGGTTTCCTGCGAGATGAGAAAGCACAAAAAACTCCGGGGAAGAAGCAAAGTTAGTGACATGCATTGATGTTACATGAATGCATACAGATGGAGAGGAGGAGGAGGAGAGAGGAGCTCAGTGCATCATGGGAAGTCCCCCAGCAGTCTAGGCCTATAGCAGCATAACTAAGGGCTGATCCAAGGTGAGCCTGGTCGGCCCTAACTATAAGCTTTATCAAAAAGGAAAGTTTTAAGCCTACTCTTAAACATAGAGAGGGTGTCTGCACCCCGGACTGAATCTGGAAGATGGTTCTACAAGAGAGGAGCCTGATAGCTGAAGGCTCTGCCTCCCATTCTACTTTTAAAGACTGAAGGAACCACCAGTAAGCCTGCATACTGGGAGCGCAGTGTTCTAGTGGGGTAATATGGTACTATGAGCTCTTCAAGATATGATGGTGCCTGACCATTAAGGGCTTTGTAAGTTAGGAGAAGGATTTTAAATTCTATTCTAGATTTTACAGGAAGCCAATGCAGCGAAGCTAAAATGGGAGAAATATGATCTCTTTTTCTAGTTTTAGTCAGTACACGTGCAGCTGCATTCTGGACCAGCTGGAGAGTCTTTAGAGACTTGTTAGGGCAGCCTGATAATAAGGAATTGCAATAATCCAGAACTCCCAGGTTCCTTACGGTGGTGCTGGAGGCCAGGGTAATGCCATCCAGAGTAGCTATATCATTAGATAATGTGTCTCTAAGGTGTTTAGGGCCAAGCACAATAACTTCAGTTTTCAGTTTCTGAGTTTAGTAGTAGAAAATTGCAGGTCATCCAGGTCTTTGTGTCCTTAAGGCATGCTTGGAGTTTGTTTAACTGATTGGTTTCATCTGGCTTTATTGATAAATATAATTGGGTATCATCTGCATAACAATGAAAATTTATGGAGTGTTTCCTAATAATATTACCTAAAGGAAGCATATACAAGGTGAATAGAACTGGTCCAAGTACAGAACCTTGTGGAACTCCGTGTCTAACTTTTGCCTTCACGGAGGATTCATCATTAACATGTACAAACTGAAATCGGTCTGATAAATAGGACTTAAACCAGCTTAATGCAGTTCCTTTAATGCCAATTAAATGGTCAACTGTGTCGAATGCAGCACTAAGATCTAACAGGACAAGTATGGAGACAAATCCTTTGTCTGATGCAGTTAGGGGGTCATTTGTGACTTTCACCAGTGTTGTCTCTGTGCTATGATGCCTCTAAATCCTGACTGAAAATCCTCAAATAAACTATTGTTATGTAGAAAGTCACATAACTGATTAGAGACTGCTTTCTCAAGGATCTTAGAGAGAAATGGAAGGTTAGATATAGGTCTATAATTGGCTAAAATGCCTGAATCAAGAGTAGGCTTCTTAAGAAGAGGTTTAATTACAGCTACTTTAAAGGACTGTGGTACATAGCCTGTTACTAAAGACTGACTGATCATATCTAGTAAAGAACCGCTAACTAAGGGTAAGGCTTCCTTAAGCAACCTAGTTGGGATGGGATCTAAGAGACATATTTTATATTATTACAGCTGTGTTTCATTATACTGTCATCCATTAACTGTTTAAACGTCAGCATCCATTTATGGGTGCCAACATATAGTTGATGACTAATACATTAATAAACATTTATATGTGATAGTGTTTACAACTACATTAATTGAGAGACTTAAAGTAAAGTTTTAACAATAAGACGAATATACATTAAAAAGCCACAAAATCTGATATGTTTGCTCTAGAATTGTCTCAGATTTTCCACAACCAGGCAGAAAACTGCTTCAAAACAAATGATTTAAGTGCTTTTATTTATAGATGTGTCATACATTTATTTATTGACTTTTAGTCACGACATAGATGTACTTTTGAAATAGAAAAGAGCACAGCACTGGGCTTTTAAATCTTTTGTGAATCATGTCTTGTGCACTCTTGGGATATATTCTGAGCATATAAATGGCTAAAACTGCAGAGCAAACAGCAAAGACATGTCAATATTGATGCATCATCATCACCACTACATTGATGATGGTTGTAGAAGACGGATGCATCCAGTGCGTCACCATAACCTGCAGAATACGAATATAACTCATTAAGGCATTACTGTATGTGTCCAGGGAACTGATGATTTCTACCATCCTTCAGATAGTGTTTATCCTCTATCTTAATAGGCTTTTTCACCAGTATTCGAATGTGGCTTTGGTGCCACTGCAATGAAAGGGATATTATCTTCTTTCAAAATAGTAATATGTGAATGTTACGTAGCAGAAATGAAATATGAACAAAAGTTATTTTACAAATTCGGAAGAAACTGAAGGTATGAACAGAAGAAAAGTCCACAGGCCTCAGTTTTGCCCTTGACTTTAAGCACAGCACCACTCTGATTGAGGGTTTTGTTAAACTGTATCACTTGGGTATCTCAGATACCCCTTGACATACTGACTGTAATTAGTTTTAAGATTAATCTGCACAAGCATGCTCAAATGTGGCCATCTCCCTCTGTGCTCGTGAAATAAAGGTTAGCACGGATAATCAAATAATAGGTGAATATCAATGAATGGTCCAAATCACTTTAGTCCCCAGCTCCCTTATGCAATTATTTCCTATTCACATTAATTATTGCTAACAGATGACACTAATGACTTTGAGGGGAGTCTGGCTATGGCAGCCCTGCAAAGGATCAATGCTATTTTAAATGGGGTCACAACACTTGACACCTTCGGGTCCCTCGGATTGGAAATGGCACCGATGCAAACAGCATCAGCGGAATCCAGTGAACAGCTTTCAACACGGGGCTCAAATCCTTCACAGATACAGTAAATGGACATACGAACCATGAAGCCGAAAACATTAAACATTGGTCTTTTGTGAGAGAATTGTATCCAATGGCAAACTTTTCAGGACATTTTGATATCTTTGAGTTCGTTAAATCATTTTATTATTATAAAGTTTAAGGCTTTATGGGAGCTAACTGTTTAATCTTAGAGTCCCGACAAATGTTTATTTTCGAACACTTCTTCTTGGGGCATTAAAATTTTTTCAAGAAGTGAAATGAAAAACTGATATGCTTAAAATGCAATGATTATTATGTAATAAGATCTGCATTTTGTATTGATTGGCTGTCTCTGATCTTTGAAAGACTTTGAAATTGAAATGAAAGACCATGTCACCGTTTTTATGAGCAGAACAAAACCATTAAAACTACAATGATTAAAAAAGCATTGATAATGTATGATTATACAGTATTAACACGTTTATTAAAAAGTATCAGACTTACTATGAAAGCAGGGTTACTTTCTCACACTGTTACCATCAGTCATTTTAAATAGTTTAACCACAGTTAAACATTTGTCACTGTTTACTTTTACCCTTTAGCATTTTTTTGCTGGGCTGATATTTAATACTCCGCTGCTTGTTTGCACTTGTTTGCTGGAAACAGTCTGTGGTTCCAATATGGGGGACTGATGAGAGCAGTGAGACTGCGTCGTGTCAATCAGTCTACAGTATGTTGGCCAGAAAATCAAAACAATGAGCTAAAAGTGACTAAAACATAAGTAGTGTCTGTATGTGCAGCAGAGCTGGGTGTTGATTTTCAGTTGGTCTGGCAGTATTAGTGACCCCTCCGCAGTCAGGGGGTAACTGATTCAGTGTCGATAATCACTGGAGAATTAAGTGCCAACATTTTGTTTAATGTACAGTAGATAGAAGTGTGTGAGACCATTTGTCCCATTTACACTTTATGTATTTCTTACTTGTCAATAGTTTGTTTAGCCAGTATAACATCTTTATTTTTTAGCATTGCTAGCGCATACTATCCCGGGTTTGTTTATGTTTAGCATTACGTTTTGTTGCAGTTACCGTCATCATTTTCTGGTTAAATCAAGACTTGTATTGCTCTTGAGTTAACTGTTTCTGTTTAACTGTTTCTTTGCTCTAACTTACCATACTGACCATGCTTTCCCAAGAGTAACAGGGGCTGGCAACCAAACATTTCCTGCTTTTATACTTGAATATGTCATGGGTTAACCCAAACATGGGGAGACATTGAGTTAAATGTTATTGTTAATTGGAATTTGTGTGATTTTAGGATTGTCATTTGGGGTGGTCATGTGATTTCTGGCACAATAAAACGAGGCATCAAAACATGTTGCAGTGATACTTTTGCTTTGAAAGACTGATACTTTGTTGAGTAGTCTGCTTTGAGCGTAATATCACTAGTTATTTGTCAGTTGGACAGAGAAGGATTTTCATGTGTGTATGTGAGCATGCGGTACAGCTGGAGTGCAAGACTTTTATACATAAATGAACGTCCGTTACATTCAAGCCCTTGCCAAACAAGTTCACACAAAGCTGATTAAACCTATCACCGCCAAGTAAATCTCTCTGTACTTCGCAGTATAACAGAGTTTTTAAATCTTGTGTCTGTGGTGACTCTCCCATGCTGGCGCACCAGTAGTGATGTGTTTTACGCCAACAGCAATGATTGCTTTGCAACTGTCAATTGAGGCAGACTGTCCTCAGTGCACTCCAACTAAGTCACGTTGTGTCGCCAGGACGGAGGCTGACTCACGTAAAACGTGACAGGGGTCTGAGACAAAAGTTCCACACTGCAGGTTTAAGTTTGATGTATTGATTTTTCCTCAGTTAAGCCAAGTTTCGTTTAGTTCAGTGGTTTTTCTTTTCATTTTTTGAGACATCTGTGCTACTTCGGTAGCATGAGGTAAATCACCTTTTTCTTTGTCATTGACCAAAACTCTTGAGTCTGCCTCTTACCCCCTTCCTTGACAATCTGGCTAGGCTTCCCCACAAAAATCTAAAAGGCATTTAATGGGACTTTTAAGGATGTAAAACACTGCAGTATCGGAGAACCAATCAATCAATAAACCTTAGATGGCAGATGGCAGCTGGTCAACATCACAGGGAACTGCTGCTTCAGACATGAAACTAAGGAGTGCACTCCAAAATACAATGCATGTGATCAAATATGCAGTGAATATCTCTCCTAACCTTTAACACAAGTATTTTGCATTAGCTGAGGACATCTTTGTAAAAACATTGTGTTTTAGTGATATCTAGTTTCTGCAAGAGTGTGAGTTATACTTTTGCTTGCTGTCAGACTAAACTTTTCAATTAAGAGGCCTACTGTGTCTTTCTTTCCTGTCACTTATCACGAACAAGCACAGTGTGGGCACATAGTAGCTCTGGCAGATCGTGCTTTGGACAATGTAACCAAAAAACTCCAGCCAGTGAAAGATGAGATTAAGAACTGACTGAGTCAGAGGAACAGAATGTGAATGCTGATTCAGTTTTTAGACTCTAACAAGCACAAGGGAATCATCACCTAACACTAGTTAGTCAGTAGGCAGTTATGTTTTAAATATGAATGAACAGCAGACATGCCAAGAGGCTCCATGCTCAGTGAATATCATGTGAAAACGGAGCCATCGTTCCTCATTCACCAGCCCCTAAAAAGGATTCATTACTGTATACCTGCAAGACCAGAGAAACATAAAAACACATCTCACTAGTGGAGAAGAAAATGTCGTTCCACTCCTTGACTGGCCTTTGGATGGAAAGAGACAGTTATGTATCTATCATATTAATTCTTTGATATCTGTGAAAGAAACAAAGTGAGAGCCATAGGACATTCTCATAGACTCTAAGAGAATCTATTGAATGTAATGTCAGGAATTAGATGGAATAACAAATGCTGTGATGACACAGTGTGAGTCATAGTTACAATATTTGTCAGTACTGATAAATTAAATCGTATATCATATAAATATCTCTTAAATGGTAGAGGATACAATAAATAAGAAGGTCTTTATGTGGAGTAAACCACACACTTCTTAATGAGTAAACTCAGTTCCTGAGGAGGTGAGTATGCTGTAATATTTTGTGTTGTGATGTTAAATTAAGGACATATGCGCACATCAAACAATCGTTTGGCCCTGAATCGGTTGTTATATCTTGTTTTTCTTGAAGCCAAAGATCTTTAGTTGCACAGTTGAGAGTTTTTTTTGTTTTTTTCCTCTGACCATTGAGTTTGGTCGATTCAAAAACTTTCAGGATGAAAACTGATTGTGTGAAGTGGAGAGTGAGTCCCATTTTCTTTTGTACTATACAAATCATGATGAATTAAGAGAGTTTATTTTCCATGAAATGGCTCAACTATTCTGGTGTACAGATGATCATTAACTGGGATGGCTGCATAATTGAGATGTGTTAAGTTTGTCAAAAGCCTAGAAAAGAAAGTTGTAGAAAATGATGGCCTAAAGATTTGATTGTGAAAGATATTTAAGTTGTTGTCTATTTTTGGACTTTCTCTATTGTTTGGCCTTGGAAATGCAGTACTCTGGTCCTGACTTGTATGAGTTTGTGGTGTCTTGTAGGTCAATGTGTGCTGGGCATAATTATATAACAATAATAATAATAATAATAATAATAAACTTTATTTGTATAGCACCTTTCATACAAAATGCAGCTCAAAGTGCTTCACAAAAAAATAAACAAAAATAAGAAAAATAAATAAATAAATATATATACATATATATAAATATATATAAATGTGTGTGTGTATATATATATATATATACATACATACACATAGATAGATAAACAAATAAATAATTGAGAACATTAAGAGGAAGAATAAAAGGAGGCAAACAAGAAAAATGAGAGATAGTGCATTACATTAAAACAGAGGAGACAGCTAAAAATCTTAAGTAAAAGACATAACCATTCATGAATAAGAATACAAAAGCCTGAGCATAGATTAAAATGTTTGAGTATATGATATGGTGTAAAAGTCATATCATAGAAAGGCTTGGTTAAAAATATATGTTTTTAAGCGTCGTTTAAAGCTTTCAAGAGAGACTGCTTCTCTAACGTCTATAAGGTGTTCCAGAGTTTGGGAGCGTAATTGAAAAAAGCTGCATCTCCAATTTTCTTTTGGGAAAGTATATGGATCTCAAGCAGTCCTGCAGAGGATGATCTAAGGGATCGTGAGGGAGCATAAGGAATCAGGGAGTCTTTGATGTAACTCGGCCCTGACCCATTGAGAGCTTTAAAAAACGAGTAACAGGACTTTGAAGTCGATTCTGGAGGACACAGGGAGCCAGTCTTTTTTGTTTTTGTTAATAGTCTGGCCGCGGAGTTTTGAATGAGTTGTAATCTTTCAATTGACCCTTTAGGAAGACGTGTAAAAAGTGCATTGCAATAGTCTAATCTACTTGAAATAAAAGTATGAATTAGTTTTTCAGCATCTTGTTGAGTCAAGAATGGTTGAACCTTGGCAATATTTCTGAGATAAAAGAATGCTGTTTTAGTCATTTTGTTTATATGGGATTGATTTGATTAAGGGAGTCAGGTTGCCAAGTCTTTTAAAGATCTCGTCCCTTTTTGCTTTGGGGCCAATTAATAAGATTTCTGTTTTTTCCTCATTTAATTTTAAAAACTTATCACTCATCCATTTATTGAATGCGGACAAACAGGCAGTCAGAGAGTTTAGAGCAAGTGGATTGCTTGGTTCTACAGATATATATAATTGTGTATCGTCGGCATAGCGTGTGGAAGTTAACATCATGTTCTCTGATGACATCACTTAACGGAAGCATATATAGTGAAAATAGCAGAGGCCCGAGGCAGCTCCCTTGTGCAACACCAGAAGTTATGTCATATTTTTCTGACACATGTTCCCCAAGACTAATGAAAGATTTCCTTCCTGTAATGTATGTCCGGAACCAGTTTAAAACGCAGTCTGAAAGGCCGATCCAGCTCTCAAGGCGATTTATGAGGATTTCGTGGTCGATAGTATCAAATGCTGCACTTAGATCAAGAAGAACTAGAACAGATACTTTATTAGCATCAGTGCAGGAGTCAATAATAAA
The DNA here is from genome assembly GCF_910596095.1 of Thunnus maccoyii. Classification (NCBI taxonomy): domain Eukaryota; kingdom Metazoa; phylum Chordata; class Actinopteri; order Scombriformes; family Scombridae; genus Thunnus; species Thunnus maccoyii. The sequence continues at coordinate 6,226,302 of NC_056543.1, forward strand.
AAATGTAATTCATTCATTCTTATTGTCACTGTGGTGTCAATGTTAGCTTGAAATGGTGACTTTTGACATTTACTGCACTGTTTTAACAGTGATTGTATAACTTTTGCTACTATATCCATTTCTTTATCATATTTGATTAATATCTGTTTATTGATTACATAATTGATTATTTTCCAGGAGGTCCAAAGGAATGGAAAAGCAGGTGTTCCTGCAGGACGGTGGCCCAGCCTGCTGAGTCTAACATGCCCGCGCAGTAGTGGTAGCGGCAGTAGCAGTGAACTCTCACTATCAAGTGCTTGTAGTGAGTACTCTAGTGGCTCCCACACTTGGGCAGAGGGACGTGGCTTCTCCAAACAGGTGGGTTTCATTCATCTTCAATTTGTCTTCCATCAATTTGAAGTATGAGGAAGTTTGGTTAAAAACAAGTGATCCATCTATAAATGCTGTGTCAATAATTGTAAATATCTTTTGTAATGCACAGTGTGCCACAAGCCGGGACAAAAGGATGAGCACAGGCTCAGTATCTAGCAATCATTCAGCACCCACTGAGCAGACAGACCTGGGATGGAAGGAGGGCCACATTATAAAAGGTCTGAAGCGTCTCCAGATGTGCAGCTCCAAAGAGGCATCCTCACTTCCATCTGTACCACACTGCAAAGACTGTATGACCTCCAATGAGGGCATATACTCACTTGGTGTCAAGTGTGGTCTACAAGGGACCACAGCCAAGCAAGTAGCCCCTGCAATTAAACCTTTCAAAACTGGAGCAGGGATTGCTGCCCTAGACTCTGATGATGCAGAGGATGATTCATCTAAATTACAAAGCAGAGAGTCCAGTGACAACCCAACAAAAGAGCCTCTTTGCTCAGAGAAAATGGATGTCACTAGGGATGATGACAGCAATTATCAAGAAGAATCTGTAAAACCTGCCGGGAATACTGGTCTTTTCCCCTCACCTGTCACAGACAACTTCTTATTTTTGGAGGGCCCCACAGTAAAACCTGGTGTAAGCCCAACAGATAGCCTTACACATCTGGAGGAAAAGAACAAAGACTCGCTAGAAAAACACAAGCCTTCAGGCATGAAGTTAAGTGACAGAAACAATAACCAGGAAAGGTCTACTGACCGTAAATCCAGACTTGATCATGTCAAAAGACAACAGGGAAGACTTGCAGGGACAATTGATGTGAACTCATCCATTCAACATACTGCAACAAGAGCTCTGAGCTGCGTGAGTGAAGCCAGACAGCGAAGCTCTTCAATGGAGGTTCCTCATTGCAGAGACCAGGCAAGTCAAGCTGGCAGCGAAAGCCGGAACCACACCATGTCAGACTCTCCTCAGAGGAAACCAAAACCTCAGCCTTGTGACTCAGCAAGGAAGGCTTTCATCCTGCGGAGCAAGAGTGCAGATGGAGGACCAGAGCAAACTAAGCATATACACTCTCCGTTACACCAAAAGCTTATTAAAGGTCACAGGTCCAAAGGACAATCCAACCCTCCAGGGCACAGTACTCCTAGCAAAAGGACACATCTCAGTAAAACACATGGTTCAAGCAAGGTAGCGTTGTCTAAAGGTGACAAAGATGAGGATACTGCAGTGACAACAGGTTCCAAGTCTCTCGAGAGTGTACAACAGCGCTCTCCTCTTGCCTCCCCTGTGAAACATTCAAAGGCATTTAAGCCTCCAGCGGTCAGTGAATGCTCAAAGAGCCCGACAAAATCACCTCTGCAAATCACCAGACTTCAATCCAGCAAGGAGTCTGTGGAAGAGAGCATTTATGACAACTTACCCTGCTCTCCACGAAAACAACGACGCCAAGAACAGCACTGTGATGTTTCCTCTTCAGAACTTAGGTCCCCATCCCCCCCACCACCCCCAGGTCGAACAACTTCTCTTATCCTTAGCTCTTTACCCAAAGCTCAAAAATCCGCAGGTCAGCCTCAAAGCTCTACTACTGGAAAGACAACATCTAGCACCACCAAGCCACAATCAAATCAGCCTTCTTCTGTTTTGCAGCCTCAACAGTCCAACACAGCTAAAGACAATCAACACACAGCCCCACAAATTGATCCTGAAGGTATTAAGCCAATGAAAAATGTCCCTGCCAAAGTCTACCATACCCACTCATCCAAGATACCACCATTCCCAGTTCTAGAATCATACGATTCTGAGTCAGTCCAGTTATCCATGGACAGAACCGTCACATGCCATGATGGAAGTGGTGCTCCCTCTATTTTGCCAAGTCAGAGCATCTTACAAAGAACTCAGCAGAGCATTAGTGAGCCAAAACTTTCAGAAGTCTTGCCTCAGGCATATTCTAATGTTTACTACCACGGGATTGCTAATAATCCACAAAGTTCAACCTCAAGAGCTGCAAAAATGGCTCTCCCTGTAAATGCTAAATCTAATGAGGCAATTGCTGGACAGGAAACCAGTACCTTCCTAGTTTTTGGAAGACAAAGCAAAGATGATACAAACCCTGCCACAAAAGGGCTCCAGACCTTTCAGACTTTCACATGTGATCCCCAGATGAGACATGAATGTGCCCGCAGAAAGATTGAGACCCGCTGTAACTCGCTGGACTCTGAGCCGTCAGTTCAGCCTGTTGCATCAGACAGCGGTGTGATGTTAGATTGGGGATTTGATGAGGAAGGTTGGCTGTTTAAACGGTCTGTGTCTGTGTCAACCAGACCTCCCCTTAAGCCAGTAATGGGCATGAATGGGGCCAAGGCTCGAAGCCAGAGCTTTGGTGCACGCTACATGGACAGGCCAACCTTCAACAGATCTGGAAAGGTCCGCACACAGATCAAAACACACTCAGGGAGCTCCTTGAACTCTCTCGGTGATATCCTTCCAGGAAGTATGAGTTGCTCCAGTAGCTATCATTGTCCAATGAATCGATCACTTTTGAACAACTTCTTGATTGAAGAGGGCCTGACAGTTCCCCCACATCTGGGGTCCTCCAGTGAAAGACTTCAAAGTCTTAAACACCAACGAGAGCAGGCTAGGCGCCTTCAGATTGAACAACAATTTTCAAGCGCCTTTGGTGAGCCCGTTTCTGAAGAACCAGAAAGACAAAGTACTATAACCACAATTGAAGAGAAAGTGATGCTCGGCATTGAGGAGAACTTGCACAAGTCTCACGAACAGGAGAGAGGCAGTGAAGTGAAGCAAAAATCTGGCTCAACTTTGGCAAATTGGTTTGGTTTTCGTAAGAGTAAGCTTCCTGCTCCAAGCGGCAAAAAGACTGATCCACCGAAAGCAAAAGAAGACAAAAGGGAGCAAAAGATTACATCACTTCTGGGAGGAAAGCAAACGAAGTCTGACAAAAAGAGAGACAGAAGAAAAAGTGATGGAAAAGACTGGTAAGAAATTAAAATAAGTTGACGACATGAGATCCTCACAGGGCAGACAAGAATTACAGCTCAGAAGTAATAAATATTAATTCACTGAGACCAGCACTTGCAAATTGACACACATTAGCTTTATATTTAATGCCATACAAATGTCACCCATGATTTTTCCTTTTTTGTGTTATGTTCATACCTTGTGTGTATTTTATGTTTGGAAAAAATGTAGCTGTGTTCATATATTGTTTCAAATTTTCTTACATTTTCTAAACACAAAAAATAATATATTACTTTATTTTATAGTTATTAATCATGATAACAGATAATCTACTTCAATTTCAACATTTTTCCTAAACCAACACCATCAGTAACAAATGTCATATTTTAGGTTTGATGCACATATCACAACCTGTTTCTTTCATTTCATCACTTCATAGTCTTTATGCCAATGAAGTTGCTACCTCAGCTGACTTGGGTCATTTTTATTAAATGGTCTTAGACACGTGTATCTCTTTAGCCCTGAGACCAGTTGAGACACATTTCGTGCAGAATATTCCAGCCAGGTTACAAGAGATATAGGGTAATTCATCAGTCGCAGCACTCTGGGCATGCTGAGTCAATATCAGAAGATCTCAGTATGTAGTGGTTTGTTGACAAACTGCTTTCTTTCAGCTCTGTGGGGAGAAGAGAGTCTCATGATGCAGTGCGGGCATGCATCTCAATGCCCTGCCCAGGAATATCCCTGAATGAGATACAAAGACACACTGACATCACTGGGGACCCAAAGGTAAATTAAATCATTACCAAATCCAAAACAGTCAATTTCAGTTCTAATCACAAAAAATGTCCCTATACAACAACTCCAGCCCTGTTTTTATGTACAATAAGTTTGTTAACATGAAACAAGAATTGAGCCAGGAAGACACCTTCAAAATCAAAAAGGGAAAATAGAAAGAGATTAGGGATGCACTCGAGACAATCATAGAAATACATGCTGAGGGATTAAATAGCAGAGAATCGCATAACTGTTTTAACAAGTGAGATGTACTTTAGGTTAATTCCATCAACTGTCGCTCAAACCCTCTTACACATAGTTTCATCATTTCATCCTTTATTACCAACCCTTATTTTACTTTTAAATTTATCATAATCTTACATTCACTGGAGGAGTAAATTGGCACCAGTGGAATCTATAGTTGTGCTGGTAAAAAATGAACAAACAATTCTGCTGAAGTCCAACAATGACAAAACCTCTCACCTTCTACTTTGCATTTACAGTTACCAAACTAACTGCCAGCCATATATTGTACAACCTCAAGTTGTACAATACAGCATAATATTTTGGTAGGATAATGAAGCATAAATTGATTTCCTACCATTTGCATACCTGCATATCCTGGAAGTGTTTCCAGCACTCTAGTGGTCTGAAAGGTCCACAACATCAAATACTTGTAACACTTGAAAGACTTAGAGGTGTGGACCTTAGACTGTATATAAAGATGGACGGACGTAGCAACGTGTGATGTCACCCAGTGGTTTGCATTGGAGCCAGTTTGAAGCCCAGAGTTGCAGTTGGCGCCATCTTTTCTGTTTTGGAGCCAGGACCATCCAAATAAGGAGTGCGGGGTGTCTTTAACGCCCTGGAAACACACCCCGCTACCTCAGACTGGAGCTAATGCTAGTTTATTGGGAACAATACCCATACCACCAGCACACTTATTAGAGGGCCTGAATTTGAGCAATTAAGACCATAATGAAAAAAAATATTCGTATTTCTAGAGAGAATTTGAGGTTTTTTGAATGAGAGTCAGTAGGAACCAGCATCTAGTGGACATCAGTGGCATTGCACTTCTGCATTGCCCTTCTGCAGTGGCTCTAGCCTCAAGTGGTGGTAGTTGCCTCGTGGTGCAGACCCAGGTATACTGAGGCATCACAACACTTGAACTTACCGGCATTAATCAACAATCCAGCAAATTATCACTTCAAGTATTTGAATGTATCTGGTACCTAATTTAATTTATCTACTTTATTTTTTCACTAGCAGTCTAATACACTATGTTGTACTTTGATTATTATTTATTTATTATAATTATTATAAACACTTCAAAACATGTGCTAATGTGTGCATTAGCATCTCCATGGAATAATGCTTTTAGAAAACATGACATCCCTCCTCCTACCTCCCAAACTCTGAAGAGCGTGTCGAGCATGTCTGCGGTGCTGCGCATCAGTCAAAAGAAAAGGTGATGATATAATGATGTCAGTGGAGCGACCGAAAGATGAAAATGAGGGCATAAACAAAAGCACACAAGCAGAATATGGATTTAGGGGGCACATTATGACTCTAGGTATTGCCAAGGTGTTCATTGTCAGCTAGAGCCACACAGGGATTATTACCAGCAGTCTATTAATGCATCATAGATAAAACCAAACAATGACACTTTACATATATAAGTATGAAAGAACATGAAGGTCATTTCTTTTTTGTCCCTCTTCAAAAACACACAGATGCAGATGATGAACCGGAGAGCTGATGGTGAAAATGGATCTGCAGTGAAGAGCCCCAACCAGGATGCAGTAATAGGTCAGACTTTTCTATTCTCTTTATTCTGTGTTGGACAGTAAATAATTCCTAACAGTCACTGCAAATAGTAATGGATCCCTTTTGAACAACTTGATATCAGAAAAACAGAACTAAGCTCACTTACTAGAAATGTTAGCTGTGTCCTTTTAAGCAAATTACCCTTAAGGTTTTATCTGTGCTTACCATTTTACAGTTTGCAGAAAGAAGTGAAGACCAAATATGACAAATATGTGTAAGTCATAAACACAATGAATATGCTGTGAGCAGTCAAACAAACATGCAAAATGCTTAATTTTGCCAGTGTGTGCTTTTTTCCTCCACATTTATGTTCATTTTATTTGTTCTACCTCTGAATTTATTTATTGCTTTGGGTGGCAATTTGAATCAGGGCAAACAGGAACCATTTCATGGTTGTATTTCATGCAATCTACCCTTTAATGGGGGTATTATATGTAGGCTTGACCGCTCATCTTCACAGATCCATGCACTGAAAATTTGCATGCACAGGCTCATCCAATCAGGATGAACCTATTCATCTGTAAGGGAGTCCGAGCTCCCTCCTGGTCAGGCTTAGCTGAAATAATGGACACACACTGATGAGATGGAGGGGAAAGATGAAAATTTTCACCCATGTACTCTGAACAGAATTGAAATTGAGATTAGGGCTGCAGCTAATGATTATTTACATGATCGATTAATCTACCAATTATTTTCTCAATTCATTAATTATTTGTGTGGTCTGTAAAACCAGCAAACTGTGAAAAGTGTCCATCATAATTTCCCACAGGCCATGGTTACATTTTGAAAGTGTCTTGTTTTGTCCGACCAACAGTCCAATACCCAAAGATAATTGATTTATTATCATAGAGGAGGGTTAAAACCAGAAAATATTCACATTTAGGAAGCTGGAACGACTGAATTTATACCATTTATGCTCTAAAAAATGCTTAAACAGTTATTTGATTATCAAAATCATTGCCAATTAATTTTCTGATGATCGATTAATTGACTAATCATTGCAGATCTAAATGAGATTGAAAGTTACTTCTTGACTTTTCAAACAACAGTTGACAAAAACAAAAATCAATTTGAATTATATAATTACAGAATAGCTTGTGCTGGAGGTCTTCCAAGTCACCCAATTGGGTCAAGGAGGGTATTGTATTGTATTGCTGGGAATTTCAGGTCAGTGTGTCAATAAGTCTAAATCCCAAATGGATCCCAACAAACTTGCTATCAGCTTTGATCATGTGGTGCACCATAACAACTCTGTCTCCTAGAAATTAACTTTATAAACTGCTTTATTGTTTTCACACTTACACCGTGTTGGCAAACATTATTGCTGCCTGGATTATGTTCACACATGAATGAAGTTAAGAGGAGGTCGGAGTGGATGGCAGATGGAGTTCAAGACACAAGACTCTGGCACCAGAGACCGGGATTCACATCTTAAGTCCCGACTGTGGTTAAATTTAGGCAGCCTTAGTTAAGGGTAAAGATCATAAAAGATTGTGGTTTCACTAAGACTTTTTTCTGTATTAAACCAAAAACGTGCTATTTCCCTAATCTTAACCAAGTGCTACCAGTGCCTGAACATAACCATAAAAAGTTTACTAATGCTGTAGTTTCTACTAGCAGATATTGTATTTTGGTAGGAAAAAAAACAACAACTGTAGGCACCTTGTCTCTGACATTTTTGCAGCTTGGCAAATATGTTAATTAACAACATTTTCTCATGATGTCGAGAGAAAACGTAATTCAACCAGTATTACGTTTCTAGCAGAACGTATGTCTGTAGCAATTTCGTCGCATATGAACGTCATTTCTAAGAGACAGGGTTGATCATAATCATCAAAGGAGCAAAATGTTTTTGAGGCGGACAGAGAGTCAAACTGTGAAGTTTAGAGAAAAATAACACGTATTGCTACTCTCTTGACTGTGACTGGTCACTAATTGGCGTCGCATCATGCTGCTGCCAGTGTTCTCTACCGATTTGAGTCTAATTATTGGGTCTAGTCTGATCCAGGCTGGCTGTTTTTGGGTCCCTTGGGTCTCTTTTTTTTTTCTATAAATCAACTTATGCACATCAGGTTTGGGTAGGTTTTCAATCTGTCTGTTTCTTATTGAGTTCAACATTTTTGGACCAGAAAATATTCAGAATATGACAAAACCCTCAGGCTCCATTGGACCTGGGTTGAGTTAACTCTAAAAATGACACTTCGGTGAAGATATGAGCTCTGTCACTCACTCATTTCTCCCTCTTAGTTGAAACTAGTGGTGGCAATCTAGTTAAAAAAACAGAGAGAGAGAGTGGGCGAACAAGTGGGGGAAACCGGACAGGGAGTAAAACTTTATTTGATCCTTATTTCATTGCGGTCACTTACCAAATTAAAAGGAGCAGATAAAACTCTCCATGTTGCTCAGGTAGGGCACTGGTGACAGACCCCGCTGAAATTTCATTGGCCAGAGTGACACCATCGGTAAGACGCTGGCTGCAAATATCAGGCATGTTTGACACGGACAGACGCCTGCCCTCAGGGGTTAATCACCTCATTAAAATTTCAGCTCTGCACCAGCTAAGCACGCTCACCCTAGCCACTACTGAGTGAATTGACTTTGCCTTCAACTGTGAGCGCACTAGATTTATCCAGACATGGTGTAAACTTGTTACCATTATGTAGAGTTGACAGAGCACTTTTCAGTTTCATAGTTTAAGATAAGGTGACACAAGCAAAAGTATGTACAGTTCAGCCAATACTGACATAATGTGTGTTGTTTTAGACTATATTTTGGAACCACATTTGTATTTGTGGCGTCGTCAATTGTCACTTCTATTATCTTTTATTAGAGACATACAACAATATACAACATACCGGCATTTGTTCTTATACACATGTTGTGCTGTATTTAAAATATTAAAACGATTGAGTTTGATGCGATAGAGAGGGGATTTGAGGAGGACAAAAACCTCATCGTTCATGTTAAAAGCTTGTTGAGATTAATCAATTCTCAGACTCTGTGATTCAGGCTTCCCAGGCAACCATGTCACAGCAGTTCTTGTTAAATTCCAACTAAAGACCAAACTAATCAATAACATCTCTGTTCTGTCTTCTCAATTCAATTATATGTTCTTGTTTACAACGGGATAAAAATAACCATTTTCATCTGTTTCAAGTCGTGCTTCACTAACTGACATAGATAATAAGGCTGTTTTTATAGATATACATGTAAGAGATGTTAGTTAAGTTGCCACAATCATCCTCTAAATTAAGATATACTGAGCTTGTGATATTTCACTGCTGGATAGATTGATATTTGCAGCAAATTTAAAATGTAATGCGGGTAATTAAGGCAAGGCAAATTTATTTGTATAGCACATTACACACAAGGAGTGTTTCACATAATGCAAAGTAATATAAGAGCAAGAATAAGAATAAGAATAATAAAAACAAGACTAAAAGAAGCAAGTAAACATAATATAACAGTAAAACGATTAGATAAAATAACAAAGCATTAAAAACACTGCAAAAAGGATCAAAATTAAAGTACAGCTCTAAAATTGTATTAAAGGATTTACTAAACTAAATTAAAGAATTTAGCTAGTATGTTGTTTATAACAGAAAAGCCAAAGACTGCATTTCCATGGCAACAAATAGTTTTATTTGTAATACATTTTAATGTATGGTAATTTAGCATAGTACCAATTGTAACATGATAATTTTGAAAAACACAAGCAATTTGAGGTCTCTAGTTTTATAATGAAATGGAGAAAAAGAAGAGGAGAGGTGTGAAGTCTCATGTGTGTATGTCTTAATTAATAAAGGGGGAGCAGCTGTTGCTTTTGCTCCAGAGTGTGACTGCCTACAGGTTTCTGCCACAGGGTGCATATTAAAACATGAACATAGCTTCAGGATGTCTTTTCTTATTTTGATTTTGTGCCCAATGGACAGATGGCTGTCTTGATGCATCTTGTTTCTAGATTTCTGCAGCTTTACTGGAGAACAAGAGTTACCAAAAAAATTTATGTAAAGATCGTTTGTGTTGATTCATCTGGAAGATTTCTTTTGAAAGACAGTTTATTCTCTGATCAAAATGTAGCTGAAAAGGATACAAACACTACGCATTGGAAATATACAAAGCTTCAACACAGGTTTATCAGTTTAACAACTATGTGATTTAAAGGCTAAAGCTGGCAATTTTCTATATTTTTCTCACTGACAACAAATCTCGTGCAGAGCCAAACCAACAATGATTTGATCTACTCACAAGTAGGGATGTGCAGAGAGCCCATTATTTGTATTTGTATCTATATTTGTTGAGGCAGCAAAATTATTTGTATTTGTATTTGAATAAAAGTGGAAAGTTTAAAAATCCTGTTTTTGTTTTTAGTACACATTTAATTTTAGAAAATTAAAGTGTTACAATAAGTGTTCATGAATAAACTACCTCATGAAGGAGGAGCACTTTGCATGTGTCAGTAGCTCAGCTTTATCTCTGGGAAACACCCCCAACTCCAGGAGTGATGTCCTAATTAGGAAATGTGCATCACGTAGCAGGTGGATGTGACTCCCCTCGTTGAGACCTGCTGATAGACGTAACAGCGGAGCTGAGGAGAGAGATTGAGATAGCGATGTAACCGACCTGCGTGCTGGTATTTGACATGTTTTTATTTCTTTTTTAATTCCCGAAAATAAATAATTTTTTAGGTAGAGGCCTAAAGTTTTTTGAGAAATTTACAGAACAATGTAGTACAAAGTCCAGAGGTTGTGATATGTAGCACAACAAGCTAGTAAAGCTGTTAATGGAATCGTGTTCTCGCACATGCTCAGTAGCGTCTGCCTTACACAGAACTACTCTCCAGAGACCGAAAACGTGATCGCTGTTATTAGTCTTTGAAACCAGTTTCTGAACAAACTAACGTGACCATAATCTTCGGGGTGAAGGAACACGTCGCCCAGTGCAGCAGTGTGACTCACTGGAATGTTTTTTATAGTTTTTGGACAACAATGGAGGTCTACAGCACAGAAGAATAAGATATATCAGGCTTTGGATACACACACAATAATTGTAAGTGGATCAATTCATTGTTGGTTTGCCTCTGTATATGAGATTTGTTGACAATACAAATATAGAAAATCGCCATATTCTCTAAAATTCTGGAGGCACAATGTCAGACTTTTGATTGAACAATGCAAATTCTGCATTTTTTTTAAGTTAAGAAATAATACATACAACATAACTGATAGTTATGATTGGTATATTGCTAAATTAAATACACACATCTGCGGTGTATTTGAGTTTCATTTCATGTGCCATTACATGCATTTCATGTTCACTATGTGATTGATGCATGCTACAGTAGTAGACACACACCCATTAAACAACATCTGTAACATAAAGCAGTGGTTCAAGTGGGCTTGAATTGCATTGTCTGAGTCGTTCTCTGCGGCAGTGCTATGGTGTAATTAGCAACAACAACAACAACAACAACAAAAAATCATTACCCTGCCTCACATTTATATGTTCCTAGATTGTACTGAACCACGAGTTCTCGACTTGGCTCTTAAGAGGAGTGAAAGAATGAGTGGGAAAAAAAAAAGAACAGCATGTCTTCTTCAACACTTGGATCAGTTGCTTAGAGCTCAAACTAACAGTAAGGATAATGTGGCAGGAATAACAAGTAGGCGTGAGGGAAATAATCAGATGAAGCAAAGAGAGGATGCATTATTATTTATTTGTGAAGCTGAATTCACATCCTCTGTTATAATTTCTACAGTAACGCTTTATCAGAATGACTTTATTCTGTGAGTGAAACAGTTTTACACAGATTTTTCTTAGAGACACTGGTGCAATAGAGATAATAGACTACACAACATTATTATGTACATATATTTTAACGTTTTCTTTGGCGCCACTTCAACCATGGTTACCCTGTTGTTTCATTCCTGATATGGTCCCTCTGTTTCCCGCTACCATGAGCCACTTCAACTGTTCTCCTTGTGCCGCAGGCTCCGGCTGCAAGATGCGAACGTTGGACAGTGGAATTGGGACCATCCCCCTTCCTGAATCCTGTTCCTTCTTCTCCTCCATCCTGCACCTCCTCCCCAAATCCTCATCAACCCCAGAACAGTCCCTCAGTCCTCCCAGTATCCCCGGGTCCTCCAGCGAGGAGGTGTCTCCTTCCCCATTACCCCGATGGAGAATACCCTCCGGCTTTAAGGACAGCAGCCATGCAGGGGTGCCGAACTCCCTGTCCGACTCATCCATGACCCATATCCAGTCAGTGCCTTTCCCCACTGTGGCCTTCCTCCAGCCCATCCAACCCCAGTCTGAACCCATTGTGACCTCTGCCAGTGTGTGTGATACCCAGAGCAGGCTACCCAGAGCAACACAAGGTACAGTAAATCCACAAAAGCTCCAACAACAAGTGTAATGTTTGGACCTCAGCAGTAACAATGATGCCAGTAGGGTTTTCTTCTCTCAGTGCTGTGGACTCATCAGATCTCATGCAAGAACATTTTTATGTGCAACTTCTCTCATTTGTGTGAAGTTTGCTCAGTCAAGTGTCAGACGGCATTACGCTCTCTTAACTGCACAAACTTGCCATAAATTGCTTGTTTAAACTTAATGAATACCACCTGTACATGAGTACGTGTACATTCATGAGATTTGATCATTAGAAGCCCCTAAATTGCCATATAATGCTACCTGTTCTGCTCCATTTGTGAGTAAATTTCATAAAAATGTTAACCAAGAGTGAAAAGAACTTCACACCGCAGCGATTGAAGTCCCGCTGTTGGAAATCACCAGACAAAAATGCAGTGTCACACACACTGTGTCTACGCAGGCTGCATAGTGAAAGCAGCACATTTGAAGAAGCTATAGTGCTCCGTCTGTCTTCCATGATGCGTTCAAGCACAGTATTGGGTGTAGGTCACCTGCGTTTCAGCAGCACTCAGAGCTCAACACACAATCACTGTAGTTACCTGCATAAAATGGAAGAAAATAGACTTGAAGCGCAAAAAAAACGCTTTGGTTGACACGTGTAGCGCGAATGAAACACGAGCCGTCACACATCGATTAAAACAGAAGTGTATTTGTTCTATCAGACACATGTGCGACGACACCTTCTGAGTAGACAAGCTGTCATCGCACAGCTGTACCGTGACAGAAATACAAAAGGAATGATTAGACATTAGACAAGTTAGATACTAAAAAACATGTTACTAAAGCAAAGCGGTTCATGACATAGATGTGAGGCGGTCATAGGGAATGTGTTAGTCACCTAAATAGATGACTGAAAGCACTCTATTATGGGTGATGAAGACCATGAGGTAGCAAATCTTAGAGGTTTTTTTACCTGCTATCCTGTCCAGTAAGATAAATATTTGCATGGGGCAAAACTTTATTATAAATCTACTTTATCCACAGACTTGCACAGCCCGAGTAGCAGACTTACTGTACGTTAAATAAAGCAGACGTCTATAAGTTTGCGTATATACCTTTGAAAATTCAACCCACTGCTGGAAAACAGGTAAACATGCTGTATAATATTTTGAATTTCCTCCAAAGGTTTGCATAGGGAACACTATGTGACTGAGTCACAGAGTAATGAGTGCTGTGGTCACAAAAGCGGTTAAACCTGCAACTACTGTCAATCATATGAGTTATCATGCCAAGATATGTCATTTTACATAAGGGTTTTGTTATTTACATACAGTATTTAAATTCATATTGTGGAGAAAGCCACAAAGTCTATATGTGACTGGAAAGAGAGGCCTGGACCACGTGTAACTTTCATTCATACCCAAAAGAATAAAAATAAACCAGATAAAATTTTTGAATGTTGTCTTTAACCAACAGTATGTGCCAGTTAAGAACATCTTCATCAGAGTGGTTCTTGCATGAGGCCAGAGGACTTTCACGGTTGTAGTCCGATGCCAATACACGTTACACATTTGGATTCATACATTTTGTGGCCATGTTAGAGTTTCCAGTCAACAAAAGTTGCAGCTATTTTGTCAAACTTGTTTTTTGTTTGGCTGTAGTTGGGAAGGAATCTGCATCCTATTGAAGACAGACATCAGTGACAGAACATAACCCGATATGTAGTTACAAGCTTCAGTCAGTATATCTATGAATTAATACACTAAAATACTTGTTGTTATACATGCAGACAGTATGAATGGACTTCAAGATGTGCTGAATGTTTCTGTATAAGAACAAGCTGTAAATCTTCTTAACGTCTGTCACTCCCACTTCCTTTCAACAACCAAATATCTAATGGAAATCCTGCTCGGATGATTTATTATTAATTTAACCGTACTAAGAGCACTTCAAAGGAGATGGAGATGCTACATTTTCACATTAGGAAATACATTTCATGGAGACTCGGCTCATGTCGTGTTTTCTCCATGTTCTCTGCTTTAGTTAGTACGAGGGTGCCAGAGACATTGCATGAATATATTTCTGTATGTATAACTATATGTGATAGATTCCTGAAAGCATCCGTGATCATGGTGTAGTATTACAACGACCAGAGCCTTCATCACTGCACTGATAGCTTTCATGCAGCAGACTCCTTGCAGACATGACCTGCTCAGAATGCTAATCACACAGACTCTGCCCAACAAAAACACTCATTTACACTGTCGAGAGGAAAGATTTATTTTGTATGTTTGTATTTCATCTGCACACTTTCATAATGACTATAGGAGGGAGATGAACATACATTGAATAAGCTGGTTGCCCCCTTAAAGCAGCTGTGTCGTACTTGATTTACCTTATTATTTGAAATTGATTGACAATCTGATTTCACTCCAATTTTACTTGCTACTTATGTCTACAGGATCCACCTGTGTCGCATTCTGGCTGCTTCACAGCTCTGTTGCAGCTCTGCTCAGTGTTGCCAGATGGGACTGACAAAAAGTAGCCCAACCAAAGCCTAAAAAAATGCCCAGTCGTCATAAAAAGAGACCAATTTTAAACCTGCAGTGCAGAACTTTCACATATAAGTCAAGTCAAGTCAGTTTTATTTATACAAGTTATCTCAGGGAACTTTTCATATAGAGCAGGTCTAGACTGTACTCTTTAATTTACAGAGACCCAACATTCCTCTTTTGGCAACAGCGGCAAGGAAAAACTCCCCTTTAATAAGTAGAAACCTTGAACAGAACCAGACTCTAGGTGGGCGGCCATCTGCTTTGACTGGTTGGGTTGACTGAAAATCCTCAAATAAACTATTGTTATGTAGAAAGTCACACAATTGATCGGCAGCTGTTTTCTCAAGGATCTTAGAGAGAAATGGAAGATTAGATTTAGGTCTATAGTTGGCTAAAACGCCTGAATCAAGAGTAGGTTTAATTACAGCTACTTTAAAGGACTGTGGTACATAGCCTGTTACTAAAGACAGATTTATCATATTAAGTAAAGAGGTGCTAACTAAGGGCAAGACTTCCTTAAGCAGCCTAGTTGGGATGGGGTCTAAGAGACAGGTCTATGGTTTAGATGAAGAAATCGTTGAAGTTAGTTCAGGAAGGTCAGTTGGAGAAAAACAGTCCAAATATATATCAAGTTTTACAGCTTTTTCTAAGGTTACTGTGGATAAATTGGTGCCTGTTGAGGGCAGGACATGATGAATTTTGTCTTGAATAGTTAGAATTTTATCATTAAAGAAGCTCATGAAGTCGTTACTACCGAGAGCTATTGGAATACACGGATCAGTAGAGTTATGACTCTTTGTCAGCTTGGCCAAAGTGCTGAAAAGGAACCTAGGGCTGTTTTTATTCTCCTCTATTAATGATGAGTAATAGGCAGCTCTGGCATGACAGAGGGCCTCCCTATATGTTTTAAGACTATCTTGCCAGACTAAGCGAGATTCTTCTAGTTTGGTGGAACGCCAAATCTTTTCCAGTCAAGTGTCATTCACAGTGAGCCTGTAGCACTATCAACAAGATTATCAATTTGAGAGGAATTAAAGTTCATCATAAGTAAATTAAATTAAATTTAGCTAAAACACTATCAGATAGACATCTAGTGAAGACAGTAGTGTGTAATCCAGTAACAGGAATTCAAAAGTTTTTAAGTAATGATCTGATAAAATAGGATTTTGTGGCAAAACTATGAAATGTACAATTTTAATGCCGTATGTCAGAACAAGATCGAGGGTGTGATTAAAACAGTGAGTGGGTTTATTTACACCCTGAGAGAAGCCAGTTGAGTCTAATAATGAAATCAACGCAGTGCTAAAACTATCATTATCGACATGCACATGAATATTGAAATCACCTGCTATAATTACTTTATCTGGACTAAGTTTGATAAAAACTCTGAGGAGGACAGTACACTATAACAAATAGAATTGGCTGTAATGTTTTCCAGGTTGGCTGAGAAAGACTAAGAACAAGAACAAGGCTCATGAATGAGTTATAATTAAGTTTAGGTCTGAGGTTGATAATTAGGCTTGAAAATGGCTGCAAGGGAGTGGATTCATTTAGACTGATATATTCTTCATGACACAGCCAGGTTTCAGTAAAACAAAATAAATCAATATGATGATCTGAGATTAGATCATTTACTAAAACAGCTTTAGATGATAGTGATCTAATGTTTAAGAGTCCACATTTAATTCTCTTATTTTGTTGTACTATTGCAGTAGTGGTGGTTAATTTTTATTAGATTTTTATGTATGACTCCTCTTCTGTTTACTTTAGATTTAATTGATTTAAGTGGTCTGGGGGCAGACACAGTCTCTATGTGGTTTTGGGTGGGTAACTGCTCTAATGGAAACGCAGAGAAGCGTGTAGGACTGCAGCTCTGCCTCCTGGTCTCAACTCTGGGTTGTCATGCTTTTGGTCTACTAATAAACTCAGCTATATTTCTAGATATGAGAGCATCTCTCTGATTAAGAGAAGTGTCCATGTTTGTTTAGTTTTCAGGCAACTTCCTGTAATATTAAGTCCCAAGTCAGATATGAGGGAGCTTTCAGAAAATCAGATTTTCCCAGTAGTAGTTGTGACTTGGATGTTGATGTGAACGATATTTACAAGTCAGAAACTCGTAATTCTGATATGACATGAATGCAGCATGAGCCGACTTAACTCTGTCAATCTCAATCTTCTTGGATAAGAGGAGGGGCCGATTTATTGGATTATAGCCAACCAAAATGGTGCAAAAAGTACCAAAATGATTTTAACCTGCACAATTAGACAAAAAGTAACCAAACACTGCCTTGTTGCCATTGATGTCCACTGGTACCATTTCAGAAGTGGAGCGTCTGATCTTCAGCAGCCATATTTATAATAGTTTTGAGTTGTTTTGCTGACATTTGCCTCGTTTTACAAGCATATTGAATATGCATTTGGTAACAGTTTGTTACCTCTAACTTTCTTTGTGATCACTCATTTATAGCTGATCTCACAGAACAGCGGCTGTTGTTAACCTGCATTTTGTCAGATGACGTAGTGATTATAAAATAATGATTTTAGTTGCAGCAGCAGCTTGGTAATGACTGCTGGTTAACAGGTCATATTTATGAGCAATGATCAAATTTCACATGACTTATGTCGTCTGACAGAAACAGAAACAGAGAAATATGTGAATTAGAGCAACTTTATGGGTGAATCTGGCTGCATTAAAACAATGTGTGTGTTCACAGGAGGAGGCTGAGTGTCAAAACAAATAAATTAATTCAAAACTAATTTTAGTCAACTGTCAATAAATACAGGCATTTATATACATTCAAAAAGTGAATTTCAGAGATGTGAGCCATTCCGGGAAAAACAGACCTGGTGTGTAAAGATAGCAGAGTGGACAAAAGAGCCAGAACATGATGCAGCCAGATGATGTGGACACTGCAGGTTAGAAATGCCTGCGGCCACGATGTAGTCCATCAAATGGGCCATGTTGTTGTTGTAATGGGATTAGAGTTCTAATGGAAAAAATGTAATTTAAAATTTAATGATAATTTTACTGCCTGAAAAGAAAAAAAAAACATTTGAAAAACAGTTCATCTTTGGGAAAGTGTCCAGAATTAAGGCACCGATGCTCCGCTGGACACAGAGACAGTCCAGATTAATAACCTTGCATCAGACTGAGTGCATTTCTGGTTCAAAGTACAGTTCCAGTCAAATGTTTAGACATACCTTCCATTACATTGAATGAGAAAATGTATCCAAACATTTGACTGGTTCTGTATATTTCATTGTTTGTATCCAAAGAGAATATATTTGGCTGTTTGATTTAAGAGCCCTAAACTGCAAACCTGGCAAACAGAACTCTGGCTTTATTTCAATTCAGTTGTCCCATTAAAGTCAGAATTATAAATTTGTCTTCTTTCAAGATGTCAGCGCCAGCCTCCTCGAGTGTCACTCAGATCTCCTGCCACTTTGAATTCAGAGTGATGGTCCTGCTCTCTTTGAAGATGTCAGATCTCAGTCTGTCAATGTCACTTTGTTCTCCAAACCCCTCTTCTTGACAAGAGATAGGATTAAGTCTGACTGCTGAGAAAACCTCGTCTGTGCTTTTTCCAGGTGGAATGGAACCAAAGAAGTTGACCTACATCAAAACAAAAACAAGAGCCGCCCAGAGCCAACAGAAAGAGCAGACGAGACTTCAGCTCGCAAACTGTAAGACACGATGAAACCGACGCCTTTAGGAAAACTTTAGGCTCAAAACATTGTCATGTTCTGCACCCACTCATCATCAATCACAGTGTTTTTTTTCCAGTCTCCACATTTTCATCTTTAAACTTTATTATTCAGCGTTTGACACGTAATTTCCTTCTTGCCAAGATATTGAAAAAAAACTATTCAAATTATGTTCAGGTTATCACCTCTGAGTGACTCAACTCATCTACTGAATGGCAGCAATTTCTAAAAGTCCTGATTTGAAGTGTTAATGTATCATTAAAACAGATGACTCTTCTCTCAAGAATTGCTTTGAAGCTCCAACCTTAAAAAATACAGAAGAACTACTGCATTCAATTCGGTTCATTCGCATTGCAACTTGAAAACTCTCTTACTGTTGGTGTCAGAGGGAAATTTTGGGAGCTAAAAACAGGGTCACAGTTTGTTCTGTGGGTTAAAAACGACACCTTTAGTGAATCATTTGTTGCACTCTGAAGGGTTATATTGGCAAGGTAGAACCATTGTAGACTTCTTTCCAAAACTGTCACTGTAGCTTGAGGCAATAATATGAAGAAAAGTGCATCAATTTCACTTTATCACATTACCAACACCGTGAGTTGCAGTTTGCCTCAGAACTACACTTTGCTGTAAAACTCATTTCCATCCCCACTGAGCAGAAAGCAAGTTTAATGGTGGTGACTAAACACATGAGTAGCAAACATCATTTACATCTTACTACAGTACATTAACACTGGCATTTACAACGTGTGTGTGTGTGTGTGTGAGAGAGAGATCATAAGATATGCCTGTAGGTTAAAAAAAATACCCACAGTACAGACACACAGTCGTGTTTCCTTCACTTCAGAGGAAATTACTTACATTTAGAGCTGCAACGAGTAATTGGTTGGTTAGATCAACAGGAAATTAATTGGCAACTATTTTAATAATTGAATAATCAATTTAGTCAATATTTGGTGGTTTCAACTTCTCAAATGTGAGGATTTGATGGTTTTCTGTGTGATAATAAACAAAATTTCTTTTCATTTTGGACTGTCGGTTGGACAAAACAAGAAGTGTGAAGACATCACCTCGAAATTAAAATGAGCATTTTTCTCTATTTTCTGATGTTTTATAGACAAAACGATTAATCAAGACAATAATGGCCTATTTACATTAATTTCTGACTTATCCTAACTAACATTCACACCTGAAAGCTGTGCTGCATTAAAACAATGCAAGGGGCTGCGTTGGCTGTTTAAGGTACTGGTGAGGCAATGAAATACGATCCAAGGAGTCCAGTCGGAGCTACAGATTAATGCGTTTAATGGCTCATCAGGCACCAAAACACTGCGCAGCAACTCTGGAGAGTTAACGCAGTGGCAACACTTTTATCTTTGGTCGCAAGGATCGCGAGGTACAACACAGCACTTTGCTGGATGACGTCGCAAAGCGGTGCAGCAGAAGTTGAACCTGGTTCAACTTTTTTGGCAGACGACGCTGCGTTGTTTTTGCTGGAGCTCTTTGCACCTGCACACCTGCTGTGTCATCACACTGCCCCCATTCAAATGAATAAGAGGACTGCATCTAAACCTTAACCTTAAACCAAGTCACTCAGTATTAATGATTTATGTTATGGGGACTTTTTCCCAGAATGTGATTGTCTAAACACATTTATTTTCCCACAACATGAGTAATACTAGTACACAGGACTGCAACTAACAATTATTTACAGTATTGATTAATCTGTTGATTATTTTCTCAATTAGTCAATTGGTTGTTTGGTCCATAAAATGTCAGAAAATGGTGAAAAAACTCATCAATCACTGTTTCCCAAAGCCCAAGATGATGTCCTAAAATGTTTTGTTTTGTCCAGAACCCAAAGATATTTAGTTTACTGTCATAGAAAACTAAAGAAACCAGAAAAGATTCATATGTAAGAAGCTGGAATCAGAGAATTGACTCCAAATGATTAATCGATTATCAAAATAGCTAGCGATTAATTTAATATTTGGCAAGCAGTCGATTAATCGATTTATCATTGCAGCTCTACACGTACACTCACACATGTAAAAATGTACATTGCTCTGTGTTGCCTTTGGGTCCGGTGGTTTTATTCAAACCTGCTTCTTAACAGAAATACACTCAAATACAAATGTATAACACTCTGTACAACCTTATAACATTTATAATATTCACAGTGACCATCTGTTGACTATGAATCAGATCTGGTGACGGTTTATGTGGGAAAGTGGTGTCAACATGCAGGGCAGCAGGTTTCTACTAATATCATCTCTGTCAAATCAAATCACAAATTGTTTATTTCTACTTGCAGTGAAACCACAAAGCTCACACAGCTGAAATGGTTACATGTTGTTGTACTTACAACACTACTTAAATACAACTGAAATCACTATAAACTGTAATTTAATGTGCTCAACAGTCAGTGGAAAGAGCTGATGACTTTCCTTTGAATAAAACTGTATGTACAGCTTGTTGGGACACATATTGATGAATCATTTTTGGGGGAAATACACACAAGCACATACAGTAAACATCACTTTCTAAATGTTGCACTGCTGTATGTAAACCCATTCGTAACAGCTAGTGTTACTTTAAGTGGGAGATTTTTCATTCTGGACACTGTTTGCATGGTATGCTGTTTTAGGATCTCACTCTGCTTTACATCTTCCATTTCAGAGTTTATAAGCTGAATGAGTCGACCTGAAGCGGGGAATCAAGCAATCAGCTGGCATTATCACTCAAACACCTGGAGGATCAAATCTACCCAAATCCTACAGTTTGGACACTGCGTCTGTTTATCAGGATGAAACGCTCAGAACTGGACAACAAGTGAGCTTGGCATTGTAGGCTTCCACCTGTGCTCGGTGTACTGTTGAGATACTGAGTATAGCTTTTCAGGTGTTGTAATGAACCTTCTGGCAGCCATTTTGGAGGTCTGCAGCTCTTTGGCGTCAGCGGTGAGCAGCTGGTTAAATTTCTAAATGTGAGTCAACAGAATTAACATTTTAACAAAATAATACATGATTTTGCCTTTGTCTGATATCACTCCCTCATTCACTCATTTACTACTCCCTATATAATAGACATGAAATAGTTTACTCTATAGTGAGCAGCAAATAGAGGCTGGAGCATTGCATTGTGGGATTGTTAGCAGAGAGTATCGTACATGTCATGGATGCCACTTTTTTTGTTCCATCATGGAATTTTTTAGGGCGCTATATTGTGGATTATTGTGGATATTATTACACAGACCATGGATGTATGAAGAGAACTGGATATGACGCCGCCACTCAGCCTTGCTGCCAGTTTTGCCCAGTGGTCACTCGCGGTATTGCAGCAAAAAAAAATCCCCTGCAGCCCAAAAAGCATTTTCCCCATAGACCACCATTATAAAAGAGATATCTATAAAACTGCTTACAGGACACCTCTAATTGCAAATAAGGTAAATTATGACTCTTTCTGTCATAAAATTTTGATCCATGAAGGTTTTATATTTGTAAAACTTTCCTCGAGCCTAGAAAAGTGATTTTAAAATCTGTGACATCATCCCAGTGTAAAGCCAATGGGCCGAGTGGGAACTCGTGGGTGGGGCCAGCAGGCGAAACACTACTGCGCATATTCAACAGTCCGCACACCCCGAAGTAAACCTGGAAGCTATAAATTTTTTTGGCTCATGCGCCAGGTGAGCAATTCTCATTGAAAAGGCGCCATCTTTGAGTCCGCTATCCAGTTCTTATAATACATCCATGATTCAGACACACAAATAAAATGGTGCATGGTAAATGTAGTGCATTATATAGTTAAGAGAGGGATTTCGGACACACAGCCTTTGTGTTTTGGTAATGTCAGGTTAGCTACTGTAGCACTATAGCTACCTGGAATCATCAAGGTGTTCACACAGAAAGGGAAACTAATTTTTGCATATACTGTGTTTTTGCACAATATAATTGCTGGACCATTTTTTAAAATTCACCCCCAAACAGCCACTTTCCTGACTGTATAAATGTTAGCTGTAATTTAGCTAGCAACACATGCACTAACTGTGTGTGTTTGTGTTCAGCTCAGCCTCTGACTGAACTAAGAACTCACCAAAAACTCTCTTATTTTCCTCCATTTTCCTCTTGTCTCTTTACATTTATGAAGATGATTCATAAAGCCTGGGACACCTAAAAGTTTTGAACATTGACGTGACTTTGCGTCTAATCACGTATTTCAATCAATGCGTTCTGTCTGAACACACACTGTCTTATAAACACATCTGAGTTGCACACAAGCTAACGCATGTGGGCTCAGGTTCACCTAAAATTAGCGGCCAGTAGCTACATTTTAACCATACTTGCTAACTAGCCAAGCTAACGGCTGTCAAGCTACAACTAGCAATGAATGTGGAGAACAGAGCAGAGCTAAAGACGAGACAGTTTCCAGCAGGGCTGCCAAGTCTCACACATTGACCGTGAGACTTTTCACATGCTCTCACACCATACATCTTTTTTCTCATGCAGTGAAAAACAAATTCATAACTGATAACGCTGCAGCGTGAAAGGAGGACACTGACAGCGCACAGACAGACAAGACAGAGCAGCACAGCACAACAGCAGCACCGTGCAGCAGCAAGTTATTCAGACCAGAAATATACACAAATCTATTATATTGTAACGTTTTCCCATGCATGCTGCTCATAGTAATCTCAGTCAATGGCTCTTTTGGCAACATCTCAGTGCCTCTCCCTCTCTCTCACACCATGCACACGCAGACAGGAGACAGCATGAGTTACTATGGTTACAGGCATGCTCTGTGTCTCTGTTGCTCTGAAACTTTCTTGTGATTCCAGATAATAGGTTTTTAGGGTAGTTGTGAGGCCATTTCATTCATCCAAATTGTTTGTACTTTGTTGCAATTGTTGAACTTTGAAGATGGCCTTGTGAGTATTGAGAATAGCATCCTTGAGGTTTAACAATCCAAATCATATTGTGATGTGTTGTAAGGCTATTTCATTTATGTAAATTGTTTGTCTTTGATTGACCTTGAAGATGGCCCAGTTGCCTGCAACTTATTACCATTGCTTGTCTTGGCAAGAATTTTTTAAGATAGTTTTTTCTCTTTACAAATATGAAGTCTATGATTGGAAAAATATCTTATTATGACAAATTTTTCCTCCAAGTAGGATAAGTAAACACTATATGTGCATCGCTTTAAGAAACACTCTCCTTTTATCTCTGTTTTGGTCTCCACCGACTCCTAAGAAAGTTTTAGGTCTTAAGCTTGCTAGATGTTCAACTACATGAATCAGCCACTCGGTAACTTTGTCTGTCATTTGGTGTTTGCAGTTAGCGTACAGCTGGTTTATTTTAGTGCTTTGGCTTTATGACCAAAACAATGAGCTAAAAGATGCTAAAAATCTCCAAAGACACCTGATTTGGGTGTTAAATATCTGTGATATCTGCGTTACTGCTCCTTTCACATTACAGTCATTTGATTCCATTTTAATATCCAAAATATTTTAAAGGCTTACATTTTTTTTAACCACAACCTGTTCTCCAGCAGACCTCCATGATGGCACCAGCTGTGATTACTATTAGACATTAATGAGGCAAATGTAAAACGTCCACCAAAACCCTGCAGAACAATGGTTAAGTAGCTCATTCATTTACATTTTCCAGCCAATGTATGAACATTTATAACATGTTTATGTGAAGATCTACTGTAATTCTGCATTGGAGTGGATGCAAATCTAAACTATGTCAGTAATATATATTTTTTGAGCAGATGGAACCTGATAATCTCAAGATTACAAACTATGACTTCCATCCTGAATATATATCTTGTATATGTACAGCACTAACTACTGATTGCCGTTCATGAGCTCTACACACCTGACTGAGTAATGTGATTCTTTAAACTTTTTTATTGTCACAATGTTAATATCAACTTGCATGCAAACACCCTTGGGCTTATTCTATCCAGAGAAATGAATATAAATCTGATATTCATCATATGAAGGGTTTCATTTACAAGAAGTGAAAAATACTGATGTGTGAAACTTGCCATGACATATTTCACATAATCTGTCGCCACTTTGCAAGCAAAGGTCTTGAAAAAAAAAGAATCCCTCGTGAGTCTGACTTTCACGCTTGCAATTATTTTAAAACAGGTGTCACATTTTAAAAGCAGTGTCATCTTGTAATGAAACTCTTCATATGTGAACTGCATTCTGTATTCTCTTTTTTTTTTTTTTTTATGTTTTTTCCACAGTTATGACATCAAGACAAACCAGTGAGTTTTGCATGTAACTTTAGTTATAAAGCACCTAGTAGACACATAGTTGACATTGTTGTGCTAGCTCAGGGAAAAAAAAAAATTATTGTCTCTGATAGATGCTGTGGATTTAAAGAGTAAACCTCAACGTTACTATGTGCAATTGTTTCATTGCAACCAGTGAACACACCAGATTTCACTGTAATGGTTTAAAGATATTACCTGAACTCAATATTTTCCTCTTGTCATTTTTTTTGTCTGTACATTTAACTGTAATATATCGCATCATGGTTGCTCAGTTTCTCTCTCTATTATGTATGCTGTGTCCTTTCTAGTAACGTTTTTGGTGTTATGAACGCATCCCGACATATTTTCACACTTTTTAGCTGCGATGTTTCCCCCTCACGCCCTTGTCAACGCGCCCTGCCTTTCATGTGTAGATATTTGCCAAAATGCATATTGCCAAACACTGCTCTGAGCTAAACACATATACAGAAAATGAATGCAACCGAATCTACATATCAGACTTGTCATGGTGACTATAGCCATATTCTTTTCAAACACCAGAGACAGTTTACAGTTTCACGTGATGTAGCATTAGTCATGTCATCTTATTTACCTCTTCTTTAAATCTTTGCTCACTCGCTACCGTACATGTATATGTTGAAGGTAATACTTGTAAAAAATAAAAAAATAAAAAAATGCAGTGGTGTTCATGCCAATAGCAACACACAGGTCTAATAAATGAAATATGTAGCGTACAGGTGAGACAAGGGATCAGGGAACAGATTGGCTGTACTGATACGGGTAGATGGAGCATGGCGTCTGTGCTTTTAAAATGGCTCACATAATGAAGAGCATCACTCTCACAAGAGTATTGTATTTTTCTAACATTTACTCTAATGCCCTGTATTTGTACTCAGCACTGATGAGTGTAATTTACCATTTATTGCACATATTGTTACTCACTATTACAGTAATTCTCCTTCTAAATGTTTTTTTTTTCATAACCCAATAATAACAGTGATGTTCTCGTGTGACAGTCACCTTAGCAGTATTAACTGAGAATTGTATATTACTGATATTCTTTGTTTTATGTAAAAGAAGAAAGAAAAAATAAACTATTTCAGTACTTATACAACATAAAGGATATTGCAGCGTGTTTTTTTTTCAATTTGACTGAATTGTTCTTGTGGTTAAAAGGTGTGATTGTTTTGCTAACAGGGGTGACAGGAGCTTGGTTTCCATTCAAATGTAACACAAATTTTGACTGAATTTCCAGAAAATCTGCAAAATAAAATTAAAACGAATGCATGTTTCCATCCGTTATGCAAATATTAGGTAGTTGGGTCTTCGAGATGAACAGCAGGTGGTGCTAAATTTCCAGTCGGGCCATTAAACCATTGCAGAAGAAGAAGTTGCAACAACTTGATGTAATTAAAAGAAAGAAAGTCAAACCTCAAACAGCAAAAATCAAGTTTGAATGTGAGTCGTGGATGTATTAAGAGAGTTGATAAGGTACCACCATTAAGTCAATTTTTCCCAGTGGCCACTTGCTGTATCAAAAAATCCCCATAAAGTAAAGATATTTAAGAAGTAAAAGTATTTTCCCCATAGACAGGACATCTTGAGCTTCCAACAAGGTCAATTGTTGTTAATTATAAGGGCTGAGTTTCTCAAAATCAAAGAGTTGATGGGAAACAAAAATTTGAGTGGGTTGCAATTCTGATAAAGCACTTTTTTTTTAGAAGAAAGATTCTGTGAATAGTTTTGGGAAATGCACTGTGACAACATAGAAAACATGATGGAAATATGTTCTATATATCCTGTTTGTTTCATGTATTAATTTGAGGGCCATGACGAGACGCTACACTCAAAAACTTACTTTGTACAAGGGACACAAAGACAGTCCGAAACAGGGCCACTCATCGCTCCACTCAGATCTGATGTTTTCAAATGCGTACGTCTCTTCAGCGGATGCCTCAGTGGACGTTTAAGTTGCATACTTCATGTACGTCATAATCACTAAATCTGTTTCCATTGTACTTTGCAATTTTTGCTTTTATCAACACACCGACTTCAATACATCTCAGCCAACCATAAAAACGTTTCTTCAAATTTTCTGTGTCCACAGGTTTTTTAATGCACAAACTGAGTAAAAACAGGTGAATGGAAACATCTATTTTCCTCCCAGTTTGAGTATCCACTCCAGGCTCGGACCCAATCTCTTTGCTTGCCAGTATGAAAGATGGAAGCTCCTCAGAGACATTTCTGCAGGGACTCCAATTTGCTTCTCCAACTCTGTGACAACAACAAGGAAACAAAATAAACAATAGAGAGAATACCAACCACCATGTCTCTTGGAAGCAAACTCTTGCTCGGCTGCCAAACAGTGTTGTCTGATGAAAACCAGAGAGGGAAAATCATTAATAAACAACACTTATCATCGAAATGACAGCCGTGTATTTCTGAAATCATACAGTGAGGCTTATGAAGCGCATGAATAGATTTCCTTCAGCGAGAGTACAGCAAGTGCTCAATTATCAAACTTCAAATAATCACATGTGAGAGTACTCCAAAGAACCAACTCGTTGAAAGTTATTGGCTAAAAGTGAACAATAAGACTCATTAATCAAGTGACTCACTCCTGCTTACAGTGAAGTGTAAGAAACCAAAGAGCAGCTCTCAAATAATTACATGATTAATTACGTGTATGATCAGAGCTGGAACAGCCACACAAGGGTTTACCCTACATTTGCCATATTAGTCATTCTTCAGAAGAAAAAACAACTGCAATTTTAATTATTTTAAGTAATTTCATTTTTCTTTAATATCTCCGATAGCAATTATGGTGCCAAATAAGCAACAATCTAATATATTTAAACTCAAAAATGTATTTTGCTTCTTGTTACTTCAGGTGGGTGTTTGAGCTTCACTTCCTATTCCCTTGAATGAGAAAGTGTGTCCAAACTTTTAACTGGTTCTGTATGTGCATGAGTTTCATATTCATTTTCTGAAGGAGGTAAGTTTCTCTGTGATCACCTTAAATCTGAGTTTAATATGTGTACAAACGAGCATGATTTGTGACATCACAATTAGTTTGGAGCCAATCATGGTCCGGTGTGTAACTTACACAAGTGTGATGAGAATTGACTTCTCAGTGAAGTAGGAGACATCTTATGTCCAGTAGTTAAACTTCTGAAATGAACCATATTTGCATATTGATAGATTCTGGATTTTCAATGAGGGAGAAGGAGGAGGTGTAATTTTAAAGATTTTAATGAGGTAATTGGACTTTTTTTGTGGAAGAAAAAAAAATCCAACACAATTTGCTATCCTAGACACAGTATTTTTATACTGTGAGTCAGTATGGAAGGGATTTTTATATATAAATATAAAAAAAACTGTGGAGAAAAATAGGGAATTGGCTAAAATGGAATCAAGAAAACCAAGCTGGAGCAGGGAGGAGATTCTGCTGCTGGGTACTTGGTGAGTACTGCTGCATAAGTGAAAAAAAAAAAAAAAAAGTGTGAAATCTGAGAAATTGCCTCAAGTGATATCATTGAGTCAGCATTGTTTGGGGCTGAAGTTTGAAAATAACTTAAATTCTGGGTGTAGGGAGTTAGAAAGAAGTGAGGAGACCAGACCTCTGTGTAGCCTGCTCCTCAGCCCTGCTGGAGGCTAGCAGCTCCAGGCTACACTAGCTGCTACTAGCATACCTAATCTGTGCAGCCGAGTGAGCGGAGTCGGGTTGCATTATGGGTAATGTAGGTGCCAGGTTTTCACAAGAAAGAAGAACATGTGGAATAAAAAAAGACGATATCTCTGGTGTTGCTGCATCGATTTTGTCCATCGTGAGTCTGATAATGTTATAGGAGTGCAATGCTGAATCAGTGGACTCTTTTATCTAAGTGGTTTTGGTAATCTAACCTTAATCACACCAAAACCATACTTTGGTTGCCATGTGCAAATCTTAAAACAATGCTAACATGCCCAAATGTGCAATAGAACAGTTTTTGGTCATTTTAATGGTTCCTCTTGTCCTTACTGGCCGTGGAGTGATTCCTCCTCAGAGCAATTCAATATAAGTAATGGAGGAGAAAATCCATGATCTCTGTTCTGTGAAAAATGCTTTCAAAAGTTTATGATGCTTCAGCAGACTGAGTTTGTCCAAGCAAGCATCTTCCAAAATCTTTTCACTTCAAAATTCTCTGTTTTTGTTACTTGCTAAACCCTTGCTGTGACTCAGCAGCGAAACACTGTCTGGAAACACAAAAAGAGAAGTGAAAGAGAAGCGAGAGTGAAAACACAATTTTAGTTTTGGTAGAAACTAAATTGATTTGACTGCAGGACCCTCAATCTTAGCTTTAGTTGAACTTAAGAATGTGGTTTTGCAAAGAAGACTGGATTTTGTTTTCCGTCACTTACATTGACAGCGTTACATTACAGCCTCCAAGTGTGACTATTGTTTTAAGATGGACTTGAAATAAATTCCTCCTAAATGTATTTTTCTAATGCATATACATATAATTCATAGGTGATCATGTTTGCAGGAAACAGGCTCAAATAAAACCTCAAAACTGCAGCATTGCAGGAGCATTTCTCTTGGTCTGGTTATGGAAAAACATTTGGACATTTGAGGTCTGCAGCCATCTGTTCAGACCATCTCTGTACTCAAAACTGCCTTGAACTCTGTCTTTGATAAAACCCAAATCCAGGACCTTCAGGGCAACAACGCAGTTCAATTTGAATAAGGGTGTCACATATGGGAAACCAGACAGTGTTGGCTGTCTGTTTATACTTTTGCAAGGTTTCAACCTGTGAACTTTGAGCCACCAGACTGTCCCTTTGTTCATTTTGGACATTTAGATTTATGCGTCTCATGAAAAGGTCTCCTTGACGATTATGAGCTTCCAAGGTCTCATTTACTGCGCTGTGCTGTACATTATTCCAAGATGTACATTAGGTCTGACTAATAAATCATCTAGAATGTGGCATGTAGAATATTCATTAAGAGTGATTGAATTTATTATGAGAGAGATCAACTGAAATAATGTCTCAGAAGTATGTACATGCGCACATAAAATGGGTGCACATACATACTTTTCCCACCACAAAGAGACTGTGTGAAGTAGATTCAGCTGCTGCTAAGGGGCGTTGTTAGGCATGATGCTCTGCAGAGTGCCTAACAACCCATTAGCAGGATCTGTCAGACCCTCAAGGATCTGACAGACACAAACCTTCAGTGTGTTCTCTGACTGAAAGTGAAAACACTCACAGTTTCAAATGTGCTATCTGCTAAATCTGCTAAGGGGCGTTGTTAGGCATGACGGACGGACTCTGCGGAGTGCCTAACAACGCCCGTTAGCTGTTCTAAAATCACTGTAAACCACGGCCTCTTGTGCCTTATTGCTTTAATTAAGGTTAGTTAAAGATTGTGGTTTTGGTTCAATATAATAAATATGCCATCATCTTATGCTTCAAGTCACTGAAGTCTTAGGTTAATCAAAGACGATGATCTCAACAAAGTGCTGCCTGCAGTGCTGCCTGCACCTAAACATAACCATAAAAAAGTTTAAAGATCCCCTCCGATCATGTTTTAAAACATAAAAATCCTCTGCATGGAACAATGAGTTGTGTCTGACATGTCTTTTTTCCATGAAAAAGGTCAATTACCTTGTTAAAAACCCTTAAATCAACATATACTCCTCATCCCTCATTAAAAAATCCAGAATCTTTGAATAGTTTAACTGCTGGACACAAGATGTCTCCTACCTCACTGTTAAGCCCAGCGTCTAGGCGTGTGTACTGGACCACGATTGGCTCCAGACTAGTCGAGATGTCATGAATCACACTTGTAGGTACACGTTTTAGAACAGACATTCAACAGATGAATGTGAAAGCAAACTCTGCACAACCATCATTCTGCAATTACAACCGGTTGATATTGTACTTCAAGATCAGATATCTTGGCAGAAAAACAAAAACTTAAAAATACTTGTCGCAGAACATTTTACTGATACATTCAGTGTCAACATGTTTGTGACTTCCCAGATACGTTAATTACCAACATTTCCTCATTATGTCGACAGAAAATGTCATTCGGGTGGCACTATCTTGCTGTTGCTAATTAAAAACACATTTACTGTGTACAACCGGGTGAAACAACATGAACATTTTCGCTGTAAATGTTGGATATTGACTTGGTCATCTTTATATCCATCAGCATATATAGATATAGGTTCGTCTCACTCAGGGATCTTTTAAAAAGACTTTTTATAGAGGCATTTGAATCTGTGAGTGTTTTCACTTTCAGTCAGAGAACATACTGAAGGTTTGTCTCTGTCAGATCCTTGAGGGTCAGATCATTAGGTTCAGACTGAAGGAAATACATAGACATTATACACAACAAAACATCGTCCTTGATGACAAGAGAGGAATTTCTCTTTATAACAGACTGAACTGTCTCTCTGGAAGTATCCAGGTTGCTGTAACCTTGTGCAGAGTGAGCTGTCAGAGCAAATGATTAAATCTGGATAAGTCTTGACATGATGAATTCCTTTAGATTTAAAGGTGCTAATTTAATAATAAGGCATGCATTTGGATCGGTCTTTCAATTATAAATTAAGCACATTTTGGATGTTTTGTTACTTCCTCTTACCGGGCAGATTGTGTATGCAGAAGGCTGATCTGATGGTCAGTCGTCCTTGATTAGCGTTGCTGTTTTTAATAAGCTACATGCATAATGTCTCCCAGTATGCCGTCAGTCATGTTACGACACTCCATGAAGAGAAAATCTAGTGCACATTTAGATAAACTCTCTTAAATGCATTAGTCCACTCAATGCTGATGTCTGACTGAGAGAGTATTTTATTTTAATGCAGAGAAAAACTAAAAGCGAAACAGTCAGTGTATGAATTCAGTTGAAACATTTTTTCTCCTTAAAGTTCAACAGTTTTTATAATCAATTGACATTTTCGTTAGCTGCTCTTTATGTCTTTACTTTCATACCGGCACGGTTTTAACTTTAACTCTCTTATTGGACTTCTAGATTAATAAGCTCCTCGCTTGTCGGTGTAAATCTTCTCAATGCCTACAATGTAATGTAAAATGACCGGGAGCTAATTTAAAGTTCGACCAAAGTAGGGATTCATAACATCTAAGTGTGTCCTAATGTGCAATTATCCAAGTTCCAATTAAGCTGATTAGCACACTAAATCACAAACAACTCCTCGACAGCCCCTTGATGCGGCGCTGACACACTGTTTCATCCGCTGATTAAAACAGGTTGATCATGACCGCTCTGAATGAAACTATCAGAGTTTAGACAGAGGATTGAAAAGGACTAAAGGGTAAACAATGACAAAGCATAATGTGCTGCAGATCAGCAGTTTGCCCTCATCTCAGTTTGTTTGGCTCTGAAATCCTCTTATTCTTTATGCAGCAGTGTGCTGGTAGGTGTAGTGAGGCATATACAGTATAAATTAGTTTGGGGTCTGGAAAGAGCAGGTTGATATGGTGTCGGGCGCAGCGCTGAGGAACACAGTTGTGAAGCAGAAATTGTTCAGCCAGGTTTCAGCTCTAAATGATATATTAGCCTACACTGCACAGCACTGAGGAGACTAATCCATCTTTTGAATTTGTGAAAGAGTATCCAACCGTTTTTTTTACCCCCCGAAGTGTCGCAGACAACGTTATTAGTTTTTTTTTTTTTTGGAAAGTGCCTCAATTCACAGAGACTTATCGCAATGGCCTTTTGTGGCATATTTTTGTGCCGTTTTGCCACATGCTGAACCGGAGAGCAGAGAGTCTCTCTGTTTACCTCAAACTTATGATGCATTTCACTGCCTGCAATATTTTCCTCAGGCACTTGTTGTTTTAAGTCTTGGTTTATGAGTCCCATGATAAAAGTTTTGTTTCCATTAAAAGCTCAATGAAACTAATTACACGTAAAAGCAATTTGAGAGAGTTTAAAGAGGACATATATGTGATTTTCTGTTATTCTATACTGTCAAAGGTCCAGGGCTTCAGCCTGCTCTGAACGTTTTGTTTGCAAAGTTACCTCTACCTCCCCATCGAAATGTTTTGGTGGGGATCCAGGCTCAAACATGTACGGTTGTATTTGAGAAGCTTGCATTTGGTGTGAAGAACGTCTGTTTACGTAGCCGAGCTTCCTGAAGCTGACCAATCAGAACAGAGTGGACTCATCAGGAGGGGAGCCTTAAAGAGACAGGAGCTAAAACAGCCTGTTTCAGACAGAGTCTGCCCTGAGAGGCTGTATAAAGGGCCAGTATAAGATAAATAAGGACTTTGTTGAACTGTAAATCGTGCAAAGATGTTCCAGTAGAGCCCCAGAATATAAACATAGACCTGGAAATGTGCATAATATGCCCCCTTCAATGGTACCCTGTGGAGTTTTTTACTAGTATGGAGTCTTTACAAGTGGGCGCACAAGAACCAACTTTGTCTCCTAAAAATTACTTTTGTATACTATTGTTTTCCCAATTATGTTGCATTGAAAAAAGCATAATAATTATGTTCACAGGCAACTTTTTTTGTGATGAATGAAACGATATTTTGATATGGATCTACCTCACTGGAGTCATAAAAAGGTGATCGGGGTGGATGTTGACACCAGAGAATGAATGAACTTTGCATTCAGAGGTTAGTTGAATCACTGCAGACTTTTTTCTGTATTAAATAAAGAACATGATCTTTCTATAACCTCAACCAAGGGGGGGTTGTACAGTTTGCAACGTTAATTAAGTTACATAATTTCAGGATAACCTTGTTTACAACCCCTCACTTCAAACGAGGGCTCAGGGCTGAGCAAATGGAGTGTGTGGGGACTGGAAAACAGCCATCGGGGTGCCAGCCAGAAAAACAAAAAAAGAAGAAGAATGCCAAACATAAATGTATTTTCTGGAGTTTTGCTATGTAGCTAGCTAGCTCCTAATGCTGGCTAGCCAACATTAGCTGCTATCGCTAGCTAAACTACATTGGAAAGTGCAAGGTTAGCTAGCTAGCATGAGCTCAGTATCTAACCTTGATGTAAACTTAGTTAGCTAGCTACGTTAGCTAACCACAAAAAAATGCATTTATACTCCAAGCAGGGGAGTGCAGCTATTACAGTCCATCACTTTTGTGTTGATTTTGTTGGAAGCATATGTAATAAGAGTCCTGCCGTCTGACGCTCAGCTCTCAGGCTGCATTAACTGAGCAGCTGCTTCTGTTAAAGATGCTAGTTTAGCGTTAGCATGCGACCGAACAGCAACTCCATGGAGTTTTCACAACTTTACGTTTAAGAGTTCAGCAACACGACACAGTGAGCAGATCGAGGTTCACTTACACATCCCTCTTCTTCTGCATTATCAGTTAATATAGTTTTAATCAGTTTAATTATTAACGGCAATTAACCAATAATCGATGCATCATTGAGATCCATAATTTATATCTATTTTCCCTGCACTAGTAGGCCCAATCTGCGACATAGTCAAGCCTGAAGTTTCTTAATAACCTAAACGTGGGTGGATGTGTTTTAAGGTCAGGCACCAAAGTTAAATAGAGACAAAATAAATCCTGTTCTCTATCAAAATGAAACTTATTAATATAAACCCACATGCAATATATTTCTGTATTATAACCTTTTATTTTCTATCATGAAATTATGCAAATTAAGCAAACTCATAAAATAAGTCAGAACAAATATTAGCAGCTGTGTTGTCTTCCCCTAATCTTACGTGTATAATAATAGTGAATTAATAAGACAAATAAAAACATGTGAACAGAAATGTCATGTAGATGGTTGATTATTTGAAAGACTAAAAATGTATTTTTATAGACTGAAAATGGCATTGAAATGACAAAGTAGAACGTGGTGCTGAAATCTCATCATTTTACATATTGTTATATATGTTATTTGTTAAGCGGGCATCAAGTAACGTAATCTTTATTATATTTTACAAATTGCAGACATCTCTCTACCAAAATATAACATAAACTGTGTTTTCCATTTGATTTGTCAGTTGTTGTGCATATATAGTTGCATATACAGTTGTTGTTTTGTTTGATGAACTTTATTGTATAGTGGATGCAACACACTTAAATACAATTTTGGACCCAGCTCTCTTGACTGTTTTTTTTTAAAGTGCCCTGAACTGATGACTTTTGTAGCAGAAGGATTACATTATTTCTAGGGTGAGTTTTTCCCCTATATCCTCATGCTGAAATCGATTCTTCCAGTGGGGTCATGCCCCTGTACTCCCCCCAGGGTGTTCGTATCTTTATCACCTTTTTCACCCCTGTTATATAATGACCTGTGTTCATGTGTAAAGCTCCTGTGGACGTGAGGTGAGAATAAGTGTAATAAGTGTATTATCTGCCCTGCAGGAGCACCAGATACAGCTTCCTCTGTGCAGCCAGTGGAGCTGCACACACCCAGAGACAGATGAGCCACTTTCAGCTGATGCTGCTGACTGACCTTCACATCTGATAGACATATACAGACGGGTGACAAATTAAAGGAAAAAAAAACGGTACAGGTCTGAATGCTTGACCCCTACAGTGAGGGGATCTGGTGGCTCTGTTGTGCTTTGGGGGGTGTTTTGCTGGCATGGTTTGGGTCCACTTGTCCCCTTAGAGGGAAGCGTCACTGCTAATCAATACAAAGTTGTTCTGAGTGATCACCTTTATCCTATGATGAAACATTTCTATCCTGATGGGAGTGGTCTCTTCCAGGATGACAATGCCCCCATCCATAGAGCATGCGGGGTCACTGAATGGTTTGATGAGTATGTTATGCTATGGCCTTCACAGTCACCAGATCTCAACCCAGTTGAACACCTATGGGAGAATTTGGACTGACGGGCGCTCTAAACCACCATCATCAAAACACCAAATGAGGGAAAATCTTTTGGAGGAATGATGTTCATCCCTCCAGAAGAGTTCAAAGACTTGTAGAATCAATGCCAAGGCCAACGAAACACAACTCCAAATGAATGGTAATGTTGTTGATATGATAGTGATACTAACAAGTTCAACATATCAACTTAAAAGGTGAGTGTTCAAAAAATTGTGGCCAAAGTAAAAAAAAAAAAAAATCAGGTAATGCAGGTTTAAGTTTAAGTAAATTGCTTATGTGAAAATATTAATTTATTAACAGGAAAAGACAATAGATGCCAAATTTTATAGATTCATCTCTTGGGTTGTAGTGATGAAATGTGGATAAAAGTGAAGCATAGTAATAAAGACATAAATAAAACTCTGACTGGGGACTTTGGAGGTCACAGCAGTAAAACTGTTCAGTTTAATGAGGAGCTAAAGCAAATAAAAATTCTGGAGTCGTTTCTTTGGAGGGAAGGAAAGATTAAGGTAGTCAGAAGAGCAAAAATAATGCTTATATGCCTTTTAGCTTATTTTGACAATTTAAAAAACTTTATTGAATCCAGCAGTGGGAAAAAATAAGCAGGGCATATTCACAAACACAATAAATACATCCACAGTGATAATAATGATAATAATAGAGAAGAAACCAGCGTCACGCACAAAACTGACTTTTTTGACTGCGCGGAATGTGCACGCAGTGTGTGTGTATGCATGTGTGTGCGCGTGTGCAGATGTGTGTTATTTAACTCACTTTGTGTGTGTGTGTGTGTGTGTGTGTGTGTGTGTGTGTGTGTGTGTGTGTGTGTGTGTGTGTGTGTGTGTGTGTGTGTGTGTGAGTCAGCGGCGGATAAAAGAGATGGAGCATCGCAGGAGGTGTGAGGCTCACCATGCCAGGCTGCCAGCTGCTGCGTCTCTGCGCCTCAGACCCGGCGAACATCCATCTCTCATGTTTCTGCTCAGCGCCACAATAAGCGGACGATGCGGCTGTTCACTGTCACAACTTT
Source organism: Thunnus maccoyii (assembly GCF_910596095.1). Classification (NCBI taxonomy): domain Eukaryota; kingdom Metazoa; phylum Chordata; class Actinopteri; order Scombriformes; family Scombridae; genus Thunnus; species Thunnus maccoyii. Next base: position 6,263,027 of record NC_056543.1, read on the forward strand.
GCTCCTGTTCTCCTTCAGCTCAGGTATGGACACACTGCTTTTTTTTTTTACTCCCCGGGATTTAAAGCGTCTGTTAGGCTGCGGGTTGACAGCAAAAAAAACTTCCAAACCCGCTTATTTCTGGAGAAGAAGCGCAGTGAAGGTAAACTGGGAGGCGCAGCGCGCACAGCTTGGATCCCTCTTTTCTTTTACTTTCGAGCATATTTCTGATTTTGGCTCCCTATTATAATGATGGAAAACTCAAATTTGGATTTACTTACAGTAGATTAGAGTGTCTGGCGCCACACTTTTACTGTTGATATGAGATTTTAGTCTCGCTGTGGCGCTGCGCTCCTGCGCGTCTCAAACGATCCAGGTAAGTTTTGCAGATCATTCTGAGTTAAAACTGTCAAATATCTCCCAGAATTTGACCTGCTGTAAGCCTCCTAATAATAATAATGATCCGCAGAGAGGCAGAGTGATGAGGAGCGTTTTTCTCTCTGTGACAAGTCTGCAGATGTTTTTTTATTGTATGTCTCAGCCGTGGTGGATGAAGTATTCAGATTCTTTAGAAAAAGAAGAAGAAGAAATTAAAACACTCAAATGAAAGTCCTGCATTCAAAATTTAATTAAGTAAATGTGCAGGAGTTTAATCAGCAAAATATATTAAAGAACTAATGAATATCAGCACCTTTCAGAATGATATAATTTTATTATGATTAAGACATGAATGTGTTTGCAGCGTTTTAATCTTGTCGTTCATTGTAACTGCTTTATATTCTGTTGGGTTGATTAATAATAACAATGCATCATATTTTAGAGGCTGATCATGTGTTTTAGATGAAAATTGTAAATAAAAAAGTAAATAGCTGTCAGATAAATGTAGTGAATTAAAAAGTACAATATTTCCCTCTGAAAAGTGCTGAAGTTGAAGTATAAAGTGGCATAAAATGGAAATATTCAAGTATTTCCATTTTATTTTAAGTACAGCTACATACAAATTGTACTTTTTTACCTTCCACCACTGAAAATATTTACCTTAAAGTCTGTAAACTGAAACTGTATTTCATATATTTTCTGGTTGCTGTTACATGTGATATAACTGTGCACTGGAATAACAGTGAAAAGCTGAAGATACTCACCAAAGTGGTTAAAATCTCTTCCTGTAATCCTTCTTTCACTCCCAACAACATGATCAATTTGCAACAGTCACCCTCATTTCCATTATGTGACCCTTAAAGGTGACTTTTTCTCTGTCATTCTGAAAATAATAAGAGCTGCTTATTGGACCTGATCATCCTGTACACTGTTATAATAATGAATATACTGCACATGCTGTAATTTAATCTTAATGGCATTGCAGAATATATTCTAGCCTGTTGGTGAAACATAAAGGATCATAAAAACGTAGCAGTGGTGAAACATCAACCGTCAAAGATGTGATGAAATGTTGCAACAACATGCTGCTGAAATAAATGTGCCACCAGATTCTCAAAAAGCAGCCGAATAACTGAATGTGTTTGTCACATCAATGTGAAATGATTAGAAACCAAAAGCATGAAGATTCACCAAAATCAAACTATGAGGGGAAACTTTCTCAATAATTCCTCATAATACAAGAGAAGATAAATGGAATATGTAAATAGAGACAGTGGTGATTACTTAAGTACCAATACAGCAATGTAACAATACTACCTACTACAGTAAAAGTACATAAGTATTATGAGCTTGATGTAGTTAAAGTATTGCAGTAAAAGTACATAAGTATTATGAGCTTGATGTAGTTAAAGTATTGCAGTAAAAGTAGTGGTTTGGTCCCTCTGACTGATATATTATTATATATGACATCATTAGATTATTAATAGTGAAGCATCAGTGTTAGAGCAGCATGTTACTGTTGTAGCTGCTGGAGGTGGAGCTAGTTTCAACTACTTTATATACAGTTAGCTAGTTTAGTCCAGTGGTTCCCAACCTAGGGGTCGGGGCGCCTCCAAAGGGTCACCAGATAAATCTGAAGGGTCGTGAGATGATTAATGGGAGAGGAAAGAAGAAAAAACAAAGTACAAGATACAAAGATACACAAATCTGTTTTCAGTTTTTGGACTTTTTCTCTAATCTTTGATTTTTGCTGAAATATTGGATCATTTGAACATTTATTGAAATGAAAGCATGTGAGAAGTTTAGAGGGAAACATCACTATTTGGTGGAGCTGTTAACAACTCATAGACATGTGAAATGTGACCCCGACTACACACTGCTTTTTGTAAGACGTCAAAAGCCAAAAAGGTTGGAAACCACTGGTTTCATCTTTAACAATGTGTTGTATTTTAAAAGCTTGTTATATTATCCATTGTGTCAAATCTTCATCTGAAAAATAACTAAAGCTGTCAAATAAATGTAGTGGAGTTTGAAAGTACAAGTACTTAAGTACAGTACTTGAGTAAATGTACTTCGTCACGTTCCACCACTAGATAGAGAGTTGGGAAATACAACAGAACAGAAAACAAATACATTTTGCACAGATAATGTGCTCTAAATAGATAAACATCTGAATATTTGCAATAATATTTTTTTTTTTGAAGGTTGGGTTCAAATATATTTCATTACCAGATGAATTCAGGTACATGGTAAACATATTATATTATTGGCTGCCAAACATGTAGATGTTAGTATAAGGGGTATAAATGACAATAGAAAGCAATTTAATGAAGGAAATGAAGCAGATTAGACCATTTCTAATGACCTTCAATGCAAACTAAGCCAGGTATGATGAGAGGGACCTGGCTGCAGCAACATGGCCGATGTCAACCACAGTGGTCATCCATAAACAGGAAATTAAGTTACGACAACAGGCGGAAGTGATTCTTCTTCACAGTTTTTGTTAGACATGTATGTGTAGGAGGAGCATGAAGAAGGAGACGCCGCCAGTGTCTGCAGCAACTTTAACACGACGGCACCATGATAGTGAACACATGTTGGAGTGTCTGCTTTCTTCTTGGCTGCAATGAGTGATATCAGGAATTTGGTTTAACTTTTATACTTTTATTAGGTTTGAAAACTGCCATTCTCTGTCACTTTTTTAAAATTTCTGTTAATCAAACTACTAAATGCTGTTGTGTGAAAATGTTGCACAGCTTTAGCTCAAGCCTTAGCAGCTATTTGTTAGCTGCAGCTAATAGTAGCTGCCTCCAAATGTAACATTGTGAGTAGCATCCAAACATCAAACATCCCATCTGTTAAAAAATGTCTTTTAAATAAATCATGTTACTTCTGTTGTATCAATTAAGGAATTAAAATGAAGCAGAGATGATTGGAAATGCAGAAAGAATCCTTCTGGCCTGAGCTGTTGAAATTGAAATTATGTTTGCAAACAAGTGGGAAGAAAAATGTTCTGATTCTGCCATTTAAAGGTTTTCTTAAAGAAGACAACTAAAAAAAGGTGACTACTTCAGGCCGGCTGTTGATGTCACATGACTTCCTGTATACATCCATGGTTTTGTCCACCGTTCTCTTGGGTACAATCCGAATACAGAGTTAGTTACATCCCTAATAGATAGACGTGTGTGTGTGTTGCAGGACTGGCTCTGCAGATTCAGTGCTACCAGTGTGAGGAGATGACACACGACTGCTCCATGCCAGAGTTCATCGTCAACTGCACCGTGAACGTGCAGGACATGTGCCAGAAGGAGGTTCTGGTGAAGGAGGACGGTGAGTCTCCATCGTCAACTATTTTCTTTTTTTTTTTTTAAAAAGTGAGTTAAATAACAACACGGAGGATAGTTTAGTTTGTTTTCCTGTCAGTGTATCTCAGAACAGATTCCAGTGAAATTTGGACAGATTGGCCTTAATCCAAGAACTATGGATTATATTTTTGGCGTTGATGTGGATCTGGGATTTGATTCAGAATCTGAGGAGTGGTGTTTGTTTATTATTTGGCATGAAATCAATATAAAACTGAAGTAATAGGAAGGCTGTCAGTGTGTTGCACTCTCCGAGCGCCATCTACTTGTTCACGAGCGAGATTAATTTGTTTGTGTTGAGCATCAGTGTGGATTATTGCTCAAGATATTATATTCTCTGAATCATCGACATGTTTTTTCTCGACAAAAGGATGTTCTGAAATGTCAGAGGAAGGAAACTGTTTGTATTGTTGGCATGTTTTTGTCTTTTTTTTTTATACAAAGACAAGTAAAAGGAGCTCTCAGCACACTCCTCGCTCTCTGCTGTGAGCAGAAATCAAACTGATCTGAGGTCAGAGAAGGGCCCTTGAAATCGTAGCTGTAGGTCAGTACTTTGAAATAGCAGTCATAGATATGAGATATTCCATTTCCATGTGAAGAGAAAATGTTTCAGCTCATGCAGCGCATACAGTAGCCTTTCACAAAACCTCAGATCCTGATAAATACAGCAAATGTTTTAGTCAATATTGACGTGTATAAGACTTATTGGTAACACTGCACATGTTGGCCAGTAAGTAATGTCAATGAACGTCATGTCCTCTGTATTGTTTCAGGGGAATTTTAACAGGAGAAGAGGTGGTACATATAACATCACTGTAATCATTCCTCCTGTTCATACTGACCATTAGAAGATCCTTCATGATGCACTTACAATGTAAGTGATGGAGGACAAAATCCACAGTCCTCCGTCTGTGCAAAAATGTCTTTTAAAACTTTATCTGAAGCTAATATGAAGTTTCGGTGTCCAAATGAGTTAAATCAAGTAGGTATCTTTCAAGGTTACAGTCTTTTTAGTGCCAAAGTCCCTCTTTTTGTTATACTTCCACCGCAGCTCAACAGGGAAACACTGTCCGAGGAAACACAATTTTTAGCTAAAAAGACTGTAATTGTGTCAGATATGACTAACTCAGACTGCTGAAGCCTCATATAAGCTTCACATCAACTTTTAAATGCATTTTTGCACTAAATGACTGTGTGGACACACTGTGGATTTTGGCCTCCATCTTTTATAGTGAAAGCACATTTGAAGGTGATCTTTTAATAACCAGTATGAACAGGACTGCATTTATCTAGAGAGCCTTCAGAGTCTTCCGACCACTCAAAGCACTTTACACTACATGCCAACACTCACCCGTTCACACACACACACTGATGGTACAACAGCCTTCAGGAGCAATTTGGGATTCAGTATCTTGCCCAAGGACACTTTGACATTCGGACTGGAGGAGCCGGGGATCAAACTACCTCTGAGCCACAGCCGCCCCCAAACCTGACTGTTGTTTTAAGACAGACTTGAAAAATACTTTTTTTTTTCTTTATTTTTAGTTTCACATTTTGTTTCCTTGCATGTACGCGTCTTTATGTGCTGTACTGGTACACTGTAAAACAATTACACTGTAAATAGGGAATCATTAGGCTGTACGTTGCGGGCCCTAATGTAAACTGATGCTGTGTTCACATCAAATCAGAGTTATCGTAATTATGAGTTCCTGACTCGCTAATAGCGCTCACATCAAGGTTCCAATTATGACTGGGAATTTTCCTCTCAAAGCTCAGATATTTCCAACTCTGCACTTAATAATACAACCAATGACAACTAAATATACATGAATGCCTCATGTCAGCCAAAGACTGACGTTCAATGTGATAAAACCCACATTTAATTGATATGTTGATATAGTGTCTTTAATCATATGCTAACAGTCTAACTATCTAAACCAAATATAATTCTAGTTAATTACAACTGAACTGACACTTGTTTCCTGTCATTCATACGAGTGAAAACTTTGAATGTTAAATGTAAGATTATCTAAAATCTACAAATGTTCTGATTTCTATTAGTTTTTCACTTTTGTAACTATGGTGTTGAGTTTGTCTGATGATAAAACAGAAGACTGCAGGTGATTGGATGGTTGGATGTAAAACCTGGGCTACTTTTATGATGATTGGGCGTTTGTCCTATCTGACAACTCTGTTACCAAACCTTTAAGTATTTGAAATATATTTGTGAAACTGGAGCCACATACAGCATGGGCAGCATCATGGCAGATAAGAATCCACACCTGAAAAGACATTTTGAAACCAACCAATGGCGGAAATTTACACCTGGCTGCTTGGATTTCATGTTCTGCAGCTGTAAATCAGCCTCATTCTTTCTAGATTCTGTCACTCTGATTGCTTTTTTCTTATTCGGTAAAGCTTTATACTCTCTGTACATGTAGGTTTGGAAAATTGCTCAAGAGAAATTCTGTGCACATCTGACACTCAGCTTCCATGATGTTCACCAGCTTTTAAGTATGGGTTATTCAGCCTTTGGCTTTGCAGGTTTTCATGGGGTTTTGCAGTGTATTGCTGCTTTCTTACTGATGAATAATGTGTCTCTGCTGTATTTACGGGGTTTACTTGCTGCAGGTGGTTAGAACTCAGACACGAAAGGTCACTCCTGGTGCCCGAGGCCGGCTTCGTTTTCACACCCAGTGAAAATTGGTGGTCTTTTTTTTTCTTCTTCTTTTTTTTCTTCTTTGCTGCTGATGAGCAAAAGCAATAAGCTCTTGTCTTTGGAAATGTGGTTCCTCATTCAAAGGGCAGACGCACCGCACTATAGAGTCGACAGTTCTTTAATAAGAAAATTTCCGCATGAATGCTCGTGTACTTCCGAGCCTTTATCTCCCGGTGTTATCATTATTGCTCCTCCGCATGAAAAGGGGAGCTTAGAAATCCAACTGGCCGCGCTTTATCGCTATTTCAAATGCAAAAGATACAGTCACAATTACGCTGCCACCTCAGTGCAATGTGCTTAAGTGATGAGAATAAAAAAAATCAGTGAGGCTGTTTGATTCTTCCTAAGTATACTTGCCCTCTGATTGCCTCTATAAGCCAGTGACTTTGCACGCTGCTCTGTAATGTAGATGTAAAAGATGTAGAAGCGTTGAAGTGCATCCTCAGCTGGGGTATTTTCTGTCCCCTGACTCTGAGATTAGTCCCTCTGATCCTGAAGGCGTTATACAATCTGTCTAGGTTTGCTCCTGCTTCTCTCCAGCTGAGAAAAAAAAAAAAAAGAAGACTGGCTGGCAGAAACCCTGAGATATCGCTCAAGAGCGAACATCATCTGTCAGACACACACATCCCATCAGATGATGGCTATTTTTCTGCTGGGCAGCCTGGCTTCCAAGCCTATTACTATCATCATCATCATCATCATCATCACCACCATCATCATCATCATCATCATCCCCCTCTGATTATGTCTTGAGAAATGATAAAAGAGTGTGCTTTTATCTCCTCCCACTGTCTTTAAAGGAGGGATGATTGCCACACTCCTCCTTTCATTTTAACGTCCTCTGTCCTCTGGGGGAGGAAGATGCACAGTGACGGATGAAGGAATCGGCCTTCAGTAACCGTGTTAGTGTATTAACACACAAACAAGCATGAAATTGGAGATAGCTGTAATAATTCCTGTAGCTTATAATGGAGAAATCATTTGCACCACAAAGATATTTTGGTGTTTTTCGGCGTCAGAAAAAGTATTTTAAAGCTGCACTCAGACCAAATAACTGTAATGTGAAAGGAGTCGTTCATAGTGACGAACCCACAGAGAATCATCTCCTGATTCTGCAGCTTTTTTTTTTCCTTCCAGCTCATTGTTTGTGGTTTTACAGTGGCCCCCTGTTTACTGATTTTGTTCAGTCTCACTGCTCTCGTCAACCTTGTTTCCAGCAGCAGCAGGCAGCTGTGATAAACCTTCTGTACACTACCTGATCAGCACCAAACAGCAGATGGACACAGTTAGCAATTAACATCATTTAGCAGCTAAAGAGCCTCAATAGCTGGTCGAGTCCAAAGAGCTGAAAGGAGAGTGAATATTGGACATAATATCCGTCTGGTGGCCAGAAATACAACTCCAAATGAACGCTTGTGTTTTATACCCAGTATTACTATTTCATTTATGTTTCTGGCAACAGGATGAATTAAAGTGTAATATTCACACTACCTTTTGTCCTGATTTGGACCATTTCCAGGAAAAAGTATTCAGGTCTTTAGCTGCTAGACTTTCTTCACCAGCTTGTCACATAAAATATATTTTATAGGCTGTAAAATTTGTTGATAAAAGCAGAGTTGTGGGCTGGAAAACCAAAACCATTAGGAGAGCAGCAGTGTAGAGTGATAATTCTCTGTGGGTTTGAGAACGGGACTCTCCATAGTTCGCATTGTTCGTATGAAAAACATTGACTAGTATAGCTTTAAGCAATAGTTAGATGTTCTTGCTTTATTATTGTAGCATCAGCAGTAATGAAGACGTTGTACCAGAAGGCGAAGCTCTCAGTTTAACAGTCGCTCTGTGTTCCAACCCTCATCGATGGTCACGAGCTTTGAGTAGTGACCGAAAGAATAAGATCGTGAATACAAGCAGCTGAAATAAGTTTCCTCTGTTGGGTGTGTGGGCTCAGCCTTGGTAGAGACAGGGTGAGGAGCTTTGAGATCTGGAGAGCCACTGCTCCTTCGCATCAAGAGGAGCCAGCTGAGGTGATCTGGGTGCCTGGTTAGGATGCCTGCTGGACGCCTCCCTCCGGAGGTGTTCCCTCTGGAGGTGGTCCCTCTGGAGGTGTTCCCAGCACGTCCAACTGGTAGGAGATCCCAGCGCAGAGTCAGAACACGCTGGAGGGATTATATACATCTCCTCTGGTTTAGGAATGTCTCAGGATCCCCCAATAGGAGCTGGAGGACGTTAACGGGATGGAGGATGTCTGGGTTACTTTACTCAGTGTGATGCCAGCGTGACCCGGTCCTGGATAAGCAGCATGAAATGGATGGATAGATTTTCTTTGTTCTGTGATTTAGAATCAATAGAGAGGCGAAGTGAAACCACAACTCCTGGGTTCTGCTCCAGAAACAGGAAAACCTCATTCAAACTCCCATTAACATCCGTAGATATAAATCCAGCTTTAGAACAGAAAAAGTATCTCATGTTGTTGAATCCATATGTTTAGATAAGATGTTTTTTTTTTAAGAACAGTCTAATGTTGTTTATTCAGTTTGCTTGTTTTTAGAGCCTTTGATGAACATCATTTCCCATAAACCTTAGACCATCACAGCTTGATAAAAATGGTTCAGACATCAGACAGCAGGACAGAGAAGACTTAATGCTGTTGCATGAATGTTGTAGACAACAGAGATTAAAAGCCAAAGAGTTGGAAAACTGACTTTAGATGAGAAACCAAGTTACGACATTAGTTATGACATTAAGTATCTCCACCGGTAAGATTTTCATGGGAGCTTTAGTTTTTTTATGCTAAAATAAAAATGTTAAAATCCATTTCAACTTCTAAAAGCGTGTTGTAATGATGCCAATTTCACTTAGAATATGATAAATAAAGACAAATATAAGTACCGAACACATGTACATGCTAGTAAAGCTACAAAGCTACAAAGCTCTGTTTAGAGATGGAAGATTTTCACCTGACAACAGCAACATCATAACCAACAGTATCCCAGAATTTAGGAAGCAAATTAAAATGCACAGTTCGGTTATACGAGAGAGGACTCAGTAAAATGTGTGACAGCCTTAACAAGCAACGCTAACTTCATGATACCGTAGGCAGCTCTGTCACACAGAACCGGCTGCATTAAAATAAATGTTTAATGGCATACAAATGAATATGTCACAGTTGCCTTCTGTTGCTGCAGCGTCTCTCTCCCACAGTTTGTCTTCACACTGAAGATGTAATTTCATCACAGCATCCACAGAGAGGCAGCGATGACAAGACAAATAAGCGTGATGATTCCTCTCTGGTTTCCTCTGGAAGGCTTTTTCTGAGAGTAGCGGTTGATGTGTCACAGCGCGACGTGCTGCAGGTGATGCTGATGAAAGCTGATGAATAGCATCTTACCGGCTGAGCAGTAAAATGATGTTGTGTTTTGTTGCGAAGTCTCAAGATAGTTTACTACAGATATGACACTGAGTTTAGTGAGTGAAGCTTGATTTCATCTCCTGAAACTGCTGCTGAAATATCAAGCAGCTTTTATGATCAGGACGTCTGAAGCCTAATTTTGGATTCATTCTGCAGGGGAGGTGACTTTAACATTGTCAGTGAGTAATTTTTCATCCCAACCTGAGTAATAATTACAGTACAGCTGTAATTAACTTCTGTTTTTCAGGCAACTTGCTTCTGTAATTTAAATCCCATCCTCGTTTTTTAAAGTGAATCATTGAGGTTTTTCTGCAGAAGAAGCTTCTCGTCCGACTCTGACTTTTGTATGAAACTATCTTTGTTAATTTGATAGATGGAAACATGCTAACACCAACATGTGGGCCCATTTGGGAACCAATATGACGACGAATCATCAGGAGAGTAAAACCCTATAAAAGCTCATCAGATGGGCTGTTGTATTGTCAGCTACAAGCAGGGACTGTTTTAATTAGTTTATTGATTATTTCTCTTCTAAGACAACCTATATTTGTTTATATTTTGGCAAACTGGCTCCATTAAAAGTTGGCAGAATTAGCTGTTAGCAGCTCCTGTTTGCAGTGTAGCCATGAATGTACAGACAACCATCACTGGATGACTTTGATACTGAAGAAAACTTAAAAATGTGATGATTCGCAGGCAAGTCTTGAAGTGTCTTTATTTCAATGATTTCTAAGTAGATTTAGAACAGAACACAATACAATATAATACAATATAATACAATATAATACAATATATTATTGTCCACCAGGCTGGAAAATTGTCTTTGGCTCACTAAAACATTAAGATGCACTACACATGATGGTTACAAGAGAGAGATAATGAAGCAGTATAACAAACCATTCATGTCATGTCTGTGGCTTCTTTAATACATATTTAGTTGTTGAGGGACTGTTTAGAGCCTCCCAGAGCTCAAAGGCTCAAACTGGCTGAACAGAGGATGGCAGCTCTCTGCTACGATACTCCTCGCTTTCTTCTTCACCCTTTACATAAAATGTTGAATCAAGAACTTTTAGGGGTTCGCCAACTATCCTGCTGCCTTCATCATAAAACCCATTACAAACAACATTTAAATAAAATAAGTTGGGTATGAAAAAAGTTAAAAAAGTTAAAAAAAATATAAAAGACAACCAATCATATACATCCAGACACATATCAGCCAATGGGACATCTATAATGATGGGTTGGATATATGGTCATGTGGCTTCAGGCCAATCGTTGTCCAAGGTTAACAGAGGCAAGGGGAGTGTCCAATTATTATATATTTTTTTTACTTCTTTTACCTTTTTTCATACCCAACCCACTTTATTTAAATCTTGTTTGTAATGTATTTTATGATGACCCTGATGAAGGCCACAAGCCGAAATGCATCAGTCAACTAATAAAGTTGTTCTTCATACTACTAGTGTTGCTCTAGACTTCCTTCCCTTCTCCGTGCACCTTGGAAGTAGGTGACGTTGTGCCAGGGACCCTCACTCTGCATCAGGACAATCCTGGAAAGTTTATTCATAGATCTACAATTTGAGTGACCGTACCAGGCGGGAAGATCAAAAACTGAAACACTCTCAATAAGAGTTTTGTACACTAGTTCTAAATTTTGCTGACTAACACTGCAGCTGTTGAGTTTTCTATGAACATAAAGTCGCTGTGAACATTGAAAATATATTCTGTATTTTCAGAAAAGCTCATTTAGAAGTCAAGAACTGTACCAAGATATTTATTTAAAGCTTTCCACAGTTTCAACACGTCAGCCGTCAAGTGAAACCGGCTGTATTTTTTAAATCTTGTTTTGTACAGATTATTAATTCTTTTGTTTTTTAGCCACATTGATTTCCAGCCGGCTGATGTGACACCATGTTTGAAGAGTGTGGGTCTGTTTTCTGTAGGAGGCCAACTAAGGCCATGTCAACTGCAAACAATCAAAAATATTTCTCATTGATCATGAATTCATTTGTAAAAAGAGAGAATAACACAAAGGTAATAAGCAGTCATGGAGGTTTATTTGCATTGTACATCAGAGATAATGATATCCTCCATCCTGAATGATATCAATATGTGTTTCGTGTGCCTGTGTCCGAGATGGAGAACGACTCAGATTCACCTCACGCAGTATCTTTGCCTCACCTTCAACTCTCCCGCGACCCCCCGGAGAGGCTTATGTCTCTGTCTTTATGGTTAAAATTCTCAAATAAATAAATAGTTAATCACTTTGAGTTAAATTACCGAGGAGCACGGTGAATATTTAATACCCCACCCCCCTCCCCCCCCCTGTAGTGTCGATCGTGTCCAAAAGGGGCTTCAGATGAAGTCAGACTCACAGCGAGAGGTGATGAAGTTTTATATATTGACCCCGTTGATGGCGAGATTCTCAAAATTCATCTTGAGCGTCCGGGACACGCCGCAGCTCTTCCTGTTCGACAGGACGAGAGCAGGATGAAGACAAGATGAGACTGCAGAGGTGTCTCCTCGATTTCACGGCTTATCTAAATTAGCTTTTGCAATTCACAAAAGTTAATTTACTGTATCAGGGAAAAGGAAATGAGAATGTGATTAGTCACAGTAGTTTTCATTCATTTGGATAAATAGAGGGACTGTTCATGGCTGCTGACGTTTGTTTGAGCGTGTGATTTTGAATGTTTATGTAGAGGAACGTTTTATGGACTTTAGATTGGTTTGGCAGCTCAAAGCTTTTCAATCACAGTTACAGGTATGTTTTAAAAGTTCAGAAATGTTTCTGAGCTGAAAAGCTTTAATTCACTGACGTCCTGACATTCATCAATTAAATCGTTTGGCACCTGTAAGCAGAGGAGGGTAGAGTAGTAAAATAGTCATCAATAACTACTGACAACAACTACTGGAATAGTGAGTAACTATTTATTGATGTTTAATTTATTGATGTTTATATCGTTTTGCCCACAGACAGTTTTCTTCAGGTAATGATAAAGACATTAACACACCTTGTGTGGCTGCAGCTAATGGTTATTTTTAATATCGATTGATCTGACGGTTATTTTCTCGATCAATCAATTAATTGTTTGGTCTATAAAATGTCAGGAATGGTAAAAAAAATGTCGATCATTGTTTCCCAGAATCCAAACTGACGTCTCAAATGTCTTCTTTGGTCCCGACAAACAGTCGACGACCCAAAGATATTCAGTTTACATAAAAGACAGAAAGAAAATATTCACATTTGAGAAGCTGAAATCAAAGACGTTTGGCTTTTTTTTTTTTTAACTCAAAGTGTTTAATCACTTATCAAAATAATAGGTTGCCATTAAATTTTCTGTCAATCTACTAATTGATTAATCGACTAATCATCGCAGCTCTACACCTTATAGTCTGTTTATTATGAAATGTCACATCATTAGTTAAACATTGAACAGGACAAGAGTCCCAGTCTTTGTCTCTTACTGTAACTGTAATCACAAAATTACCATGTCAATAATACTTCCATATTACTTTGTTATTCTACTTTCTTTCGGGGGACGACGCTTCCTGTGACCTGTGGCTTACAATCGGCTCCTGTGTGTTTGTGTATTTTGTGTTTTTAACGTCTCTCGGAGGACTCATGCCGTCCCCTGAATCATCACTTTGAGCTCCAACTTCAGGGAGACAGTACAGAGTCCCTGTACAAAGAAAAATATCTATAAAGAATCATTCATCCCACATCAGTTAAAACGGTAATTAATGGACATGCCAATATTGCTCTGAATATATATTACACTGAAGCTGGTGGTCAGGGGTGGATGGTGGACGTACAAAACCAGGATTCTGACGCCAGAGACCTGGATTCACATCCTGAGTCCTGAGTTTGATTTAGGCAACTAAAGCGTTTAAGTTAAGGTTAGTGAACAAACACATTGTGTCTCATGTTTCAAGTCACTGCTGACTTTTATTAAACAAAGACTGTGATATTTCTTTAACCTTAAGTGCTGCCAGCACCTAAACATAACCATTAAAAGTTTAATAATGCTGTATGAGCAGATATTGTAATGCAAGATTGGATATTTTGGTGGATAAATAAACAACTAAGTATGTTGTCTCTGAACATTTCACTAATATGTTCAACATTTTCTCATTTTGTTGAGAGAAAACATCAACCAGCATTAAGTTTCTAGTAAAACGTATTGGTTGTTGCAATCTAGTCGTATATGGATGTAATTTCTAGGAGACAGAGTCGGAGCAGGTGGTTTCTTATAATATCACATGGTTTCCTGTCATACTGTATTCATCTGTTGTGTTAGGAAGCTTTGGACCGGACAGCTGATCCAGCACCATCACAGAACTTTGAAATGAAATTCTGGCTTTTATTACCAGAAATTCCCGCTGTTCATTTTATCATCCCTACTGAACATTCATCTGGATGACATCTTTATGTCGGCTCATATAACAGCCGCCATCTAATTTCACTGCTTAGTCAAGTTTGATTTAGACTGATAATAAACCGGACTGAGAAGATTGATAAACGTCCACCAAACTGCAGGTGAAACACAACTGGATCCAAGAAACAGTTGACTTTTCTCCTTGTTTCAAGGACAGTAGAGTCAATGTTATTACAATGCTTTATAATTCAAAGCAAGATACAAAAACAAACTACTGTAATACATTGTACTGTATATAACTACTGGAGTTTCAACATATATGTAGCATGAATTTTCAGTTTGACAGCAGACATCAACTCCAATTATTAAGGGTCTGTCTTAAAACAACAGTCAGGAGCCCAAATGAACATTGAAACATGTTTTTCTTGCTTTAATCACTCCTTCTGTGCAAAAATGTACTTGTTTCAGGGGAATTTTAACAGGAGAACAGGTACTACATATAACATTGCTGTAATCATTCCTCCTGTTCATACTGACCATTAGAAGATCCCTTCATAATGCACTTACAATGTATGTGATGGAGGACAAAATCCACAGTCCTCCCTCTGTGCAAAAATGTCTTTTAAAAGTTTATCTGAAGCTAATATGAAGCTTCAGCATCCAAATGAGTCAAATCAAGTAGATATCTTTCAATGTTACAGTCTTTTTAGTGCCAAAGTTCCTCTTTTTGTTACTATACTTCCACCTGCAGCTCAACAGGGAAACACTGTCTGAGGAAACACAAAGAGGGAATTTGATGCTAAAAAGACTGTAAATGTGTCAGATATCCACTTGATATGACTAACTCAGACTGCTGAAGCCTCATATAAGCTTCAGATGAACCCATTGTGGATTTTGGCCTCCATCACTTACATTTAAAGGGGATCTTTTAATAGCCAGTTGTTTTAAGACACACTTGAAAAACTGTGAACTCATCCTTTAAACCAAATGCTTGTGTTGACTCTATTCTTTGCTTCTTTTTTTTTTTTTTTCAAACCCACAGAAATACAACCAGTGTCAGTTATTGCTTGATTTATTTGGTAAAAAAAAATCTCATTTAGCGGAGCAATCAGCGGTTCTCCAGACACTCGGACGTATTGGACTCACTCTTCTTTCGTGCAGCTGACCATGTTGAGTCTCATTAGACTTTTTCTGTCAGTGCTTCAAAGTTGATGAGAGATTTCACTCTTGCCCCCATAAATCTACTCAACAGCATCATTTATAATTGAAGTGCTGAATTTTAGAATTCCCACGCACAAATTAAATGAACTCCGAGCTCTTTAAACAAGTGTCTCCCCTCTGAATCACATAACTGGTACAAATAAAATCACCATGTGTTAGACCGACTGTATGATATTTGAGTGTTTTTTGTCGTGAGAGCAGTTCCTCTGGCGATGCATAATCTCAAAGTAATGAATCACATATTTAACAGTTAACGTCTTTTTTTTTTTTTTAAGAGGGCACAGTTTCACAATGAATATGTTAATGTTCACACTCAACCAAGCTGTTACCAGTAATTATCTGCGTCCTTCAGTTTGATGTTTGAGCTTCACTGTGCTTGAGTTTGACAGTAAAAAAAAAGCTGCTTTTCACAAAGTTTCTTCTTGTCTGGAGGGAATCTTTAATGATATCTAAACCCCGGAATTTGAGGGGGCAACGCTATGAACATCGTCATCTAATTAGGCGGTTTTACAGTTGAAGAATACCCCTCTGATTGTGTCTTTTCAACCTTTTAAAGTTGTATTATTTACTTGATCTGTACAATAACACAAAACCAGGAGATACTGTAGTTCGGTATCAGAGAGTCGGCTCCACTGAAATCTTCTCCTGAGTCTCTGAGAGACGTTCAGCATCAGCAGGGTTCAGGTGTTTGTGCCTGAGCTCAGTTTCATTGTATGTTAAGTGCTGCACTGTCTCCACACATTTATCTGCTGGGACAGCTCCAGCTTATTTGTGGATGTAATACTTCACTTCGGTGGTACATTGTCACTTCATTGTTACTATGACACTGAAAGTCACATTTTTTAACACATATAGATGAAGTATTTTAACAGCAAATTATGTCACTTCATTCAGACTGTCTCACCTTTTAGCATTTATAAAGAGTTTATTAAAAATAAATTCGATGGCCAAAGCGCGAAACCTCCTATCTGCAAAATTTTCTGATTGGCGGATTTCACTTTGGATGATGAGAACAAGGAAGGCTGCTCATATTCAGTATGTCTGCAAGATAATCCCGCCTTTCGTTGTGACAGAAAAGTCACAAAACAAAACAAAAACACAACGCAGAGTCCCTGAGTGTGTAGAGAGGCTACAGCACGAATCACTGCACATCCACTTCCAGTGGACAAGGAAGCAAATACACTGAATTTAAGGAATTCTGACCGTAGTGTACTACAATGTAGTAATTATTACATTTACGACATCTTTTTACCTGAAAACAAACTTAATTTTATTTTTAATTTAATTTTAATTATTAACTTAATTTAGAGCATCGTTTTGTAGAACCTCTTCCAACTTGCACCAAGTGCAAAAGCTCCTATCTGCACATGAGGCATTAATATCTAGTTGGTATTGTTAACACATAGTATAATAATATGATCCAAAAACAGTGTTTTATGTATTGGGTATCCTTAACAAATAGCATTCTGCAAGAAAACGTTTTTTTTAGTTTTCTCAAAAAAGTGCATTTTTGAGATAGGAGGTTTTGCTCTTTGGCCATCAATGTAAACTATTAGTGATCAATTATTAGAGGAATCAAAATTGGACATAATGTAATTATCTTTAGATTAATTTCATGTCAATTAAATGCAATTGTATGTAAAAATAAACTAGCACACACCATTTAAATAATAATAAATAAAACATTTTTGTGCAGTTTAAATATATTTAAAGTAAATTAAGTTATTTCTTACTGGTTTTAACAGATGACATCACATCACCCCGATTCTGGCTTTTCTCCGTTGACTCTCTGTTCGTTTTAGAATTGATTTTAAGATTTTACTGATCACTTTTAAAGCACATCTGGGTCTGAAGCTCCAAGCTACATAACAGATATGCTGACCCCCGTACAAGCCAGGTGGGGTCCTTCTGGCTGTTCCAAAGTCGAGGCTTAAATCTAAAGATGCTTTTTCCATCAGGAACCCTCAACTATGGAACGACCTGCCTGAGGAGATAAGGCTCCGCAGAATCAGTAACTTCTTTTAAATCACTTCTTAAAACCTATTTTTACAGACTTGCTTTTATGTAATGTTGTCTTTAGATCATCTTACTTTTAAACTTCTTTTTTTTTTTTTAACTTTTCATCTTTCTTTTAAACTTTTTATCATCTCTTTATTGTCTTTCTTTGCCTTTGGCCGCCATCTTTTTAAGGTCAGATCTGTTATTGTCTGTCAAAGCACTTTGTATACTTTGTTTTTAAAAGGTGCTATATGAGTAAAGTTATTATTATCATTATTATTATTATTTCTAAGATAATATAATGCTACTAAAATTACTTAATTTGGTATTTATTTGTCTCCATTTCAACTGAACATTTTCTTCAGTTCTGTTGGAGTCAGTTATTCTTCGCCTGTTATTGAAGTATATTTGCTAACAGGATTTAACACTGCGTGCGTCGATATGAAAATTTAATGCTACACTTTTCTCGGCCAGAAGTATCTTGGTTGGAAATAAGTTTTAAAAATCATCTTCAACAAAAAAAAATGTAAAGCTTTAAACAATATTCAAAGCAAAAAAATCTGGAAAAGCCAGTAAAGGATTTCACACCTTTTCTCAAAGACACCTGCAGATTAAATAAACCTTTAAGAGAAACACAGGTGGAAAATGATCCAGTTAAAGTCTCCTCAGTCACCATGTCAGCCTGCTGAATGTGATTTTAAATCCTCACACAGCGACTGTAGAAGATGCAGTTCATACAGTAATTCTAATAAGTCAACCCGAGGCGAGCTGTGCAAACTGTTCCTGCCTTTGTTGGAGTGTTTTTCTTCTTTTTTTTTTAACTTTTAATAGAGCTGCAGTAGGAGGACTCCTCGTTCCGGAGGTAAAAATCTCATTAATTTTTCCCAAAGACAATGACTCACAGTTGGAACTCTTTGACTACTTGGATCAACATGAAACTCTCCTTTGTTAAATAATTAGTACAAAAGTGTTGGAAAATATCTGATTCTGATTGATTTTAAAAAAACAAGACTGTGTAACTTCAAAGCAGAAGTTAACTACGACTCCCAAGATGCATTTCAGCAAAAAACATTAAATCACCGAGCTTAAAATTCCGTGATGTGCACAAATTAAAATAAATATTCAGCTTAAATCAATTCAATTTGCAACAACGAAGCATTTTGAATTCATTATCGCTCTAATTCGCACCTCTGACTGGCTTTGGCTGCAGAGGCTTATGGGTATTGTAGTATTTAGAGCCGTCTGCCAAAACGGTGAACAAAACACGATTTCTCGGAAAGGAAGTTGAAACCATTAAAACTGTTAAGCCATAACTTAAATCTATATGATCGTACGTTACCTCAAAGAGTCTTGAACACACCTGGAAGTGTTTCCACTCGTTGAGGATATCGTTGAAAGGGAAAAACTGAAACAGGAATACAGAAAAACACCAGCAGCTCCTCACACTTCACAACTCTATTACAACACTGACAGTGTATCAAAGCCGTTAAAAGCCGCCGCGCAGTCATGAAGCACAAACAGGTGAATTCAATTATTTTCGGCTGATTAGACCTCTTCAGGACTGTTTGTTCATGTTCAAACTGTGCTTGAAAACAACTACAATAAGTGGGTCTGCGGGTCTTTATAGGGCCTGAATACAAGAAACAGCTTGTAGTAACACAATATTGTAAAACATGAGAAAGAAAGAAAGAAAGACAGACTGAAGGGTAAATCTGTCTTCTTAGCGGGATGCTGTGATAAAGATGTGTTGATCCAAACCTCTTTTATCAGCTCAATTATTCGGTATTCCTTTAAGTTTCCTGACAGATGTTTCAAATAGAAAGTAATTGGCATCAGTCTGCAGCATGTCTCTGCACATTTCTTTCCTGTTCTGTTTGTTTTTAGACGTCTCAGCTGCTACCGCTGAACTCTAAAAGACATGAAACACTGTATTAAGTCTCAAGCTGCTGTAAGACTAAATACTGTTAGCTTTTCATTGGATAAAAGCTGCACTGGGTAAATTGTATGCTTCCAGTTAAGTTATGTGCCTGAGTGTTTATGTTACCTGCCTCACGTAGTGCGCAGTATTGGTGATGAAGATGAATAGTTTTATTTTCTTGTCTGGCCATGTACGTGACCCATTATCTCAAGGAATTATTCAGACATGTTAATCAACAACAAACCGACAATTCTGGCATTTAAACCCACAAACATCCAACAGCACAATACATCAAAATCATCCAAACTCGATAATAAACAGCCCACAAACAACACTCCAGAAGATATCCAACAATGGAAATACAACAAATATACAAACACAGCCCCATAAGCATAAAACACAGTATACAAATCCAAACAAAATCTACATATATGCATCCATTAATGTTGAAAACCGTACATCTGTTCCTGTTCATAGACAAATAATCTACAATCCATAAAGAATAAAAGTCTGAGGATTTTATCTATCAAGTTATTTTTCTGCCCCGTCCCATCCCAGCACTTCTGAAACGTTTCCAAACATTTCCAGCGGACATTGAAACAACGACTGAGCCGGAGGATCCTGTAGGCGTGAGGAGTAAGAGTTGAAATCACTAAAATGCAATTAAATTTCCTATTGATGTTGAAGCGTTGAAGCAGCAGAGACATTTTGACTTGCAGGGAGCATTTTTTCATACGTTCCCCTCACATCTGACATCATAACAGGATAAAAATAACAGAAAATCATAAAAAGCATGACGTGACCACTGAAAATAGTCAAAAATAAATTCAAGAGCTGAAGGGAGATTGTGTGACGTCATTCCAACCAATAAACACCAATGAAAAAAAACTGAGAAGACTTCACTTCTGACAACTGAAAAACTATGACAGGTATAAAAAAGCTGAACTAATATGAGTATGTATGAAGGTTGGTGAATGGTTTAAAGTTTCTGTGTGAAACTATGAATGAGAATAAAGAGTTTGAACAGGAGTTTGCTTCGCACACAGAGAAATGTGGTTGGTAAGTGATTGTTTGAGGTGATAGAAGCCATCAGATCTGTATTCTCTGTCAGCGGCACGTTTACCGCACCTCATTTTCCACTGACTACCCGTGTTATCACCTCATGCTATTTTCCAATTACTGTTTGAGATAAAAAAAACCAACAGATTACAGAGCCAATTATGAAAGTAGGGTTTTCTTACTTTCAGTTATTTCACATATTTGTTCCACAGTTTCCTTTTTTCTCCATAATGTTAATGATCATTTTAGGGTTTTGAACTGAAAACATCAGAGATCCATTGAAACAGTTAAAATTAGAGATTTTATAAACACAATGTGAGTCAACGTTTAATCTCCAGATTTTTGTAATATGATGGGACATTTCCTTCCAGAGCTTTGCAGCATTTCACACTTTTTCACATTACTGCTGGATTACTCAACACCTTCTGGGAGCCCCGCTGATATTTCTTGGTTCAGGAGGTAGAGCGGGTCGTCCACTAACCGCAGGGTTGGTGGTTTGATCCCTGGCTCTTCCTGTCAAAGTGTCGAAGTGTCCTTGAGCAAGACACTGAACCCCATGTTGCACCCGATGGTCAGACCATCAGTGTGTGATTGTGTGTGTGAATGGGTAAATGAGAATTAGAGGAAAAAATTGTAAAGTGCTTTGTCCGTTAAGATAAAAAGGCGCTATATGCATAACTGCAGTCCATTTACCCTTTGCAGTGTCTGGGACACGGGAGGATGCACAATTTAAATGGACATGTAGTTCTGCTGGTGTTACTCTGCCTCTATCTGTTGCACTCGGGTGGAGATGAGAGGGAAACATTAAAAGGGTTATTGGAAGTTCATGAGCTCATATCTAAATTTCTTTGAAGTTAAATGTCAGCTTCCCTCCAGTAACCTCACAAACAACTTTGACATGTTCCAACAAGCTTTTCAAGTAAATCATTACTTTACAGAACAAATTAGGATTTTAAAAAAAAGGAAGTGGCTGGTGGTACGGATTGCTCTGTGCCAGTAGTCCTTTTATTGTTGGTATTTTTTGGAATTAATATACATGCACATTGGTATTGATTGTGCAGGATCATGTGATCAAATTCAAATTGTTTCAAAATGGAGGAACATTTTTGCTTGCAGGTGATACACCAGTCCTTCCCATGGTTTGGGTTAAAATGGTTTGGATTTAAACAGAAAAACCACTTGGTTAGAGTTAGAGGAAGATCATGGTTTGGGTTAAAACAGTAAAATGCTGAAAATTGTCCCGTGTAACAGCATTAAAAAGCCTGATTTGACGGTAAAAAATGTCCAGTTACATGTCTACAAGAAGTCCGGCAATAAATTCCATTAACCTGTTACGTACCAGTAGAACAAACTACTATCAGCACAGAAAACCAGTCCAGACTAACAGCCTGTGGACTACTGGTGTCCAAAGAATCCCGTTTGGTGTCAAAAGCTGGTAAACTATTGTACTAATCTATGTAATCTATGTAAACTTCACCCACATATTTGGCCATGTGAAATATTAAAATCATACTGGATTGGCGTGAAATAAAATGTATTATGTTCATTTCTATGAGTTCAGATGTAATTAGGTGTGACGCCTCCTGAAATAACAGATCAAAAGGACACATATTTACCTAGAATACTGACAATAAGTTCTTTGAAAGTAATAACAAGAACTTGGAGGCAGAAGTGAAGCCCAACCAGAGATACTGTACATGGAAATAATGAGTTGAGCAGATTAAAAACACAGAGAAAATCAGATAAAAAATCTGAGGCAATATTGAATGTTTCGAAACAAGATGGGCTAAATGGCTGAGCAATCATGGCGAAATCATGGAGACAACAGATGAAATCAAAGAAGACATATTGTGCGTTTTTTTGGTTTTCTGTTCATTGTATACTGTTATGATGTCGGATATCTATGTTAAACATGGTCAAAGGTCCAAAACTTGAGTTTAACATACACAGAAATTCTCCCTGCAAGTCAAACACCAGGGCTTCAACCTGCTCCAAACGTTTCGCTCGCAACATTTTTTTCCTACTTTGCTGACGAGCTGCGTCCGCTCTGTAGCCTTTGTTGCTAAGGTTGTTGCTAAGGTTGTTGCTAAGGTTTTTCTATGTGTTGTTCAGGTTGTCCACTCTCATATTTTGAAATGGTTTCAAGCTCAAACATGTACAGGTGTATTTGAGAAGTTTCCATTTCGAGTAATGAATGAGAAAAAGTAGTGAAATCCTACTACTACTGTTTGTTGCATGGTTTGTTGACGTAGACTCTGGAGCCGCTGGAAGGCGGGCCTTAAAGAGACAGAAGCTAAAACGGCCTGTTTCAGACGGAGGCTGAACCAAGGCGCTGCATAAAGAGCCAGAATAAGATAAATAAGGAGTATTTTCAACTGTAAATATGCAAAGATATTCCAGTAGAGCCCCAGAATATAAATATAGACCTGGAAATGTGCATGATACATCCTCCTTTAATGTATATGGGTACATGTTGATGGGTGGATATGTATTAATGTGATTATATGTTTGGCATGCCTACACAGACTTGTGTGTGTAGGTATGTATTGGACCCATTTTTCTCTCTCTCTTTTGAGTTATATACAGCTATTTATATTTTTGATGATCAGACTTATCACTATTGCATATAAAATACTTGAAACATGATTAACTGGGGGTAGTGAACCCAGCATGAACATTGTCGAGGAATTTAAATAATGTTCAATAATGTATTTTTAAAACAGACCCCTGCTCTGGCAACTGAAATGGTCACAGTTGCTATTCAGAAGAGCTTTGAAAATGGAAATGGATTTTAATAAAATATAGTTCTGAGAATTTTTCTTTCACCAAAACTACACATAAAAGCCTCACATTCATTTTTGTACATATTATCTGTAAATAAATCAGAGTCCAGTCAGAGTCTGAGGAGAAAAATGTTCAATCATAAAACATTTATGCACAAAAACTCACAAAGCCTCAAGATCTTTGGAGCTTTTCATGGCCACAGATGGATCCACAATAAATCAAGAAGTAGCACTGAACAAAATATGCACAAATGTAATAAAGAACAAGTTACAAACAAACTTCTAATTAATAAATAGCTAGGTAGTTGCTGAATCAAGGATAATGATATGTGATTGATAATAAAAGGTTACTTTGTTATCTATCTATCTATCTTCATGTAGGTTATCAATCTATCTATCTATTTTGTCATCCTGCTGTGTTTCTGTAATTTTGCTTTCTTGGTCTCTTCTGTACAAACATCTATTTTATGTCTGTGCGTCCTGGAAGAAAGATCCTTCCTCCGTGCGGAGCCAGAACAGAACAGGAAGGTTTTGGCATTGAAAACAAAACCTGAACTGAAAAAGGAAACATTGGCATTGAAACTTGAAAAAGTTATATTTGCACTGAAACAAGTTCCACTGAAAAATAAAACACGGATATTAAAAAAATATAATCTAACAATCTTATGATCTTATTGTATTTTGATTTTTTTTGCATTATGATGGTTTTCAGTGTCAATCTTCAGATTTTTTATTCATGTCTGTCTTTTTGATCTGATTTTTTTTGTTTGTTTGTTTGTTTTTTCCACCATTTAAGGATTTTTTGTGGAGTTTTTCCTTATTTGAATCGAAGGTTTAAGGACAGAGGAGGTTGTCTGTTATTTTATGTTATATGATACTAAATATAAACAAGGAAATGTTGATGTATTTGGGAAGTCGTAAAATGTTTATACTGAACATATGAATGAAATGTTCAGTGACCACATATTTTATTGTTTGCTGTTGCGCTGATACACTGCCATACTGATCAACCGACCAATCAGAATGCAGTCGTCCCTCTCTGTCTCCCAGGAAAGCGATAGAATTACAGCATTATTAAACTTTTAATGGTTATGTTTAGGAACTGGAAGCATTTGGTTACAGTTACAGGAAAGTTTGTGGTTTTAGTTTAATACAGAAAAAAAAGTCTGCAGTGACTTGAAGCAAAAATGTATTGACATTTAAATGAAACCATGATCTTTCACTAATCAAAGGGATTTTGTTGCTTAAAACTAACAACAAGCAGGGCTCAGACTATAAATGTAGAGCTTCATTCATTTAAAAAAAAAAAAAACATAATCCAGGCAGTGATCTGCCAATGCAATGCAGTTAGGAAAATAATTTAGTATACAAATGTAATTTCTACTGCAGGAGACACAGTTGAGCCAAGTGGCGGTCTGACACATGAAGAGACTTCAAACACCAAACTTGTGTATCTCCAGTCATGAAACATGTCATGAACAACTGCACAGTGTTCAGGATGGATGCTGCTGTGGGACATAACCAGCTGTGTTACAGTCCACACAGTAAATCACTACACTCTAGTGCTGGTTACTGCTTTGGCTGCATTGAACTTGAAGTTAAGTTTTATCTATAAATTTCTTCAGCATATAAGAAGGGAAGTCACATCCACTGAGACCAGCAGTTGTTTCCATTTTATTTACCATGTTTAAATCATACTAGCTGCTCATACCTTTAATATTCTCAATTCATTTAATTTCCTTCTTGTGTCTATATGTTTATTTATATTTGACATATCTTGAATGGTAATATTTGCATTCTCTCTCTTTCCATATTGTTTACTCATATCAGCCTATTTTTCACAGTTTGATCAGGTTGATCTATTTATCTAAGTTTGTTCTTTTTATCTATTTATCTGATGGTTTTTTCATTTAATTTATTTATTTATCTTCTGTTTTTTGTATATACTGTACTTATTGTAAATAATATACCCAGAAGACACATCCAGTCATGTGACTGTCAGTAACAGTTTTGCACTAATAGCATCAAAGTATCTATCTAAAACACAAGATGTAAGATTTGTTGTAGTTTCCCTCATTCATGGACTGATTATACAATGACAGTTTTATGCAAATTCTTTAAGAGCTTCTTCAGTGTTTTACAGACAACAAAGACAGCTGAGTGTTAGGACTGCTAACGGAGCCCAATGATATGGAGATGTTGAAAATCATGTTTCCCTTTAAGCTTGGATCCCCTTGATGAAATAATATATCATATTTATCCTCAATTACAGGAACAAATCTCACAATTTCTCTTTGTTCTCGCTCTCTTTCACACACACACACACACACACACACACACACACACATATACAACCTCTAATCCTCTGATTATGAGCCTAACGCTCCCATTTGTGTCGTTTTTTTCTTTCAGGGATACACTACCGCAAATCCTGCGCCTCATCAGGAGCTTGTCTCATAGCTTCTTCTGGCTACCAGCAGTTCTGCACCGGCAAGCTCAACTCAGTGTGCATCACCTGCTGTAACACGCCGCTGTGTAATGGACCACGCCAGAAGAAACGACCCCAACCGTCCGCCGCCATTACCCTGACCAAACCGCAGCTCCCTGTGTTTTCCCTTTTCATTCTCCTCCTGCTGTCTTGCAGTCTGTGCTGACAGACCTTCACACACTGAGATGAAAATGTTGCACCTCTAACGGTAGAGAAGACCCGAACTGGAACTGTATTAACTGAGACAGATGAAGAATGCATACTTTGAAATGTGAGGACGCTTTGTATAGTATTTGTTCTCTTCAAGCTTGTTTTCCAAATGTCAAAAAAAAGCAACAAAAACAACACTGCACTGGCAGGTTTGATCATCTCATGCTGGAGCTGTGTGAGGTGAGGCGAGGTGGAGGACGCTGCTGTGGATGAAACTTCTATATTTTGTTGAGAAGCAGTCAACTCGTTCTCGTTTGTCTTTATTTATTATACTGTAAGATGAAATAAGACATACTGCAGGGAAGAAGAATTCATCATTCATTCTCTGAGCCTTAGAAAAAATATCTCCAGAATAAACAACTCCGTGATTTATTCTGTATAAATACAATTATGTGGAACAATCAACAGTTGTATGAGTATTTATGAACTGAAAAAGATGTATGATAATGATAATGTGTTATATGTGAGACTGGTTAAAGAAAACTGCAGTCTGGATAAATACTACCAGATAAAGAAAAACATACCAGAGATTATATTAAAGCCACCTACAGCTATATTATATTATATTATATTATATACCACCTAACAGGTATAATAACATCATGTTTGCAGCTTTTCTTCCACTAGTTCTGTAACAGCTTTTGCAGTCTGTTCAAAAATGCTGTAGATAAAGCTTGTTAATACACGCAACCTCTTTGAAACTACTTAGCACATCTTCTTTACACCCTCTAATAACTGAAATCAATACAGTTTGCATTGAGGTGGAGGGACAGTAGTGCAGTAAATGTGATAGTATGAGGAATTTTTGGGAATTTTGCACTGTGGCCACTTTGGACTTTATGACCCTGAAAGAAGTTCTAACGTTATCCTTTTAGATATACTTGTTACCTGTGATTAGGGAACCAGGTGTGTTTTGTGCAGTGATTTGGATGTACAGAGATTATTTCAGGGCCAAACATATGAGGTGATGTGATGTGCTAAAAAGTTGTATGTAATCAAAAAAAAAAAAAAACGGTCTGCTTTGCTGATTTGAGCAGTTAATGTTGATAAGTGATTTGATCTTAAAGGTACTCTGTGGAGTTTTCTTGTAAAGAAACACGGTTTTGTTTACATTTGGTGTTCACAAAAAGACATTTAGCGTGTACTTGATGCTTTTCTTTCCTCATAAAAGATTCGCGAAGCCAGTTTTTTAAATATTTCGAGACATGCTTTGCTTACGTCCATGTTTACATTAGCTTACTTGCCCGTCTTTGCTGATGCATTGCTGCGTTTAATGCTTCACCGCCACGACTGTCAGTGCTATGATGTCACATAGTTTACATACAGACAACTGAATACTGTGATCAAAGACGGCCCTAGTTGATGATATGCTTATGGTTTTGTCACTCTTTGGGCGTTTTCAAACCTAAAGTTAACTTGCTCTGGTCCGAATCAGTTTTTTTTTTCACACAGCGAAAAATCCAAGCGAACCAAAATGCTACAGGAGCTGTTTACCTCAAACTTGCAGAGTTCGCCTAATAGTTGTGTCGGATTGATGTTGGATCACATTTCCACCACATACAAACCGCTCCAGAGTTCATTTGGGTCCAGACCGAGACCACCTCCTCTAAAGGGCCTCCTTGCGGTTGTTTTGGTCCGGACTGGAGTGCGATTACTGTGTTCAGATCTGCTCAAACAAATTGCACCACAGAGGAAGACAAACTAGAGTTCGATACGACTGAACTAAAGAGAACAGGTCTGAAAACGCCCTTAATGTCTTAATACCTTCTCTACGTCAACAACATGCAGTTTACTACTCCTTTATTTTTTACATCCATCAATATATCAACTTCACATACATAACTGCATTACATCATTGGGACATCTGATTGGTTATTCACTCAAAGCATAAAATACCAGTTGATTCCAGTGAAAGTTGCTCACCGAAAATGTTTTTCAGGCTTTTGCATTTTTACAGACGTCATCTGGCTCCCCGTACACGTGAAACTGTTTTGAATGGCTCTTCAAGACTTTTTATTGGACCTTAAAGAAAGTTTTATTCATCATTTCACAGACGTTTCTTTTGTAATGATTGTTTATAGAAAAAAAAGGTTTCGGGCTGGTGTACATCAGCGATGTTCCTGAGCCGTCTTAACATTGTTCTGTAGTCCCTCTAGTGGTCACAAACTCCACCGAGTATCTTTAACTTTCACCTTTAAGCTTCATTCCTAACTGAATATTTGAGCTTTTGTACAATCATGTTCTGACTTGATAACAAATGTCTCTCTGAGAAGTCCCATCGAGCTTTCTGTTGTGCCAAATTGTCAGCTGAGTGTGATCTGTTATGGAAATTTCTAACTTAACTCTTTGTAATGTGTTTACTGTGTCTAAGGAATATCTGTATATTTGTTGCAGATGGCACAGCACAAGAGTCCTTGGAAAAAGCTATTTCTGCCATCTTTGTTTTACTGTTTACTGTGTTGCATTAAATTGTACAGCACATTATACTTCAGTCTCTGATGATACATCTGTCCTTCCTGTGACAGCTGAATCCACGTCTTCCGTCAGGCTGAGAGATTGAGTATTTGAATCCATTCCTGAGTCCCTTTGCGTCTGAAACGTTGTGAAGGTGGGAGGAGCTTTCTCTTGTGAAATCGTGGATTGGTTCCCCCGGCCGCGATGCAGCGACTTGAACAGCAGGGGCCGAAAGGAGCGTGCAGAGGCAGCGTTGGAGCCCTTCACAGTCCGCTTGTTGATGTGTTCGATAGTGAGGTGGCACCGCAGCACCTGCATAAAGACCTCCCTGAACTGCCTGGAGGACAGGTTGTAAAGGAAAGGGTTGAGGACCGAGCTGATGTAGAAGAAACTGTCGGCCACAGGATGGAGGGTGATGTAGCTCCAGAAGAAGGAATCACTCCACTCGGACTTGGGCATGGTGGCCATCATAAGACGACGGATCTGGTTGGGAAGCCAGCACACCATCAAGGACAGTACGATGAGACCTGAGTCAGAAACACAAAAGATGAAAAGAAAGTCAACAAAAAACGTGACTTTAAAAGAATTGTTTGATATAACACTTAGTTGTTTTGTTGCCATGAGTTACATAAGATGATCAATATTCAGGTTTCCATGTTCAATATGAAGCTCGACCTAACAGCTGGTTAGCTTAGCACAAAGATGGGAACCATAGATGTATTGTAGGAACTGGATACCAGGCACAAAGATGGCACCCAAGTTTTACAGACAGGATCTTTTTCATATTGGTCGTCTATTGAGCTGGCAGGCATTGATACATCATACATAACTGCTGTACATACACGTCATGGACAGACAGTGTGTCGCTAACAGAAAAGTGACATTTTCAGGTATGTTTACATGCTGCAGCTGAGCAGCTAATTAGCTACTGCTAACTGACGTCAGCGGTGCATTTTTCCCCGGTGAATGTGTGTTTGCTCACTCATTCAACAATCTAAGGTGCAGGACAAGACGTGTTTTCATGTTTGTAAGTTAGATAAGAAGGAGACTTTAGCAGGAAAGCTAATGTGGGTTGTTGTTCAGAGTCTATGGTCTTGTGTTGTGTAGCAGGATGCAATCAGGCTCAGTGTGACCGTCTCCTCTGCCAATGATAGAACGCCACGTTATCACATTATTCCAGATTTGATCTGCTGCATCGAAACAGAACGGTTCTTTGGGCAAAATCATCAAATCACAGAATTTAAAAAATAAATTTCTATTTTTGGTTTCATATTTTATTTTATTTTTTATTATAGGAGAACACAGGACAAGTGATTTACAGAACAGATGCTATCGTACACAGAAGATTATATTTCATTTGTTTAATCTGTACAAGAAGTTGTTTCATGGAGGGTTTTGCGATGGACTCTTTCTTAGTCTGCTCTGGAAAATTACCCAGAGTGCCTGTACCACACACCTGTGAGTACACTGTGTACACACTGTGCACCAAGTACATTTTGTTTACAATTGATTTAGAAAAGTGAAACACAGCTCATCGACCTCCAGGACACAGGATGGCGTCTCTGGCTGCTGAGCCCTCCCACTGATTTATCTGCCGCGTTTGTTAGTCTTTGAAAGGACTAACAACATCCTCCTTCTATAATGTGGTGTTTATCTCTTTCCCTGCAGTGTTTTTAAAGGGAATAATGCTGTGACTAAACATCCTTTCAACATTCACAAAATTATCTGGCTTGAGGCATCATTTCTGCTGAGGAACACAGATATATCAACACATTTATTTATAATTATTATCCCAATGTCATTTAAGGAAAAAAGAATAAGAGTCAAATGTGGGTGATAAAAATCTCTCTTAGTGTTTGTTTTCACTGGTGTTTATTGGGAGTTATAAGCACCTGTGTGAAGATTTTAGAGGAGTTGCTATTCAGTTGGAAGCAGTGATTCTCTCTTCATGCTAATCTCAAGCGTCAGCAAGCTGTGATAACTGCAGGCCATGTCTGAGTTTGTGCTTTTTCAAAGATGCAGCAGACAGTATTCAGTGGCTGTAGTTAACACTGAGTCCTCCAAAGACATTTCCTCAGTATTTTTGTGGAAATTTGAGAATTTTAGCAACCTGAAGGGCACTTAAATTAGGATTTTTGAAAGGACCAAAACAACACTTTTTAGACTGATCTTCTGTAATGTCTCAAAAGTGCAACTAATAGAGAGGTGTGAACACTGACTATGTTGTCAATGAAAAGCTTTCCTTGCAGCAAAACAAAAAGAGATGTGCTTGTTGGGGAGTTTTAACCAGCCTTAGTGGGAGTAGTATTAAAAAAAACAAGTTACAGGCCAGAATTGATGATATATTCAGGTTTTTTCTCTCGTTCTGGGCAGAGCTTCCAAGACTGTCCCCCCAAGGAAAAAAGGACAGGATCAGTCGTTTATGCGAGTGCCCCAAAACAACATACGTTTGTGTTCACGTGACAGAAGCCCTCTTGCGGCCAGAGTGATTATGAAAAAAGAGGAAATCAGATGACGGTATTATAAAGCGACAAAGTCCATGTAGGGAGGAGGTCGGGGAGGATGGATGGGTCAACAAAACGTCTGACTTTAACACAAGAGAACGCTGCTCTTTTATCTTTTTGACCATGACGACTAAGGTGTCCAAAGTTTAAACGGCTATATTTTTATTCTGGGGCTCCACTGGAATATCTTTACATGATTTACATTTAAATGCAACAAAGCGTTAATAGCGGGCTGCAGCCCTGGTTTTTGTCTTACAGGGAGCATTTTTACATATGTTCACCTCAAGTTTTGAAACTTTGACCATGTTATTTCATAAAAGTACATAAGTGACAGAAAATCACAAAAAGCATAAGGAAGTAGTCATTTTAACCCAAACCACAATGTTTTCTTAAACCTAACCAAACATAAACCATAACATTGTTTCAGGTAAAAACCAAACTTCAAGTCCCCTATTTAGTGTTTTTAATCAGTATACAAACATTTAATAAATGGTTTATAACACACTATAATGTAGTTATAAGCATATTTAAGGACATTTTAAGTGTTCATTAATGTGTAGTATTTGTCAACAATAATTCCACTATGAAGACTAATTAAATTTTATATTATTACAACTGTGTTTTATTATACTGTCATTTTATCTGTTTATACAGCAGCTGGTGCCCACAGGAGGATTTATAGTTGTTGACAAGTACCAAGCACTTATATCTAACAACAACAACTACATTATAGTGTGTTTTAAAGCATTGCATTTTTATGGATGTTACAGTTTCCACCATTTGGTGCAACACTCATCTTTCACAAAGCACTGCAGCCACATGACAGGTCTCAACATGTACAAACACAGCCTCACTGTGGGACTGTGGGGCCAGAGGCCGGTTCCATCAGCCCGCTGCCCTCTACCAGTTAGAAAACATCAACCATCAACCGTTACCACAGCAATGCATGTTGTTGCTTAGCAGGGTCACTCGCAGTTGCCTCATCA
The DNA here is from genome assembly GCF_910596095.1 of Thunnus maccoyii. Lineage (NCBI taxonomy): Eukaryota > Metazoa > Chordata > Actinopteri > Scombriformes > Scombridae > Thunnus > Thunnus maccoyii. The sequence goes on from NC_056543.1 coordinate 6,294,874, forward strand.
TCACAGATTTAGTTTTGGACCAGTGGCCTTTAAACAATGCAAACAGGAGGTAATGTCCGTCTTTCCCAACACATCTGCTCTGCTCCTGTCTCTCTCTGCACTCTGACATGAAAACAGTCGACTAAGTATGTATTTATTTTTAATTTTGCGAGATTGCTTCTTTCCATTTCATTCAAAAAAATACAATTCTATATACTGTTTATGCAATCAGTACATCTGGCGTTGGCAAGGCAGGTTTATTTATTCAAAATGCCTTACATGATGCAAAAGAATGAGAGCAGGAATAACAACAATAAAAATAAGAAAAAGACTAAAAAAAAGCAAATAAAAGTAATAGAAAAGTAAAATAGATAAAATTCGATAAAAGTAAAAAAGCTTTCAAAAGGCAGCGATAAGGATAAAATTATGAAGTGCAGCTTTAAAATTTAATAAAAAGCAAATAGATGCATTTTCAATTATGATTTAAAAGCAGTTTGCATTGTTTCTAGTCTGCAAACTTCGGGTAGTTTGTTCCAGATGTGAGCAGCAGCACAGAAGCTAAAAGCAGCTTCACCATGTTTAACTTTAGAAACCACAAGTAGACCAGAAGCAGCTGAGCTGAAAGCTCTGGAAGCTTCATACTGTATGAGAAGATCTGATGAACCATTTATGGACAAGCAGTAATACTTTACAGTCAATTCTTTGACACACTAACAACCAGTTTAGTGATTTTAGGACTGGTGTAGTGTAGTGCTCTGATTTTTTTAGTCTTTTAGGAGTCAAGCAGCAGCGTTCTGGATCAACTGGACCTGTCCAGAAGTCCAGAAGTCCGTTACAGTAGTCCGGCTTGCTAGAGACAAAAGCACGCATCAGTTTCTCCAAATCTTCACTGATTAAAAATGTCACCCGTTGAAAGCGAAGAAGCAAGATGTCGCCTCAGATGGCAGCCTGGGTGTTGTGCTCTCTAGTATTTCTTCTGTTTTTGTTTATTTGTGTGGTCTTCAGTTCTCGCTTTCATATTATTCACCAGGGAAAAAACCGTTGAATATTCAACAGTTCAGTCTACAAACTTTTTCAAAGGTCTTCACACCCAGAAACTTTTTCTGAGATTTTAGTAGGAGGAGCAGCAGCTCTCACAATCAGAATCAGAAATACTGTATTGATCCTGAGGGGAAACTGGGTCATGTTACAGTTGCTCCTAGAAGAGAAATATATATAAGCATAGAGAAATTATAAGAAAAATAGAAATAAAAAATAAGAAATGTGTAAAAAAAAAATATGTGCATCATATTACAGTGTATGTATATGTATATGTAACAACAGTGTAAATAATAAGGCTCAGAAATGGGATCTGTAAATGAGTTCAAGAGCAAGAATAGTATAAATAAATAAATAAGAAATATTAGATGAAATATACAGTATTAATGCAGTATACATATAGAACACTAGAGTATTGCACAGTTGAATTATTGCACAACATTATTGTACTATTAAGTTAGCAGTTGGAAAATATAAATTATTAATAAATTATGGGGTTATGAAGCTGCTGACATGGGTGAAGTAAGTCTAAGGGTCAGTCTATTGACTCAGAGCGTCTGACACTCTGAGGGAGGAGTTGAAAAGTTTGATGGCCACAGGCAGGAATGACTTCCTGTGGTGCTCTGCGGTGAAATGAGTCTTGCACTGAATGTACTCCTGTGCTTGACCAGTACGTCATGGAGTGGATGGGAGACATTGTCCAAGATGATACGTAACATGGACAGCATCCTCCTCTCTGACACTGCCGCCAGAGAGTCCAGCTCCACCCCCACAACATCACTGGCCTTTAGGATCAGTTTGCTGAGTTTTTTGGTGTTTGCTACCCTCAACACTGGCCGCCACAGACTCATAAAACATCCTCAGCATTGTCTGACAGATGTTGAAGGACCTCAGCCTCCTCAGAAAGTAGACACAACTCTTAGCCAAGTCTAGTGTGTTATTGATGTACACTTCCAGGTACTTGTAGTCCTCCGCAATGTCCACATTGACCCCCTGGATCAGTGGGGAACTTTGTGAGGGTTTGGAGGGGATGCAGAAGACGGAAGCGTGCTGGAAGGCTGGTTAAGCTGCAACAGCGATGGTTCCGAACACCGCTCCCGTCATTACATCTGGCGAATGTCCGCTCTCTTTCCAACAAAATGGATGAAATGCTGCTCATCAACAGAACAAAGAGGGATTTTTCTGGATCTGCTGCCCCCGAAACCTGGCTTGGTGAGTTCATCCCTGACAGTATTGTACATCTGTTGGGCATCCAACTCCACCAAGAGGACCTGGAGTTGACGGAAAATGAGGGGAGGCGGAATCTGTTACTACGTAAACGAACGTTGGCGTACGGATGTCACAATGTTAAGGAAAATATGGGTTCCTCACCTAGAGACTATGTTCATCAACTGCAAACCGTTTTATTCACCACAGGAGTTTTCCTCCTTTATTCTGGTCGGTGTTTACATCCCACCTCAGGTCTTATAAACACCTGGCTGACCAGATAACCAGCATGGAGCGTAATCATCCCTAGTCCCTTCTCACTGTCCTTGGGGATTTTAACAAAGTAAACCTCAGCCATGAACAGCCAAAATACAGACCCACCAGAGAATAAATGTCCCACCAGGGATAAAAACACACTAGACCACTGATACAAAATATCAAAGGACGCATATTTCTCTGTTCCTGGTGCAGCTGGAGCTACAGGCCTGCTTTGACTGTAGGAATTGGAGTGTTTCTGAGGCTGCAGCTACACACCTGGACCAACTTACTGACATTGTGACATCTTACATCGGCCTTTGTGAGGACATGTGTGTTCCCACCAAAACTTTCTGCACCTTCAATAACAATAAGCCCTGGTTCACAGCAAGGCAGCTAGCCCTGTGGTGTGGTCACACCAATCAGCTGAACACACTCAAAACTGTGGAGATGACACTTCAGGAGGTGCCCACGAACCCCCCCTGTCTCAGCTGGGATTTCACAGCTGAGACAGTGCTGTGCTTTCTACAATCTCCTAGGACCTGAAGTGGGAGTCCAACATCAACACAGTGATCAAAAAGGCCCAGAGGAGAAGGTACTTCCTGTGCCAGCTCTGGAAGTACCTTCCTCAGGAGCTGCTGACATCCACATCACTGTCTAGTTTGGATCGGCTACCAAACAGGAAGGGAGCAGACTACAGCGAACAATCAGGTCTACAGAAAAGATTATTGGTGCCAATCTTCCCCACAATCCAGGACTTGTACACCTCCAGAGTCAGGAAACGTGCAGGGAAAATCACTGCAGACCCCTCACACCTTGGACATAACCTGGTCCAACTTCCCCCCTCTGGTAGGGAATACAGAATACTGTACACCAAAACCATTAGACACAGGAACAGTTTCTTCCTCCTCGCCGTCACACTTATGAACAGTTAACTCCCTGTGACTCTGAAATAACCCTGGAACACTATAAGACCCACTGCACCTTCAAATTATACATATTTATTTAGTTTAAAATACAAAATGTGCAATAAATTTCACTCATTACTGTATATTTGAACAGGCTGCATACCATATGCATATAAAGTACATTTTTTACCATTTAATATTCATCTCAGCACTTCTTTGCACCATTTGTATCCTGTTTGTAGTTCACAGAAACAGTTTCACCTGTATATAGTCATACCTTCAATATATTCTTTGTATGTGTAAACTACTTGGCCAATAAAGATAAATCTGATTCTGATATAGACGAATACGGCAGCTGATTTATGTGCTGTGCTGCAGTGGCAGAGTGCAACTGAACACATTGACATTGGCAGTGAAAGCAGAGATGTTTGTGTTAATCGCGGCTGGCAGTATATTATTATTATTCAGTCCCTAAACACTAGTCTAAAATTAATTAGGTCTCGACCCGACCTCCACAGTCTGGATATGAAAGTGCTGTGTGCTAATTTTACCCAGCAGGAATAACTTGCTGCCTTATGATTTAATTCATCAAATACCATGATTTCTTGCATTTTAATCAGAACAACCTCCGCCTTCTACCTCCGCCTGGAACCCGGATTCGTCTACAGAGGATTGTTTTATTGATTGTGTTGAGAGGCTTCATTATGAAGTGAGATGTGTGAAAATCAGCCAAATGTGGGACAAATACAATGACTGCAAGCCCAGGCAGGGACCTCAACAGCTGCCTCTCAAATGAACATCACACTGACATCTCTCTCTATTCACACACACACACACACCATAAAACCACAGTAACATAAATCACACACTGACAATATACCACAGTGTGCTACAGAAAACTGTTCTAAAGCTCTAAAATAAAAGTTTCAAGTGCTCTCAGTGCTGTAAGATAAAAGGAGCAAATGAAAATTCACACAATAAAGAGAAGACTGTTTATGTCACCCGCTGAGCACAGAAGAAACAGAAAAGTCAAACAGAATAAAATAAAATACGTGCATATGTTGTATTGTACCAGTTGTACCATACTGTCTTGAAATCAATGAAATAAAATGTTGTGGATGATTACTGCAGCGCAGAGTGAGCAGACCTCGATCCCTGTTATAACGACAGATTCGGCTCAAAGTTTGTCGGAACAATAAAAAAGGAGAGAGAGATATTTAGAGTGAAGGCACAAAGACGGGGGGGGGAAAAAAAAGTGTGTGAAAATTGAGATGAAAACAAGGCAAGAGAGGGAGAGGAGAACAAAATGGGAAAATGAACAAGTCTGGAATACAAATGCGCTTCGCAGGAGAGAAAACTGAAGAGGAATGAATAAGCAAAGACAAAGTGTTCAAGATAAAAACTACTTTAATCAATGTTGCCATGCTTCAGTTTTCCTGACGGATGGATAAATAATTAAAGCAACTCTGATAATTGGACGAGTCTTTGTTTGTCGGAGTGTCTAAATGTATTCTCCTCATGACCTTTTTAAAAACCCAAACACTTACTGGTAAGCTGGGCCAATCCCAAGTTTACAGCTTAATAAGCAATTTCTGTATTAAATGGGAAATGCCATTATTTTTATATATATGGGTCTAACGGGAGGTAATATTCAGGTTCTAGTTTAGCATCCTAACTGTAACTACCCTTCAGATCCAACAAAACACATCCTGCCAAGCACCAGAATGTTCTGCTGAGTATTTAATGGAGTATGACAGGCTGCGTGATGCTTTCATTAAATGCTTTCTGAGCTTTCATGGTCTTTAAGGGACATTTACAGCTGGAGCAGAAGCCTTTGGCAGAGAGGTGTCAACATTAAAATGTCATTGAGCATTTTATAAAAAAAAAAAAAAAAAAAATTTCAAATTAGACAGACAAGCATAAATTAGATTCTTACCAAACTTAACTTTTTTATTACTCATATTCTCAAAAGTCTTTGGGATTTTAATGAATGAAGCTGCTTTCACACGTTACCATCTAATCAATCTTCAGACAGTACTGACGACAGCTGGATCAATGACACAATCGTCATACTGAGTTCCAGCATTAAAAGGGGAACAACACGCTAAATTATTATTAATTTTGCAATGTACACATAATCACGTAGCTTCATGTTGGCGTTAGAGATGTGACGTATTTACCGTTTTTACTATATACTGTGATGAAACATTCTGTTGGTAACAATACCGCCAACCGTTTCCTTTACCGTCATTATCGTCGTTTTTCCGAGGACGCCCTGAACACAGCACAGCTCTCCTGTCTTTACTCGCCGTTTTGAAAACACATTTTTACCGGTGAAACACAGACACAGTTGGAACAGGCTCCTTGTTTGTCTAGATCTAACTACTGGGGCCATGACTTGCTAAGCTAACACTAGCTAATCCACCTAATGACATGCGGCAAGTTTATGGTTAAGTGAGCTATTAACACCCAAAACAAATCAGAACACGTGTACAATCTAAGAGAAAGAGACAGTGAGCTGCATTTAAAGTAATTTCCAATCAACTGTCTTAAACTTTAAACAACTAACCTGCTTTTGTTTGTGGTGTTTTTGGTGTTTTTGGTGGGTTTTTTGTGTGCGTCCATTTGCAGGATTCAGCAAAATACAGTTCATTGTTCAGTTTGTTTGATACGATTAAATCCAAGCCAATCATGGTGTTAAGTGTTATGGTTTGGTCTGGCCCAGTCTGGCTCTGTGTCCCTTCACCAGTTCCACCAGATGCCCTCAGACTTTTTTCCCTGTTTGTTGAACCACTTGAGATACTTGAGATACTGTTGCTCTTTGCACCGAACCTTTGTCCGGCCATTTAACTGCCTAGTTTGTAATATATATGCTTTTGGAAGAGCAAACAGAAGTGAAAGCTGAAATACTTTTCAGAGAATGTTTGTTTAATGACGAGATTGTTTTGTGAATGTGTTTCACTGAGCTGCAGGTTTAGTGGTTACGTATCAGTTTCTGGATAATGGAACAGATCTGTGTTTTAGACTTTGAGTTTACATGTCTCTCTGATTATTTTGCAGCCCACTTAGCTCTGTGGCACAGAGTTGTTTTTTTGTTTGGCCTGCTGGCATTTAAGGCTTTTTTGAAACTACTTATCATGTTTTTCGGGTTTTTGGTTTTCTGTTTGCTCTGCGTTTCCCTCCTGTGTTCCTGTGCTTGCTTTTCCCTTCACACCTGCCCTGCATCAGTCTCGTTAGCCCCGCCCTGCTCCCCTGTGTCTTCCCCAGCCAATCAGCTCCCAGTCTGCACTTGTGTCTTGCCACCTGTTCCTTGTTGTTTCCTTAGTTAAGTTTGTATTTAAGTCCTGGTTTTCAGATCCTCTCTTCTGTTTGTTCAGTATTCTGTTTTGCTCTGATCTGCCAGCTTTGTTTTTGCCTGCATGGACCCGAATTAAAAACATTATTCTTCAGCTTTGCTGTGCCTGCAAGCTCCTGCGTTTGGGTTCACCTGCTCTGCTCAACCCTAAGACTTAAGTAATTTCACTATATAGTTGTGCTTCAGAAACATTTGATGATTGATTGATGACTGTGATATTTTTGGCCACAATAATCGTAATATGAAAATTTGACAGCTACATACTGACACACACACTGACCGGAGAGCCTCTTGTTGCTCTGCTACAACACAGGAACCCTACAGAAACTTTTACAAAGGGCCATCAATGTGCTTCTAGTGACTGTCAAAGCTCCAGCGGACTCTCTGTGTTTCCAGCACGGAGAGTCTGACAGCAGCTGCTCATGGCTGATTAGCTCTGACTACCAGCTCTACATCGCTATTCACACTACAATGAGTGGTGGTCAGTCGATGTCCCCTCAGCCTCTGCATCACACACTACACAGCCACAAGGCGACGGCCCCTACAGTCGTTGCCCTCCACTCTGTTGCATTTTTTAAATATGCTGGGCGGGAGGGACATGGGTATAATAAACACTGGATATGGTGCCACCGCTCAGCCTTGTTGCCAATTTTGCACAGTGGTCATTTGCAGTATTGCAGTGAAAATATCCCCTGCAGCCATTTTCACCATAGACCACCATTATAAAAGACATCTATATAAAACTGTTGACAGGAAACCTCAAACTGCAAATAAGGTCAATTATGACTATTTCCATTATGAATTTTTGACCCATGAAGGTTTTATATTTGTAAAAGTTTCAAGCCTAGAAAAGCGATTTTTAAAATCCAGAATGTCAACCCAATGTAAAGTCTGCAGGCTGAGCGGGAACTTGTGGGCGGGGCCAGCGGGAGAAACACTACTGCACATATTCAATGGGCCACAAACTCGGAAGCTAGAAACTTTTTTTGGCTCATGTGCCAGGCAAACAATTCTAATTTGATTTGAATAGGCACCATCTTTGAGTCGGGTATCAAGTTCTTATAATACATCCATGGGGAGGGAGCCAGCAGAGTTTGAGTGCGTAGTTACCCTTTAAAAATGTCACTGATTGGACAAATGGGGATGCTATAATTGAAGGCATGATGCCCCATGCTACTGTTATGACACGCTGTGGGAGGATGATGCATTTTGGTACTGTGCTTTGGCATTTTAAAAACTTGCATGAGTTGACGCGAGAGCAGGAACCATCATTAAAGGTCAAGTTTTCAATCATACATCTGTATTATATTTTATTTTTAAACCTGTGATATATTTTATATTAACATTGAATGAAATGACTCCCTGATGTGAAACCAGTTGCTCCTACTGCTGAAACCACATTACTCTGCCGCTCCACATTGCTTTCAGCTTCTTTTTAGCCTCTTTTAGCTCATTATTTTGGTTCTACATCCCAGATGCAGACTTGCTTATTGAGTCTCACCCTTCTCATCAAACCACACAGAAAGAAGCTTAAGTTGAGCTAAAAAGATCAAACCAGAGTGAAGCTAAGAAGGTGAATATTTGAGTTGCATTTGTCACGTGGCCAGAAACACAACTTCAAGGAGAACATTGTTTGTCGCTGTGTTTGCTGGGTGTAAGTAGACAATGTTTGCTAAGAAGCTACTGTTAATACTTGGATAACCTGGATGTCACATGTGTTTTTGTTTTGGAGACTTTCTGCCTTCTAGCAAGGCTGAATTACCAACTGCCCAAAGGCCAGAAACCTTCAGGGGCTCTGAATGCCGCAGGTTTACTGTCTGGCAATTAGTTTGTGGTCATTTTAATTTGACCATCTCTAACAGCGGGATGGCTTCTTCCAGTTACCTTTCTCCACACAACAGTGTTAAACCCAAAGAGAAGCAGCCAATACTTGGATGAAACAGCTGGAATCAGGTAATGTTTTTTTCTTGTCTCAGTTTGCTGGTCTACAGCAGGAGGCATTATGTTTTCAGGTTGTCCAACCGTCCCGTTCTCATGAATGTGATATCTCAGGAACGGGAATTTCTTCAAATTTGGCACAAAAGTCCACTTGGACTCAAGGATGAACTGATAAGGATTTGGCACACTAATTATGACAAAGTTTCACACACATGTCTGATAATGAAGTGATGATGACATTTTATATCCAAAAGATCAACTTCAATCATAATAACATAATATTTTGCAAAAAAACGTTTCTGACCATTATTCAACACCATAACTCAGGAACTGAAGGGGAGATTGTGACTATATTTCACATTTGGTCGGATAGTGACACTAATCTTAGGTCCACCTTGAAACTATGATTTTACTAAATTCCTTCAAAGTCTCAAATATCGTGAGTCTGGACGGACATGGATGTAAACTGCAACTTGACTGATTGGCAGAGGCATACAACCATGAGTATTTCTAGTTTCTAGTTTTAGTCTACATTTGTTCTCATTTTTGGCAAATTGGCACCATTTAAAAGTATGCCGAATTAGCAGTACACTAGTTCCTGTTTGCAATATACCTGCAGATGTACAGACAACTATCAGCTGATAACTTGAACTAAAGATTTTTAAGGATTTCTAAGCAGATTCATAGATGTTTATTTGTGATGGACATTGGAGATTGTCACCCAAAGCACCCAAAAACGACAGTTATGTTTGAGTGACAGATGCCATCCAGTAATTATGACGACAGTTTTCCACATTCAGAGGAGGACAGGTGGGCGGAGGTATTAACCTGACAGTGGACTTTGGCCATGATTGTCCCCTTATCTCAACCCCATGGTTATTATTGTACCCACGACAACGGAGGTCACCTAACTTTAAAGGACGTAGTAACTTTAACCTACACCACATGTTTCTGTAACCTTGACAAACTGATCATTTTAACCCAAATCATGATCTTTCCCTAAACTTAACCAAGTGGATTTTGTGCCTAAACCTTAACCACACCATTTTCGCACCATAAAACATCAAGTTATTTGTTGTCCTGCTGATTACTGCTGATAGAGGCGCAAGGTTAGAAAACACTCCTGTCATTCTTGAGTCACATGGTCAAATGACATATTTGGTCATGGAGGACTTATTGGTTTATCATTTCCATGTGTTCTGATTTGAGTTATGACCCTGAGAGGGAGTATGAAATTTACTGCAATTAGGCACTGAGGGTTTTAAAGTACTTTAATTGCCTTAATTGAGTTGTGTCACAGCCACTGCTGCAGCTCCAACTGCTGACCATTGTTAAGTGGCCAAATCAGCAGCTAAACTGCAATAACTTAGAGTTCATTTAACTGATTATTATAAATTTGTTTGATAATATTCAAGACAAAGGGTGCATGTTTGCCTCAGACCCCGCTAGCGGGTCAATGCAGCTCTGCTCCCTGATGGTGAAACATCACAGCTTTTAAAAAGTTCAGTTTTCTACTCTTTAAGCCCAAGTGATAATAACTTGCCATCCTTATCCTGCCATCCTAATAAATGACACTGTCCAAGTGAATGTGTTATCAATATCACACACTCCACTGGTCCAGCTTAAATGAAACTCGGAGGGATGATGCATTTTGGCAGTTTGTTCTAGCGTTTTTTTAAAAATGTAAAAATCTATAAAGTTTAACATTTTTAATAAGCAACTGAAAATGAGGGATGATACAGCTTGTTACTGATCAGTCAAGCAGGCTGACTTTTATTATCAGTGGTCTCGTTCTGATCAAGGCAACAAATCATGTATGAAATGGCAGTATCTCTCCTTCAGATGGATTTTTTTTTTCCAGTTAGGTTCTACCTGTCACGTCAGCTCATTGCACAGTCTATGCATTCGTCTGGAAAATTGCCACTGAGTCAGCACAGATCAGTAAACGTCCCAAGAAAAGATTAGTGTTATGCAGATGAAATTGTGAAAGTGTGTTCATTTCACCTTTGGGGTACGTTTGAAGCACTCACATACTGTTGATAAATTTCTTCAACTTCTAACTTTATTATCATTATCATCATTAATATTATTATTATTATTATTATTCCATTCTCGTGCTGAATGTATCTGCCTCAAAACTGCAAGCCAAGCTTGACGGTCTCATCAGTGATGCTCCAAGCTTACTGACACACACACACACACACACACACACCCACGCTCCCTGCCATGGGCAAAATATAACTGTCTGCTAATTAGAAAGCTATTAAACCAGATTATTGGAACAATTAATTCCCTGTCTTTGCTGTAATTGGAGTGTGTTTGATTGAGCTTCTCGGTTTCCTGGTGCAGCACACAGTAGAGAACAGGGTAAGTTGAGCCATTGTTTCACGCTGACATAATTTACATTGATAGCATTAACAGAGAAAACAAACCAAAGAAGGCTTTAAAACGGCTTTGACTATAATTTTATAATAACGTATCAAATGACAGCGTGTAATGTGAGAGGCGTCTGTCGTAGTGATGAACTTGCAGAGAATTATCAGCGACTCTGCAGCTCCTCTCGGCTTTACGGACCGTTTTACTGCTTGATAAATGTTGTTTCTGCTGCCAAAAGTTGCAAGATGCAGCTTCAAGTCTTAAATATATTTGTGACAAACTAAAAAAACTGCCATTACATTTATTATCAGCAGAGGCTGTAACACAAATCAATAAATAAATATAAAAGTGCTTTTAGGATGGAAGGATTTTTTCCATAAAGACATTTACTTAAAAACTGGTTGGATTCCAAGAACATATCAATACTAACTGATGAACAGTAACATTTTTTCTTGAGAGAAAGATATTTCCCTCAGGAGTTGGTAGAGAGAAAAAACAGAATTTACATTCATCAGGTGAATGAATGATAATGTTGCTCCGTAACTGCTGAAAGTGTAAATAAGCAACTGTTTGCTAACAAGTTCAACGTATCCACTTAAAAGGTGAAAATATGTCCATGTTGTGTTTACAGCTTGTTTCTGCTGCCCCCAAGTGGCCAAAAAGTCAGTTATTGCAGGTTTAAGATGTGCTCAACATAACCTTCTTCATATTTCCTCTTCATCAAAAGTTACACAAGTTAAAGGATTAGCTTTGCCAAATGGTTAAGTGCGTTTTCAAACTTGCGTTGTTTAGTCACGTTGAATCAGAGTCTTGGTCGGATTTGTTTGGGCAGATCTGAACACAGAAATCATAGTCAGGTACAGACAAGTGGCCTCATTTATAAAACAGTACATAGGATACATATCAAGTGTACGACAAAAGCTGAAAATGGTGTAAGCCAAAAAAATAATCAAGATTTATAAAACTGTGCACACACAAATGCAGGTATTTTTCCCTTTTATAAATCACAATCGACTTCAAAATGTGCACACATGGACAACCCTCATATCCCACCCCTTTCACTCGCTCAATTAACTATAAATGGTCAATGAAAAGACTTCATGAATATTGATATACATGTTCCTGTGGAGAACAGCAGCAGCAGTATTAAAAACAGAAGAAGGTTTGAGATGCTGACGGCTGCAGCAGCTGGAAATGCAGTCGGTGCAACAAACGAAACAGTTTACGAAATTAAACAGAGTGGTCCGACATATAGATGCCAAATATACGCTGACAGTGCACATTTGTACACAGTGTATGGACTAGTAGAGGCATGGAGACACCAAAGCTCACTGCTTGGTTTTTGTTCAGCATTTACTGTATATAGACACATGTCTGACTGGTGAGACCACACACTCAACATCTAACACTGTATTCATTTATATTTACTCCAAAATCCAGCATACAGGTGTTTCTCTAATGTACTCAAACCACAAATGAGTGCAGGTGGTGAAGATGTGCTGGTGAGGTGAATGGAGAAGGCTGTGTGTATGTGTGTGTGTGTGTGTGTGTCGGCATAGTTGTGTTCAATGCAGCAATTTTACACACAAAAACTGCATGAAAACTTATTAAAAAGCTATCAGCGCTCTGTTCTGCAATTCTTTAAAGTTATTTCTAATCTGGATTTATACAACCGATGATGATAATTTCATCAGTTAATGTGGTTTTGGTGAAACTTTCAGGCGGCACCGTGGTGCAGCGGTTAGCATTGTCGCCTCAGCCAACCGACCAGTTGGCTGGGGCCCTTCTGTGTGGAGCATATTCTCCCCGTACCTCTACAGGTTCTCCAGCTTCCTCCCACAGACTAAAAACATCCAGATTAAGTTCATTGGTGACTCTTAATTGCCTGTGAACGTGAGTGTGAATGGTTCTGTCTCTATACTATATACTACTGACTGGCGACCTGTCCAGGATGTACCTCACTCAATGTCAGCTGTGATGTCGCTTTGCATGCTGGGATGCGGATGAGGAAAATCAACAGTTGCTAGCAGCTAGCCGGAGAGTGAACTGAGATCCGATGACAGACTTTCTTGATATTTGGAAGATAGGACCTTCTTCAGGGGTTTTTTTCCTGTGTTTACGTGTTTTCTCCCACTAACCAATGAGCTGAGTGAATGTTCTCTTGTGTTTTTTAGTGATGCATTTTGGTTCACTTTACTTTAACGACTTCACTTTACCAAATCATGCTCTAATTCCGACCAGAGCAAACAGATTATAGGTTTGAAAACACCCTAAAGTTGTTGGAGATTTGGTAAACTAATATATTAATATTTGACTGTTAAATCTTTGATGAAATACAAATTGTTTTCCCTTTGGAGCTCCCTTGAGATCAAGTTCTCCCACTGACGAGTCGGGGTCGACACCTGATTAGGATGTAACGGGATGAATATTCAGCAGAACACGCGGCAGCTCTAAAATTATCACTTTAAATATTTTGCAGCTGATTTGCAGCATTCATTTGTCTCTTTTGGAAGCAGACTGTCTGCTCTGCTCTGCTATATGCTGCATAAACCTGCACATAAATGTTCAGCAGGCCTTTGGTAAATGCTAAATCTCTTTTAAAACTCAGGGAGGAACTTTTTAAATAGAGGGCATCACCACATAATTGATGTCCTTGATTTCCATGATTAGAAACGGCTGCGTAGATTCAAACTGAATAATCAAGGGAAGTGAAATATTTCCTCCAGTATCTATGAATACCGCCTGACTAAAGACTGGATCACGTCAGCCATAACGGTCTTGATTGCATATTGATTTAAAGCATATGTCATATTTGCATGATGAGTGGAGAGCCAAGAAATGAGCTTCTTCACTTGTTTGCTGCATGATTATAAAACTGATTTCGCCCACAGACGCTGTTTATTTCAGTCTGCTTCAGTGTGCAATTTAATGTAATACGGACCGATAAAATATATTTATCACTTCTCTAAACACAAAACAAAACTTTCTCTTTCACTAAATGGAAGCTGCTACCTAAATTATCACTTTAATCTTACATTTACATTGCTGTGGGCAGCAGAAAGTTGTGAACACAACACTGACATATCATCACCTTTTAGGTTGATTTGTTGAACTTGTTAGCAAACACTTGTTTGTTTCCACATCCAGCAGTTATGGAGCAACATTTTCTTTCATTTGGAGTTGTGTTTCTGTCCACCTCATGAATATAAGTCCAACATTAACTCTCTTTTAGCTCAGTTTTTAAGATAAAATATACTTTATAGAGAAATGTTTCTTGGGCTCATCACAAAGCCTTCTATCTCCAGACATAACTAGCAGCATTGTTACCCTCATTCTTACATTAAAAAGTTCATACATTCAACAGAAGAAAAACAGGAAAAAAACACACACCCAATAAGACCAATATAACCTGATAAAACCAGTAAATAATATGGCATTCCTCATTCAACATAAAAACAACCATAGTAAAACCCTACTAAAATACACCATGTAATGTTCCACCAATACAGCATTTAACTTCTGTTATTTAAAATCTTAATGGAAGATGGAACAAATGGGTTTTAATAGTGGTTCAGCATTTTGGATGGATATTATTTTCAGCCAGACAGCTAAACACTAATCTGAAATCAAAGACTGTATATAAAGATGGACGTAGTGAGGCGTGATGTCGCCCGTTTGTTTGCATTGGAGCCCGTTTGAAACCCAGAGTTGCAGCTTACATCATCATTTCCATTTTAAAGCTAGGAGCCTCCAAATAAAGAGTGCATTGCCTTTCACGCCCCGCCGCCTCAGTGCACACTTGGGCTAACATTAGCTACTTTAGCTAAATTGTGCTCAAAGGGAAAGCATTGTAATCATGTAATATTAAACTTAATGAAATATTGCTTGGTAGCATCCTGTGAGGATCTTGTTAGTGTAACTCCTGAATCATAAACACAGTAGAACTGAGTATCTGCGGAAAAATCTGTTTAATCTTTAAACAGAAAGTCCGACTCAACTGTGAGTCAACTGTCAATCACAGCTGTCAATCAACATCCACATGGCAGACATCAAAGCAACTATAAGTCCTCAAATCTTATTAATAGAGTGATAATTTCCAAACCGACCACCAGCACACTAATTAGAGGGCCTGAATTTAGCGATTGAGACCATAAAGACTTGTTGAACAAAATAATTGACATAGTATTTGTAGAGAGAAGTTGACACTTTTTGAATGGGAGTTAATGGGAGCCAGGGATTTTTTTTGGAGCCAGCATCCAGCAGCAGTTGGTGGTATTGCATTTTAAGGTATTTCTGCACTGACCTCACATCAATCGGTGGTAGTTGCTGCTTGAATGAAAGCTCTGTGAAGCCGAGGGGAGCTGCTAATTCTCTATAGGTTCATCACTACAGACGGCACCTTTCATATTACACACGGACATTTGTAAGATTTCTTAATAAAAATATAGATTATGGCTGCTTTCACATCAGAGAGACTGCATAAATGCACATTAATACAAACCATCTCCGTACTGGTGAAGTAAATGAAAATATCAGATACACATCCTAGCGCTCATACAGAGCATGAGGATGAGAAAATAATCTATGAGCAGCCATCCCATTGATCTGTTAGGTTTTCCCTTCAGACTTTGGATAAAGTTGTACCGAAATCTGTCCTGTAGATAATAAGCAGCCTGTGATCAAGGCAAACATTGTCAAAGCCTATGACAGTGAGTACAAATATCCACTGAACCCACACACACCATCAGAAGAGCGTAGTCTAAAGCACCATGGATGATTTACACCCATAGAGAGAATAAAGGAGCTTTTTGTAGATTGGGATTTTGGCATATCAATTGCATAATAATGAGCATTTGGGGTGCCAGATGGATGGGTTTAAATAGCAGGCCGATTCAGATAGTGCCAGGTAGGCATCAATCACAGAAAAAAACATCCTTACTTTAAAATAGTCAAACACTGTCTGGTAACTCTTAAAATATCCTGGCATAAATTGTGTTGTCCTTCGTGGCAAACACTCATCTGATACCAAGAAGTTTAAATGACACCATGAAGAGTAATTGCGAATTGTTTTTCGATAGAGGATCAATTAAGATTTCTGTGTTATGCAAGACAGGCTCTCACACTGGGAAAATCTAAAGTATGAGTCTGTCAGGCAAATAGATTGATTTCCTCTCCCACTGCAAATGGAGAAAGAAGTGACTGTTGGTAATGGGCTGAAATCCAGGAAGAGTGTGAACGAATTAATTTGAAGGCAAACAGAAGATCCTCCCTCATTAAACCACTTGAATAACTCGAGTAAATCACAGGGGGGATATTATTCATGATGGAACTAATCTAATAATCTTGGAGATTTTCTCATGGAGACTTGGATGCCTGCTGATAGATAATCCAGCTCTTGAGATTCATGTTTGTTATCTTGGAAACTGGAAAAAGGATCCTGTTGAATATGCACAGATGTTCTTGGGAAGAGCTGTGGTCTAATCGTAATGCGGATGATTTTCTTCACATATTTACAATCAACATTTAATGTTAGCATTCATTAGCAGTCATCGGCAGTGTTGAAGTTGAAGTTCAACATGTTGCCAAATCTAATTTTCATTTTCTTTTAACCCTCAGATACCGCGTTCAAATATGGCACTCAATTAATTCATGAAAGTTGCTCACTTTCACTGAAAAAGTTTATGTTTTTAGGTCTATAGAGCATCCTGTAGTCAAGACGGTCTTGAGCACTTAAGACTACTCTGGCCGAGCCGTTGACTTCCTGTTGGCTCCCTGCACACATCTAAGGGATAAAATAATCTGATAGTAAATAGAGTCATTTCACAGGGTTTGTACTCACTGTTTCACAGACACGCCTTTTCTAATGATTATGTTTGGATAAAATGCTTTTTGTGCCGATGTGTGTCATGTGATGCTGCTAACAGACCCAGCCTCCATTGCAATGGACATCAGGGGCACCCTGGTGGTCTAAAAACTGCTGCTCTCCAAATTCAAAGGGCGAGGTAGAAAGACAGGAGGACACAGTGGCAAGAGCAAAATAACTGAAAGTTTGACAATCTGGCTAAATGCTGGAGTAACTGAGCAGGTATATTTACTGTGGGCTAATGGATTGATGAGATGCAGGTGTGCAGGTGGGTGGAAACAGGGAGCAGAAAGTTCCATAACTAAAGCACAGGTCAGTTGGTTCGGTTAAGTTAGCACAAAGACTGGAAACAGCTTGCCAACTTTGTCTAATGGTAACAAAATCCACCTACTAGCACCTTTTCATAGCTCACTAATTAGCATGTTAAAACTTGGTTGTTTAATCTATGCAATGACACAGTGACAATACTCCATTACTGTAAAGATAAAACCAGTCAAACTGACAATGGAGATATTTGTTCTCGTACTGTAGCACCCTTTCAAGAGTGATTGATGCGCGTCTTTGCTGTAAAAAAAGTTTTCCTTTGCTTTTAAGGTTTTTGATCCAATCAATCATGAAGTTTTTCATAAAAGTTGGCTGGAGGAAACAGGGCTACTCATATTTTAGTTGTTGGGGCAGTTAAATACTTGTAAGAACAGCTGTTGGCAGTGTTTTTTGTAATCCCATTAATCACTCTATGTATGTAAAATATGTATCTATATTCTGCCCGCAGAGCTGGTCGACAACAGCTGTTGAGTATAATTTCACAATATGGTGCTGGCTCTGACACAAGATTTAATGCTGGAAAGAGAACTGCGATGATAATTAGATGTAAAGAGGATAGAAAATCTGTATTTCAAGGATTCGACTTGAGTGGAGAAGCTTTTGAAGCGAGCAGTGAGGTCAGATATCTTGATCTTGGATGATAGCGTACTCGCTGACAATGTCATAAAATGATATGTGAATGGTAACACACTTGTACTTTCATTTGTGCTAAATTGGTATGAAGGTCTGTCTATTCAGAGCTCACTGCCATTCCCTGTATACTGCTCAACTATGGTGTGTAGCTATCAGTTCTGTTGATTGTAAATTCTTCAGCATTATGCACTCTAAAAGAGCTTAAAGGGATGTTTCCTTCTCATGATATTGAACATTTTCTACACATTACATTTGCAATTTGCACAAAAGAAACTCCTAATGTTTATCTCTCCATAATTTCTCAGTCGTTCTGATATATTTTGTCCCTTGTGCATGTGGACACGTCTCACAATGACGTTGCACAGAAACACAGATATACTTTGTCATTTGTTTTTTATCACTTAGATGTATTTGTAATCTTTGTTGTCAGTAGATAAAAAGCCTGAAAGATCCTGGAAGTTTGGGTTTCTCTTCTTCTCCTCTTCTCTGTGCCATTTCAATTGAAAAACATCAATTACAGACTTCAGAGCCAAAATAATGAGACCGAGACAAATCCAAGATGCCAGGAAAATGTTCTGAGGCCAGTCTCAAAACCAGCAGGAAGTACTTCAGCTCTGAATAACACTCTGCTGAATTTGATTATTTTCTATGAATTCACTTAAAAGCGTACAAGCACCAAGCGTGCTTACACACATCCCCAATCACCGCATCTCACATGGGTCTGCATCAATCACACTAATGCCGGAGCAGATTCCAGACTGAAGCAGATGGTAGTTTTACTCTTGATTAAATGGAGGTGTCATAACAATACTTCATTTATTGGGTGAGTGGAGAAACAAAGAGCAGGCTGAACACAATGTCTCAGTTTCCTCTCTCTGTTCATCATGTCAGTGTGAAAAATAACTTGGCAACACTAGCTGACTTAAAGTCCCAACTGAAACTTAAATTGTTTGGTTTTTTTTGTCTACTACAGCTACATACCTGCCCTCACGTGTCGTGTGTTCTCCTTTGAGAAAAAATCAGCAACCAAAAGGGAGAAATTTATATTTTAAATAGTTTATCTTCTTGATGGCTCCCTTTAGTTTTGCATTAATTGTAATGATGATAAAATAAATGGAGACCTTATTCCGATACAGCAAATCATATCTTTGCATAAAGCGATAACATGGCGTTCTATCACAGGCAGAGCAGACGGTCACACTGAGCCTGATTGCATCCTGCTCCACAACACAAGAGCCACAGACTCTGAACCACATTAGCTTTCCTGTTAACGTCTCCTTCTTATCTAACTTACAAACACACGTCTTGTCCTGCATCTTATTAGCTGTTCAGCCACAGCACATTGTAAACATACTTGAAAATGTCATTTCAGACTGAAGCTAAGGAATGGTCTAATGAAAAGATGCTACCAAGATGCAGTATGTAGGATCATGGTTATTGGAGCTTGACCCATACTGGGCACTTGAAGTCAGAATATCTTAGCCTCTGTTGCTTCAATTTTGACATTATTATTATCATTACTATTTTTATCAATAAAAGTACCACAACTTTATTGAAGTAAAATACTAAATCATTGGTGTACCGCTTAAATAATAACCGAGTGCCCAGTTTGGCAATACACTGTAAGAGAAAATATATTTGTGTTCAAACTGACATGGATCTTTGGCCCACAGATAAAAAGGGGTGACTATGAGAAATAATAGTATTTTCATGATATTTCTGACACCACACACAGTCTGTGCTTTCATTTAGTTTGTTCGACCCTTAAATACTGCACTGCATTTCTTGAATTCCCCAGTTTTATTTCTGAATGCATGCATATTAGCCATATTGCATGCATATTCGGAAAGTCTTGCTTTAAAAATTTCCCTAACATTTCACATTTTACTAAAGTAATTGCAGAGTTTATTTGTGAAGACAGATTTCCACACCAGCATTTATTTCTAAATGTGATTCCCAGCGGGCTGCAAAATACACAAAAGGGGAGAGAAAAGATGAAAGAAAGTGTTTGAGCTTATTTAGTTTGTATAGAGATCAATTAACTGGATGAATCTACATGAGCCTTTTTTACTGTTACAAATAAACATGCTAACAGTATAAGGACAACCACAAGTATTGATTATAGCGTGATCCATTTAATGATGGATCACATTAAAGGTTGACCCAGGTTGGGTTTGTTCTTCCATGAGTTAAATCACTTGAGTCAGAGAGGCTGAAGACCATGAGTTTGAAAATGAAACATATCTGAGGGTGTGGAGTTAGAAAGAGGTGAGGTTAGCAGACCTCTGTAGTCCGCTCCTCATCACTGCTCAAAGCTAGAGGCTCCAGGCTACATTAGCCGCTACTAGCATAACACACCTGAACCATGGATGTATAAAGAACTGGATACCGGACTCAAAGATGGAGGCGTGTTCATTTCTATGTAAGTTGCTCAGAGGTGCATAGAGCCAAAAAATCACCCTCTGGTTGGCTCTGAGCTAACTTGAACGGGGATAAAATAATTTAATCGTGCAGCTCTTCTAGACTTTCCAGATGTTATTGGACTGAATGGATCAAACTCTGATAATAAAATGAATCATTTGCGGGGTTGTGGCACTCAAAAAAATGTATTCATGGTTTCACAGCCGCTCCTTTTCCGATGATTGTGTCCAAGAAAAATGTTTTTTAGGTAATCACACCATTTGGCCACTATGTTAAATGGTTTCACAGTCCAACGCTGTTCCTGGGGGTTTGAACTGAACCTGTATAGTTGAATAAATCGAGTGAAGTTGCATTGTGGGAAATGCAGGCGACAGGTTTTGAGAAGAATGTGTGGAATAAAAAAGATATGTTCTGCTGTGTCGATTTTTATTGTTTTTGTTGTCACTGTCCATCGTGAATGTGGCAATGAAGTTAAAAAATTCAACAAATAATCACGGGTGTATGAGTATTACTGTGGGACAGTTCCCCTTTTTTAATTCATAGCTACAGCATATCTGTTCTCAATTGCAATTTGTTACATTGTCTTAAAAATGATTTTTTTTAAATCCATAAAAAATCTAAATGGACCTTATGGGTTTAGTCAAAGAAGAAGTTTCAATTGTAAATTAAAATACAGGCCGAGTGAATGATTAATATCAAATCCAACATAAAAAGTTGTATCTGTGTCTGTATGCATAATTGTAAGCTAGCAGCAACCCTAATTCATCTTGTAGATGTTGCTGCAACAGAAGAAATATTACAACAAATGGGGGGAAAAATAGTCCTTTAGCAACAATCTCGTGTTCATGTGATTCATCAGTCATCCTGCAGGGCACATCCTCTGCTCTCATCTCCTGCTTTTTAATTGCTTTTTAAGAGTGAGCGTGATAAAACATGCCACTTTGTTTTGATTAAGGCAAAGCTCCTTGAAGCACTGAGTCCCACAGGACATTAAAGAGCTTCTCCATACCCACCTGCTCACTCTTGTGCCTGCAGCCTCACCCTCAGCTACATCCAACATGACAAAGGCTTCTCGTTAGAGAAGAAAGCAGTTTTCAAACTTCAGGTGTGCTGTGAGATTCCTGAAGAGAGGAGGCACAGCTGTGTTCAGGGGTTGTATTAATCCAGTGTCTCAGAGTAGAGATCATTCCAGTGACGTATTTTTGGTCCTACATTTCAGACTAGAAATAAAAGCATTTTATCAACTTTCTTAAAGGATAAATGTGTCTTAAAACAGCAGTCAGGTGTCCATATGAACAGTGAAAGAGGTTTTCATCACTGTAATCATTCCTCCTGTTTATACTGGATATTAAAAGATCCTTCAAATGTGCTTTCAATGTAAGTGATTGAGGACAAAATCCACAGTGTGTCATTTAACAGTTTATCTGAAGCTTATATGAGGCTTCAGCAGTCTGAGTTAGTCATATCAAGTGGAAATCTGACATATTTACAATCTTTTTAGTGTCAAATTCCCTCTTTGTGTTTCCTCAGACAGTGTTTCCCTGTTGAGCTGCAGTGGAAGTATAGTAACAAAAAGAGGAACTTTGGCACTAAAAAGACTGTAGAGCGTCTTTTTAGAGAGTAGAGTGCACAGAAGGACTGTGGATTTTGTCCCCCATCACTTACATTATTAATGCATTATGAAGGGATCTTATAATGGCCAGTGTGAACAGGAGGAATGTTACAGCACAGACTTCAAAAATTGCGAATCCATCCTTTAACTTAGGGAATGTTTTCTGTTAATGCAGGGAAAACCCCACACCAAACTCCCCCCGCTAACCATCAACGGTACCACTGTGGAACAGGAGACAGCACCAAATTTCAGGGTGTGTATATAACCGAGGACATCTCCTGGACAAATAACACTGCATCACTGACCAAGAAAGCCCGGCAGCGTCTTTACTTCTTCCAGAAGCTAAAGAGAGCACCCATCATGTGCTCCCTCTACCGAGGCATCATTGAGAGCACTCGACCAGCTGCATCACTGTGTGGTTTGGGAGCTGCACTGCATCCAACCACAAGACCTTGCAGCGCATAGTGAACGCTGCTGGGAATATCATTGATGCCTCACTCCCCTCCCTCCTGGATATTTACAACACCCTCCCAGCCCGCTAAGCCACCAGCATTGAGAGCGACCCCACCCATCCCTCACTCAGCCTCTTCAGTCTGCTGCCATCTGGTAGAAGCCTCCGAGCCCGCTCCACCAGACTGTTTAACAGCTTTATCCATCAGGCTGTCAGGATGCTGAACTTACCCATCCCTGCCCCCCCTACACATCCAACAGCACCGGCCATAAGGCTTTTTTTTATATACAGACATATACAGACACACACACCTACACTCAGCGGTAGTCACTTTGTACAGAATACTACAGAACCTGCTGCTAATTACTCATCCTGTGGATGTATTACTTGCACATCTTTCAGCTCTATTTGCACTATATTTATTCTATTTACACTATACTGTCCCCCCTCGACCTCCAGTCTAGCTTAACTTGTAAATATTTAAATTATTAGTCCTTTTTTTTAGTATTTTGTTTCATCCAAGTATTTTTATTGTTTATTTGTATAAGCCAACACGGGGGTCTGAGAGAAATGTCATTTCGATCCTCTATATGTCCTGTACATCTGTCAGAATTGACAATAAAGTTGACTTTGACTTTGATGACCGTAATCTTCATAATGAAGTTCCCCCGGTACAGCGGTGTGGCTCACTAATGTGTTTTTAATAGTTTTTGGACAATAACTGAGGTCTACGACACAATAAGATTTATCAGGCTTTGGATACACACACAGTACTTGTAAGTAGATCAGTTTGTGTTGGCCTGGCTCTGCACATGAGACAACTTTATACGGTGATACTGGTTTTTCAGCTTGTTCTGCAAGAGTGAGTTTTTGTTAAATTTGAAGTAAAACCTTCCTTCCTTGTTACAGGAATTCTGATTTGTGTCATTTTTGTCATTTTGCAAAAGCAACTGAATAACAATTATTAGAAGTTATCAGAAAAAGACTTGAAACTGATCACCTCGCACCATCAAAACATCACTCGATCCCAGCAGGCAGGCACTGCAATACTGCGGTCATGTGATGCCAACCGCAGAGTTGAAGTCATTGTCGTCATCACCACATTTTTTTTTTTTACAGTAGTCTAAGCGGCTTGCACATATATTGTGTGATATACAGTAATACAGTATAGATGAGACGTAGGAGGCTACATGACATGTTGGAGAATCTGCATTGCCTCCACTTGCTCCGGGCACCAGGCTACAAGACCTCAGCATCACCCCATGAGAACAACCACCCGGGGGGATGCCAAAATCACTGTGCGAGGAAGCGGAAGTGCGATGAACGAGCCAGCATCCAAGCTAGACTAAAGGCTAACTCCAGTCGACCAGCTGTCCCATAAGTCTTCCTTGCCAACGTCTGGTCCACTGACAATAAACTAGACTGCTTATGACCTTCTGAGAGATGACAAACTGCGGTGGCCTCATCTTCACTGACATGTGGCTACACAACAGTCTCCCTAGCTAGCCGGGCTAATAACCTCTCTCTGGTCAGACAGGATTGCTTCATTGTCTGGTAAGAACGGAGGCGTTGGCCTGTGTGGTAAACCGGTAAACCACCAAACTGCGGGGATACGTTGCTTTTTCACCACAGAAAGAAAAAATCCACAGCCCTACTACAGTATATCAGTGTATGTCCTGCTGTACAGTATGGTGTTGTAAAGCAGGTAAGTAAACACATCTGTGATTTCCCCTCCGAGCACTGAAACACTCTCCCAGGTGGCTCGATGAGAGCAGGTTGTCACTCGCAGGAAGGCTTGCCTTTAGCTATGTTGGCTGCCGAGGAGCCACGGGGCTCTGGGGCTTATTACTGAACTATGCAGCTGTCACTCAGTGCGAAATAGATGCCGACAGACAAGAGAGGTTAGAGAGGAGAAATTGTGAGACACATTCATCAACCTGCCCAAAGAGCCCAAACAAATCCACCCAATGGGGGCCGATGGGAGTCAGGATCAGCAGTCAAACACATAAATAAACTCCATCGATCCGAAGAAGAGAGGGTTCATGGGTGGAAATTGGGCTGTCGCTGCAGTTCATGAGCTACGGCCACGCTCTGCCGGGCTGATGGGGACAGGTAGGACGATGCAAGGCCACAGAAGTTATGAATCCTCTTAAAGGAAAAAAAAAAAACAACCTGAGATTCTCCTCCGCTGTTAGAAGATGGTTAATTATGTTTAAGTTCAACTATTTGTTTGATTATTATTGTCATTTCCATTTTCGCTGTTCCTGTTTTCCACCAGCCCGTCTGCACTTGACTGGCATCACAATGGCGCCTTATAGTTCAAGGAATCCCCCCCCTCCCCATGAGTCTGTGTTCTGTGTGATACACTCACACACAATAATTAAAGTCAAATAGACTGAACGTTATCTCTGGAAAAAGTATCCAGTATTTTAAAACCTTCTGAATTTTCTTCCATTTAATTTCCACTGCAGGCTCCATAATTATCACTCAGTACGGGAAGAAAAAAGGAATCTTACAGACTCCAGACTTAAAAGTCTTAAAGCTGCAGTGATCAATAGTTTTATATTTATTTAAATGGATCAAACGACTACATGCCAACTCTGCAGTTCCTCTCAGCTCCAGGAAATGTTTTAGCATCTTCCGCTCATTGTGTTTTTGTTTTGTTTTGTTTTTGGCTGCAATTTTACTGTTTTCTACTTTCATCGACCTTGTTTCCAAATGGTTAATGAGAGCTTATTTTAGTATTGAGGGAAAAGATGCAGTGATAGTTAAGTTAAAATGTATTTGTAAAGCACATTTAAAACAACCACAGTTGATCAAAGTGCTGAACAGGCTTAAAATACCAAATACGTAAATATTAAAGTAAATAGCAAATAAGAATAAAAGAAGCACAATAAACATAATAATCATAAAATAATTGTCGTGGTGTCAAGCTCAACTTGAATTGAATGCTAATGAGAAGAGGGAGGGTCTTCAGCAGCGACTTAACAGTTCCCATGGTCTGAACAGTTCTCATATACATTGTTTATGGGAGTGAATAAAGCTACAGCTGTTCTGGAAGATGTTGAATGTAAAAGACGTTACGCTGCAGAAATCGCTGCTGATGATCTCGAGGATTATTGCTCTCCTATGGAAGAACATGGACAGAAAAACTGGCAGAGAGACAAGAACTTTATGGAGCCATAACATCGAATGTTTGGAAATCATCATTTAGAATTGACTTGAAACTACGCACTGCTGTGATTTTTATGTTTTATTTTCTTTTACTGGGGTGGGGTAAGTATACGCAGTTTTATTAATATTTGTGTTTAATGTGTTTAAAATTAAACTTGAAAAAATAATACAAACATTTAAAAACACATTGTTTCCAGTCCTGTTTTCAGTAAAAAGCCGCTGCACACTACCTGCTCAACAACAAACAGCAAACAGACACAGTGAGCTGTAGACTAGCTGGTGAGCATAGTGGAGCATTCAGCAGCTAAAGAGCCGGATATTTCCCTCAGGAGGTGGTGGAGACCAAAAACGGAGCTAAAAGAGAGTGAATACTGGACTTTACGTTCACCAGGTGGACAGAAACACACCTCCAAATGAATGATAATGTTGCTCCGTAACTGCTGGATGTTGAAACAAACAACCTTCCCAGCAACACATTCACCAAAGTTGTAACACAATAAATAAATGTAAAAGTGCTTTTAGAGTGGATTTTTCCATTAAGACATTTATTTAAAGACAGGTCTGATTCCCAGAACGTATAAATATTAACTGATGCAGCAACATTTATTCTTAAAGAGAAGTTAAACTTTCTATTGTCAGTGAAGCGCTCTGTTAGTCTCACACCGTAGCTGTTTGTGAGTCCACTTTTAAAGCACTTTGACATATTAAATCATTTTAATAAGTCATGTTGTGTTTGTTTGTGTGGGTGTTGTTCCAAAAAGTTCAGACAAACACAGAAAATTATTAAATGTGCTTGTTTAACAGATTTCTTTACTAACAGTCCACTGTTGGGTGATAATGTTTTTATTTATTTATTTCAAGTGGACGCCTGATAATTAAATTTTTAATGATACAAAATGTCTGATACTAATTAGCTGCTGTTTAAAGATCCCCTCCAGATATGTTTTAAGATTTATACAAAATGCTCTACTTTGAATAATAATTTGTATCTAATATGGTTTCTCTGCCAGAAAAAAAAGGTAAATTATCTCCTTAAAAATCACATCTCCTCTTTCTACCTTATTAAATCTATAAATATACAAATATTTTTGATTTCATAAGTTTAACTGCTGGACACAAGATGTCTCCTGCTTCACTATAAAGTCCGTTCTTTATGCACTGGAGGCTTCAAGTTTCCACATCACACTTGTAGAAGTTGAATACTGGGCTATGATTGGCTCCAAACTAGTTGTGATGTCACAAATCATGGTTGTAGGTAAACGCCATAAACTCAGATTTCCTCTTTCAGCAGATGAATGTGAAAACAAACTCTGCACAGTGGAACTGTGGAGACTTTAAATTTCCTTTTGAAATGTGTCTAATTTGTAATCAAACCGTAGTCGGTGTTTTTGAATGAGAGTAAATTCATGATTTACACTCTGAAGAAACCTCATCCATGTATTTCATGTTGGCTGCTTCAGTATTTCTTTCCTTTTAATGCCCTTTTTGTTTGGTTGAGTTCATGCAGGATTAAAGAGCTGCATTTCACTCTAGCTCGAAGGTAAATGTCACATTCACACACACACACACACACACACATTTTTACTTTAGTCACTTTTGGGGTATTTACATAGACTTACATTCATTTCCTGCAGATTTATCCTAACTCTAACCATAACCACTGACCCAAAAATCAGTGTTTTACCAATTAGGGACACAGCTTTTGTCCTTAATTGCACAAGCCATCCCCAATCAACTGGTCTTAAGTCTGGTGTCCCTGAATGTGACTTAAGTCATTCTACACACACATAAACACACACACATGACTACAAAGGTTCAGGTGATATGGTGGTATCTGTGTAACAAAGCGTAAATAGCATTTTCTCTCTGGATCATTTTGCGTATTGCTTGATTCTCAGGCGTGATAACACAGGTGAAGACTACAGGATTATCACAGCACACCTCCTGAATGAAGAATAACATCATATCACTCCCGTCCTTTTCGCATCTCTTCAGCCTCACTGATTGTTCCCATCACGAAAATGGCCTGCAAAAGTCAAAGGTCACAAGCCAAAAGCTGAAGGCAGCAAAACAGAATTAATATTCATTTCACAAACACCCGGCTCCCGGTGACTGACAAAAACTAAATCTAAAGCAATTAACCTTCTGTCCTGGAAGTGATGTGTGGGAAACTTAACAGGGATCTTCTCTGCTTTTAATTACTCCTCAAAGTTGCAGAGGATCCCGACCAGGATTTAAAGTTATTTCAAGGGAAAGCGTAGCAGCGACAGGGACTTTAGCCACTTGAGAGATAACTGACATTAGTGATATGCAGCAGGGACGACTGTTTTCGAGCGGGCGTCACACTCGGTGCGATGTGCAGCTGGTCTTTTTGTCTGCCACCTGCAATAATTCAATTCATATTCAAATTCAAACTCATGATTCCTCCGGCAGTCAATAAAAAGAGTGAGCGGATACTGTTGATGCCAGCAGACTGTGTCATGAGCCCCTCCACCCCAGTAATATCCAGTAAAATGTAATATTCCATTATGGAGATGATGAAGTCCAGTGCATTGCTGATTGAGTTGTTGTTTATGAATTTTCAAGTAGTTATGATGGATGTGATCATGTAAGGAGAGGATGCAGGTGAGGTGATTAGACATTTCCTATAACTTCAATTATTTTGCATTTGGACTTATATCAACCATACAAAACAAACACAATCCGCTCTGTGTCTGTGCTCATCAATATTTATAGATACATCAATATTCAAGTCTGTCGGTTATCAGTAGAGTTATAAACCTTGAGCGAAGGGGTGTGGAGAGAGGAGCAAGCATCCCACGCACATCCTGCTGAGAGAAATCACAAGCAAACTGTTTGCATAAAAGACGTTCGCTCACTGCGGAGCGTCGTTACAACCAGTAGAGGCTTTCGGGTTTTAATCTGAGACTTCAATTTTCTGTGTTTGACAAAAAAAGATCAATTTCTGGACACATCAGCACAAACAGTCTTGGTTTTCCGCTGTGAAATTACCCTTTAATATACTACAAAGTTCCCAAAGACGGACGTTCTGCTTAAAACTCAATTATAACAAACCAAAACTCCAGATGTATTATTACTGAAGGGTGGGACTATATATACAGAGCTAAAAACAGCAATAACAGCAGCTTTAATACACATTGATATTGTACGTATCATTGTGGCAACAGTTATT
Source organism: Thunnus maccoyii (assembly GCF_910596095.1). Classification (NCBI taxonomy): domain Eukaryota; kingdom Metazoa; phylum Chordata; class Actinopteri; order Scombriformes; family Scombridae; genus Thunnus; species Thunnus maccoyii. The sequence continues at coordinate 6,323,600 of NC_056543.1, forward strand.
TCTGTCGGTCAATTTCACTGTACTCTGTGCCAGAAAGAAGAATTATTACTCATAACTTTATTCTGATGCTGCAATATCAGCATCAGAACAGTATTTCTGAATATATGATTCGGAAATGCAGGGTCGGCTTATTTTTCAGATAATATACATGTCAGCAAAGATTAACCTGATGAATGTGTGACTTATCACAGTGAGTCAAGAAAAACATTGATTGATTTCATAAGTTATCAGCTTTTTGTAGCCTACAGAGTCATATATTTTGGGAGATACTGTAAAACTAGCAATACTCAGTACCTTTAGAAGTCCATACCCGGGTAATACTGAGACAACACAAACACTCAAACTTCCCAGCATTACACTATGATCTCCAGCTAGCTGCTAACTTTTGTTTGTCTGCCATTTGGTGCTTGGAAGGTGGCGGACGGTGGACAAGCTTTTTCACTGCTGCATCTGGAGAAGAAGTTAATGGGAGCTGAAAGACACTAAAAGTCCCCATTCACCTTACAAATTGTCAGGTGATCCATTATTAATATAAAAATTATGATTAGTGCAGCTTTAAGTAATTGCATTTACCTACTGAACGAGGAAGGTCAGCATGCACTTAGGAATTTACTGCCAATGTTTCTGACCCCCCTTCGTACCTCACTAAAACTGGGATTATGCTTCTCCAAAGATACACGTCAACATCTCTGCAAACCTACACAGAGAAGGGGGTTATGGGTAACCACAGGTCACAGAGGAGCCAACGTGCACACCTTCCGAACACTCTGTAGTGCGGACGTCAAAAAAGTTGATTGCTGAATTCAATTCTGAGACAAACACGACTGTAAACACGCTAAATGCATAAAAATATAAAAGAACGTCTCCTGTGCATGAAACTTATTCTACCTTTAAACTCCTCATCGTCATATTATCATATTCTTCCTCACCTGGATCATCTTCACCATAAATACCATCATCATCATCAACTTTCTTCTTCTGCCTTCTGCCTCTGTTCCCTGTCACTCTCCTCCTCCTCCTCCTCCTCCTCTTCCTCCTCCTCCTCATCTTCATCATCATCATCATCATCATCATCATCAGTACAGTTTTAGTTTTTATTTTTATTTATATAAAACAAAACAAAAATCCCAGATCAACTGTTTAAAGAAATAAACTTACATATCTACAGATTATCTGTATATCTGTTATCTCTGCCCTTCTCCTTTCCATCATGACCATAACAATCATCATCATCATCGTCATCATATTCATCATCATTTCGCCATCCTCATCGGTTAAAAACAACACCTGAATATGTGTAAGCAGGCTCAGAAATTGTCTCCATACAGCAGGACAGAAACAATTACTTTCTATCAAGCAATTAAGCTGCACAGTGATTGCGACTAATGGATGAAACCCAATTTTATGCATTAGTTGTAATGCAGCTGACCCCTCCTTCCTCATCCATTTAAGGTCATCAGAGCGCCGAAACTCAATTTAATTCACATGCTGTTAATACTGAAGTCATAATTAGAGCGGTGAAGATGTACGATTGACCGGTAATTGAATCAGAGCACGACTGGAGTGCAACTGTCCTGGGAAAAGATACACAGGAGTTTATAAGTGTGTTCATTTGTTCACATGAGAGTAAATGGAATATAATAATCAGTCATTGATTATTTTGCATAAGAAGAAGAAGCAACATTTAGTGTTAAGTAAAAGTTGTTTCTTATTAAAAGATAAACGGCAAAGGAGTTAGCAGAAAGTCTCCATCATTAGTGTTTCTTCTACAGGAAGCTGTGAGGATGATTAAACGTCTCAGTGTGGCTGATACATGGCCGCCCTGGGGACTTCAGCTTAGTTAGTCGCAGTGCCAAACCTCTCAGCAGTATAAAAGACGTATGCTATAGTTTTTGTCATGGTGAAAAACATCTTTTTAGAAATGAACCTTCCAAAATTAAAAGGAAAGCTCATGGATATTATCGGGATACAAAGGGTCGATGTGTCTTTCAGGCACAGATGTGACGCATTCAACCAAAAACACATGTGCTATAATCAAGATTTTCTATAATAATGATCTATCAAATGTTTTTTTAGCTGTCTGACTGCAATTTTTCTCTTTTGTTTCACTCTCAGCGCTCTAATAGCCTTGTTTTCTTCCACCACGGGCAGCTATTTTCAGAAAAAAAAAGCTCTAAAAACCCCACTGTACATGACCTGCTCAGTACCAAATAGCAAACAGACACAGTTAGCTGTAGACTAGCTGGTGAATACAGTGGAGCAGTAAGCAGCTAAAGAGCCAGATATTTCCCTCAGGAGTTGGTAGAGAGCAAAAACAGAGTGAATATTGGACTTACATTCACCAGGTGGACTGTTTGCAGGTTGTAGTGGATTAAATACATGTGCATTAAAGTATTTGTTTCATTGACCTTACAACTGCAGCAGCAAACAGTCTGGTTACGAAATCAATACCCTGAAAATGTGAGACAGAGCTGTAAATGTAAATACATAATGAATTCCAATGCTGTGATTCAGACCAATGTAATTGTTTGGTGTTTGCTCAACACCAGACTGATCCAACATGACATCATGGGTGACTGTTCAAACAAAGAGTGATCTGTGTGTGAGTTAACAAACAGGATGTCCAAGTAACTTCCTCCCCCTCTATCTGTGATATTGGGGTTCCTCAGGGTAGCATTCTTGGTCCTTTACTCTTTCTCTTGTATATTAATGACTTACGTACTGTCTGTGGTTATTCTACTTATCTCTGATATGCAGATGATACTGGAAATTACTTCTCTGACTCAGTATTGATGTAATAAACACTAACCAGCAAACACTGACAACTGAATGTTTGTATTTCCATTCTCATAGGAAACATCTGTCACCACACACTTCTGGCCAACCAAAGCCTCACTGTAATCAGGAAAACACAAATATTTTAGTGTTTATCTTGACATCCACATCACATTTTAAGAGCATATTCAGAGACTTATGAAAGAGCTGAATAATAAACCGTATCTTTACATGACAAAACTAAATAAAACGTAATGTTTGAAAAGGAGATCTATGACGAAATGTATTACATTTGTCATCAACAAAGGAAAACTAAACGATAATGTTAAAGACGGACAAATGGAGAAATTCCTAATATAATCACATTTAGATCATATGTAACACAGTCATCTGTTCAGGGAAGTAGTCTTTGTACCAAAACAAGGGAATTTGACTGATACTATATATTCACTATACGAGCTTCCAATGCAGCCAAGACCTCCGTACATTGTGCTTGCCGTCATGTGTCCATCAGTTTTAAAAATGGCTGCAGGTAGCAGCTGGAACGTAGATGATAGGATTAATAAAGTCGCAGGTAGCAGAAAAGAAAAGTCTCTGATCTGCATTTACAGACGCTGATTCTCTACAGTGTACTGTGTAAAATGGTCTTTGTGCTGAAAACTGAGAACGATTTGTGTTTCCATAACTGTACATGTAAAAGAACAAAAAAAAAAGATTTGCTCAGTTTCTCTTTATAACAACTTTCCTGTTTCCTTTTCACATTATAACAAAAGATTTTTCATATTATTATGACATATTTTGTTGTTATTAGTAGACACCAAATTATTAAATATTTACCAGAAATGTTCATCTTGCTATATCACAAAAACTTAATTTCACATGATGAAATGAACATCTGGCGTCATGACTACATTTTCTTGTTTTTCATAGCAGCAGAAATACACTGTGTATCAATTAAACAGCTATTTTTACACTTTTTATAAATTTGAGGGGACAATATCTACAAAAATGTGTAATTGTGTGGGGTTTTTTAACATGAATACTTGGCTGTTTGCAGATATCTTGATATCTTTTCACATTTCTTTCATACAGTAGTATTGTCCTCTCCTTAATAAAACAAGTTGCTCTAATAGATTTTGGTTTTGGTTTTTTTGTCCAACAGAACAAGCTGAAAATAAAACAGCTGACACATAATTATTACATTAACATTCAGTAGTTGTGTTTCTAGCCACCTGATGAATATACAGTCAGTCCAATATTCACTCAATGTTTAATCAGATTAGATTTAATTAGATTTAATTTACATATGTGTTTATGTGTGTAAATGTATGATTATGTATATTTGTATTTTAGGTTATAGTTGTCTCATTTTAGTTTTTTAGGTTTTCTCTGGTTTGCTTTGGCCTTTGTTTTGAGTGTCTCTAACAGAGTCAGCACTAATCAGTGTCATCAGCACCACTTGCACAGGTCACATTGAGTAGGTAGAAATACCCGAGGTGTCATATACGATTTGTCTGCAATGAAAAAGGCGTCTATGCCGAAGCGTCTGTCTTTGTGCTCAACCATGTAAGTTAATAAAAAGAGATATGTTTGAGACATTTCTTGACTTTTGAACTTTGGTTTTGGTCTTCATCAACTCCTCAGAAAACAAATTTTGGCTCTTTAGCTGCTAAATGCTGCACTGTGTTCACAAGCTAGTCGCTAACTTTGTCTGTCTGATGTCACTAACACGCACAACTTCTTGCATGTGACACGTATGTTAATATAAAAATATTGATTATTGCAGCTTTAAAGTTTCTAAATTTTGTTGTGCAATCATGAAAGTGAATTAAATCTGTTTATTCATTGGTAAAAAGTTGTCAACTCAACCAGTTTAAAAACAGTGAGTTGACATTTAACAGTAGCTCAGCTTCCTTCTCCAGTTCCTGGAATTTAGTTTATGTGTGGCTTCCTGTCCGTGTGTTGGTTATTCATGTGGTCGCTCTCTGTGAACCGGTCTGCTGTCGCCTATGACTCAGGGACTTTGGGAGTTTGTCTGCTGTATGTATCGCTGTGTCTTCTATCTCTTTCCATTTCTGGCTGCCTACAGCGGGGCGTACCAGCATCTGTTATCATCTCCTGAGTCCCTCCCTTCTCATGTCCAATGCTAAATGATGTCCATTAGACCACGACGGTGCTGATGTCTCCAGGATGTCCATCGTCAGGCTCACTTACTGTTTATTCTGCAAATTCCACCATTAAAATTTTATCTGAGCTTGCTGACAATTGGCAGTTGTTGCACGCCTGACTGCTTGGAAGGGGAGTCCCTCTGGGTGCGGACCTTGGAGAGGTTTCTCTCCCCTATTTTCCTGATGAGGATTTAACTACAGCTTTTCTTTGTTCTCGTTGAGACTGACTTTTAGAGGAGATGTTTTTCTCTCAATGTTTTGAATTTAAGATCTGGCATTATGGACCTTTTTGACTAATTTTTAAAAATACTGAATCTATTTTAAACATATCTATGACATTTTATTCACCAAAAGTTGTTTAGATTTCCATACAGCCCAGATTCCCGTCTGTCCTCCAGCAGGCCATTAGATTAGATTAGATTAGATTAGATTAGATTAGATTAGATTAGATTAGATAGATGTATTTATTGGGAAATTCTTGTGTTACAGCAGCAGGTTATCCATTGCATGGGAATAGTAAATACATATCATATTCCTACATATTTGATTTGACTTTCTGGTGTGATGTACTAGTGGGTACCACCTCAACACCGCTAGCTCTTGAGCAGTGAATTTCAAAATTTCAAATAACTTAAAAAGACAGAGGAGATAAAATTGTGTAATTTTACAGTACATGAGGGCTCCCACCATCACCCCAATCCATCCCAAAGCTCATTGGTTTTGTTTTCCACAATATCAGCCCTTTAAACATAAGCATGATGCCCTTTGACGTTCGAAATAGGAGCTACCAAAGAAAACGTGTCGCCCGTGGTGTCAACTTTACCCCTGTATCACTAAAAAAACACATATGTGGAAGGTCCTAAAATAGATCTTTGTGGTACACCCTAAATCCGATGAGAAAAAACACACTGACGATGGTTATGAAGATAAGAGTTAAACTAAAATAATGCTTGTTGAGAAACACCTATAGTGTAGCTGTAAACTGACATTTGTCTAAAGATGAGAACATATCATAGTAGTAGTTGAAAATTTTGAATGAAAGTCAGACTGAGATGGTGATAAAATATTAAAGACATTATGTGCTGATGATAACTGATTGAAATTTAGCTTCTCAAATGTTTTAGCTGTAGTACAAATAATAGAAATTGGTCTTTCAGGTCACCACCTTTAAAGCAACTATGACTAACTTTGGTTGCTAGAGGTGAATAACTAAGTGAGATTCCAAAACAAACTCAGCATAAGCCGCTCCTTGACCCTCCTGTCCTGTTTCTTGAGCCTACGCCCTCTGAACTACAGATGACTGGGTGCAATAAACAGTGCAAAGCCCAAAGTGAACTGGAAACAGATTATCACTACAGTATTCCTCAGTCATATGTCAAATAACAAGGTTTATCATACTATCCTATCGTACTGCTCAGTGATACAACCTCATATCAGATATTTATTTGATCATTAGTCTAAAATCTTAATTAATGCACCTTTTTAAGAAGTTGAGTGACTTTAGTACATTTACAAATAGATGGAAGTTTAAAAGTGGATAAGGACGAATTAAATAGGTCAGCAAGTGGGAAAATAAGAAGTTAAGAAGCTAATTTTATAAACTTCTAGCTTCTCATCCAAATGTAAGGACACAGTGATCTTCAAGGTTGAAACATCAAACAACTTAAACAAGCAATAATTAAACAAGACAGTTTATCTGTTCAACTCTATTAGCTCAAGAACACACCCTAAACAGATCAGGGTGCATATCAGGGTAGGTGTGTGGGTGTGTGTGTGTGTGTGTGTGTGTGTGTGTGTGTGTGTGTGTGTGTGTGTGTGTGTGTGTGTGTGTGTGTGTGTGTGTGTGAGAGAGAGAGGGAGAGAGAGAGAGAAAGAGAGAGGGGGGGGAGAGAGAAATCAATCACTTAAAGGGTCATAACATTACGACACATCGCCTGGACTTGTCTTTTCCACTTCCACTTGTGGCACAGGTGGTGTTTCCACTGCTGGTGTAAAGAAATAAAGAGTCTGTCTGACAGCCAGCGGTGGTGATATAACGATATCACACAGACACACACTGCACAATATAAAGCGCGCCAAAGATAACACTCACTAACACTTCTGTTGACTCTTTTCAGAGACTTCCAGTCTTACTTACATAAATCCCTTAAAGCAGCGGTCGGCAAATAGCAGCCTGTCGGCCAAATTCAGCCAAATCCAGCAAAAATATTTGGCCCCTGATGAAAGCTGAAGTTTTGTTTTTCATAGTTTACATAACTTACTGTAGCATAATTCATCACAAATCTGCTGTAGACTCAAAAATAAACACAAGGCTCATGTAAATCCCAACAAATATAAACCTTATTGCATCTAATACTGTCCACACACCAGGAGAAGCACGAAAAGAGCTGAAATAAAGTCTAATAAACCAACCAGAAATTAAATTTTAACGTGTGAATTCTGACTTTTTTTTAAAATTCCACAACTTTAGCCTGTTGGACCACAAATTTCTGTTTCACAAACACAAAAATGTGGCAGAAATGACCAATAAAATACATTTCTAGTAGGACTGCACCTAACGATTATTTTCATTATCGATTAATCCAACAATTATCTTCTTTATTAGTCGATAAATTCTATGAAATGTTAAAAATTTGCAGAAAAAAATGTTAAGATATTCAATTTACTGTCATATATGAAAAGGGCAAACAGCAAATCTTCACATTTGAGAAGCTGGACCCACCAAATGTTTGGTGTTTTTGCTTGAAAAATGACTGAAATGATTAATCGATTATTAATAGCTGCCCTGATTGACGAGCTGTTGCAGCTCTGGTCTCGAAGTGCAAACACAGATCGTATATTCAGACATTTTTAGCCAAACGAGTATTAAAATAATACTGTTAGCACTCATTTACTAAATGTCAAAAATGACCTCAGATAGTGTTAAACTGAACAGTGTTATAAATTTAATTTAATTTAAATAAATAAAAAAAACATTTAGGCCACCCCAAATAAAAACCTAACTGCTGACTCCTGCCTTAAAGGACACGTTCACAATTTTTTAAGTCTGCCTTAAAACAACAGTCATGTACTTAAATGAACACTGGAAGAGGTTTTTCCTGCTGTAATCATTGTTTTAAGACACACTTCAGTGTTTCCCCCGAGGTTGTGTGGTTTGGCCTGGCGGTGGGGTTCTTAAGAAGCTGCAGCATTTATTAACTGTTGTCTGTTCTGTACATTTACTGCCTGATTGATAACTTATTGCTAACCTTTTCCTCTGCTCCGCTCGTTCTCTTGCTTAACCACTCACTGGCTTATGCTCCGCCCTATTCCTTAAAAGGAGTTACGCTACCTGGAGTTTCCCAGGCAACGACACACACGTTGACTCAAGTTTCAAAACAGCGCTGGTCAGAGGCTCCCACATGATATTGATTTCCGAATAAATGGATATTTGGTGTTATTTTCAGCACTTAAAAATATATATTTTTGTACTATTATAGAGGAAACACTGCACTTGAAGCATTGTGAACCTTTCAAGTATAAAAACCGGGACACACAAGGAGCTCTAAGATAATTTGTTAATCCTTTAAGATATTGAACCAACAACCTACCAAGAAAAATGATGGTCTGCTTCCTGGCCGTCTTGACCTTTAAACTCTCGTGCTTGGGTGCTCCTTGGTCCCTGTTGATCCCGCTTTTCTGCAGGACCCGGATCATCGCCCGGCACATGAAGCCCACGCAGATCAACACAATCACGTAGACGAGGAAAGCCACAAAGATGCTGACCCTGTACATCACCCAGTGCTCCTTCATGTTGGTGCAGAAAGTCAGATTGTGGACGGTTTCGTTTGGTAGTTGGAGAGTGTGGCTCTGCGTTCCCGTGGCGGTCAGCAGCGGCAGCGCCACGACCATGGACACCAACCAGGCAAAGGTGATGAGGACGGAGGTGCGTTTTTCTCTCAAGGCTTTGAAGCGGAACGGGTGGCAGATAGCAATGTAGCGCTCAAAGCTAAGCGTGGCCACATTGAGGATGGTGGCGTAGCTACAAGCCTCAAACAAGAAGTTGTAGATCTTACAGGAAGCGTCGCCTGATGCGGAGGTGAACGGGTTCCAGATGGCGCTGTAGAGCTCTACTGGCATGCCGATGATGAGCACCAACAAGTCCGAGCAGGCCAGGCTGACCATGTGGTTGGTCACGTTCTTCTGCAGGTAGCCGTTTCGCTTCAGCACTTGAGTCACTTTGATTGTGACCGAATTACCCATGATACCCGTCACCAAGATGAGGCTGTAAAAGACCGTCAGGAAGATTTTGACAGGATAGTTGGGTTCAATCAGCCTCCAGTCTTTAGTCTGTGCTTCCTCCATTTCGTCACTCATGATAGCCGACTTGTGAGCTCAGATTTTCCAGGTATTGATTTTATCCCGTAGCTTGTCAGTTCTGCTGGGTGCAGTCGCTGTGATTAGAGCCGAGACCCAGAGGTGAGCACTTCTCCCAGATAACAGCACACACTCAAGACTTTTCTTTGTCTAAAATGATTCCTGAGTCTTCAAGAAGATGATTCCGGTGGCTGAGAAACTCCAAATCACAGTGATTTCATGATATTCCACAGCAGTAAAATATAAAGACTCTACTGAACTTTCTGTGAGGTTCTAAATATTCAGTGTCTTAAGCCCAAAAGTCCAGTATGTGTCCCCGAGTCTGGTCCTTCTTATCTCTGATGACCATCTGGGATTCCTGAGAGTCCTCACAGGTCCTGGTCTGAAGTTGGTTGGTTTCACCTCAGTCTGGTAGAGCAAAGTGTTAGCCAACACTCCCCTCGCTCAAATATCCTCCTCCCTCCCACGAGGGCAGGGCAGTTAAACATTAAACACAGGACAGCATGAGTGTTCAGGTCTGGTTTCATTTCTTATCATCAGCACTAACGTGCTTCCCTTTCACGCACATGCTTGTTTTGTTTTACACTGATTTGCGGTTGAGATTAGAAATACGGTTAAAAGGTTTGTTAAGACAAGAAAAAGAGAGAGCAACAACATGTCTGACTTTGACCACAATAAATCTAATATGTGTGAGATTTACAACCTTGTAGTTTTGTTTGGAGATAATGTTAAAGATAAAGCAGCAGATATGAGCCTCAAAGAACCTGAACGTGACATTGACATGGCTGAGAATGTGAACTTAAGAAATAAAGACAAAGAATAAAGATTTGGGAAGACAGAGAAGTCAAATGTGGACAAAAAAATGCAGGTTTTTGATTTTTTTTTTAAAAAAGAGACTATGAGTGCAGAGAGGTTGAAAAGTTCAAACAGGGAGAAGGCTGAAATAAACCAGGCTTGAGATGAATATACTTTCCACTGAGTTCATGCCTGTGAGAGATACAACAGGCCTCATGCAAGAACATTTTAGATTCTTATCTTAAAACACAGATTTTTTTTTTTTCTATGAGTTTTGCAAGTTGGATGCAACAAACTCTCTTTGGCTACATTCACATCACATGCTGAAAATGGCCCAAATCAGATTTTTTTTTTTTTACCTCTAAGTGATTTTTTTTTTCATATCAGATCTGGGCTACTTGTGTGCATATGTGGTCCTGGATCTGCTTCATATCTGATCTCTGGCTGTGCGACCGCTGTCAGAACAATCAGATCAGACCTCATGTGTTGTTTTTTTTCATCATCATTCAGTGTCAGCAGCTCACAGCCTGATAGAAAATAAACATGGAAGAGAACAACAACAATAGCAACGACACGGATCGATGGAGAGACGAGGAAGTTTCACATTTGTTGGACATTTATGGAGAAGTTTCTATTCAAGCCAAACTGGAAGGAAGTTATTGTAACTGAATGCTTGAACAGCAGCCATGTCGTCCATGTTTATAATTTGACTGTTGCACAAATGATGTTATTGTTGTTATCCATGCGGCTCACGTTTCAGTTAAATCTGCACGTGTGCACGGATACACGTCACTTGGATCTGAATAAAAAATCAGAATTGAACATTGAGGCCTGTAACATGAACGTAGCCTTAACTGCCCGAACTTGTTGTACATCGCTCGTTTCACCCTGATGAACCTGATGAACTGATGTCACCTGTTAATGAGCAAATATTTGTTAGATTTGAACAGGAGGAATGATTACAGCGTCCTTAAAACTCCAAATTCATTTAGATTAAAACAAACACGTTCCTCCACTTGTGAAGAAAGTCAGACTGTCTGTTCATGACTCGTATGAATTTGTACATTTCATTCATACTTCAGATAAAATTCTTAAATACAAGAAAACTAATGAATGCCACAAATTTTCTTAAATCCCTCGTATTTCTTATCTGTTCATATTAGTGGTTCTTGCATGAGGTCCACTGTTGATATGAAGAAAATAGAACTTGAACTATTTTTTCAATTCAGATCGGGTGATAACATTTGAGCAGCTGATAAAACCTTTTATATAATGATTAATGTGTAACCCAGACTTCTTGGTGGGTAATAATCAGACTACAGGAAAGCTTCTTTAATCAACACTGACTTCCCAGCAGGCCCTCTCACTCTATCAGCACATGTTACTCTGTTACTGTTACATAAACAAGTGTCCCCCTTAAACAACGGCAGGTAGGAACTAAAGTGACTTCCTATTTAGAAAAGGGGACATGAATAAGCAACTTAAATGTTACACATATATAACAAATGAATAAAATAATAGTTAAAGTGCTTTAAATGATGATGAAACAATATTATATAATAAATAATAACATTTTGGAATTATTCCTATGTAAAATATATAACTTACCCAATACTGTAAAGCTTGTGTGGCAGATTTTTAACTGAAATAACCCAAAAATATAACGTGTGCTACAGTTATTATGCTTACAAGGCCTTTTTTTCTGCTCTTATAATACGTATCTTTTAGAAGCAAAAACCCTTTAAACACTCAGAGGCCATTATTAATCTTAAAAGCATCTGTTTTACATCCCCTAGACAAAGCTGAAATGATGTCAACATGTTGAACCTGATTAGATAAAAGCTCTGAGTGCCCTCTCACTGTGATTGAACGCATTTCCAGCCAGATGTTAACTTACTGTCCCCAAAGTGAAGAAAGTAAAAATCGAGGCTGATGTTAATCATGATACTGAAGATCTGAATTATCCGTATCGTGTTCAGACGGCTGCTTGTAATTAAGTTGCATGAGACAATACATTTGTTAGACGACGATAACGAGGTGCTCGTGCGTAAGATTGCATGAAATTGTCTTTGTGACTTTGAAATAAACACATTACGGAGTGTATTGTGCTGCGTATGCTGAGCTATAAACCATCTGTTAGATGTTAAAAAAAGACATAAAACGGATGATGACAAACATGAGAAGAGCTCATGTAGCTTCACTAATGTCTGATTATTTATGTGACAAAACCAGTCATGCATTTGATAAAGAAGGATAACAACTTGTGTGTTGTCAGAGCTGGTTGTTTTATTTCTAAAGAATAAAAGAAATAGTCAAGTCAGTTTTATCTGTATGGCCCAATATCACAAATTTGCCTCAGGGGTCTTTACAGTCTGTACAGTTTTACATCATCTTCTGTCTTCAGACTCTCGATTCAAATAAGGAAAAACTCCCTAAAAACCTTTAACAGAGGAAAAAAAAAGGAAGAAACCTCAGGAAGAGCAGCAGAGGAGGATCCCTCTCCTATGACGGACAGATGACTAGAACATGGCATTGAACAGGATAATAAAATGATTTATAATATATATATGAAGAATGTGATGAAGAGGACGTGGAGCAGCTTCCAGGGTGCCACCAGAACAAAACAAAACAGGAGCTACTGAGCCACGAGACCTTCATCACCATGGAGACCTGGCAGGAGACACTCACACATCTCACCGTCCACACACACACACACAAGAAAAGACATGATTCACACAGGAGAGACGTGAGGCGAGGATGGAAAACCAGATCCAGAACTTCAGGATGTGAGCGGCTCCAGGATGGATGCTGATCCAGCAAAAAAGAGAGACAATAGGCTGAGAAGAAAGAGAGGGACAAACAAACAGAAGGTTATTTACTTTAGTCTCCACTTGAAAAGATTAAAAGGTCTACTTGAAACGTCTCGGGGGGAAATATATTCTATACAAGGTCTAAACTATCTGTTGCGTTATATAACGACGGGTTCTAGTCAACATTCAGGCCACTAGACTGATGGTGTTTGGTTGTTTGCAGGCACTCAGCAGCACAATCAGCGTTCTACACTTTATAGAGTTTGTTTGGCCTCTATTATCTGAATATACACTGACAGGAATGTAAAAGCAGACCTGCAATGTTTTCATTCAACATTATAGAGAATGTTTTGTGTCTTTGTTTTGTCTTTTCTGACGAGATGAGCGACCCTGAAGAGGTGAATGTGTGTGAATATGAAGCTCTGCTGCTTCCAGGAGACGCTCCTTTAAGCAGTTTATAACATTACAAGCTTCTCTCTTTGTGTGCAAATGTTCTTTTTTCTTTGTCTTTTTTTTTTCATTAGTTTAATAGACAACCACAATAAAATATAGTTTCTCAGCTTTTAACAGCGATAACACAGCCAGCGTAAAGTTGTCATATACCTGATGAATGCAACCTGTTCATGAGCAGGTGAACGTCTGTGAGATTTGATTATTAGCATAATCAATACCCCTAAAATCTCCATATAAGGCAACATGTTCTGCTCAGTCTGTCAGCTTTCATTCACAAAAATGTTCCCAAAGAGTAAAAAAAAAAACAAGAATTTCACACTGGAGAGCTTCGAGTCCTGCGGTTCTGCAAATATCGATCGAAATGTTTTAGTCTTTCTTCACACAATTATTTTAATAAAATATAACTGCATGCAGCGATTCCTGGGCTCGAGCAACACAGACTGTTAGAAGTTGAAAGTCTCAACAGCTTAATTAAAAATATCCACCAAGTTTGGTGATATTTGGCCTAATTTGCAGGTGTTTGGAGCTGTTGGCGCCCCCTATTGAAAGATTTCAGAATAGTTTTACACACATGGTTCAATGTTGTTACGAAACACATCCTGTGAGTTTTATAATGATCAGAACAAACAGTTTCTGATTTGAATGAAACTTTCAGGGTATGTTTCAGGTACTTCTGTGGACGTATCCTGTTAGTTTTGTGATGATCAGCCCGACAGTTGTTGACTTTAGTCTATTGTGCTGAGTCATGTCCTTTTGAAGTTCATAGGTCAATATCTTGAAAACTAGATGAGATATCAATAAGCTTTATGCAGCTTTTGATAAGATTGGTCCAATAATGATCCACAGAAAATTTGGTAACAATCAGACCTACAGTTTAGGAGGAGAGGAAAAAAAATTAAAAATGGTGGAAAATCTACGTGGACGCAAATGGGCGTGGCTTATATGGGTAGATTCATCTGGACCCACAGAATCCAGGAGAAACCCTAACCCTGATATTGTTTGTGAGACTTACGGTTCAAAAGTTACAGTCCAAAACATTCAGTTTGTTGTTGTAGCGCCCCCGTGTGGCCCAGTGGAGTAGTATTTCTTGGGCAGCACTTCCACAAAACTTCCAATCGATGAGCAAATTCTCATTTCTCTCTCGTTTAGCATCTCACAGGAATCTGTTCCAATATTTCTGAATATTAGTCATAATAAAACAGCACAAAAACAACAAGGTTTCATCCCTTCAGGCTCGAACACCTCATTAGACGACATAGTCCAGACATAACACAGCAAATACATGCAAATATAATCTCAGAGAAATAAACACAGTTTCAACACATCTTAACATTTAAAATGTCTTTTCAAAAGTATGATTCTGTAATGACATGAAATTTGACACACAGATTTTAAAAAGATATGTTTTAATAGTGCAGTGTAACTATGAAAACAGGCTCGCAAAATAAAAAGGATAATTACAAGAGCTTAAGTTGATAAAAGAGACGTTTCTATTACAGCTTTTCTCATGAGTTTCTTTAAGATCGTATAACAAATTAATTCATGAAACTTAAAAGACAAAGAAACCATTCAGATTTTTTTAAAAAACAAACAAACAAACAAACAGAACAAAGTACCTGAGAAAGAAAAAAATCATATCAATGATTCCACGAGCACCAGTGATAAAGTCAACGTGGGGAAATATCACCACTTGTAATGTGATGATCCTTGAAAAGCTTTCATACTCGCAATCGTGACAGAAGGTGGGATGGAAACAAAATAAACAAACAAAACAAAACAAACAAAAAATGTAATAATGAACATGAAGTAGACGAGTTTATGTGTCTCACTTAAAGTGCTCAACCTGTTAATTTACCCTCACAGGCGGATTATTACTTCCTCCACTTCATGCGTCCAGTCAGTGACGAGTGCAGTAAAAAAACACTCCGTAGATGATGAAGATGTACAAACACACACACACACACACACACACACACGTCTGACATTTAACAGGATGAGAGGAACAACATGGACGATTCACCTTCAAACTGTAGTGTTTACATCCTGGATTACGTGACAGACACTGAGGCTACTAAAAGAAATGCTTTTTTATCTCATCACAGGAAATCACAAACAGGGTAAATATTTTTTTTTTTTTTTTTTTGCTTTTGAAAAATGGAAAAAAAAAAAAAAAAAAGGATCATATAATCTCAGTTGCAAGTTAAATTTGGCTGATACATAAAACATAAAATAACACATAATCTGAGAAGAGGAATCTTTAGTGGTCATCTGAATTTCACAAACAAAAACATCAATACTTGTGTTAAATGTTCACTGTGTACAGTATTTACACCCATTTATGAAAACCGCTCGTTTTTTCCGAGCAGACGACCGTTATTGCAGCAAGGCGGTTTGTAGCTTATAGCGGAAGGCTTACTATCAGTTCATATTCATTAAAAAAACAAAAACAAAGACTATGTCTCTATCACAGTTTGTCTTCATGATCCAGCACTGTCGAGAGGAAGAGGAGGAAGATATGAAAGATGCTTTCTCGTTAACGTACGGTGGGATGATGTCGTTCTTCACGTCCAAAAACATCAGACTGACAAAGGTTTCTCTAACGGAAGAAAATCAAGACAAGTCTCAGACTTGAAGGATATTTTCTGTTAGAGCTGCAATGATTTGGTCGATTAATCGATTTGTTCATCGACAGAAAATTAACCAGCAACTATTTTGATAACCGTTCAATCGTATTTTTAAAGCAAAAATGCCAAAAATCACTTGTTCCAGATTCTTGAATTTGAGGATTTGATGCTTTTTTTTGTCAGATATGATAATAATCTGAATATTTTTGGATTTTGAACAGTTCAATTGAATAAAATAAGCAATTTGAATATGTTACCTTGAACTGTTTTCTCTATTTTCTGACATTTTGAAGACGAAACTCTTCTGCAGATTAACCGATAATGAGAATTATCATCAGATGCAGCCCTAAATTAAAATATTCAACCCTGTCAGGAAAGTGTTGGCGTCACCTGGAGGCCTTAAGGAGATGAAAAATATCTCACAACACACACACACACCTGGAGGTCACTCTGAGCAGCAGCTCCTGTTGTAGCTGGTTGATTCTAGTCGTACAGATGTGTCACATGGACAATTTGTAAAGAAAGAATCACGGATGAAACGGAAGGAAAATTAGTGCGATGACACTCCAGATGGCACTAATTTCAACAGATGCAGGTGTTGAAATTAGTGACAGTGCTGCTGTATATAATTCAAGGAGGCGCTTCACTGATATCCTGCCTCAGTGTGTGTGTGTGTGTGTGTGTGTGTGTGTGTGTGTGTGTGTGTGTAAGCAGGGTTTTGGACAGATTGTCCAGAGCTTCATTGATGAGAACAATCTCCTTTCCATTGATTCAGACCTTTTTTTTAAAAAAACAAACGCTCCACCTCTATTAGTGTTCTGATCAAGTTCAACATGTACCAGTTCATTTGGTCACATGACACTATTAGTAATCACTGATAATGTCCAGCACCTTGAGTACCATAAGAGTTTCTTTTCTTTTTTTTTTAAACAGATGCGTCAAAAAAAAAAAAAAAGTAAAAACAGCTCCTCGGTCGAGCGTGTATGTAGAAATGGATGGGCGGTCTGAACACTGTAGAAAATAAATAGCTTTAATCGTAGGCACTGCGGTAGTTCATCGTCTCTGAAAGCTTCCAGATTGTCAGCTCAGCGAGATCCACGTCTGCCACCTTGAGACACAAAAAACAAAAAAAAAACAAAACAGGATGAGAAAGTAGAGCCCAACAAGAATTATCTGCAGATTTTATACACAGGAACAGAAATATCAATTCTTTTAATACTGTTTTTACGTGTATTGAGACACGCTGGTGTTATTTTGTACTTTAAATAAATAAACTTTGACTTTTCTCAACAACATTCAACTGATAATAAGTCATAATGAACATTAACAAGTAATCTATATCACTCTAACAGCTTGATGAAGCCAGTAATGTTACTATTAGTAGTTATAAATGATGTACTGTACCAGAGTTAGCTCAAAGCTAACAGTCCCCCCACGATCAAAACATACAACAGCACAACAACAAACAGTACAAAGCAAAAAACACACAACAGCACATCACACAACAGCACATCACACACACCCACAACGTCAACTAGAAATTAATAATGTAAACTTGTCAAATTAAAAGCAAGACTACCTGCGCTAATAAGTAGAACACAGATGAAATTTACAGAGCTGAGTGGTTTTTAGTAGATTTTATACATATTTTTTATACATATTACACGTCTGCAAAGGGCTCAAGTGGCTCATTCTGGTATTTTAACATGAAATATATTTAAATTTGACTTCTTTAAAGGCGTCCTGCTGGTGAACCGACCCGTCAGCGGTTAACGTCCAGCCTTTCGTTCCCCCGTCTATCTCTCCTCCCCTCATTCCCTCAACTTTACCTCTTTAATCAATAAAAGCCATTAAACAGACGCATTAAATAATTTGGCTACTTTAAGGATTCATTATTCCCCTGCTAGAATTTTATTTCTGTCATTGTAGATAATAAATAAATAAATAAATAAATAAATAAATTTTCCTTTTGGTGTTTGAGCATAATATTCAGAGTTGATGGTACTAATGGTGTCAGTATTAATAACATCCTGTTCATTCATCATTTATAAATTCAAAAAAGGGTCCAACTTCTCTAAAATAAGGATTTCTCTTTTTATATTCTTATGAATTGAATATTTGGGGGGTTTTGGATTGTTGTTTGGACAAAACAAGCAAAGTGAAGATGCTAAATTCGGCTCTGATGGGTATTTTTTTGACACTGTATAGATGAAACAATTAATAAGTTAACTGAAACAAATAATCAAAGAGTGGATCCATAGTGAAATAATCCTCAGTTGCAGCTTCACTTCTATGCATGCGGATCCACAGATGTGACAGACACAAACTCATCTCCTCCGTTAGACACAACACACCCAGCAGACAGGCTTAAGTCTATCCTAAATTGTACTGTTTTCATTCCTCCCTCTAACTCCTTTATTAGAAGCCACATGCCGAGTTCAGAAATCTCTCTCTGCCCTGCCGGCAATTACTTTGCGGCTTTGGGAGGCAGATGAGCAAAGCCTGACTAAACCTATGAATAGTGAAGAGACGCAGACTTTGTGGAGTGGGTGGCCAATCTAAGATTTTAAAATATTTACGTGACGATCATCCTGTCCTGCTCGTCTTCTGTCTCTCTTGATCATCACCATGTCCAAACACTGAGGGCGTCTGACAAATGCATGACAGATGTTCAAAGAGAAACAGCGGCCAGAAAGTCTGAGTTCTCGTTAACTCGTCTGGTCCGGTTTGGAAAACAAGTCTATTCAAAGTTTATCATTAAAGATGCTTTTGGGGGGGCGTTCTGGGAAGCAGAACAAGCTAAAAATAAAACTAATTATTTACATGAATTACCTTAAATCACCTATTTAGACATCCAGAAAGCATGAATCAACATCTTCTTTAGTTTTTGGTTTAACTCCTGAGTGATATATTTGGCTCTTTAAGCTGTTAAATGCTCCTCTATGTTCAGCAGCTAGTTGTTAACTTTGTGTGTTTGTTGTTTGGTGCTGAGCAGGACGTGGACGGCTGGTTTATTGAGGCTTTTTCCCTGAAAACGGCTGCCTGCTGCGGTTGGAAACGAGGTTGATAAAAAGCGACTATTGTAGGCTGGAAAAGGCTTTAAAGCTGAGAGGAGTTGAGAAGAACAGCAGAGTCTGGTGATGACTGTCAGAGACTCATTTTATATTACACATTTGATCCATTATTAATATTAAAAACATAGAGGCTGCTGTTAGTTCAACTGTCACCAAATGAGTCAACAAAGGGCTGTTCATTGGTCTTAATTATATAATTAAGTTGCAGATTACTTAAATCTAGAGCTGCAATGATTAGTTGATTAATTGTTCTTCAAGTTAATCAAGTTTTTCCTCATTCTAATCAAGGATGTAAGAATAGAGGATGTTGTGTTGCTGTACAGATTGTAAACCCCCTCTGAGGCAAAGTTGTGATATTGGGCTACATAAATAAAAATGGACTTGGCCTGATTAGTCATTGGACAGAAAATTAATTGATTAACTATTTAGATAACTTATTAATCATTTTGAGTCATTTTTTAAGAAAAAATATCCAAAATTCTCTAGTCCCAGCTTCTTAAATGTGAATATTTTCTGTTTGCTTTCATCTTCTATGACAGTAAACTGAACATCTTTGGGTTGAGACTGTTTGTTCGGGACAAAACAAGACATTTGAGGACGTCATTTTAGGCTTTGGGAAACACATTTTTCACCGTTTTCAGACATTTTATAGACCAAACAATTAATCAATTAATGCAAAAAGAGGCAAAGATGATAAAAATGTCTTGTTTTGTCCCGACCAACAGTCCACAATCCCAAATATATTCAGTTTACTGTCATAGAGGACTAAAGAAACCAGAAAATATTCACATTAAAGAGTTTTATTATTTTTTTCTCTTCAAAAATTGCTCAGAACTACAGAGCCCTGGAGTGGTCATAGAGAGAAAAAAAAAAAAAAAAAGTATATATCAAGGCCACGTTTTACTACATCAAGCACTTAAAATGCTATGGCGTGCACACAAGATACAAATTCGTTCCCATGTTTTTGGTTGATTCGTATGAAATAGCGCTTTGAATCCTCAATATAGTAAAATGTGGCCTCCATATATATATTTCTTCTCTCTATGAGCAACAAACGATTTATCAATTATCAAAATAGCTGCTGATTCATTTTCTGTCCATCGATTAACCGTTGCAGCTCTTCTTCACATTTACACACTAACACACCAGTCACACCAGTCACACCAGTCAAAAGCAGGAAGAAGAACAGAGTGCTTTACTTTGTGTTTGACCGTTGGATCACGAACAGAAGCTTCCTTCGTTTGGGGAGACGGTGTGTAGAGGAATAAGGCTTTCACACTGCTCGCTGTCTTCCGGCAGTCTGGTGGGGGGGGGGGGGGGGGGGGGACGAGGTGTCAATCATCATCACAGTCATCATTTTGACAACCATCATTATTATAATCATCCCTCAGCAAATGGGAACAAGCGTTCACAGAAGAATGGAGAGCGTAACTGCCGCAGAGGGGATATTCAGTCAAGCATGTACATCTGATTACAGACTTAATGCGGCGAGGCTGTGAGCTACAAATGGGAGTCTATTGTCCTTGTAAAAATGTCACAGAAGAAAAGACTTTAAGTGTCTGTCAGCGTTAAGGTCAAATCATCTTTTAATGGGTCACATACTGTAACACAATGAAACAACAACAACTCGCTCTCAATTTAAAACTTTGGAAGCTCTCAATTGAAAAACGTTTTCATCACAAAATCACTTCCTGCACAGATTCGAGTGCAATCTCACTTAGGTCCCAGATGTGTTTGTGTATAGAAATAACTTCCATTTGCTTTTAACAAATTCCTAAGAGTAGCACTTCCATCCATTAGGCTTGCACGCCTGTTTACACTCTTTTCTCAATTGCGTCACCAATGCCATAGTAACCGCATTCGATGCTACAAAGACAGATGACTAACAACCTATTGAGAAAAAGAAAGACACCTGGAAGTGACAGTTTTTGGTGTTGATATATTAATGTGATTATTCTGAGAAGATAATTCTGCAGTAGTCAAAGTAAAACAGGAAACCCTTTTTTTGTCTCCATTTACCTAAAACAGCAGAAAGTGGCTTTTTTTTTTAGCTCCAGTGGTTATGTATTCCTTAAGCGAGTCAAGTTTATCCTTTTAGCCTTATATTATATTATATTATATTATATTAGGCCGTTCATAATCAGGTATTTTATGAACATTAAATTGCAGAAATTTGAGACTTTCTTGTGATTGATAATCCCTCAGAAAGAACGCTTCATCGCCTTTATGTTTGTTAAAAGTGACACAGTCATGACCTTGTAGTAAAGTTGTATACAGGGACTGAAACCAAGAGTTCAGCATCCCGACATCTGCTCTTGTGTCTGGTCGGGTTCGGGATATTTTTTTGTGGGTTGGAGTATTTCCAAATGCACCGTATTGGCCCGAATATAAGACGATATTTCTGACAAGTGTGAGTTGTCTTATATTTGACGTGCTCACAAGATCCTTTTCAAATGAAAGTATACTGCTGTAACACCTACAGAGAGCACTGCATTATGGGTAGTTTGTAGCCTCAGTGTTGCTAGGCTAGCGAGTTTCTTCCAGTCTGTTTATGGTGTTCGGGGTTGGTCGTGCCGAGCCATGCTGGGAGCACTTGAGTCAAGCTGGCACAAGCTGTGATTGTTTTTCCACAGCACAGCACGGCAAAGTAAAACAAGTTGTTTACCTGTTGGAGGTGAGCTGTTAGCAGAAACGCAGAGCCTGTTGTCTTGCAGCTCTTCATCGAACATCTCACTGTGTCCTCTCTACGACTGATTTACTGATCCAATAGCTCCAAATATCTCCAGATCTTGTGTCAAATGGTTTTTTGCATTAGAACAGCACCGTTAACAAAGCTCTTCATATAAATTCTTCACGATAAAAGTCTCCCATTATTTTATCATTTACAAGCTTTTAATTTGAAACAGCAAAACAAGGAAATGTTGGGTTTTCATCAGCGGTGACTTAACACGACTCCAATATGACTGAAAGCGATCAGGAAACAGGACGTTTTCACACCTATAGTTCTTTCGTTCTGGTCAAAATCAGTTGATGAGTTGGTGAACTTGGTTCTGTTTCTTTTCACACAGAGAAAAATCCAAGCGAGCCAAAATGCAGCACCAGAAGCCACGTGAGAACGTTGACTTCATTCATTGGTCAGATGTATCTTGGGCGGGAGCAAGAACATTAACACAGGAGGAAGGTCCTGAAGGAGGTCCACTGACCAAATACAACATACTACAATGCACTAGTCCAGGTTCAACTTCGATTTCCTATAAATTCTTCACAATAAAAGTCTCCCATTAATCACTTTATCATTTAAAAGCTTTTAATTTGAAACAGCAAAACAAGGAAATGTTGGGTTTTCATCAGCGGTGACTTAACACAACTCCAATATGACTGAAAACGATCAGGAAACAGGACGTTTTCACACCTATAGTTCTTTCGCTCTGGTCCAAATCAGTTGATGAGTTGGTGAACTTGGTTCTGTTTCTTTTCACAGAGAAAAATCAGAGCGAACCAAAATTCGACACCAGAAGCCACGTGAGAACGTTGACTTCATTCATTGGTCAGATGTGTCTGGGGCGGGAGCAAGAAAATTAACACAAGAAGAAGGTCCACTGACGAAATACAACATACTACAATTCACTAGTCCAGGTTCGACTTTGATTCAGTCTCTGGTTGATCAAGGTTGGATCACGTTCCCACCACAAACGAACTGCTCCAGAGTTCATTTGGGACCGGACTGAGACCACCTCCTCTGAGGGGTCTTGGTGCGGTTGTTTTGGTCTACGCCCGAGTGCGATTACTGTGTTCACACCTGCCCAAACGAATCACACCAAGAGGGAAAATGATGCAGAGGTCGAGTTAACCAGACTAAAAAGTTAAGGTACAGATATCTGGAAGTACAAACAGGGACGCAGGAGACAAACTAAACATCAAACCACAAAAATTCAGTTAGAAGCTACAAAAGTACTGAGAGCTGAACACAGAGACTAAAATAAAACAGCTTTCTCTCTGATCTCCAGCAACGACGTGAGTTGAATCAGCTTGTCTGAGGGGAGGAGGGGTGTCACATCACAGGTCGGTCGGCCGCAGTCAGCCCTGCCAGCGAGCACGACTGCAGCAGCGCGGCTCGGTTATCCCCTGCTGTGAGGCTGTAGTGGCGACATATTTTATCATGGGTTGGCCTAGCATGGCGCAGCTTAAGTCAGCACTAAAAGTGTTTTCTTAGCTCGGTTTAACCTGCAAGAGTTTCTGAAGGTTGTCTGAAAAATGGTGTCGACTGGAGAAAATAATTTCAACACTTGTAACAGTCTGACTGGACAGAGTCTCAAAGCTACATGAATGAGGGTCTTACATTCTGCTTTAATGATATTATTTCCTTCAAGGAGGAAAACTCTTCAACTTGGATAAATAGTATCTCTGGGAAACTTTCCCAACAGGACAAGTGTGAAAGTGACAACTGTTTGAAAAGCGGAGTCGTCTTATATTCAGGCCAATACGGTAATTCATCAAGAAAATCATGAGAAAGTCTTTCCATAGCAATTATATAACTTTGTCTTTTAAAAAGAAATAATATTAATAATCACAAAATTACAGCCTTGTGTCCCAGGTTGGGTCGGGTCCAGCAGGTGCTTTAACTTTTGAGAGTTAGATGCCAAATGCAAAATTTTTTTAATGAACAAAATTATTGTTTGTACCTCTGAATGCGATGTTTCCTCCAGATGAAGGCGTATACTCTCCTCAGCCCCACCAAGACAGGGTCCCAGTTGTTATAGTGACATAAGAGCGCAGCGATGAAGAAGGAGAGGAAGACAGGAACCGCCCCGGCAAAAAATAACCACGAGAAACGCACCTGTCAACACAAAAACAAACGGTAATTTTTTTTACACTTTCATTGCTGGACTTCAGATTATTAGAATAAGTTATAAAAGTATGTTAAAATACGACAAATTATATGATCCTGTCCTTGGAAAATATCTACTGTAACATTAAATTGATTAAATTATGTCTAATCTATATTTAATGATTTTTGTGTTAAATAACATGACTTCCAGTAATCCCCAAATGACTCGTAACCAACATATTAACCAACACTGGGAAGACTGGATGAAACACCGGGGAGTTTGGTTAAAACTAACATGACAAACATTCATAAACATTTCAAGATAAATGTTTAAACAAACTGAAATTATCAGGACTTTTCTTCATTTTGCAATCTGCTCTGGTCTTCTCTCCGCAAAACTGGAGTCTTGCCAGTACCAAACAAACAACATGGTGAAACTTATTTCAAACTATGATTGCTAAGTAGCTCAAGTGGGGAAACAAACCTTCTGCATACAAATATCTGCTATAATAGAGAGCGGGATGGTGAGGCTGAGAGCCAGAGTCCCGATTAGAGATGATGTGAGGAAACAGCCCCTGTGGAGAGAAAGAAACATTACTGGTCACATTGTTGAAATTGTGTATATAAGTCCAACAAATACAACAGTTTAGACTTTCAGTATAGAAAACTGCTCCAGTAAAAGCACCAAACGTCCTCATGAAGATGTAATTCGGTGTCAAGAGTTGTGACGTGAACACGTTATGGGTCAGGTGCTCACCAGAGCCAGAGGAACTCCGAGAGAACGGTTCCGATGAGCCCGTTAATGAGGATGTACGTCCACACCAGCTGACTGGGAAGCTCGAAGGCCTCGAAGCCCGTGTAGTGCAGCAGGAGGAAGCCGGGCCACAGCAGCAGCAGGTTAAACAGACCCACAAACCCTGGAACGGAAACACAGGAGTGTCACATTTGGACCGCTCTAAAGACGACCTCCGTCAGCCACGGTGGCGACAACCGAGTATCTGCTTACCGAAGAACATGGGAATGTCGAGCTTATCTTCCCGATCCACTCGTCTCTTTATCATAACGATGTAGACGGCGTACAGTATCGCCCCGGCCAGTGACCACAGAGAACCTTCAGGAAAAAAAAATCACATTTAGAAAGAAGGTTTAAAACTCTATTAATTCAACAGTATTTAAGAAACGCATTAACGGTGGTGACGTGACGTGAGCGGTTACCTGAGACGCCTTTCTCATCGGGGTTGTCCATGCTGGAGAGGCTCACGAGGGCAACGCCTCCCATGCTAAACAAGGGAGATACAAACATGAACAGGCAGGTAAACAAGACTGTTTGCCGGGCTGCTTCTGACAAAAACGAGGTCTTCTCCGTTTTAAAGTCCTTAGCTTAGCATAAAGACTAGAAATGGGGGGGGGGGATCAAAATCAGCCTACCAGAACCTGTACCAGCAGAGTTCTGTAAAAAGGAATTGTGGTTTTTACACTGGATTTAACAAATGAGATATAATGTGTTAATTAGTGAGCTTTAAAAGGTGCTGGTAGGCTTTTTGAACTTTAGAGAGAGCCATGCTAGCTGTTTCCAGTCTTTATGCTAAGCTAAGCTAAGTCTCCTTGTTGTAGATTCATATTTACAGACATGAAAGTGGTAACAATCAAGAAAACAAATAAGCATATTTCCCTAATTTCCCCCCATTTTAAAACAGATCTTACAGCATTATGCAAAAATTATACTATGCTGCAATAGGACAAGATAATAGGGTCAATAAATCAAATCCTGTGTTCAAAGTTTATATTTTAGTTCTGAATGTGGCGTTAGAAGAAAGATCAGGACATCACAAAGACAAGTATCTTCTGGCGACCATGAACACTGTATCTACGACATATTTTAAGGAAATCTGTCCAGTAGTTGTCAAGATGCTGCACTCCAACTTGATCTGAACCTTATCCGTCTGTAATGGGGTTAGAAAAAAAGAGAATTTCCTCCTCCTCCAGTAGAGACGTCATTAAATCATGTTGTTTTATTCTGTCACAAATCATAGTGCACAACCAGAGATGCTGTTCTGTGTTTACACTGCTTAAACTACTTATCACAGCTAAAGTCTTGTGACAAAACAAGATTAAGAAAAACTGAGTCATGCTTTTATCTCCAGCAAAGTTGATCACCGCAATCGACTTGTGACAAGACTTCCTAAAAAAAACCATCAGACACCCACAACTTACTCAAAATTCAGTTCTGACCAAAACCAACAGGACAGACCACATCAACCCAGTCTTTAAGTCTCTACACTGGTTTCCAGTAAGCCACAGATATTTATTACTCATTTATAAATCTCTACATGGAATTTGGCCCCTGAATATATGACTGATATGCTTGAGCAATATAACCCCGCGAGACCCCTTGGATCACCAGGGAGTGAACTGATAGTAAAATCTAAACAAGGGGGGAAACATTTTTCAGTCATTATGCAGCACTGAGCCGGAACCAACCGCCTGATGGCCTCAGGAAGCCTCGAAATCAAGACTGAAAACCTCATTGTCCTCAGGAGCTTTTAACTCAATGCCCTTAAAATTCAAGGTCTTAATATTGTTGTAATATTTTTAATCTTATTTTATTTCTATATCGATTTTATATCTTTTACTTTGCTTCTGTGTTAACTTTGTGTTGCTTTAAATGTAGATTCAGTGATTCTGGAGAAAGACTGTTCAACACACGTTTTGTTCAAATTCAGTGAATATCTCCTCACAGTCCGCTAGCTGTTATTTCTGTGTGTTCATACACAGCAGCAGTGGCTCTGTGAATGGGGAAACAAACACATGCTATTCCAGCCAATCAACAGCAGGGGGCGTTCATGCTCGTGCACAGGACAGGACAGGACGGGGGAGAAGTCATCAGAGCAGCTGCCTGCGTGAGGACGTGACGAGTCTCCCGTCTCCAGCAGCCGTTGAACGGTGAGAGAGAGAGAGAGAGAGAGGCTGTGGCAAATTCACATAAGAGTGTTTGCTCACAGAACAGATACGCTTCCGTTTTATTAAATGTATTAATCCACACTGCATCCGAGACAGTCTCACAGAGAACCCCTGTGTTTTTTTTTACGCTCCGAGTCTGTTTCTGACACGTTTAGCGAAGCGTGATCAGAGCAGGCAGCTGTTTAAATCACACAAATATCCTGCTGTATATGTGTTTTTTTTAACTTATTAACTGTATCAGTGAATCAATAAATACAAACACTGTTGATTTCTTCCCGCGGAGCCGACGTGCAAACTGTTTTGGTTCAGTAAGTGTCTGCTGTCAGTCGGCCCGGTGGAGGCAGTTTGTCCGGCCGCTGCAGCTGACAGACGGCTGCTTCTGTGGACAGAGATGAGAAGTTGGGGAGGCTGCAGAGAGGCGGACAGTGTGGACGGACTGTTGTGCTCACACGAACATGTGTGAGAGGAACAGCTGACACATCACTCTGGATTACAACATATTTCTTGTTTGGTCGTCGCTTTGGCGATGCACGTCCATGAATTTGGATGGCGGAGCTTCTGAAGGGGTGTATTTGTTTGGGTGTTTGGTTCAAATATCAACAGTCTTTCTCCAGAACTACTGACTCTACCTTTAACTTCTCTGCGCGACACCTTGAATCTACCTCTGTGTAATAAATAAATAAAACCGCCTGATCTCTGACTACTTGGTGAGAAAATGACTTTGAGAAAATGACCATGTCGGGTCAGACTCTGATCACCGTGATGAGTTTGAACAGTCTGTTAACTATACTCAACAAGAGAGATTGGATTTTGTGGACCCACATGGCGTCAAATGTACTCAGATGTAATTACCACAAGCTGAGAGGAACGAACCGCGCCGACTGTGTTCATCATAATGAAAGGATAATTCACCCTGTGAAACAGTGCAACTGGATCCACAGACGATACTTCTTAGCACAGTAAATCCATTGTTAGTTTGAGTCTTTTCATGAGATTTGATAATAAAAAAAGATAAAATACCACCAGCTGTATCTTTTAAGCTCTTGGTTGATACAATAACACTGAATTTCAACAGCTAAAAAAACTTTCACAAAATAGAAAGCATGGGAGATACATTACAGAAGCACAAACAACATAAAACAATACATCGACTCATGCAAATACACTGAACAAAGTACTGAAACTTCCCAGCATGCCCTCCTCCCCTCAAACGCCAGCACTTTCATTCAGCAATTTCATTAAGCACTTACCTCAGCGCCACGGCTAACAGTTTGGACAAGGTGAAACGGTCACTGCTGTTACTGGGAAATATGGCTGCCAAGATGAGTGTAAACAGACCTGAAGAGGGAAAGAACGAGAGTTCAATCAGACAGCTGATAGTACTTTTCTTCAGGTTAAAATAACGTATGATGGCCAACAATACGTAACCTTTTTCAATCCATTTTCACTTCAGTCTTCAACTCAAGTTTATCTATTTATCTATCATTTAAAGAAGACATATCATACTTTTTGTAATTTTCTGTTATTTTTATACTGTTATGATGTCAGATGTCAATTTTAAACATGGTCAAAGTTACAGAACATGTGGTGGACGTATGTTAAAGTAGCCTTTGTTAATAAGGTTTTTACATAGGTTGTTCAACGGGTTGTTCGCGTCGTCCACTCGCATATTTCGGGTCTGATTCGGGCTCAAACAGGTACAGATGTATTTGAGAAGTTTATATTTTGAGTAAAGAAAGCTGGCAGAAGTCATGGATGTATAAAGAGAACTGGATACAGCGTCGGAGGCGGGGCCCCGTTCATTCCTATGAAAGTTGCTCAGTGGTGCATGAAGCCAAAAAAGTTCGACTTCCGCATATAAAATTACCCAGATCTTCCGGGTTCATTGGGCCCATAGAGCCCAATGTGGCTCTTTTAGGCTTTTGGACCGAACGGATCAAATTCTGGTAGTGAGATGAGTCATTTCGCGGGGGGTTGTTATACTTAAAAAAAATTATCCGCTGATTTATGGACGTCTCTTTCACAATGTCAGTCTATGGGAAAAAGTCTTTTAGGGCCCAATAGTGTCACGTGACGTTGTAATTACGCTGTTTGGCCGCTATGTCAAATTGGCTTCACAGCCCGGTGCTGTTCCTGGGGGCTTGGCAGAAGTCTGCTGAGGGGCAGCTTCCAAGAGTTGGCCAATCAGAACAGAGCGGGTTCATCAGGAGGCGATCATCTGTTTCAGACAGAGGCTGAACTGAGGGGCTGGATAAAGGACCAGTATAAGATAAATAAGGAGTTTTTACCTGTAAATCATGCAAAGATATTCCAAAGAGCCCCAGAATATAAATATAAACCTGGAGGTACAGCAGGTGTTGACTAAAGTGCTTTACAGAGAAATTTTAAAATAGAGGTAAATAATTATATAAAAAAATAGTAACTGTAGCAGACAAAATTTAAACTATTTTATCATTATATTAACACTAAAGGTGACTCAAAGACAACAGATCTTTAGCTGGGATTTAAAAGTGGAGATAGACGGGGGAAGATCTGACTAAGAACATTAAACATGGAGGAGTAACCGGATGTAGAATATGGGCTGAGGAGATCAGAGACGTAGGCTGCATAGCTTTAAAAATAAATAACAGAATCCTAAAATCAATTCTGTATTTCACTGGTATCAAGGAGACGTGGTCTTTCTTCTTGGAACCAGTGACGAGTCTCGCTGCTGCATTTTGCATTTTGAGCTTGTAAAACTGTCTCCAGATCTCCAGATGACAGAAAAGGTTTTATTTTTTGCTGTCAAAGAGGTACAATAATCACCTGAGGTGGATGACAGAATGTTGACGATGGCGACCTGCGTGTCGGACAGAGCTTCCTGATACGACAGGTTAGCCAGGAACCACTGGAGGAGGAACAGAGGATAGAAAATGTGACACACGGTATATCAGAAACATCTTATAACGTCTGACACAGGAACAAAAAACAATGTATGTAACCTTTCTTTGTGGTTGTTTTGTATTGTATTATATACTCACCAAGCACTTTATTAGGAACACTTGTGCAATCTAACGTAATCCAACACAACAGCTCTGCCATAAATTCTACTTTTACCAGGCAGAAAGTTGATAATTCTACTTTACGTTGGTTTCAATCCTCAATCCTCACCGCTAGATGCCACTAAATCCTACAAACTGTACCTTTTAATTCAAAAGCGAACTTCTACTCACCACGAAGCAGAAGAAGAAGCTGATTTTGGCTACATCGGTGACGGTTAGCTTGCCCACCGTGCGCAACATGGCCTCGTGGTCCTTGGCGGCTGGGTAGGACATACGGGACAGTTTGGCCTCCAGGGCTTGAGTAGAGGGCAGCTGACGCACCTCCATTATGTTACTAAAACGCACTCGCTGCTTTTTGGAAGCTGCTGGAAGGTAGAAAAGGAGAGAGAGGAGTGAACTGATGGAGGCAGAGAGAAACACGTCTTATTTTACTGATGCACTAATGCACGACTGGGCTGAACACAATCATATGAAAACTGCATCAGTTAAGTGTGATAAACTGATATCCAAAAACATTTATCAGGTTTTTTCCACTGCTCTGAGAGGGAAAAACAGTGTAATCTTCATGTTTGGTTTGAAAGTATGACGGTATGTGAAAGAGAACAAAGTTTGAAAGTCAGAAAGCTGTCTCTAATAGTAAATACTGTATTTTCATAGCTCAGCAGCACCTTCTGTTGGTCAAATGTTATATTTCAACAATGAAATGAAATGAATGAATGAAAATACTCATGAAGTCTTTAAAACAATCAGAAGTTAAAATGCTTCCTGTTCTCTTTTAAAAACAGTGACAACGTCGGCCGTGTACTCACAAGATTCACAGTCTCCAATTAAACAATTTGAGTGATCTGCAGGGACGTCCTGGAACTTCACCGGCACATACAGCGGTTCACTCTGCTCGAGACGGAAAGAAAGTCGGTTATTTATAGCTGTGAAAGAGTTGGATGCTGCTGCTACACCAACCCTTAAAAAAGTGACTCTTCCACTGCCGACAGATTAGCCGTCAACACACGTTACACCTTCAACTAGTAGAGTCTTTATTTAAACTACGTACCAAACAGTTGTTCACAGTGGTGTCAGTGGTGCAGGAGGCAAAGTAGGCCTCAGCATCAGCAAACTGTAGAAAGATGCAATTAAAAAAATAATTTAAAAAATCAACTTACAGATGATAACCAAAAATTCTGACCTCATAGGGCGGGTTCACAACAGTCAGGAGCCCAAATGAACATTAAAACATTTTTCTTGCTGTAATCATTAGAAGATCCCTTCATAATGCACTTACAATATATAAGCGATGGGGAACAAAATCCACAGTCCTCCTTCTGTGCAAAAATGTATTTAAAAGTTTAACACCCACATGGGTCAAATCAAGTCAACATCTTTCAAAGTTACAGTCTTTTTACTGCTAAATTCCCTTTTCTTGTTACGATCCTTCAACTGCAGCTGAATAACACTGTCCTTGGACACACAAAAAAACCCTGTAAGATATCCACTTTATTGGACTGACTCAGACTGTCAAAGCTTTATATTATCTGCAGATAAACTTTTAAATACATTTTTGCAGAGGAGGATGACTGTGGATGTACATTTTAAGTGCATTATGAAAGGATCTTCTAATGGTCAGTATGAACAGGAGGAACCTGTTTCAGTGCTCATTTGGTCATCTGACTGCTGTTTTAGAAAAGACTTGAAAAACTCGTCCTTTTAACTATTTACATTTTGTCTTAAAGGACAGATTCACTGTTTTACAACCCAAACTCTGTTAAAATGTTGTTCGTAATCATTTCTGAATGTGAATAGCACAAAAAAAATCATTTTATTTGCGAGAAAAGAACCTTTTAATTGGACTCAAACACGGTCCAACGTGACAATCTTTTAGGACTTGAAAAAACAGGATCATCTGCTTATTGAAGTGTAGCCAGACTGACTCACCAATCACAAAAACAGTCACTTCTTATAATATTTTCTGCAGCTTTCAAGCAGATGTCACAAGAAAGAAAGAAAGGATGGTTTCTTGCAGCAGGACTTCTTAAAATTACACCTATCAGATGTTATGAAATGCAGAGTCTTAAATAAAAAAACACATTTAGTAAGGAGTGGGTTGAAAAACAGTGAAGTTATCCTTTAAGAGAGTAGCGCCCCCATGTGGTGAGAGTGTAGTTTGACTACTTACAAACGCAGAGTGCCGGCGTTTCAAAGTGCCGGTACACTGCTGCCTCCAGGGCCGCCACAACAGGAAACCCAGCAAATACAGCACAAACATGGAGGTTTTGGTGAAGGTGCTGAAGAAGGGTTTGTTGTACTCCTGTCGCTTGAAAATGTACTGCGGGAAGAATAAACAGGAGAAAGCAGTTTGTTTATTAGTCGACCGACGTGCGTTGCAGGCTGGAAAGTCTTCATTTTTATGCCTTCGAGCAGCAGGTTTGGCTCCACAGGTCTGCACTCTCAATTTAAATATGTTTAACCTCATTTTCCCCTCACAGGGCTCTCCTGCTGTTTGCTGTACTGTGTGTTCTTTTGCATTTCTAGTTTGTCCAGTTATATTTATAGTATAGAGCACAGGAGGAAAGTAATATAAGCTAACACTTGATACTTTCATTCCACAACATTGCAGAGGGAATCGCTGCATTTTTAATCCAGTAAATCTCTCTGATTGCTTTGAGATGGTCTCTAGCTTTAACTGTCCAGCAGGTAATTAGAGCACCTATAATGTTCAACACTTAAACAATAACACATCAATAATTTAACATTATAAAAAGGGGAACACTTAGCATTTTATTACTAATATGAGTAAACTTACATATTCCTCAAATCTCAAACTGTTTATAGTTCAAAATAATTCTTATCATCATAAATCCTCAGCTCCACTTTTTCCACAATCTTTAACTTTTAACTGTCTTTAATAAGAATTAACTTGTATGTTCATTTATGAAATGTTATTTCAGCACTAAAATGGAATGAAAAAGACTAATTCAAGCATTTATTCATATTCTAGACAGTCTGAACATCTTCATTTATGTTCCAGTAATGTGGATAAATCTTCATTTAGATAAAAAGGCTGTTTTGTGGAATTCATTCTCTTTCTTCTTTACTTTGAAAAAGCTTTTAAACTCCTCATTAGTCTCACTTAATGTAATTCTGTTTATCTTGTCTTGAGTTTTTAGGAGAGATCACTTTGAATTCATGTATAGCTGAGTATATGCCGGGTTGTTTTTTACTAAAATTAAAAAATATCTTTTTAATGTACAAATAAATAAAAAACAATTAATTAAACATAAGTAAAAATTTAGATTTTGGACCTTCAAGTTTAACGGCGTTGCAGTAGTGATATTCACTAGTTAAGGCTTTGAGTACTTTATCAACCACATGTTCGAGGGCAGAAGGGCAAAGTTATGTCATCCAAACGGTTCAAACACATAATCAAGTTCCTGATCCCAGAACATCTCAACACACTCTGGTAATTGAGTACATCTGCACCTCCTCTCTCATTTCATTACTGTAACCCATTTTGCACCAGCAGGTTTGGGAAAACTGAGCGACTCTGACTTACCGATGTTAGCTCCGAAGAAGCTACCCAGATGACATCCACCAGCAGGAGTATCACCACCCCGAGCGCCATTCGTCTCCGCTGGGCTGCTGAGCTGCCCTGAGAGCTCATCCGGTTCATAATGAACACCCACTCCATCGGGACGCTGGTGATAAGAGATGCATGGATGAACACATGAATGACTTTATAGGTTCTAACAGTGTCACAGTTAGTCAGCTCTGTGTCTCATAACGTACTCAAAATACAGAAATCATGCAAATATGATGTATGACATGTTATTATGTTGCAGATATTCTATTATGGCAGCACACGTCAACAACTTAAAATTAGGGCTGAAACAATGTCAACTATTTGATTAGCCAATTGACAGAAAATTGATCACAAACTATTTGGACAAATTGTTTTAAGCCATTTATCAAACTCAGAAACTAAGCATTCACTGGAACCAGCTTCAAAAATGTGAGGATTTCCTGCATCTCTCTGTTCTATATCTTTGTAAATTTAATATCTTTGTGTTTTGGACTGTTGGTCTGACAAAAAAAATGTAACTCGAAGACATCGGCTTGGCTTCAGAGAAATTGTGATGGGCTGTTTAGCTCTGTTTCATTACATTAAGTAGTCTAAAGTGACAATTAACAACAGCCTCTCAAAGCCTCTCTGATCGTGCGGGACTGTGACATTGAACACAACAGCCAGTGTCAACACAAACCTGTCATACTGGTCAATAATCCAGCAAGCCAGAGTTGTAGTAAGACAGCGTAAAAGTAAAAGATACAATACTCTAAGAGCAAAAGCATTTCCACATTGCAATACGCACCTGTTTAACGAGTAAATTTACACTGAAATGTTCTTTTCAGTTGTCAGCTCAGTCAGTGTGAGTCAAGACCAACCAGGCGGCTCACAGTGGACATAAACCTGCCACAAAAAGAAAACAGAACTGATGTCACTCTGTACTGCACTATTTCTGCAACGTCTGAGCAAACAGCAGTGGAAATGCTACGTGACTGTAAAGCCACCAAAGACTTATTAAAGAAAAATATGTTTGCATGTCGACTTTTCTGGGTGATAAATGCAAGTATTGCAATAAGTGCAAAGTGGCTAAATATCAGCTGTGGATGGCTGCAGGTTTAGCAGAGTGTGTAGAGCTGTACTGTAAGAAACACATTATAATAGTCAGTAAATATGCAGTTTTCCATCTGTTACCGTGTAGCTATGAGTAAATCCAGATTAAACTTCTCGTGGTGAGTTGAGCTGCCTCCTCAACGACTGAAAGCTAACGAAATAGCTTGCAAGCTAGCTGTTTTAGTAGCAATTTAACTGTTACAGACTAGAGGTCAGCAACTACTGCTTAGTGTTTAAATGTAACGTTAATAGTTCATAGAAAGGAGTCCTTGCAAGTCCAGCTAATCTGTCTAGTTAACATGAGTCAGTCACGTTAACATTGTTGTGCAACGTTTAGTTGTTTATCAATGTCAGAAAACTAACGTTGACGGGCTAGCTAAGCGCTAACCAGCTTGTATTGATTAAGAAATAAAAAAAATGCTCAATTAAGGTGCTTTTCTTACCTGCATGCGAGAAGAAGTCATTTAGATTGCGTCATTGTTTACTTTTCTTTTCATCTATTGCTCAAATATCGACAAAATCACAGTTACTGCGATAAACTTATTGACAGCCCAGTGGTTGTAAACATTAGCACACCCTCTTCTTGATCAGGTGAC
Organism: Thunnus maccoyii; assembly: GCF_910596095.1. NCBI lineage: Eukaryota > Metazoa > Chordata > Actinopteri > Scombriformes > Scombridae > Thunnus > Thunnus maccoyii. The sequence goes on from NC_056543.1 coordinate 6,358,747, forward strand.
ATCACTTATGTGCTGCAGAGATTTCTGGGAAATGGTGTCTTAAAGTGGCGAATATTAGATAGATAGATAGATAGATAGATAGATAGATAGATAGATAGATAGATAGATAGATAGATAGATAAATTTAACTGTGTACTCTTCGAATACAGGACAAGGTAATTTAGCAGAGAGTGAAGGCTCAGTGAACATAGCTTGTGTTCATTTTTTAAGTTTATATCTTAAATAACAATCTTAACTTTAAAAATAACAATTACATTTAGTTATTTTCTTCACAGAAATTGATGAGATGCGATATATTGTATTTATTTAGTTTTCTTAGACCCCTTCAAACCAAGAAGGCCTTGTGGGGGTCGGGACCCGGAGGTTGGGAATCAGTGTTTTTGAAGACAGACTTGAAAAATTTGTGAACCTGTCCTTTCATGCTGCATGTTAAATTCAGTTTTAATTTCAGTTCAAGGGGGCTTTATTTACATGGTAAACAGACGTTGTGAAATAAAAACGACTACAAAAAATGCACATAAATAGAATAATTTTTGCTATTAGAAATGTATATACAGTGGGCTCCAAAAGTTTGAAACCACTAGTCAAGATACTTCTATTTTGGATTTGTTTTGAATGTAATACTTTTTTTTTCATTACAAATGATAATATCAGCTTAACAATTTGAGTTGAACAAGTTGAATCTTGTAGTGGTGTTATTTATTTAGCAAACTCTGTATCTATGAGGATGTTGCTTTTTTATTTTAAGCTAACTTAAAATAAAATAGAAAAATGTAGACTTGCATTTAAAAACTGGAAATACAAATAAGTGAGAACTATATAAACACTGCAACAATTGTTTGTTTTTGTTGTTGTTGGTCATGCCTCCAGCAGGTGGCGGTGTAGTGTGGCTGCGCTGTGAGTTCAGAAACAGTAGTAGAAGAAGAAGGAGGAGGAGGCGTAGAAGAAGAAAGAGGAGGACGTCGCTCTTTGAATTAAAAATGGCGCAGAGTGGCTGTACTTATTGAATAAATTAAAGCTTCTACATTAACAGGTTTGTCACACAAGCCGCATCTTTTGGTGTCGTTACGACGAAAATAAATCGCTGTGTTTAGCGGTGAGTAGCTTTCACACAGCTGTCATTAAAACGTGTAAACAGCTTGCAGGTTAGCATGAGTGTTAGCATGTTGTTAGCACGCTATCTGAGGACGAAGTGTTTCTGATTATCACAGTTAAAGCTAGTTATTAATGGGTTATAGCTAATTTAATTTATATTTTAATAGGGTAGGAACATCTAGCATTTAAGTCATGTACATGTAGCAGGCTAACTCAAAGCTAACCTCTGTTTTTGCTAGAAGTCTGACAACATTGGGATTCATTACAGCGGGTTTTAATGAAATATAACTAAATTCAAACATTTGTCGCACAGGTCTCAGTGTTTAATAGGATTTTGAAGACCATGTCATCCACACAGTGAGGGAAGCAAAGCAGCATCATGGAGGAGGAAAGTCCAACTCCCCGGGTCATCGATATGACCACCAGTGAAAAGGTTTGTTTACGTCCTTAGATTCTTTTAACTTACAGTGATACAACAACTAACATTACGTACATTTTTTTAAGGACTGTACTTTTTTCGTACTTGTACTTTAATTGATTATTTCCATGTGATGCTACTTTATACTTCCATTCCACTACATTTCAGAGGGAAATATTGTTCTTTCTACTCCACTACATTTATTTGACAGCTTTAGTTACTTGTCAGATGAAGATTTGACACAATGGATAATATAACAAGCTTTTAAAATACAACACATTGTTAAAGATGAAACCAACCTTTTTGGCTTTTGATACAAAAAACAGTGTGTAGTCGGGGTCACATTTCACATGTCTATGAGTTGTTAACAGCTCCACCAAATAGTGATTTTTCCCTCTAAACTTCTCACATGCTTTCATTTCAATAAATGTTCAAATGATCCAATATTTCACCAAAAATCAAAGATTAGAGAAAAAGTCCAAAAACTGAAAACAGATTTTTTAGTTTTTTCTTCTTTCCTCTCCCATTAATCATCTCACGACCCCTCAGATTTATCTGCTGACCCTTTGGAGGGACCCGACCACTGTATCTGGTTTTGGGTTGTACTCTGGTGTAGTAGGCTCTCTCTAACTACTTTCTTCAGTTCACCATAAGGGGTTCAAAGAATAACGCATCATTTAATCTCTCTACTGAGCTCTGGGGACTGTTTTAAGTTGGATGTACCTGCTAAACCTCCACAGGGACGCTGTCGTGCTTGTTTCTTTTTCCTCAGAGACAGTTTCACCCACTGTGGGCTTTTTATTAAAAACACATACCCAAAATATTGATATGATAGTATCGAGGCTGCTAATGAATTAAGCTGCAGTCTCTGTCGAGGTGATGTGTGGAGCTGTTGTCGTGTGCTAGGTTGAACTGACCAATAACCAGTAACATCTCAGTTTTACAAAAAAACTCACATGGCTCAGTTAATAAAGGTTAATTTCTCCTTATATTTGTTTCCATTGCACAAAAGCTGTGTCCACTATGAAATAGTGTGGAAAGGGTTTGTTTTTAAGATGATAAGTTAAGTGGAGACTCGGTCTACAGTAGAATTAATCTGAATCATTAGAGTTGAGTAGAAATGTATGAAAGCAGCTGTTACGCTTTCCATGTGAACAATAAGAGAATCAGTACGATTCTTTTGGTTAGATGGCAGCCAGACTTCTGTTTTCATTAAAAGACAATAAAAATAATAAATACCTAAATAAGGAAAAATTCATTCAGTTTGTTTTTCCATTGCAGGTTGTGGATCTTCTGAATCAGGCCGCGCTGATAACCACAGATGAAAAGCTCACGGTGCTCAAACAGGTTTGTAGTCTGATCTCTTTATATTTTACTGTTGTGAATAAAATGCAGTTTCATCATAATTTTTAGACTAATTTAACTCAAAATTGGTTCTACATTTGTATGAATTTATGTATTTTCCTTTAATAGACACTAAAGTTTTCCAACTATTACTTGACTACTTTGCATTGTAATGTGCTGCGACTTAGCCCGGGCGTCTCCCTGCTTTCTGCCCCGGTGCATGCTGGGATGTGATCCGCCTGGTCACACTGAATAAATGCACTCATGTAATCCTCAGGTCCAGGAGCTGATCATCAACAAGGATCCCTCTCTTCTCGACAACTTCTTGGATGTAAGTAAGCACGTCGGCAGCTTTCTGTTGTTTGAACTGAAATATTAAAACTATTTAAATTCAGAAGCTGTTTTCAGCATGAAAGGACACATTATGTAATTGACTTATATCAAAATATCAAAATATCAAACTAGAATCAATAATTATTCACCCACTGGCGTGTTCACCCTGCAGGAGATGATCGCCTTTCAGACCGACAAGTCTATCGAAGTGAGAAAGTTTGTCATAGGCTTCATAGAGGAGGCATGGTGGGTTATCACACACACACACACACACACACACACACACACACACACACACGGTCTACTCATATCATGGTTGTAAATCTGTGAAAGAAAAGGTTTTGCCATTTTCTCAAACTTTAATGTATTCTCCAGTAAACGGGACAACGAGCTCCTCCTCAGACTGATCGCCAACATGAACATGTTGCTGAAGGACGACAGCGTGAACGTGGTGAAGAAAGCCATCCTCACACTCACACAGCTGTACAAAGTTACTCTACAGGTACTGAATATTCTCATGTTATAACCTTTTAAAGAAATCTACAACAACAAAATCGAGCTGCTACTTGTATGAACGTGGCCCAGTATGTGTAGTTTATCCACTTCCTGTCTCTCTTTCCTCCCAGTGGTTGGTGCGAAACAAAGTGGTGTCAGAGATGCAGGAGGCATGCTGGGATATGGTCACGCAGATGAAAGGAGATGTTTTGGCATTGCTGGACTCTGAAAACGACGGCGTTCGAACTCACGCCATCAAGTTCACAGAATCACTAATCGTCACTCTGTCACCACGGACGTCAGACTCTGACGTCCCCAAAAGACAGGAGGGCGACATCAGCCTGGACAAAGTACCCAAAGATCACTCGTACATTCGCTACGGTACAGATATTATAATCTATCTGTTTAAACTGAAGTTTAATGTTTTTTTTTAAATCATAACGTGACGCTCATGTCCTGATATTTTCTTCATTTAGATGTTCTGTGTGAAGAAGGGAAGACCGCACTGGACAAGCTGCTGAAGTTCATGGTCCACCCGGCCATTTCCAGCATTAACCTCACCACAGCACTGGGATCACTGGCCACCATCGCCCGTCAGAGGCCCATGTTCATGTCAAAGGTGGTGCAGGCGTATGAGACGTTGCATGGTGAGTGTCATTTAAAACAAGCATGATGTCAGCCTGATGTTGACACCAAACTATTTAGGGCTGCAGGTATATAAATCACAAACAACTTTTATACAATAAGAAACAAACAGAAATAATAATTCATACAGTTTCAAGCTAATTTGTTTCTGTGACTTTGCTCAGCAGTTAATGTTCTGAGGTTTTGTTTTGTTGTTGTTTGCTTTCAATGTTGCACAGGAGAGCTGCAGATGGACGATCGCTCTGGATTACAAGAGCCATTCTTTTATTGATAAAGATGTTTTTTTTCTACTTGAACCTTTTCAGCGAACCTGCCGCCCACTCTGGCCAAGTCTCAGGTCAGCAGCGTGCGAAAGAACCTGAAGCTGCACCTGGTGGCGGTTCTCAAGCATCCCTGCAGCCTGGAGTTCCAGGGTCAGATCAGCACTCTGCTGCTGGACCTGGGAATGCCCCAGAGTGAAATAACCCGCTCCACACCCGCACTGCGCGAGCAGCGCAAGAGACCTCGCCATGAACAATACACAGAGGGCAAAAAGGTCAAGATAGGTGAGTAGAGATGTCAAATATTCAAGAATACTGGTAACTTTTAGACATGAATGTTATCCTGGTGGAAAACATCTTGAAAGAGGAAACTGCTGCTGTTGTAAGCCGCCAGTATTCATGACCTTCATCCCTCTGCGTTCAGAGCCGGCCCTGATTGAAGATGATGAGGACAAAGAGGAGCCAGCCCCTCTCTCCGTCCCAAAACCACCCGCCGTTCCAGTAGCTCAGTCCGCCATTGACGTCACAGCCGAGTTCCTGCGTCCGCTGCTCAACCCCGAGAACGTAGCAAACCTGGTGAGCAGCAGCAGCAGCAGACTGTTTCTGTGTTTAATCTCTCACTTCAAGTCCGACTGTGTGACAGTTCAGCTCTTACTAATCTCCGTCTCAATCGTTCAGGTGCTCATCAGCATGGTGTATCTGCCCGACGTCATGCCAGCATCCTTCCAGGCCACATACACACCTGTCGAGTCGGCAGGCACCGATGCTCAGATTAAACATCTGGCCAGACTGATGGCCACGCAGATGACTGCAGCAGGGATTGGTCCAGGTTAGCAACAAAGACTCAACTTCACTTGATAATTATCTCTTTCTGTTTTCAGATGTTACACAGTCGTCCAGGTTAAACGAGGTGCAATATGATCAAATTTGTAGGATATTATCAGCTAATATTATTGTATAATACTGCAGTTAAAACATGTTTTATAGGCAAGAATTTTATGTACATATGACCCTTCTTTTTCATTTCATCAATTTAAGTTTAAAATAAGTTTGCTGTGTTTGACAGATTTTACTTCATCTTTTAGAGCTGCAGCAATAAATCAAATTAATTGGCATTATTTTGATTATAGAATAATGTTCTAAAGGAAAAATACCAAAAATGTGCTGATTCCACCTTCCCAGATGTGAGGATTTAAAGGTTTTAAGTGTCATACATGATGGTAAAATAAAGTATCTTTAGACTGTTGATCCAACAAAACAAGATATTTGAAGACATTTTATAGATGAAACCATTAATCAAGAAAATAATAGGCAGATTGATCAATTATGATAATGATCATTAGGTGCAGCTCTACATCCTTTTGTTTGCTGTTACTGTAAAATATTCTGTCAAGTACATATATTTGTCACAACTCCTCATCATTTTCAGTTACTCTCAATATTCATATCACTATCGATCTTAAAAATGTTTTATTTGTTGGTCTTTAATTAAAAACACATAAATATTTCAGGACTGGAGCAGAGCAAAGCGAAAGAGGACGATGCAGGCAAAGAGGAAGGCAGCGAGGAAGACTCCAGTGCGAAGGACCTGCTCATCAAGCGCAAAGTTCCAGCAGTGATGATGGGACAAGCGATCTCTGTGGTGGGAGGTTACGCTAAGAAGACTCCGACCGCAGAGGCTCCCACAGCGGTCAAGAGGCTTCCTGAACCCATCCTCCCCTCCGCACAAACCAAGTGAGTTCAGGCGTTAAAGGGCAAGTTCAACAAGTCTGAAGTAGCTTTTTATTGCTGTAATCGACCATTAGAAGATCTATCTTTAACACAAAGATGGCAGAAGTATTGTAAGCTGCATCTTTTGTGTACATCATTTAATGTATTTTTCTTTTACAGGCTGGCGGGAGCGAGCGGGAGAAAAAAAGTGTTTAGATTGTCAGACGTCGTCCAGCCTTTATCAGACACACAGATTGAAAAGATGACCTCCAAAACAGTCAAACGCATCCTGCATTCAGAGAAGGCGATCGCTCAAAGCGGCATGTCCCACGTAAGTGATCCAAACCTTTGTACGTTGTCTCGTTATGATCGAGTGAGAAACACTCACACGTTAAATCTGTGCGGCAGGTCAGAGTGAAGCTCCTCTCCAGGCTGGTGACGCAGTTTGAAGGGATGATGAAAGACGACGTGCTGGAATTCATTCTGGATGACATCAGGACGAGGAGCGACCTGGCGTTTTCTCTCCTGTACCAAGAGTACAACACCTACCTCGGCCAGCTGCCCACCGGACTGCTGGACAGCTACGACCACTGTCTCTACACGCTGCTGTCAGGTCTGCAGGAGAAACCTGAGCAGAGGGACGGGTGAGGAAACATATTAATAGTTGCATTAGTGAAAAGTAACTAAGTACATTTATTCAAGTGAGGGAAATATTGTGCTTTCTACTCCACTACATTTATTTGACAGCTTTAGTTACTTTTCAGATGAAGATTTGACACAATGGATAATATAACAAGCTTTTAAAATACAACACATTGTTAAAGATGAAACCAGTGGTTTCCAACTTTTTTGGCTTTTGACGTCTTACAAAAAGCAGTGTGTAGTCGGGGTCACATTTCACATGTCTATGAGTTGTTAACATCTCCACCAAATAGTGATTTTTCCCTCTAAACTTCTCACATGCTTTCATTTCAATAAATGTTCAAATGATCCAATATTTCAGCAAAAATCAAAGATTAGAGAAAAAGTCCAAAAACTGAAAACAGATTTGTGTATCAGAACTTTGTTTTTTCTTCTTTCCTCTCCCATTAATCATCTCACGACCCCTCAGATTTATCTGCTGACCCTTTGGAAGGGCCTAACCCATAGGTTGAGTACCACTGGACTAAACTAGTTAACTGTATATAAAGTAGTGTAAACTAGCTCCACCTCCAGCAGCTACAACAGTAACATGCTGCTCTAACACTGATGCTTCACTATTAATAATCTAATGATGTCATATATAATAATATATCAGTCATTACTTTTACTGCAATACTTTAACTACATCAAGCTCATAATACTTATGTACTTTTACTTCAGTAGGATTTTTCATGCAGGACTTTTACTTGTAATGGAATATTTTTACATTACTGTATTAGTACTTTTACATCAGTAAAGGATCTGAATACTTCTTCCACCACTGAAAAGTTGCCTTATTTTTGTTTTTCTAGCTCTTATTTTTTCTTTTGTTCTTTAATGTAAAACAAGCTGTGTTGACCTGATTGTGTGTTTATTAGCTGATACTATGGAGCAAAAAAGTGAACCTATTATTAGCCTGAAATTTAAAAACTGATGATTTTGGGGGTTTATACATTAGAATGAATACATTGGATGTGAGTAGAATATATATATATATATATATATATATATATATATATACACACACACTACTCTTAAACAAAGCTCTCAGCCTTTGTTCAGCTTTAGGTTTTCATATTTGAAGGTAAAGATCAGAATAAACTGAGTCATGTTTTCACTTTCTGTCTCTTCCAGACTTTTCACCAAACTGGTTCTGGAGGCTCCCATTATAACAGAATCAGCGTTGGAGGTGATCCGGCGTTACTGTGAAGACGAGGTAAATCACGGGATGAAGACGCAGCTTATTTAAAATATCGTATCACTTCCTGACATGTGGACTCAACCGTTCGTTGTAATGTTTTGTTTCAGTCGCGGGTTTATTTGGGAATGACGACTCTGAAGGAGCTCATCATCAAACGACCCTCGAGGCAGTTTCAGTATCTACACGTGCTGCTGGACCTCAGCTCACATGAAAAGGAAAAGGTGATGTCATTTCCTGTCAGTAGTCTTTGTCTGTCCTCGATGAATCCTGTAGAAACCTTGTTCTATGAGTGTGATGTTCTTTGGTTGTCATATTTTGCAATGACTGTGTTTTATTTTCAGGTGCGCACCACCGCGTTGGGTTTCCTCAAGCGCATGTATGAGAAGGACCACCTCAGGGACTACATCGAGAAGTTTGCCCTGAACTACATGCAGCTTCTGGTCCACCCGAACCCTCCATCTCTGCTCTTTGGGGCTGATAAAGACACAGGTGTGGAATATATGTGGATGATTTCAATATGATGTTATTTGTTTAAACTTCCCTGAAATCCCTGAAACGCACAGTAACATGTTGTTAGTAGCTGATACGTCTGTTCCTTATATCATGATTTTACAACTAGAAATCAGAATTTATGTATGTTGGTTAGTTGTTGTTATGACTGTTTCCCTTCCAGTATTGTTGGGGTAAAGACAACGACTCCTGCAGGTCTTAAAAAGCACTGACTTAGATTTCCTCAAAAAAAAATAGGCCTCAGAGGGTATTTAAAGGACCAGTATGTAGAATTTAGCAGAACAGACTTGGCAGAAATTGAATATAATATTCATAAGTATGTTTTAATTAGCGTTTAATCACCTGAAAATAAGAATTGTTATGTTTTCATCACCGTAGAAAAGAGCCCTTTTATATCTGCATAGGGAGCAGGTCTTCTCCCACCATGTTGGACTGCCATGTTTCTACAGTAGCCCAGAATGGACAAACTAAACATTGGCATGTGGACTCTAGAGAGGGTCTTTTGCCTTTTTTTTGCAAGTTTTGCAGCCACCGTAGGTTCTCCTAAAGGCCTGGAGGAGGAGTATTCAGTTGGTTGCAATCTGCATCCTCACCACTAGATGCCACTAAATCCTACAAACTGGTCCTTTACAAGTCTTCAAGTTCATTCTCAGGGGTCTTAATATCTTGCATATTTTTTCTAGCTTGCTACAGGCAATAATATTAGTTATAAAATGTATTTTTTTATGTGGTTTTTAGCAAAACCTGTCTGGAAAACCCCCAGTTCTGTTGTTCCAGACCTCTGACCTTAAATTAATATTTATTTTTTAACTGGTTAATCTGTTCGTCCATTCTTTTTCTGCTGCTTATCCACATCCAGGTCATGATTCATGAGTAATTAGTTGTGAAATAAATTAAAATAAATATTTATTTCACATTGAACTATGTAAATAATTCTAAGCCTTATTAACTTGAATGGTTTTTAATAATATCTGTCATACTTTATGTTAAATTTCATTCAGTGTGGTGTTGAAAATGTCTCTAAAAGTCTTATATGTATGTTGGTGAAGGCTGCAGAGAGCCTGTCCTGTGAGCTCACAGTGTTTGTGTGTGTGTTGAGACAGAGGTGGCTGCTCCGTGGACCGAGGAGACGGTGAGACAGTGTCTGTTCCTCTACTTGTCTCTGCTGCCTCTCAACCACCGGCTGGTCCACGAGCTGGCTTCCGTCTACACCGAGGCCATCGCTGACATCAAGCGCAGCGTGCTCCGAGCGATAGAGCAGCCCGTAAGTCACTCCTCACTGCGATTTAAAAAATCTTGATACTGAAGCACAGCGTACCAGCAGAAAACACAGATGCATTCTGGGTCTCACGTCCTCATTCTGTCGTCGGTAGTTCGCCTCGTTTTGTCTCTGAGACGGTCCGGTCAGTTCATCAGTATTTGTGAAGATCAACAACTGCGTCCAGAAAAATAAACCAAGGTTTGAGTTCGTACCAGTTGTGATGGAAGCTGTCCAGAGGAAAAACCAGTGACGATGATGGTGCCAAGAACCTGAAACAGATTTCAAAACATACGGTTCTGTGGATGTTATGCATGTCTGGAAAACCTGCCGTGACAAAATCAACAATCTGGACTATTGGACTATATGTTTATTTATTTCCTCATGTGTTTTTTCACTGGTTTGTTAATTAGAGCAAACAGTAAACACACCTGCCTGTCGTCACAACGTAAAAACAGCAGAGAAGAAAATACTGAATGAAGTAAGAAGAAAGTTCCACAAAACTGACATACGTTGAGCAATGTTCTAACTGAGCTTTGTTGTTTTTCCACCACTATCACAGATCCGTGGGATGGGGATGAACTCTCCTGAGCTGCTGCTGCTGGTTGAAAACTGCCCCAAAGGAGCAGAAACGCTAGTGACTCGCTGTCTGCACATACTGACAGATAAAGGTATAAAAAATTTAAAAAAGGAGGAGTTGAACATGCAGCTCTGATCATAATAGAAGACAGATACATGACAAACATTTATGGTTAATATAACAGTCTCTCTCTGTCTGTGTGTTCAGTGCCTCCGTCTCCAGAGCTGGTGGAGAGAGTACGAGACCTTTACCACAAACGAGTGCCGGATGTTCGTTTCCTAATCCCCGTCATAAACGGTCTGGAAAAGGTAATTTCTGAAACTTAAATCAGTCGTCCAGTAAATGCAGGTTAAAGTTAAATAACATGACTGTATAAGAACAGTATCTACTCGTCCATAAAAACACACGTTTCTTTGTTTTATATTTGTGTTTCTCATGTAGAATGAAGTCATCCAGGCTCTCCCCAAGCTGATCAAACTCAACCCCATCGTAGTGAAGGAGGTGTTCAACCGTCTGTTGGGCACTCAGCACAGTAAGACTCATTTATGTCTCCAGCTGGTTATATCATGTTTACATCTCACATTATTTCTAAATTTAGGAGCCTTACTTCCAAATTAATAAAGACTTAATGTCAGTTTTGTTGTTATTCGTGAGATGTATCGTCAGCTTTGGAGGAAGGACTCTGATGTGTTCACTGTGTTATTGTTGTTTTTTCAGGTGAAGGAAGTTCGTCCGTGTCCCCTCTCACCCCAGGAGACCTGCTGATAGCTTTACACAACATAGACTCAACCAAATGTGATATGAAGTCTATCATAAAAGGTCAGTGTTCAATGATAAAGCCTTCAAGCCCAAAATGAGCTCTAAAACACAATGTGTGTTCAGCAGGGATGTGATGTCCCAGTCCAGCTTCTCTAACCCCGATGCAAGTCCTTAAAGTCTGATTCAGTACTTGTATAACAGCAGAAGATATGCAGTGTTGATTTAATCTGGTACATTGAAGTAGTAAGTGTTGCCTCTGAGCCACTTCATCCAAATACTGAAGGTCTAATTAACAAAAAGTTTAACTGGAAAATGAGACTCCTGAGATTGACGTGACTCGATCCCCTAGAGAGAAGACGTCTCACTCTGTCGGAGTAGTTGGAACCACAGAAACACCACCGGACACCAGCTGCACAGAGTCAAGTCAGATTATTCATAAAGCACATTTTAAAAGCAGCAAACAGAGAGATGAGAATTACAATCACATAAAAACACACACATAAGTATGAGGATCAAAAGAAAATGAATATAAATGTAGAATAGAATAAATAAGTAATAAAAACAGAGTGTGACCAGTACATGATGACTGTTAAATGGGTCTTAAAACACAATTTTCTACAGTTTGGATCCAACAAAGGAAAATGTTTGACCATCCTGGGTTTTAAGTGGGAGCGTGGAATGAAGAGCAGTGATTGGTCAGCAGATTTCAGGGGTCGTGGGACGGTAGAATAGAGGATGAAGAGTTCAGAGATATAAACTGGTGCCAGTCTAAGCAGTGCTTTAAAAACAGAAGAATCATAAAATCACTGGTTTGTGTTTCACTGGTCTCAGGGAGAGGAGGCTCTTAGTGTTTCCTGCGGTGGAAGTATAATAACAAAAAGACTGTAACGTTGAAATATTTCTACTTGATTTGACTCATTTGGACTGAAGGATTTCGTCCTCCATCACTGACATTGTAAGTGTGTTATGAAGGGATCTTCTAGTGGTCAGTATGAACAGGAGGAATGATAACAGCAAGAAAAACATGTTTCAATGTTCATTTGGGCTCCTGTCTGTTGAATTTGTCCTTAAACAGACAGAAATTATTTTAATTTTCAAACTTTCAAGATGTTTTTATTGTCATTCAGCAAAAAAAGCAGAACGAAATTACGAGCATAGGTCCCATTAAAAACACAAATAAATAAAAATATCTATATCAGCTGCTCTCAGGATGCTGCTCGCTTTAGCCAGTAGGCGTTTTTAAGCCAGATCCTCTATAGGTGGCAGTGTGACCCCCAATAGTCCTCTCTGCTGTCCTCACCACTCTCATCAGAGCCTTTCTGTCTGAGGTGTTAAGAGCTCTCATGCCAGAGAGAGATGCTGCAGGTCAGAACACTCTGTACAATGCTACCCCTGTACAAGGTGGTGAGGAAGGATTGAGATGAGCCCTCTTCAAGCCTCCGCAGGAAATGTAGACGCTGGTTTTCACCAGAGAGGAGGTGTGCAGGGACCAGGACAGGTTGTTGGCCACATGAACCGTCAGGAATGTTCTGTACAGTCTGTTGATGAGGATCGGGGTATGAATGGGCCGTTTCCTCCTGAAAGTCATCTAAGATAAAAGAAGCTAGTGAGGACAGAGTGTGAGAGAACACACCAACCCAACAGGAAAGTTTAATTTTGGACCGCCATCAAGTTACTCACAGAATTAATTAGATATTTATAACTTTTATAATTTTAACTGTTGAGAGTGACGGTCAGCGCCGGCTACAATGAGAAGCTGCTAGCTGAATGTTTTGAGTCAACATCTCATCATCTCCACAGTTCAGTTCCTCACAGACGACCTTTGTCAATCATCAATCAGTCTGTTACATATGTACCACTGCTGGCATTAATAGTATTTTAATGAATAATGATGAATAACGAGCGTGTCTGTGCTGCAGCGACCAACCTGTGCTTCGGGGAGAAGAACGTGTACACGTCGGAGGTGTTAGCGGTGGTGATGCAGCAGCTGATGGAGCAGAGTCCCCTCCCCATGCTGCTCATGCGAACCGTCATCCAGTCCCTCACCATGTACCCACGACTGGGAGGCTTCGTCATGAACATCCTGTCCCGCCTCATCGCCAAGCAGGTCTGAACCAAACTCTCCAACCCAAACCCTGGAAACTATTTTATTTTTCCATCATCTCTTTTAGAAACGCTGTGTAACGCTGCTTGTCATCTTCTCCTGTAGGTGTGGAAGTATCCCAAAGTGTGGGAAGGATTTGTGAAGTGCTGCCAGAGGACGAAGCCTCAGTCGTACAGCGTCCTGCTCCAGCTGCCGCCCGCACAGCTGAGCAGCGTGTTCGAACGCTGCCCGGAGATGAGAGAGCCTCTCCTACAGCACGTCCACTCCTTCACACTTCACCAGGTAAGAGCTGCTTTCAGCTGCACTGACCTAAAATCTAACGATATCTTATTAAATACACATGTGCACAAGATTCTCCGTCGTCACGGTGGAACTCTTATTTATACTGAAACATATACAGAAAAGCCTATTTACAATATTCAGTAGTTTATTTCTTCTTATTAAGAGCTGGTCCTCATTTACAATTATGTCAAGTACAATAAAATAATAACAAAAGATACGAGATAAAAGAAAACAATCAATTAAAACAAGTATAAGTACAGTTGATAAAGGATACAACATATAAAACAAATCAATTAAAACAAGTACAAACAGAAGATAAGAGGTTGGTGATCATAGATTTAAAAGGTCCAAAGGTTACTAAAGATCGGAGCATAAAAACAAAACGCAGATCTTTCAAGCTCAGTACGAACTGGAAGGGACTCGAGTGTGATGTGATCCAGAGGACCAGTCTAACACAGACGTTATATAAAGGCCTCGTAGATAAATAAACACATGTGCTCGTCACTTCTCTCAGACAGAGACCACCCAGCGTCTTCGTACAGAACACGACGATGATTGTTGTAAACATCAGCAGTAATAAACCTGAGTCAGGCTTATAAATCACATCAATAACAGCTTCAACAATCTTTCTCCTGCAAAACATGAGAAAGTTAGTTCTGTTTCTATATAAAAAGCAGTTTTTTTGTTATAATTTGTTGACAAAATTGTCTTAATGAAATCTGAATGTGAATTTGTCATCTAACCATAAACCAAGGTATTTATATTCTGTAACTCTCTCAATAATGGATCCTTGTAGAGTGGAAATATATCATAATATATAATAAAAAACAGGAAATTTAAAGTAACATATACCTCACTTTGCTGTATCTTGTGATTGTAAATGGATTTGAATAACAATCGTACTCAACATTTTCCAGTTTTCTGTTAACATCCATCGTTCTATCTACACACTTAACGCTCTCTCTGTGCTGCGTCACGATTCTCTGACCTGATTTCCATTCAGCTTCGTTTGGTCCTGTATCGTGTTGTGAATGAAGCTTAACTGCTCCCACACGACCATCCAAACATTTTCCAAACATCCAACACTTGAGTTCATTTTGTCTTAACATTTGATTAATTACATGGCTTTGAACTGCAGAAATGAATGAAGAAATTAAATGATTGAATATGTCGCTGTGACTAAAATGAGGTCAGTTAGAGAGTCATAAAGTCGCTCTTGGTTCTTGTTTACAGACTGTTTATCTTTTTTCTTTATATAACAGCAAGCTCATATACCTGCCTCCATCATGTCGGTCCTGGAAGTCAATAAGAAACCGGAGCCAAAGCCTGTGGAGCCTGTCGAGGAGAAAGAGGTAACAGATAAAGATGTTTCACACTTTGCCCTCCATAAATCATTTGTGTCCTTCAGCGACATCTTTTTAAAAGTCTTTCCAGAACTGCTGCGTCATTCCTACTCAGCCAACTCTTACTTAATGACTCATATAAAGTCATTTATCACGGTCCACTTGTGTGACACAAAAACAAAGCCTTCACCTATTCACTCTATTGATTATTTGTTTCTGTCCTGCTTTTTATAACACAGATTGAACCAGTTCCTGATCCAGCTGGCCCAGTTGAAGCAGAGGTTTCCGCTGCTGCAGCAGCAGAAGAAGAAGAAGAAGAGTCAGAACCAGCAGAGCAGCAACATCCAGTCGCAGCGAGAGACGAAGAGGAGCCGATGGAGCAGGAGGAAGCTGATCCAGTGACACAGGAGGAGACTGGTGACGCTGTTTCTCAGGTACAATGACTTTGGATTGTGAGACGTGAGACCAGTTGGACTTCCTGTATTTACATGTTAAATACAGTTAAACTCAGTGCACACTATCTCATGAGTTCAGCTGGACCACTTATCCCCCCGTTCATAGAAATCTGGAAAAGTAGGTCAGAAAAATAAAGGCCTGTTTTTAAAGATATTTAATGATTCTGTTCAAAAATAAAGTTGTCAGGCGCCCCAAAGCACATACCACATGATTGCAACATCCATGGTTCAACTCCTGGCTGCAAGACTCTTGATGCATTTCATATCCCTATCTCTCTCCACTGACTGTCAAATAAAGACAAAAATGCCAAAAAAACACAGGCATTTATTCAGAATGAGCCTGTGGCAGATCACAACTATATAAAGTATGAGAAGTAACTAGTTTTTTGTATTTATGTGCACCATAATCAACATAAAACTACTATATGCCTCCCAAAATTATTCCATTTTATCAAGGATGCAGTTTTCTTAAACACAACTGGATTTAAATTTTGCTGAAATTAGCACTAAAAGAAAACCGTTTTACTGAAACCTGCAGATATCTGTAAGCTCAACTTTGACTCTCCTCAGGTGGAGTCGGCAGCAGCAGCAGCAGGAGGAGGAGGAGAGACGCTGTCACCTCAACCAGAACCAGCCGAGGAGCCGATGGAGGCGTCTGAACCTGAGCCGTCAGACCCGCAGGAGCCGCCGAAAGACGCCGAAGCTGACGTCACGGGGCCGGACGCTGGAAGCAGCAGCGAGGACGTAGAATGACTGATCAAGACAAAAGCACTCGAAACAAAAGGACATTTCTATCCCGTGCAGACATCCGACAGGTTTCTCTGAACCCCCCTCTTTTCTTTTTGTACTTGTAGAAAACATATTTTGCGGATAATTGTATATGAAAGCGTTCCGTATGCCTTCATGTCATGACGAGTTGGCAAATAAATCAACAAAAACACAGATGTTGTGTCTGTTTCTGGTTCTGTTTATTCCACAGTCGCCCTGTTGTTCAGCATGAAATCTGTTAATTACAGCTCGAAGATGGATGACAGTGTTTGGAGACGCTGTTTGGTTTCAGGAAGCTGAGTCATGTTTAAGAGAAAATGTCCAGATTTGAACGAAAATAGAGCAGAACAACTTCCACACTCCTTAAGATGGATTATGTATGTTGATTTTACAGCAAAAGAAGACAAATGTAGAAGAAGTGGTTACAGAATACTCATAAGACCGTATCACTGCTTTACTGGTTACTCAACTGGAGGTTTTGTGTACTAGCTTTATATATTTGTTGCTGTTCTTGCGGTACGAACCAGTTTTGTGAAACTCAGACTGTTTTTGTATAGATTGTTAGAGTTGTGTATTCACTTCTGAACTTTTAAAGCCTTCATTGTTGTCTATAGTGATATGTGTCCATGTGTCACTGTCGCTGTACATATGCATCATTTTTAGGGCTGCAAATAACTTAATTTATTTTTATTATTAATTAATCAGCTGCTTATTATCATTATTAATCGTTTGGTCAATAAAACATCAGAAAATGGTGAGAAAACATCCAAGAGGAGATCGTGGAGTCTAAAGGTTACATCTTCAAATGTGTTATTTTGTACAAGCAGCAGCTCAAAACACTATGCCGACACTTTTATTTAAAGCAATTTACAAGTGAGGAAAAACAGTCAAGCGTTACAGGACAGTGACTCAAAAACAGCCGCAGTACAAATTCTCAGGTCTGACTGAGTACAAGTGCAATGAGAAACGGCGCTGGACAGGTTGGTTTGTTTAGTTTTTGTTTTATAATTAACATAAGAAATGACTGGAAGTACATAAGAAATCCCATAAACGACAAGAAAGTAGTGCAAATAAATTTATACCAACAAGTTCTCACATTTGAAAGCCTTGAACCAGCGAAAAACTTAAACAATAATTCGATTATCAAAATAGTTGCTGATTCATTTTGTTGATTGATTAATCGACTAATTGTGGCTCTAATCATCTCATGATCTATGCTCTATTTGGATATTAAGTAAATATTAACATGATAAGTCTGCACATGTAAGGAATGTCACTTTGTGGGTTGTTCCTGTGTGTCACATTGAACATCGAAAAAACATTTAATTTCAATTTTATTTAATTTTTATTTTAATTAATTGAACTGGACCAATATTTGGCATTATGTTTTCACATTAGCAGCCTACTCCTGATTTTGTTTTTGAGAAATACAAAGTGAACTGATCTTTAGTAATCATTACCAAGATAATACAGTCATTGGCGTTTTTATTTTGAGTCGGAGCACCCAGCAGGTCTTTCTCACAGCAGATATTTAGAGCTGTCAAAGCAGAAAAAGCACAGGTGTAACTGATGATATTAACGATGGCTGTTTATTTCAGGTCTCCCAATACTTATATTTTTCAAATCTGTTTGTAATAATGAAAAAAAACATCAGCTTTATCCTTGGAAAAAAAACAAACTAAACACCTCTTTATAGGTCTTTTCATAAATCATTCTCACTACTTCTTAATTTGTTGTTCTGTTGTTCTTTTTCTAAACACCACACTTGTATGTATGGAGCATGAAAAATGACATAAGCATAAATAAATAGATGTAGGAATACATAAATAGCCTAAATAAAAGATTATTTAAGGAAATATAGCAAATAAATCCAAGACATTAATTCATTTTTCATCACCAAAATGTATTTATTTCCTATTTATTTATTAATTTAATTATTTATTTCTCTATTTATTTATGCTTGTGTCATTTTTTGGTCCATACACTTCAGTTTTCTTGGGAAATCACGAAAGTGCACCCGGAAGCGCTATTAGTCCGAAGCTAGATCTCGCGTTATCAGACTTTTGATTACTAGCCGTATGTCAGTTCTCGCGAGAAGACACCAAACTACTTCGGAATGTTTCCCAACTGCCCGTTCTGGGTCTCTGTTACGTGTCACCTGTGATTAATAACTGTTATTGACCTTCCTGGTAGAAAGTTAAGTCTCTGAGCGGAGTTTAAAATGAAAGCTGTGATTCTCGCCGCCGGGTACGGAACCAGGCTCCAGAGGGATGTGGCGGCCGACAGCAGCGGGAGGTTCGCTCACCTGGCCGGTACCGCTAAGCCGCTGCTGCCGGTGGGACGCTGCGCCTTGATCTCCCACTGGGTCCAAGCCCTGACCGCCTCCGGCTGCGTGGACCAGATCTATGTTGTAGTAAGTTACAGTGTAGTGAAGGGCTGAAAGTAACTAAGAGCTTTATTTTTTCTTCTTTCCTCTCCCATTAATCATCTCACGACCCCTCAGATTTATCTGCTGACCCCTAGGTTGGGAACCACTGGACTAAACTAGCTAACTGTATATAAAGTAGTTGAAACTAGCTCCACCTCCAGCAGCTACAACAGTAACATGCTTCTCTAACATTGATGCTTCACCATTAATAATCTAATGATGTCATATATAATAATATATCAGTCACTACTTTTACTGCAATACTTTAACTACATCAAGCTCATAATACTTATGTACTTTTACTGTAGTAGGATCTGAGTACTTCTTCCATCACTGCACTATAGTGATTGGTGGAAGTACTGCTCTTATGTACAACTTTGAAGTACTTTACATGAGTATTTTCATTTTGTATTACTTCATACTTCTATTCCTCCACATTAATTCCTGAGTTGGACATAAAGGAGACAGTTTAATATGATCGGATTAATATATTTTTAAGGAGGATGTTGATATTTTTGCAGCTAACGTCTCAAACGTTTCCAAATCTTGATGTTTGAACTGTGAACTGAGAATAAATGACCCATTATGTTCCTCTGTTCTCCTCTCCGCAGACCAACGCTCTTTACCGAACGGCATTTGAAGAGTGGGCAGCACATTTCTCAAATGTCAAGATTCTCAGCGATGGGACGAGAAGCAATGATGTAAATAAAGTTTTACAGTTCCTGTTTTCACTGACATCACCACTAACTCACCAGCTAATCCTGGACCTTGTCTCTAGTGATCACAACCTTTTTCAAAACTTTGATCAGATTGTTTGGATTGATCAAACCTCTAAATCCAGCCAATATGAATCATCTGGTCCCACTAGGAGCGTCTGGGCGCTGTGGCCTGTCTGCAGCTGGCGGTAAAGCACTTCAAGATAGAGGATGACGTCATAGTTATCGGAGGGTAAGTTTACTGATCTGATAGTATCGATACTCCGCTCAGAGAAAGTTCCTGAAGGAGTGAAATCAATTCCTGTTTCGGACATATTGATGCAGCTTCTGTGACAGGAGACACGTGAAGTAGAGCTGCAACTAATTATTTTCATTATATATTAATCTGCTGATTATTTTCTCAGTTTATCATTTGGTCAGTTAATCAGCAGAAAATGGTGAAAAACACTCATCACATAATATTTCGCAGCACAAGATCATCAAATATCTTACTTTGTCCAACCAACTCAACCAAATCTGACATTTGAGAGTCTTGAATAAGCAAATTTTGGCATTTTTGCTTGAAAAAGGAGTGTTAACCTCTTAACATCCACCGGGTCACCAGTGACCTGCTTAAGCCAGTTGTAATCGGTAGCATCACGCAGTTATGAGTCAAAGCACAATATGGCCAATTGGAGATAACTGGAGAGGTTCGGGGACACCAGTGCTCCCATAAGGTTAGTCCTAGAGGTCTGGAGTTTTATACAGGTTGACAAGATGTAGAAGGTTTATGGTGTTCTGCATAGTTGTGGCATAAAACATGTCCTAATGATTGTTATTCAAATATGATTCTTTATAGACGAGGACCAAAAACACTTTTTTGAGCCTTATATTTGAACTGATGTAGTTTTCTTTGTGTTTTAGCCACATGCTAAACAAACACATCACCAGAAACTAGAAGACGTCACTTGTCAAATGAAGCCTGATACATCACAGCCTTACAGTTCTTCTGTTAGAAGCTTTTCCATTTTGGTGTGCCAAATAGGCAAAAATTCTATTAAAAAGGTGGATGTTAAGGGGTTAAAGACCTTTAAATGACTCCAATGTGCGGTGTGTTGGACTGTTTGTATGAGCAGACTGTAAGAAAACCCTCATGTGGGACACGTGATCATCAGGAGAGTGTATGCAGCACACTTTATTCAAGAAGTAGGATGTGAGGAAGTAAACATTGGAAAAAAAGTTGATATTGGTTTGATGGAAGAACAAACGCTGTCATCAAATCTGAGATTAGTACTGAAAATGATGTGAAATATAATCCGTGTGTGGTATCTTCCTCTTATTCTGTATGTAAACAGGATGTTATGTTGGTAATGAAGCATCAGCTGAGTTTAATGTAGAAAATTAAAAACATTCTGTTTTATAATAGTGTCATTTGTTTTATAATTATAAAAAAGAACTAAAAACAATGACTTTCTTATGGAAGATGATGAAATAGTGAAATGTGAGTATTTGGACGCCTGGTTATTAAGAAAAAATGTTTTGTATAATTAACTTTTATGTGTTTTTTTCTTGTGTGTAAAACATGTTTTTGTTTGCAGCAATGATTTCAGTCGCCAGAAGTTATTTATTTATGTCGTATTATTGTGTCATTTAACACCATGTTGGATTGATCATTTTAATGGGACAACATGAAAGAAAAACAAAATAATAATTCATTGATTCAATCCTCAACAGTGACACTCTCTTCAAAGAAGATTTCAGCCTCAGTAAAGTTACAGAGAGATTCTCTGAGCTGCAGTCACAGTGTGAAGACAACAGTCTGCTGCTGTCGTACCAGTGCAGAGACGATGGTGAGTTTCTCCAGCATCGTGGTTCTGAAGTGATGCACAGAACTGGAGCTGCAGCGATCAGTTAATTCATCAATTACAGAAAAATAATCAGCAAATATTGTGATAATGTTTTCAGTCATTTTTGGAGCTAAAACACCAAACATTCACCACTTCCAGCTTCTCTTTCTGTTAGTAAACTGAAGATCTTTGTGTTTTGGGATGTTTGTTGGACACATGTTGACATCATCTTGGGTTTTAGGAAATTCTGAATTCATTTTCCACAATTTTCTGACACTTTATAGACCCAACAATTGATTAGTTGCAGCCTTACTCAGATGTACCTTGATGTAGAACCTGATGGGAACTCTTTAGTGAAGGGATAAAATGTTAAACATGGCTTTACCTCAAGCTCACAGTTTACTATTTGTGCTTTTTTATTTGTACAGAAACTCAGAAATACGGGATCCTGGAAGTAGACGGTGATCTTCGTGTTCTCCGTATGAAGGAGAAACCTCGTCCCTCTGAGACGACGTCTAGAAGAGCAGTAAGTTCACCTCGCTTAATAAAGCCTGTCACAAGGACACACGAGATTTAAGATTCTTGTTTTAAGTCTTTGCAGAAGAAGGGGAAAGAAACAAGGAACCACCAGAAATAATGTAAACAGGATTGTGTCTCTACAGTGCAGAAATCATTAAGCACATGACATATTTATTGTCGTGTTAGCTAATTTGCTATAATTAAATCATATTTAAATCAATCTCTTTATAGTCAATGACTGAAACATCAGCAGACACTTTGATGAAGAACATTCTGTTCTTTGTCAGTAAAACAAATAGTTGCCTTCACTCAAAGAGTCATTTTGTTGCTGCGTCGTCCTGAAACAGAGGAACTATTTATACATCAGGGTGCATGAAATGATTAGTTTCATTATCTATTAATCTGACAACTGTCATATATGATATAACTATAACTGATCTATTGATCTTTTCAGCTCTTCTGTGTTTAAAAAGGGCAACAAGTCCTTCACTGTTCACCAATCACTGATCTGAAAAACCCTCAAACATCCTGAAAGATAAAAGTCAGTTTAACCTGAAAGTTAAAGTCTAAATGTCTTTTCAGCATGTTGACGGTAACGTGCAGCATCTGCACGAATCTGTGATTCTTCTTGTTTGTCTGAAACACACAAGGTGAAGTTTCACGGTTCAGATCACGTCCTGATTAACATCGAACTCTGACGGTATGACAATCAACAGACCTGAGATTAAAGTCCAGACTAAAACTTTTAGCAAACCATCACCTGACTGATTGCAGCAATAAAGCAATTAAGACCGTAATATTTTATCATATTACACAAACACAGTGTACTTAAAGTATAAATCACTTATTCTGATGTTTTATATTTAATATTACATCATTTCACCCAGCAAAAAAACATGAAACTTCTCAGAATAATTTTTCAAATCATGATACTTCAATAACAGACGTGTTGTTTTCCAAGCTCACACATTGTGATGCACAAACTAATGATTATTTTCATTATTGAATCTGTAGATCAATTTCTCGATTAGTTATTTTGTCTATAAAATATCAGAAAATGGCGTTAAGTTATAATTTCCCAGAGTCTAAGGTGACGTCTTCAAATGTCTTGTTTTGTACAAACAGTCTAAAACCCAGATAATCACTTTACTAATCATAACATTTAAAAAGCTGCAACCAGCAAATTTTTGGCATTTTTGCTTTTAAAAAAATGACCAAGACAATTATTTGATTATCAGAACTGTTGCAGATTAATTTTCTGTTGACCGACCGAACGTTGCAGCTCTTTATATCTTTAATCTTATCTAATAATCATTTCCATTGTTTTTCAGTGTCCTTGTTTCTATGTGTTGTCAAAGAACATCCTTCCTCTTCTGGATACTTTCCTCGAGGAAAAGAAGGTAAATGTAATAATCAGAGCCTCCACATGTTAATGAATGAAGAACGCTTGATAGTTTCACTGATAGACTGAATGTTTTCATCTCACAGGAAGCTCCTATTGAAGAGAAAGACGCTCCAGGAAACTTTGTGTCTTGGCTCATTCCAAGGTAATGTCTGCTGGATTTGGATTCATTAAAGTATCTGTCCATTTATTTAGTTCATACATGTAAAATTATGAAGATATTCAGCTAAAACTGGCACACTTTTTATACATTATGTCTGCATTTCTCCATGAATGACTGTTTGTTTTTCTTTACAGGAAACCAGTACACGTTCATCAGATCTCCGGGCGTTTCGATGTTGGAAACCTGCCATCATATACTGAATGTGACCTTTATTTCAGAGAAAAACTTCAAGATATCCAGTCTTACATGGTGTAGAAAAACATTATTTTTATTATGCAATGTTTCAAAATCATCCATCACAGAAAGTAATCTAAACCTGAACTGAATGTACTTTTATAATGAATATTTTCTATTAAAATGATTTTTATATATTCTTTTTATTAAAACCAATGATCCGTCTACCCAGTGAGGAGTCTGGTGCATTTGTCAGAGGCCTTTTCGTGGCCGTCCTCCATCTTTGCGATGCGGGAGCCGAACTGCATGGCTCTCTTGGGCAGGACGGCTGACGGGCCGAGACCCAGCTGCTTGGCCGCCAGTCTGAGGAGGAGTTTCTCCCCGACTCCTCGAGGGAGGGACAGGTCTGCCTTCTCCCACACGGGCAGAGAGTTCAAGTAGCTCACCACGTCCTCGTCCAAGTAGGGAAACCTGCACATACGAGAGAGATATGTGTTAAGAATTGACTTGATCTTTTAACATACACAAACGTCCCGATTACTCTGGATATTCTACAGAACTCAGACGACAATTTGAATAGAGACTATTTGTCCCAGCTTATATTGCATAGAGGTGTAATTTGTCTCACTGTACCAGGTTCAACAAAGCTACCAGGAAAGTGGAGGAGATGTCAATCAAGCAGAGTCTGAACAAGCCTCCACAGTCCTGATCACAAGTCTCATATTCCATAAATAAGTGAGTGGACCATGAGTGTGAAGGGTTTTTAAATAAATACTGCTTAACGAGACTTAAAGTCGCCCTCCAGTCAAAAATGTGGTTTTCTTCTTGTTGGATGTTTGAGCTTCAGAATGATGTACGTGAAGAGTTCGGGGGGAAGTTTCTCTCTGATCACCTTCAATCTGAGTTTAAAACATTTACCTACAAGCAGAATTTGTGACATCACAACTAGTTTGGAAGCTAATCTTGGTTCAAAACGCAACTTACACAGCAGTGCCCAGTGCACAAACACTGGGAATGAACTTTACAGTGAAGCAGGAGACTTGTGTCCTGCAGTTCAACTTTTAAACTTTGCATATTCATAGATTTTTTTTTTAACAAGGTAAGACATTTTTATGTCTTGAAGCATGTCTGGAGGGCAACATTTAAGCTACATGAATCCTATCTCGTACCTATTTAAGATTTTATCTGTAAGAGCTTTTTCTTTTTTACTCTGACATGTCAGAAGGAAAAGCACAAGTGTGAAATTAAAACTCAGTGTCAGGGTCCTGGTGTTCACTGGGACATTCAAGTTATTCTTAACACCTTTGCTTTTCCTACTATGACCAGTCAAAATGTCTGCTGTGAAAAAGGTTTATTACAAGCCTCAACTGGAGGCTGCTGGAGTCGTTTCATACAAACAACAGTTGCTCAGATCAGATATTTAACTGGAGGAAACTCCAGTGAACACGCCACACTGAGAGATGTAATACGGCTGACCAGAATGATGCCAACACAAGGTTATAATAAACAACGTGTCAGATTGAGCAGAGCTGGTCTGAGGCCCAGTTTCTGGATTCTGATTTCACTTTTTATCGGTCTATGAGTCATTTATACAGTGAATCCTTCCAGGCATCAAGGTACTGAATATTAACACTGAAACAACTGGCTGATGGAAAATGATTCTGTCAATTAAATAATGTACAAGATTGATTTTCTATGTTTCATGTTGTTAAAAAAACCTAATACCGTTTATGTTTTATTACAAAATAAGCAGTTTCAAGACTTCGCTATGAGCTCTGTTAACTTATGATGGATATTTGTCATTATTTTTGACATTCAATAGAGTAACTGACAATTTAAATAACCATTTGTTGCACCCTGATGACATGTGACACGAGCACCACACCTACCTGGCTTCCTTCCCGTGGTCTCCTATCACTCTGTCGTCTCTGCCCATGTTCCTGGAGGAGATCCTGCCCAGCTCCATGGCCAGTTCCTGGATCAGTCCTTCATGTCCGGACGTCTTAAATCGGACTCTGTGTCTGGAGTAACCTGCCAGCTGCTCGTCTGCTCCGATTCCTGTCAAAATGACCTACGGGCATGAAATAGCGACAGTGAAAGCACATTATGAGGAGATGTAATGGTCAGTATGAACAGGAGGAATGATGTCAATGTTCATCTGGGCTCCTGACTGTTATTTAAGGACACGTTTAAAGAACTGTGAACTATAATAGCAGCAACTGTCAGCGCCTCAGGTGTCACCCTGGTCAAACAGCCCAGAGTACAGGTACATCAGGTCCTCTGCACGGGTAAAAAGTTAAATAAAGCTCTTTGTTCCCGGAACGGTACAAAGTCTGATGTAGGTACTTCACCTTTGCTGTGGATGTGAAGATCTTCTGGTCGTTGTCCTCGGTGATGAACCCCGTCCCTCTCGCCGCAAACCACACAGAACATCCGATGCTGTCATCCAGCACCGTGTCCAGCGGGTGCACCAAATGACAAACACGCTCACGCCGCTTTTTCTGCAGCTCCTCGTGAGTTACGTTGACTTCAACAAAATTCCACCTTCTGTCAGGGTTCAAGTCTTGTAATTCTTTAAGCCCAGCTTTACCGCTAATTCTGTCTGGAACATCAAAGGGTCTGAATGTTTGTGAGTCAGCTCTGTCAGTCTGTGAATCTGAGGGCTTATTTTTATGCTTTTTGGGTTTCTTTGTAGACTCTTTCTGCGTCTTTGGCTCCTGCAGTTTAAACGCTACATTGAGAAGGTCTATTGGTTGATGAGCAGGTATGTGACGGTCAGCCAAGGCGGCTAGAATCATTGAATCGATGCCTCCTGAGAAAAGTATGGCGACAGTCGCCTGGTCGTTAGCGGGAGGTGAGTCGTTTTGCGCCCTGAAAGGCAGAGACTGAACACGTCGCCTCACGGCCTCGCTGAGAACATCAATAAGATCGTTCACTTCATAGTCTTTCTCTTTGCTCGCTAGCAGCTGCTCCAGGTCTTTGACAGATAAATGTGAGTTTGAATACATTTCTGTCTTGTCTAACGATTCTGGGATTGACGTATTAAGACGGCACACAGGTGAGGTGAGGACAAGACCTGATTGGTTCATCACAGCAGTGCAGCCGCTGGGGACAGATATAGTTTCACTGCAGTTAGAGGGGAGATCTTCTCCTGCGTGGGCCCAAGGATAAACCTCAAATGTCACAGAGCCGGCTTCTGTAACCGCCTTCAGGTCAATCCTGAACACGCCAACTGCTGGGACTTCTTGCCAAGCAGACGTAACAGATCCAGAGGTGTGAGCTGCCACAGAAGTCAAGGTCAAGGCCTCTTCATCATATTTCCACAACAAACTCCGCCTGCCAAAGTAGTCTCTGCCAAACCAGAGGTAGTCTCCGTCCTTCTGGTAGTAAATGAACCCCCACGGTCCCCGTAAAGCAGACAGGACAGACAAAATCTCTGAAGGGCTGTTGCAAGAGGACAGCCGCTCAGAGACGACAGTGGTGTCGTTCTCTTCCGGCATCAGCGGCAGACCTCCGAAAACCTCCCCGTTCCACGCCAGGACGTTTCTGTTTCCGTCCTGAACAGGCTGAGGGGTGAGAAGACCTCTCATGTGGAGAACGTGGGCGGATAATAAACACCGACATGAGAGGTTTGAACTTGTGACTGTGAAATCTTTGCTGGAGTTGGGCCCTCTTCTTTTCAAATGTTCATGAACTGTTTTGTCCGACTCAAACCGAGCCGGCGACAGACTCAGCAGACAGAAGATGCCACACATAGCTGAGGTCACTGAAGGTCAACTTTACAGATCCTGCAGCTCCTTCTTCATGTTATCCAGTTCCTCTGCAGACAGACAGTTATATCAGTTAAGTTCATCGACAACATCATGTCAAGTCAAGTGTTATAATTTTATCGTTATTTTTACTCTTTGGAGCCGTGTTTCTAAATATACTACGGTAACCGCTTTCTTCAGGGAAGAAAGGAACAGGTCGCCCAGGCCAACAGTGTGGCTCATTGACGTGTTTTTAATAGTTTTTATACCATGATCTGGATGAATACTTGATTCTGATTGGCTGCAGGGTGTCCATTAATTCCTGATAATGGACACCTACTAAGTGGTTCCAGTGAAACTGTCTGTTCACCGTTCTAAATTAATGTGCTGTCTTAAATGAGTAACCATAGCAACAGGGACGCAGTAAAAGCCTCTGTTTACAATTTATGACAATAATCAGTGACTTCAACATTTCTTTTAATCTATTTGGAGAATATGACAACTTTGATGACTGTGATGCACAGAAACAGAGTTAACACCAGGATAGCTAGCTAGTCTTGTTGTTGAACATACTTTCAAATTATATTTACTGTTTGTCAACTGTATGCAATGTTATTGACTTTGAATGCTAGCATAACATTAGCTTTCTGGCTTATAGCCGGGCCAAAGGGTTCTATGAGCTGAGTAGAAATATCTCCCGTTGCCAATAGGTAAGGTTTGTCCTATTTACTGGAGTAGTGAACAACATTTCCATTGCATAAGAACCTTACAGGATAGTAATGATAGTTCCAGGTATTAGTCAAACCCTCAGGTGTTACCAGAGAAACAGTTATGGCTTCTGAAAATTTTAATTGCAGAACACATTACTTTCAGCTCTCAACTTACTTTTGCATGAACCCAAAGTCTGACCTCTGTCTGCCAGGAAGAATATGTTGCTGTTCCTCTGCTGGATGTAAACTTTCTGTCAAAAAATACATACAAAATATACATAAATACGCACAAAAGTACACAAGTTCCTGTAAAAAAAAGTGAAGGGGAGAAGAAAAAAAAACTGCTGGCTTCTTTGAAAACAGAAGATTTGTCAGACTCACTACTCAAACGTTCTCTCCATTTATAATATTAATATACACTAACCGAGTCCTTCATGAGGAACAGCTGTGGATCTAATGTTATCCAATATATCAGCTCTGCCGTAAATTATACTTCTACAAAGCTTATACATTTTCATTTCATTCATTTTCCTGATATTTAGTCCATCCGTTACTCTTTCATCTAGGGTTGCAACTTCAGTTTATTTCCATTGATTATTTTCCTGATTAATTGATTAGTTGTTTGGTCTATAAAATGTTAAAATGTGTTTTCCAGACACCGAGGAGACGTCCTCAAATGTCTTGTTTTGCCCACAACCCAAAAATATTCAGTTTGCTGTCATAAAGGACAAAAGAAACCAGAAAATATTCACATTTAAGAGGCTGGAATCAGAGAATAATTTTCTTTTATCTGCTGGTTTTACAGCCTGACAGTAAAAGACAGAAACAGCTTCAACAGCACTGAATTATTTTTGCAACCAAAAAAATCTTCCAGAAAGCCACAAATATTTTAACCTCATCTGGACATCTGAACATGTTCGTATATGTGACTTTAATCTGTTGCCATCAGGGCGTCGTTATGTTTTACCTGCTTATAAAACTAACCACTACGTTGTTCATTTCCTCTGCAATCGACTACTAAATGCTCTGTAGTTCTACATACAGCTGCCTGGTGTTTTTTATTCCTTTTGCCTGTTGTATATTGTATTATTTATGCTTGTTTGATGTGTTATTGTGTTGTGTGAACAACAAGCTGCTCCAAACAAATTGCCCCTAATGGGATTAATAAAGTTGTTTGTATTGTATCAATTATCAAAATAGCTGGCGATTAATTTAAAAATTGGCAACTGTCCTGGGGTTACGTTAAAGGCACTCAAAATCGATTAGCATTATTATTAATAATAATTAAATATGTTCATTTCAGGCAGACTGTGTTTCTTCAAACACAAGTCTACTCATCCTGTCCTTTTTTATTTATTTATTTATTTAATTTAGACCTTATGGTACAATTTCTAGTAGGAATATTGATATTCCTCAAGAAATAGAAACAGACTGAAACAACAACTATACAAAATATACATTTATATATTTAACTGGCTTAAAAAATCATCTTTACATTCCAGGAAACTCACCCTGTTCTTCTTCAGGTTGGAGAGCTCGTCCACAACGACTTTCTGCTCCTTGATCTGAAAGTAAACAACACAAACGATTTCACTGATCTGACAAAATTAAACATCTTCAGTCCTCAGTGTGAAGATGCTACTTGAGACAAGCTGCTAATGTTGTCTTTTCATCTCGTAACTTGAATCATCAACTGATAAATTTCACCACAGGTTTCATTTAACACCAGTGGAAGCACATTATGTGAAAAAGGTCAAATCTACACCAAATTGTAGCTTACATGTGATGTGACTACTTCTCTATCTAGTGTGACTGACTGACATCCTGAACTGATGCTAATCAATGACTCCTCTTGTAATATGACTCTCCATCAGAAACGTCTCTGGCTCGCCAGTTGTACAGCAGCAAAGAAACTGCTGCCATTAAGATAACAGCTCCCTCATTCTCTATCGATACATCTGTGGGTTTATAGTCTAACAGACATTTTAATCTTGGAATATTAATTAGATAAATTAAATGGGGGCTAATACAGATACCATTGAGGCTTGGAAAAGATATACAGGCATGGTGCACTAAAATTCTTATTATTATTATTTATCTTTTTAATTTAAATGTATTTGTATGTTTATTATATGCATGCATATTGTCAGTGGTGCAAAGATGATCTGATTGCATTGAAATGTGAGAAATAAAGTAGCAGCCTATAAACTGCTAAACAGCTGGGGGACAGAAGATGTTTCTGTGTGTGTGTGTGTGTGTGTGTGTGTGTGGTGTGTGTTTGTGTCTCTCTGTGTTTGTGTGTGTGTGTGTGTGTGTGTGTGTGTGTGTAAAGGTATACAACAGCAAATTCATGTAACGTGTGTGAATAGGTACACATGTTCACATGTATGCATTTTCTTTCCTCTCCTTATTAAAATACAAAAATGTAAGACAAAAAGAATAGCTGCTAATAGAGTGCGTATATGTAACGTTATACATCACCTTAACTGTAGATATATTAAAACATCTAACTGAATACTGAAGTCAGGTTTTCTGCAACTACAAGCTAATGTTAGTAGCTCGAACATTAGCAGCAGCAGCTGTTGCTAGGTTACCTTTCTGTTCATTTCCTCCTTCAGTACAGACTGTCCTTCGTAGTTATCGTCGTTGTCTCGGCTTTTTGAAGACATTTTGGCCAAAAGAAACGCAGACAGAAACAGGTGAGAGTTTTCATTAAAGTAGCTGGAGCTGGCTAACTGCTAACTGCTGAACTTCACGCGACAGTAAAACTCTTCCGGGTCGGGAGGTGCATCCGGTTTTCACCCTACTGCCCCCTGAAGGTGAGGAGGACTTTGAATGAAACACACTTTTTTTAGGGCCCGAGCCCAAAGGGCGAAGGCCCTATTGTATTTCGTGTGTTTGTTTCTTTCTTCTTACTCTTTCTTTATTATTACGCCACGTAAACCCTAAATTTGACCCATTGAATGTGCTCAAAAACTCACCAAATTTGGCCCGCACATCAGGTCTGGTGAAAAATTTGATAAAATGTAAAAAATAACCCCTAAAGTGACAAAAATGTGCTCGATAGTGCCACCTATGTAACTAAAATGGCTACCACGGCTTGTAGGAATGTCGTAGAGAGGTCGAAATAAAACTCAATTATTCGTATCATCAAGACCATAGATCAAGACCTATAAATCATACACTGACACCCCTGACCTAAATCCAACAGGAAGTCCACAATACACACATGAAAGTACGAGTTTTCCCCAATTTTGGACCCCGAACAACCTCCTAGGGCGTTAATGGTATCGGTTTCAAACTTGAATACATGACTTATGACACTGTGCTGAACAAAAGTTGTTAAAAACTTTGTAATAACTCGAACGGTTTAGATATTATAAGCCCTGAAAGTTGTAGTGCCACCTCACACCTTATAACGTAAACCAATGGGGAGGTAATCTCAGGGCATGGACTTTGTGTCAAACAAATGGTTCTGACGTCAAAACTACAAGCCTGACCACTTTCAAACCTGTATCAATGGATTCAGGACGAAATTTCCTACAAAAAATGTGATTTTTAATGTAAGATGTGGCCAAAGTAATGTGATTCATGTGGAGATTTCACCGGAAATGTACTCCTCTCTAACTGCTCCTCGTTATGTGACTCCCTCAGTGCTGTGAAACACTCCACAACACACACTCATTATAAAATAACAGGAGGAGCAACAAAAGACTTTAAAACTCAAACTCTAATACCTCAAAAACAGTAAAAGACAAAAAAAACATGTAAATTCAAGATTTGTGGGTCAAGGTCTCATGACTCATTTAAAGTTAAAATGAAGTCTGTATCTAAAACTATGTGGAAGCAGTAAATGTTCAACAAGGTGTGGGTTCGCTCACACTCTCCATTCAAATATATGAGTATTTTTATGTGTCCAGCATCAGTTACTTATTGTCTCTACACACCTGACAGTACACATTTCAATCAAACTTTGACCAGGTCATGTGAGTTAAATGTCTGTACTTTTCTAAAAATAGACTTGATGAAAATTAGGAAATTAATTTGTTTTAGACGCAATCTCACTATGCTTCCATATTGTCTGTTTCTCATAGTGTTACCTACTGTGCACAGGAAGTCTACCGTACAACACACATCATCAGGTTTGCATGATATTACATAGTATGTTCTCGACAACATAAACTACAACATGCCTTTATTTCGCAGGTGTGTTTGTTACTTTGTGGATGTTTTCTAGCTCCAAATAGCTTCACCACTTCATGCACTGTCCAAAAAAACGCCTGCGTATGAAGAAGTCCACGTGCAGACCCACCGACCACGTCACAGCCCAACGTGCATGGGGCACGATTTTTTTTAGAGATTTTTTATATGAAACTAATCTCCACTGGTGGTATTCAGATCCTTTACTTAAATAAAAGTTCCAAAAAAGCAGTGTAAAAATACTCCATTACAAGTAAAAGCCCTGCATGAAATATCCTACTGCAGTAAAAGTACATAAGTATTATGAGCTTGATGTAGTTAAAGTATTGCAGTAAAAGTAGTGACTGATATATTATTATATATGACATCATTAGATTATTAATAGTGAAGCATCAGTGTTAGAGCAGCATGTTACTGTTGGAGCTGCTGGAGGTGGAGCTAGTTTCAACTACTTTATATACAGTTAGCTAGTTTAGTCCAGTGGTTCCCAACCTAGGGGTCAGGACCACTCCAAAGGGTCACCAGATATGTGAAACTGTGAGACTGACTCGAAGCTTCTCCCTTGTGATTCTCCTGTCACTACACGAGGTTTAAATCATACTGTAAGAATAATTTCCTTATTT
Organism: Thunnus maccoyii; assembly: GCF_910596095.1. Classification (NCBI taxonomy): domain Eukaryota; kingdom Metazoa; phylum Chordata; class Actinopteri; order Scombriformes; family Scombridae; genus Thunnus; species Thunnus maccoyii. Next base: position 6,391,498 of record NC_056543.1, read on the forward strand.
ATCTCATCATCTGATTCAATTTTCTACCTTGATGGAAACAACAGCAACATGGCGAAATAAACTCATGTGACTTGAACTAACTGACAAAAGTCAAGTTTTATTTACTGGAGACTTGACACTGTTTCCTCACAGCAGGAAGGTTCTTGGGAGTTTATGTGTTCTCACCATGACTGTGTGCTTTTAGACATGCAGGTCTGGTGGATTAGTCACTTTCAGGTATGTAAATGAAGGGAAGGTGTTGACTCGGATGTGTGAATCTCTGCACATCAGCCCGACACAATCAAGTTGGTGCAACTTATTAAAAAGGTTGAGGCCTCATCTCTCCAGAGGTTGAACTGGACTCTGATAATTGGTGCATATTTAATGAACATTAATTTATACTTTGTGCTGTAAATTTGGGATTAATCTATTGCATTTGGAACCGGTAATCATAAACAATAAACTTTGTTCTTTACATCAGCTGGAGACTTGACTGACTTGGCATTCAATCAAGCTTGATCTGGCCTCCTCTGAGGAAAGTTTATTTATATTCTCTATGAAGTCTATTTTTATTTGACTGGGTTTGAAAGCAGAAACTCAGAGGATGCCGCTGTAAAAAGTAAAGTGTAAGCAAATGGGAGATTATTACAATTTTCTGACAATTTATAGACAAAATGATTAATCGATTAATCAGTAATGAAAATAAGTGTTAGTGTTCAGATCTTACTTTCTGGTTCTCTTACCGAGTACCGTTAAACTCTTTCATCTAGGGCTGCAACTTAAGTTTATTTTCATTATCCATTAATTATCCGTTGATTATTTTCTCGATTAATTGATTAGTTGTTTGGTCTTTAAAATATCAGAAAATGGTGAAAAATGTTGATCAATACTTCCCAAAGCCCAAGATGACGTCTTCAAATGTTTTGTTTTGTCCACAACCCAAAAATATTCAGTTTAAAGTCACAAAACGCTAAAGAAACCAGAAAATATTCACATTTAAGAAGCTGGAACCAGAGAATTTGAACTTTTTTCTCTTAAAAAATGATTTAAAACGATTAATCGATTATCAAAATAGTTGAGATTAATTTAATAGTTGATTAATCGACTAATCATTGCAGCTCAGCCCAGCCGTCTCACTAAACTCTGAGAGAAAAAAGTGTCTACTCAGGACCAAAAACCTAGACATCATTACGTTATTCACACACTTATATTGAAATTATTTTGTTTCACATTGTTTTAATTTATGTTTTCTGCTTTCTTTTTTACTGTTATGTTGTTTTAATCCTGTGTTACACTGCTACACAACAAACTTCTCATCGGAGACAAATAAAGTAACTGATTAATTGGTAGTTGCAGTTTTTGATATTTTCACCGGATATGTGAAAACTCTGAACTGCTGGTTGTGCCAGATGTAAAGTCAAACGTTCTCCAAAGTCATTGGGATTCATCCTCTGGGCACCAATTGTACAGCAAGAAAACAGAAAATGTTGACCTCATGGTGGCGCCGGAGGAAAAGTCAGGGGATCACCAAACCCAGTAGGATTCAGCCAATTTTTGTACACAGTTGTTGAGATATTTCTGTCTGGACCAAAGCGGTGGCCCGAATGACCCCCCTAGAGCCTCGCCGCTAGTCATTACTCAATCACTTCCCCAGTTCAGATTCATGAAGGTATTCAAAACCAGCAACCTTCCAGTCAAAAAAATGCTCATTAGCCTGCTGCTGGTCCTCAATATATTCTCTCTGAGCTCACACGTGATACAGTTACATTACAGAGATCATTTTGAGCATCTGACATCCTCTGACATGGCCTTTGGTCAATATCGGGTAAAGAGAAATGACCCAGGATGACACAAGTGTTGATCTTTCTCCAGCAGAATGCACCTTTTGGACCTGCACCGTGACAGAAAAACACACCTGCCTGCGAGCTCACGTTGGTTTGCTGCCCACTGTGCTGCGATGTCGTATTGATCCGAAACAGCTGTCAAATGTTTACCATTTCATTCCCTGGAATCAAGGGCTGTAATTTTGGGAAAGGCAACCAGGTTATCGCAGCCAGACAGTGACCTTTGATGTTTATCATTCTCTGGTTGACAAAGACGAGCTGGCATCAAAGTCTCAGTGGTAGATATCCACAGAAACAATAAGACCGCAACACTGTTATGTTCCTAAAAATGGGTAAAGACAGTAATTATAATCATTGTTTCTTGTGTGTGGTCACTCAGATAGCTGATAGTCTCATTGTGTCCAGTGCCATGACACTCTGGAAGACCTCAAGAGCCTGGCTTCAGTTATTCCAGCTAAATATCAATGAGATGACTGTAGCTGTAATTCCTTTTAGCTCTATTGCAACAGCACACAAAAAAAGAACAGAATGCCTGCATGAAAAATAGAACAATAATCTGATCCAGCCTCACATACACCATCCTTCAGGTGAGATTTTACACCCTCCCTCCACCCACTATCCCTTCTTTAGCTGCGGCCTGTGACTGTCACACAATTTAAGGCCACGGGAGGCAAGTCATTCCCGTATTTTTATCCCGAGAAGTACAAATTTAGCCGACGTAAACACAGCTTGTTGTTGCTGAAAAGGGATCCCGCCAAGGGGCAGACATACCTGCATGGTCACATGGCCACAAAATGACACAGCAGCCTGTCTGACCGCTGATGACAGGTACCTGAGCCTGGCTGACACACCGGCCCACTAATAGTGCGGCTGGTAATCTGTTTGTACCAGCTCAATGTGTGCAGACTGTCAAACGGCTGACAGCTCTGTGTGATCTTTGAATAGATCACAAAGGGACAGAAGTGCCTATTGTCATCACCTCGCTCAAAATATGTGCTTATGTTTCCTCTTGGGGTCAGTTCTGCTCCCTCATGCGATGAGACGGCACAGAATAGGCCTACGTGTTTCTCAGAGACTAAAAGAAACCAGTGCTTTATATGTTTATTTACCATCTATATGAGTATAAATAATATGAATCATATTATTTATCAGTCCAGGCCTTCACATTGACTGTCCTCAACAACCTTTTTGTGCACCCACAGTACTACATGCTAAAATATAGCGATTATTTGTAGATAATGACCAAAGTGACACATGTTAAAAGCTAAATTCAGGGCTTGATTGACCCACTATGGGGCCCCTGGGTGAATATGAGCAGTGGGTCCTCATTAAAACCCACATTTCCCCCACTCTCTGTGCATTGTGAATGTATTAGTTAGTCATTAGTAAGAAGTTTATGCTAACTTAATGAGGCTTATTTAGCTCTCCTATTGTGTTCGGGTCAAATTTGACCCATTTTTCAAGTTAAGCTGTGTGAAACATACTTTTAAATCTTTCTGATCAAAACAAGGTTTCATTACATCCTCTGCAAAGGTCGACTGAATATTATGAAACACATTTTGATTATTTTTGAAATGCCTATAAAAAAAAAGAAAGTTGTGTTGTGGGTCAAATTTGACCCGGTGGTAATTATGGGTTGTTTATGCAGTGAAATACATATTAAATGTTACCAAACCATCATGTAAAACAGAAATTACAACAAAACAACAATAATAGTAATGAAATCCTGTAATAACATTGCGTAATAATATTAAAATTGTGTTTCATGCCAAGAAAGTGTTTTGACTTGAATTCAATTGTAGAGAGGCATGCAGCAAATATGATCCCTCGCACACACACCCCACTCTCTCTTTCACACACACACACACACAGACACACACACACACACACACACACACCACACACACACACACACACACACACACACACACACATACACACAAACACACACATAAACATCTCTTGTCCCCCAGCTGTATAGCAGTTTATAGGCTGCGGCTTTCTCATACTTTATTTCTCACATTTCAATGCACACCTGGCACAACACACACACACACAGACAGACAAACACACACACACACACACACACACACACACACATCCTTGTCTTAGGTCACTTTTGGGGACATTACATTCATTTCCTGTAGACTTACCCTAACCTTAACCATAACCACTGACCCAAAAATGTGTCCCCGTACACTATGAATACAGACAGACACACACACAACTAGGCCTTTATTATTTCAGTGCTGATAATGACTTCATTCCAGTTCAGTCAGGGAAGAAGAACACAAGTAGACATAAATTGAAAAGTCATTATCAGCACTGGTTAAATGCAGTCTAAGGTACATAAAATATCAAAGTAAGCATATATTTATTATGCTTATGGTCACTTAACAGATAAAACATTTTACCTGATGATAATTAGTGTTTTTTTCAGTGCTTGTTGAACACTAAGGGTTAGTAAAATGCACCATTTAACGCACAATTTACCGAAATAATAAAGGCTTTAAAGGAACAGTTAAACATTTTGGAAAATATGCTCATTTGCTTTCTTGCTGAGAGTTATATGAGAAGATTGATATCACACTCAATCTTCTTATCTAACTCTCAGCAAGAAAATAAATACATGTATTTCCAAAATTTCTCCAAAATGTGAACGTGAAGCTTTCATGTCCCCTGAAGGCCTGAAGCCACAGAGCAGCTGCTCACTTTACTTTTCATCCAATCCAGCCTTTGCTATATATTGACCCACTCACCTTGTTCTTTATAAGTAAGTTGGAGATGATTAATCTTAGAATATAGACTTGCAAAAATATGTATGAAAGGAAGAAGAAGGAGAAACTGATTAACTTATGTTCTAGTTCATTGCCTCATGCATCAATTTAAATACATTTTTAGGTTAAACATTGTATGTATTTAAATCTAAATGCATGAAAAGCTGCATAAGCCTGCTTTCAACACCACACCCTTTAGAACTGGCTGCCTACTTTGGTGGACTAGATTCTGAGCTGATCTCATATTTCACAGTGTGTTGCAATAGCGCTGGATATAATAATGAATGTTTATTGGATCAACATGACTGCAACAGAAATCTCTCACAAAAAAAAAAAAAAAAGAATCAAGAGACTCTTGCTTCAGCCACACGTCGTTTCGGTGGATTTCGGCCGAAATTTTTGGCGTGTTTGTGAGAGTCTCTGCGTGCTTTTGTGCCTTGCGCTTGAGGGAGTTTAGACAACAGATGGAGCACATTCTTGTTGACATACTTAAGCTTTCACAGCACTGTAGGGATGAGTTGAAAGAGAAGACCATGAAAAGCTACAGAAACAATCATAACTTTGACTGCTGAGCTCATGAACGAATGTGCAGTGCTTGTATAGGCTCAGACTAGCAACAGAGCTCCACCTCTCATATATTATCCAATTATTTCACTTTCTATCATCCAATAATCATCTTAGCTGAAGAACATTTAACCCACCTCACCTGTTTTGTCTGTCTCTGCTGTCACTCTGCCATATCGCTGCTTCCCAGTGCCAAGGTCCTTTGGGGGGGAGAATCTGCAATTGGATGCTATGTATGGGGCGCCGTCCCTTTATATCCATTTAATCGACGGGGTCAAAGCCAAAGACTATAAATAAAGCTTTTGAATTTATGCCAACTTGTGTCTTCGCTGACTGAACTGGAGTGAAGTTATTATCAGCGCTGGAACTTTGAAATGAGCTGAACAAAATGATTCAAATCAGCAAAATGATTTGTTGTTTCCATTTCTACACCCCAACTCAGAATGTTTATTTCTGTTATTTTACCTTAATTTAAGATTCACAGCTCACATCAGAGCTTTGACTCTTAAATTCTCTCATCTGACCTATTTATTGTGTGAACTTTTAGCCTTTATTTACCGAGGCATTAATATGTCGACAATATAATCGCTAACAATGATCCATGCTACGTCTCAGGTGCAGGAAGTGTCTGAAGTGTTTCCGTCATGGTATGCATTGTTTGGATTTTAATCAGCGAGACCATCTGACTCCTCTGAGACACACATATATAAAAAGACACGTCGGCCTCCCTCAGGGTAACTTTGTACATATCAGAAAAAAAGAAGGATTTCTGGAGGATTTTAACCTGAACGCAATGCATGCTGGGGAGCATATGCCAATTAGCTGACAGTATTTCTAAATAACTTAATTTGATGAGTTCAGTAAACGATCTATTGGATATATTAGTCAACCGAAAGTGACTTGAGACTGTCAAACTCATCTAATAACACTGAGTTAATAGTAAAAGTTTATATAATATGTTTTTATGAGATTTTACAGTGCAAAAGATAAAGTAAACATTGATTTTTCCTGCAAGTTGACAGAACTTTCTCACTTTGTAATGAATCACAGATCAAAGTTATCAGTTACAATTTCAATTTTTACTTTAAATGCTCATAATTTAGGTATCAAACAACTAGTAATTTTTATTTATATCAAAGAATATAAGTTGGGGTTTTTTTTTTACAGTGTATTGTTGTGCATGTGTTGGCATTATTCATCACACAGTCACAGTCCAATAAAAAGTCCAACACACATCATCACAGACATGAGGTTTCAGTTTAGAGTTCATTGTGAATCGAGACACGTCGTAAAATTAAAAAGCAACGTATTCTACGTGTGCTCACCGAGCCACTGTTGTTATTACTTTTTATGGATGCGGGCCAAGCAGCTCTGATCTGTGCAGCCTGTAATTATAGCTGCGATCCTGTTCTGTTGACATAGGTGAACAAATGCAAGTCATCCAACTGTGTGCTTTGTACACAATTTGTCTTTGTTCGCTGCCAAGTTCGATTGCAACAGGCTCGTTCTTGGTAAACAGGTCACAGGCATTTCTGCAGTTATTCCTGCAGAAATGCCCAAAATGTTCGAGTTTAACTTGTGTAGTGTAGCATCACATGCACATGCAGATCCGGTTAATCTTTAAACTTTGCAATCAATTTGCTCACTTCTGTTTTCTTCTTTTTTATCACTTCAGTATTTCTCAAACTCAGTGTATGTATCTTTAAAAAGAAAGTGCAGGATATAATCTGCAAAAAACTCATCAAAGTGTGTGAAAACATCTAAAATGTTTCCCCATTTAAGCTGTTTTATTGCACTAAATCAGTCATTGAATCTCCACTGATATCGGTCACAATTTAACATTTTATTTTGAATCTAAATTAATGTAACCTGAATTAATCTGCCTGTAAAAGATTATATGGTTGTATTTATGTTAAATCTATAATCTACTCTTACAATCAGTCAGTGGTGGAAAGTACAATACATTTACTCAAGTACTGTACTTATTCTGTAGTATTTTGAGGTACTTGTACATGAGAACAACTACTCACAACTACGACATTTCAGAAAGAAATATTTTACTTTTTACTCCTCTACACTTATCTGACAGTTATAGTTATTCTACAGTTTTCCATATGAAACATAAAATTATTTAATAAATGTCCAACAATATAATATATTATAATATAAGACTCATGAAAGGGGCCATTCTGCATAATAAGTACTTTTACTTCTAATATTTTAAGTACATTTTACTGATAATACTTTTGCACTTGGGTAAACATTTGAATTCAGGACTCTTACTTGTAACTGAGTATTTTTACATTGTAGTACTTTTACTTAAATAAAACATTGAAGTATTCCTCCACCACTGATTTTATGTTACTTTATACTTCTGCTGCAAAACACTTCAGAAGGAAAGAGGAAGAGAATATGATACATCATTATAATAACACGCTAACAGAACATAATGTAGATAAAATCAGCTCCACCTCGACCAGCTACAACATTAAAATGCTGCACACACGTTAATGCATCAGTAATAATAATCAAATAATATAATATATAACAATATCACATGCAATAATAAATACTTTTGATACTTAAAGCACATGTTTATACTAATATATCTTCTATCTGAGAAACATATTGAATATCAGACTTGTAATTGAGCATTTAAACACTATATTCTTTAACCTACGTTAATAATACTTCCTCCATCACGACAGTCAATAAACAACTAAATCTTAAAGTCTCCCTCCACTCAGAATGATGTAACATTCATCTGCTGAAAGTGGAAAATTTCTCTGAGCTCATTGATAATCAGATTTTAAGGGGCGGACCTACGAGCATGTTAGAAAATAAATAGTTTGGAAACCAATGCTGGTGCAATATTCAACTTAGTTGATGTGTGATGTTGAAACTTAAAGCCTCCAGAACACAAACACTGAGAACGGACTCAGCAGTGAAGCAGGAGACATCTTGTGTCCAGCAGGAAAACCTCTGAGGTTAAATATATTTGCATATTTATAGATTATGGAATTTTTAATGAGGGAGAAGGTGTCATTTCAAGAATTGTAACAAGATAACAGAATTTTTTTTGTGTGGAAAAAACATGTCAGAAACATTCAAAGTGTTTTGTGTGCATCCAAAACATGTCTGGACAGGATCTTAAAGCCTTCAGAAAACTCAAGTAACCCAAAAAAAAGAGGACTTTTCATTGAAGACCAGATTTAGATTGGAATTTAAAGATAAACAGATAGATGAGAGAGCTAATCCAAAAAAAAAAGAGGCATTTATAAGTAATGCTGCATGATTTATGCACAAGCAAACATTCTCTCACGCAGGTTCAGTATGTATACGTCTCTGTTCAGAGCAGGTTGTACATCACTCTATACTGCACACTTGTGGTCAAACTACAAAAAAACAGCAAGCTTACAGAGACTTCAAGTAGCTTATAATGATGCCATGAGAATATTACGCAAGACATGTCAATGACCCCAAAACTGACACAAATCAGACCCCCATCTGATAAGATTTTTGCTTTTAGATGTTTTATTACAGAAAGTGTATGAAACTTATAACCAAAATAGTCACATATTCAGCTGTTGTGTTACATATTGATGGAATTATAGTAAAAATAAATGATTCCCCTTTTTGCTGGGGTCCTTGAGGGGGTCCTCGGACCCCACTTTGACTTACAATAAGAGACCTAGATGGTGTAGTGCAAGTAGAAATATCATGTATGACCCTGATAATGAAATGGCTACCAATCCCAGCTGTGGAGACACTGGCACAGATGTCTCTTTGTAAGACATTAATATGTGTATTAAAACAAACAAACAAACATATTAATAAAATCACTTTGATAATATATTGAAACATCCAGACAGCAGAAATCACTCATGTAGGGACTTTATAACATGATTACTGGTCATATCTACACAATATCCTGACTAGTGAATCTTCTACAGATATGACAGCTGTCCATCTCTGACTAGATATTTTTCAGAATATGAAATACTTCTCATATCGTATCTGTGAAGACATGAACTCCAGATTTTAGCAGATCCCATTCAGGGGTTGGACAAGCTCCCCCTGAACATGAAATCTGAGTGTATCCACTGTGTATATATCATCATATGTGGATCATATCTTGATTATATTATGCCTCTTTTTTGCCTATAATATTCAGGCAATAATATATCTGTATTCTTGGGGCTTTTGCGCAGTGTTTATTTCTATTACATGTCATTAATTCTGTGTAATGTTCTGTCTTTTATCTGGACTGAAATAAAGTTTGAATTGAATTGTAAAGCTGTGTTGAAAAAAAGAAAAAAAAAGATGGCCTGATTAGAGTATTTATTGTTAATAATCACACCTTTTTACACAGGTGTGGTCCAACCCCCCCTTCCTTTTTTTTTTTTTTTTTTTTTTTTGGAGCGCGCGTGCAGTGGGAGGACCTCCATTTGTTTTTTGACATAATGTAAATAACGGCCGGTCACGTGACAGCGGGGGTATATTCGAGGCGGGACGTAAACACCGAGCAGCAGAGCAGCAGCAGCAGCAGCAGAGCAACCGTCCTCCGGAGCAGCTTCAGCAGCTCATACAGCTCCTGGCATCGCGGGGGTTTCTTTTTTTTTCTTCTCTTTTGGAGACTAACCGTTCCCCCGTTTTTTAACAATATTTCTTTCCAACTTCAGCTACAGTGATAGCTAAGTTTGGAAGGGAGAAACGGGGAGAAACGTCGCTGTTTTTGTTGTTTTTGTGTCGGTCTTTTGCAGCGGTAGCCGAGGTCGACCACCCCCCTCCACCCCCCCTTTTTATTTTTTACATTACAAAAGACTAGACAGCGTAAAGCTAAAAAAAAAAAAAAATCATAATAAGCTAAATTCATCTGGTTCTTTTTGCATTTCGGATAGCTTTAAAATGGAAAACTCTGGACGTCAGAGGACATGCTGTGGTAGGTCGTTTTTTTAAAATTATTTATTTATTTATTTTATTTATTTACCGCATATTTTCCAAACGGACCCTTCACATCAGGGAATAAACATGCTGATAAATCAATGTTTTCTTCACAGAATCTATCCGAGACTTCTTCACTTCAGCTAAATTCCTTATTTATATGGGACATGCACTGTCAACATGGGTAAGTGACACATTTCAACTGTTACAGGTTACCACGTTACTGTATCTGCTGCCCCCCATTCAGATAGACAGATCGATAGATAGACAGACAGATAGATAGATAGATAGATAGATACATAGATAGATAGATAGATAGATAGATAGTCTCTGTCCCCATTTAAATAGACAGATCGATAGATATATAGATGGATAGATAGAGTGATTGATCCCAAAGGGTGTTACAGCAGCTACTTTGCATAAATCAGAATTAGAAAAAACAAAGAAACAAAATAAAACTGTGAGGTAGGTAAAAGAAATAAATACAGTAGAATAGAGACTAGAGATATAACCCTAATTATAATATACTATTTGCTGAGTATTTTTGTCAATTAATTAATTAGTTAATTAATTTCTTATTTATTTGCACGGTAAAACAAAGCAGCAGAAATGCAACAACCAAAAGAGAAGTAGCAAATTGTGCAGGTGAAATTTAGAGGAAAAAAATCCCCCCTAGAGGCTTTTAGAAGGAATCTCACCTCAATATAAGCAATAGTCATTTAATCCACAAAAAAAAGCAAACAAACAGCTGTAGGATCAAAAAAAAGCAAACATAAAGTAGGCAGCATAAATCAAGCAAAGACATAAAATCAATAAAATAATGTAATGAGGGTGTATCTGTGCAATGCTGTAGTATAATACACTGTACATTAGTGCAGTCACGTGGATATCGCTCTGGTAGTGAGGTACATGACAATTGAGTGCACATTGAAACATGGTTCATTTATAATAAATGAGAGACAATCATATCTTTGGAAATGTTCATCATGATGACAGTGTGTTCGGTGTTAAACTGGATGTTATACACATTATTAATGTGTTATTGTTGCATAATGTGTTGTTATTACCGTCATGACAAGACAAAAAAATGACATGTTTTCAATGTCGCAACAGCTCACCACGCAATACTGGTGTTTACGCATAGTTACCATGTCGACAAGGGTGTCAGTTTTTTTTAAATTTATGCAGCATCCACACAGCATTTCCTTGCGGCCCCCAACGTGGATACCACAAATCAACCAGGCCTTTAAATAATGAGAGTTTGTCATTGACAGGGTGACCGAATGTGGAACTTCGCCGTGGCAGTTTTCCTGGTAGAGCTGTATGGAAACAGCCTGCTGCTCACCGCCGTGTACGGGCTGGTGGTGGCGGGCTCCGTGCTGCTTCTGGGGGCCATCATCGGGGACTGGGTGGACAGAAACCCCAGACTCAAAGGTAAAACAGCACAAAATCAAGTATAAGCTGCCAAAACGTTTGTAGTTATCTGGAGCACTTTTATAGTGAGGGATATTACTGTGCCATGTACAGCGTTCTCCTGCCTCATTTACACAGTTAAATGCACCTCTTGTGGAATGTTTATCCACAGGATATTTGGCAAAGATGGTGTAATAGTAGATCAGAGTGCAGGAAATCTTGTGGAGCTGCTCTAATGAACTAATTCATCAGACAGAAATCTGTTGTCTTTGGTCAGACTTGTGTCCCTAATGCTCGATCGTGGTCTTTTCACAGTGGCTCAGACTTCGCTGCTGGTCCAGAACAGTTGCGTCATCGTGTGCGGGATCCTCCTGATGGTTGTTTTCCAGTTTAAAGAAGAGCTTGTGAAGCTTTACGATGGATGGGTTCTGGTAAGATCTCCCACCCCCCCACCCCCTCCCCCCCTCGTTACTGTCTCTTACACATTCATTGAAAGTGTTTTTAACCTTTTTCCTCAAGTGCTAAACTCTGACCCCAGGATACTTGCATACATTTACTGATATGAAGCTCCACGTCAATCCGGTTTATGACCACTTGAACTGCTTTTACAGAAGATGAAATGAGTGTAGTTAACTCCCAGAAGACCTTTGACTGTTCCACTAACTTAAATAGATTTTTCTCCATGTATCAAACTTTATTTTCTTGAGATCATGATGTAATTAATTCACAAGAAAGTTGTCTTCTTATTTCATGATCTCAGCATACATTACTATGCAACTGGCTGGTAGATTTGCTTCACTTATAAGCCAAAAAAAAACAATGATAATCTATTGAGTAGCTGGTAAAATGTGACCATTTACCAGCCGTTTGGCCGACGGACAAAAGAAAGTTAATTTTGCATCCTGCTTCTAGTTACGATAATCAATTTCTGAACTTGAAATTGTTGATTTTGAAAACAAATCTCAATTATGTTCTCTTATCACGAGGAAGCAAAGTATGAGAAGTAATTTCACGGACGCCCTCGACACCCCGATGCAGAAAAACAAGAGTTAGTGTGCCGGAGGCTTGTTTACACTTGTCGAGCTATGTGGCTTCATGACAGCTCGGACTTGATCCCGCAGCTGACCCCGAGCCTGACATTGCAGAGTTGCAGGTTTCCCTCCGTCATCGGAGCGATGTTTGAGGGGTGTCGGGTTAAAACACAAAAGCGTTTCTGTTGAGGGGGGGAGGGGGTGGGGGGGTGGGGGGAATGTCTCCTCCTCTGGGACGCCTTTGGATTTCCAGAGAGAAAGAAAGAGAGAGAGAGAGAGAGAGAGAGAGAGAGAGAGAGGGCAGTGGGACGGGTGGGGGGAAGGGGGGGGGGATTTTCACCATGTGAGAGAGTTTAGAGGGACGGCTGGTGTCGGAGTGCTTGTGGAGGTGGAGAGAGGTTGGTGGTGAAACAGGAGATTGAGTGTCTGGTTGAAGGCTGTGCAGTCAGCAGGTTCTTCGAGGTCTGTCACATGACGAGAGAGAGAGAGAGAGAAATGTGGCTCGGCCTGTTGAGGCATTTTTGCTGCTATTCTGATGAGAGCAGCTGCGTTTCAATATGCATATAAATCATCAAACAATGTACCAGGCCAGTGTGCTTCATAACTGAGACATTTACAGGCAAAATATGCGATTTGTTCACTTTTTTTTGTTGTTGTTGTTGTTGTTGTTATGCTGGATTTCTATACCGCTGCTGTTATTGAGGTCACATGTCGAGTATTACATTAGCTGTCATGCTCTTTCTTTTAAGCACTTACTTTGTTACTGTTTGATTTTATTTTTTCAGCAGAAAGTTGCTGATTTTTTTCCGTTTAGACGTTTGGCTTCACTTTTTGTTTATTAAGTATTTTGTCATCAACATCAGGTGAAATCTGTACTGTAAAAGTAACCAAAAACAGTATATATCTTTATCTTTATCTTGAAAGAATATGGCTGGTGTTATTCCATATTCTCCTCACAGTCAACAAACCCCATGAAAAAGACTTTCCAGCTACTAGAGCTGCAACGATAAGTCGCGTAATCGATTTAGGCTGGATAGAAAATGAACCTTTAACGAGGTAACGCCAGGCTGCTGGTGAAGATGTGGGAGTTAGAAGTCAACCACACCCAAATGTTCTTATCCTTTCCTGTCCGGTTTCACAGTAATATTAGACGGAAATAAGTGAACCTATGGACCCCATATTTCAGCACACGCTCTACTTTTATTGGTTGAACACCACATCTGCTCACTTAGCAAACAGATAAGTTTCTTCATAGAACTTATAGCGCAGCTGCACTTCAGCAGATAACAAAAAAAAACTGTTGAGACCAGAGAGACAGTTTAACGGTAAACAACTGAACTAAATGTATAGAATAGAGATAATCAATCACTGGATCAGGAGTCGAGCCAAACTGTCTAAAAAACTGTACACGCTAATATCCCCCCTGAGCCAAACTTATGATCTACTCTATTTTATTATTATTATTATTATTATTATTTACTTACATTACTTACATTTCTAAATCAAATGTATTACCATCACTGTTGTTGCCACTATATTTTTTTCCTCTTAGTTCCGTCTTTTAGTATTTATTAAAAAAGAAAATGAACTGGCAACTATTATGATAATCAATTAATTAATGAAGTCATTTATCAAGCAAGAAATGCACAAACATTTGAAAGCTGCAGCTTCTAAAATTGTAGAATTTTCTGCTTTTTTTTCTGATGTTTTATGGACCAAATGATTGAACAATGAATCGTTAGTTGCAGCCCCCCCTACTGTCTGTATCTCACATCCTCAAGCCCATTCATTCCTACTGAAGATGTGCATTTTATTAACAACAGGTTACAAATATATAGTTTTTCTTTTTTTTTTAGAAAATAATACTCAAACAGGAGTGAAAAGTGGATTAGTTGGGGACTATTTTCAGCTGCAGATTAATAAATCTGAGGTGGTCACAAGATGATTAAAGGGATGAGAAAACTATATTTCTGTTAAGCAAAATGTATATATATTTTCCTCTCAAATGTAGCTTTTTTTTCTGGTGAAATGCGGGACACTTTCACCTCTTCAGTTGCTTAAAAATCCTACAAATAAAACATCACATCACAGACTTATGTAAGATTAACTCATTCACATAATTGCTGATGTCAGCCTTTTTTTTATTGATTTGATTAATAAGAACATACAAATCTAAAATCTCCCCCTTTTTTTTTTCCAGACTACCTGCTACATTCTGGTGATCACCATCGCCAACATCGCCAACCTGGCCAGCACGGCTACATCCATCACCATCCAGAGGGACTGGGTGGTGGTTGTAGCCGGTCAGGACAGCAGCAAGTTGGCAGGTCAGTGTTTTCCTACCAGCTGCTTGCTTATCACTCAATGTAGGCCTCACGTGTTCCCTGCTATCAGATCAGTCCAATGTGTCGGCCTTTGGACCCCGGATGCTGAATCACTCTTGTCTTGTTTTTACTTTTTTATGTCCCTGTGGTTTTCTGCTGATTGTTATAAGCTATTTAAAAGATTTGCTCACATGGTGCAAGTCATTCTCAGCACTTATGAACTTGATGACCGTTATCATTCTGCTGTGTAGTACCATCGTTCTAGTAAAACCTGCTGCCATATGAATGTAAAACCTACAAAAAATATAAGAGCCAGATGACTTTTCCTTTGACATCAATCAATACTAAATCAGTTATGAAGAAACTGTTGATATTGACAACACTTCCCTCCACTCTCCAACAGACATGAACGCCACGGTGCGGATTATCGACCAGCTGACCAACATCCTGGCTCCCATGCTGGTGGGCCAGATCATGGCCTTTGGCTCCCATTTCATTGGCTGCGGCTTCATCTCCGGCTGGAACCTGTGCTCCATGTGTGTGGAGTACGCGCTGCTGTGGAAGGTCTACCAGAAGACGCCGGCGTTGGCCGCGAAAGCCGGACAAAAGGAGGAGCAGCAGGAGCTCAAACAGCTCAGCCCAACGAAAGGTGTGTTTTTGATTTGTACCATCTGAGAGTTCATAATACAACTACAACTCATTTGCATTATCAATATTTATCATTTAGTCTATGAAATGTTAATAAATAGTGAAAAAATTGCCTTTACATTTTCTTAGAGGCCATGGTTGGTGTTTCTGTCTGACTAACAGTCCAAAACATTCAGATATTCAACTAAGAAAAACTGCAAATTGTCACATATGAGAAGCTGGAACCAGGAAATGTTTGGCATTTTTTGCTTGACAACTGAACCAGCATAGTTGTAGATCAATAAACTGTTGCAGCTCTAGTTCAGAGTGAAAAAATCCTGGTAGACGGTTATATTTGCTTTTTTATTTTTGGTAACAAGCAGCCGATTCATTGGTTGAGTTTGGAAAACTAAACAAACCTCTTCATCATTCTGTCATTTTTCAGACCCGGAGAACGGCCAGAGTCCTGAGGAGTCGTCCCAGCCGCTGATGAATGAAACCTCAGTGGTGACCAAGGCCGACTCTCCCAAACAGCAAGGCTGTTGCTATCAGGTGTCTGAACCTCTTCGCACCTTGAAGGCCGGCTGGGTCGCCTACTACAACCAGAACATCTTCTTCGCTGGCATGTCCCTGGCTTTCCTCTACATGACGGTTCTGGGCTTCGACTGCATCACCACGGGCTACGCCTACACTCAGGGCCTCAACGGCTCGGTGCTCAGCCTGCTGATGGGGGCCTCGGCTGTCTCGGGCATCTGCGGCACCGTCGCCTTCACTTGGATTCGCAAGAAATGCGGCCTGATCCGCACGGGCTTCATCTCAGGCATCGCCCAGCTCACCTGCCTTATAATGTGCGTCGTCTCCGTCTTCGCTCCCGGGAGCCCCTTCGACCTCACTGTCTCGCCCTTCAAGGACCTTTACACCCACCTGATCGGAGAGAAGACGCTGCCCGAGGCTGACCACAGCCTCACTAGCTTTCTTACCGGCGGCAACGCTACAACTACTCCTGCACCGGCTGAAGAGCAGCCACCTCTGCAGTCCTACCTGTCTGTTAGTCTGCTGTTCGCTGGCGTCATTGCTGCTAGAATTGGTGAGTAACAGTTAGAAAGATGGTGCTAAAGAATTGAATTTTACATTTTTTCCAGCTATTTATGGTATCTAAATAGAGTGATGTTGCACTGAATTACAGTTGTTTTGTTTTGGAACAAAGCAGATGCTCATTACTGAAAGAGGATGTAGGTGTTACAGTGCTTTGTTGCCGTGCTTCACTTCCTTTCATAAGATTATGAAACACTGTTTTCTAAATCATGACTCATGACTTATACAGGTGACCTAAGCAGGTCCACAGGTTCATCTTTTTCATAAGCGACTGGAATGTCACTGCAGACCTCTACGTCAGCACAATTATTTCAACCTTTGATGCCAATAATTTTGCCTGATAATTCCAGCTATAGCTACTGTTGAGGTCTAAAGTCATTTTTAATGCTGCTGTAAAAATACCACCAGTAAATGACCGTTGATCTCTGTCCTGCAGGTCTGTGGTCTTTTGACCTGACAGTGACGCAGCTCATCCAGGAGAATGTGATTGAGTCGGAGCGAGGTGTGATCAACGGCGTCCAGAACTCCATGAATTACCTCTTAGACCTGCTGCACTTCATCATGGTGATTCTGGCTCCTAACCCAGAGGCCTTCGGGCTGCTGGTCATCATCTCTGTCTCCTTCGTGGCCATGGGTCACATCATGTACTTTCGGTTTGCCTTCAAGAGCCTGGGCAGCCGCCTCTTCCTTTGCTTCTCGCCGGAGCAGAAGGTGGAGACGGACAGCCCCTCACTTCCTACCACCGTCTAACCCCATTAAAGAGACTCTGTCCTGGGTACATATTTCTCAAGCCTTACCCTCCCCTGCATCTTATTTATCTAACTGCTTGTAGCCGGTAGACTGCTAATGCTAACATAAACCAGAAAAGGTAACGTAACAAGCTATGCAGTGCCATTAATAAAGCATTAATCATTAGCAGATGGAGGTGAGTAGAAACTTACAGTCATAGGTAACTAATCCAAAGTAAAACCTTAGATAAGGCAGGGTTTCTCTAACTTTTTTCAGTCTAGGAGTCAGATGAGAGCCTCTCATCCATGGGTTCAGGATCCTCAATACATAACACATGTACTGTCAAACAATGATCCATCACTTCTAGGCTTGTGACCCCAATTATGGGTCCTGTTAAAGAAATCAAGGGATAAGTTACTGTAAAATATTCTCCTCCTAACAGCCTGGATGCAGCTGAGAAGATTTGTAAAAAGGTGCTTCAGCTAACAGAAAGGGCAAAACGAGGGAGAACATTTGCAGGGAGGCAGGCGCTGAGATCCTCAAAGACAGAACGTCACCCATTTTTTTTGACACTTGCCTCTTGGTGACTTCATTGGTGCTTTAGCTGCGTCTGCTAGCTGTTCTCTTGTGTCAGCTTACATCTTCATGCCTGACGGGCGGGTCGTGGATGGATCTTCCTCCAGACGCGGGAGGAAGATACTTTTTATTTAACCAAACACAAAACTGGGATCTAGTCTCTTTAATACGTGGTTATAAGGGTTTTTGCAGTTTGCTGTATTCATTCAGGAAATGCAGACGGTGGTTTTTATAACAATTGTTTCATCAGTATTGTGTTGCGCATCTGAGGTTGCGCCACACTAAACAAATGAGAAATCCTATGCACCCTTGTCAACAGCTCTCTCATTTACCAAAGTCAAGCTCCATATGTGGCATAAAAGGAAGTGAGGGAAACCAGTTATCTGTCTGAAGCATTCCAAATATATATTTTTACATCAGGTGACAGTAGTTGTATACTATAGGTTCACTAATGCTTTCATGCACCCCTAATATACCTGAATATTTCTAACCAACTCTGAGATTGTACTTAAATTTTTTTTGTTTTACTGGTAGTTTACATCAATACCGTCATTTTGTCACCTTTTTTTTTGATTTTTATGTTTGAGGTTGATTTTTCAATCGTGATTGTTGTTACACAGGCACTTTAAGTGATTGACATCTGTCATTACACCTAATGCGTGATCAGGCATTTGATCAATATTTTTGCACAAGGCTAAAAGTCCTGACTCCTCTCTAAACTCCCCCCCCACCCCCTCTGCACAATCTTTTTTCAATCATTTTGTAGTCTCTGTCAGGGTGGTCAGCCACTGTCAAAGGGGGGAGGGAGGGAAGGGGGTTGTGGTTCAAAAAAAAAGGCACATATTGCAATGCTCAACACCACATGTTCATGAGTAAACACTGCACCAGCTCCTGAGAAAGTCTGAATAAAGCCCAAGTTTACCTTAGATACCACCATTCCCCCGAGAAGTCAGCCAGGGAGCTTAGTCAGCAACTCTTATCTGATCTCCGTTTACGCTGCAGGCTGCCAACAGACTCTGGACTGAGTCAAGCTTTTTGTTCTTATTGCTGTAAGCTTCAGCAGAGGTGGAAACATTTGACTCAAGTTAGATTTGACTTCTTTGGCTTTAGAGTACAAGTCTTGAAAATGTGTTTTTAAAAGCACTACATGAAAGTTTGTGGCTCTTTTGCATGCTGCTGTTCCAAGGGATTCAAACAGATTAAACATCGTCTTTGCAAGTAAAAAGAGAATCCCCCAAAAAACAGTTTCAAATCAAAGACATTTGGAAAGAAGCTTTGCTTTTAAGGATAAGGCTGGCGATTTTCTATGTTTTTATTGTCAACAAATCTTGTGTAACCAGGCGCGCCAGATGGTTTGTTACACAGAACCATCTGAGAAGTCGTCCTTGGAAACTGTTTGGAAAAGGGCAGGCGCTTTTCAAAAAAATACGTAGCGAATGATTGGATGAACCGTCTACCACTGTCTTAACCTTGAGAGGCGGCTGGATTTGCAAGATCATGCAAGAATCCTTGCAGGACGCTGATCAGTCTGAACCGCCGGTGGTTCGGACACAAGCGCAAACTTGAACCCTGACAAGATGGATTCTTGTCGTGATCTTGCAAATCGAGCTGCCTCACAAGGTGAAATCTGTGGTGCAGATCAAACCAACAATGGATTGATTCTACTTACTGTAATTGTGTGTGTATCCAAAGCCTGATATATCTTACTCCTCTGTGCAGTAGATGTCCGTTGTTGTCCAAAAACTATTAGAAACACGTCAATAAGCCACACAGCTGCACCGGGTGACACAATCCTTCATTACAAAGATTTCAGACATGTTAGTTTGTTTAGAAACGGCTCCAAAGACTAATAACAGCGACCACGTTTTCAGTCTCCAGAGAGTTGTTCCGTGGATGCCACTGAGCTCCAGAGACTGAAAACGTGGAGCTTTTCCTAAACAAACTAACATGTCCGTAATCTTCGTGGCAAAGGAAAATGTCACCCAGTGCACCGATGTGGCTTTTTGACATGTTTTTAATAGTTTTTGGACAACAACGGAGCTCTACGGCATAGAGGAAGGAGATGTATCAGACTTTGGATACACACACAATAACAGTAAGATGATCGATTCTGCACATGAGATTTGTTGACGATAAAATCTCCTCTCAAGATCCACCCAAAAAAAAGTAACAAATCCTCCTTTCGAGCTGCCTGACCTACAGTGATTTCTAACGCCTTACTGAAAATGAGCCTAGTCAGCTGTTAAACGCACACATGTGGCTACATCACGACGGTCACTAGCCGCACCCTTGAATATGATTTTGGCAACGGCGGGGGGGGAGGGAAATATTTGGGTTGGAAACCGAGGAAACCGCAGCAGATGTAGGAGAACAGTAGTCCACTTTTTAGCTGAAACCTTGACGAGGGCGTGTCGGTGAGTCAGGGTGTCTGCAGGTGTGTGCCATGAGGCGCAGACTTTTCATGTTCCACCCGAGTTCAATGTAAACCTCAAACTTGAGACAAGAGAACAAAAACCAGCTTTTACAACGGTTGGTGTGCTGATTCAGGAATATTTCACATGGCCATAAACTATATTTTTACATTTTTAATGTAAATAACATTAGCTGTCAGTCAATATAAGCCTACTTAAAAAATACAATTGGAAAAATGTAAAAAAATATATTGTGTATACTGTTGTCATGCTTTTTGTCTGGAAATGTTGGCCTTTTTTATGTGTTTTTATATACCTAGTGTTAACATTTTGTGTCAAATTGAGGTTTCTTGAAGATTTTTTTTTTTAATTTGTGTTTAAAGCGATTACTGCATTTCATTTGAATACATCTGTATCATACTGCTTTAATCAATATATATCTCTCTGTATATATATATGTATATATATATCAGTGTTATCGTAGTTCAATAGACAAAAGCATCAAATCATAGAGAAATCAAATTCATTTCTATGTTAATAATCGCACTCCATTGAATAGAAGGACATTGGTACTGGTTGTGTTGCATGAGGTCTCTTAAATAAAGAAAACCTTCAGGATCTCCTGCGTACAGTCTTTTCTGTATGTGTGTGTGTGTTCATACTGTATTATGTTTCTTAAGTTTCTTGGCCTCAGTCTCAGGCTTGGCTGCTGCTGTGTGAGGTCACATACCACAGCAGAGTTAGCTGCTAATTTCCTCCCCAGAATCCCCTTTTTTTTTTTCAGGCTGCCAGTGTTAAACTGACTGACTTTAAGCTGAGCTGGATGATCTGGACTCGCATGCCTGCTGAAAAGACAAAGAGTGACCTGGTTTTGCACGACACGAGCGACAGAAAGGCTCAGCCTGAAGCTCTGTAGTCTGAGGCCAGTTTTTTTTTTTTTTTTTTTTTTTGTACTTTAACACTTTATGTATCTGTGTTTCTTTATTTTCTTCAGAAACATGTGCTTCATTTTTACAATTATCAAGAAAGAAGTTAGTACCACTTTAAGAGATTTACATAACACCAAATACCAATGAATTGCTAATCAGTAAGAAAGCTTTCTTTCTTTCTTTCTCTCTTTCTTTCTTGTTTTTTATATTGTTTAGGCTTTTCTGTTAGGATTGCAAGTCTGTGTGAAAATAACTTTGACAAAACATTTTTGACTCACATTGAGCAGTTATTGCTTATTAAATTGTATAATTATTTCAAGCTGTCTAATTTAATTTTGTACCCTAAAAAAAGGTTTATTCCATTTTGAACAACAGTCAACAGTCTTAAAAATAGGCTGAAACACACGTAAAACGATAGATTTGGCCTGAAGACGAGGTTGGGTGCATTTTTGTAAAGGATAGGTTCACATTTACTACAGCACTAATGATAAAAAGAAGATTAAATTACTTTTTAAGTGCCTTTCACGTAACCCAAGGACATTTTACATACAGAGAAAAAGTTGTTGGTGTCTACAATTGTTCCTGATCTGTGCAGATTCCTTCCTAACAAAACTTCAATGTAATTAATGGGCGACTGAGAAAACCCACAGTCCTTTTCTGTGCAAAAATGTTGGTATATTCCAAAATTGCTGAGGACAAAATTCCCGCTTTCTCCTTTTTCTACAGGCAGTGTTTCCTTGCTAACAAAAGATAACAACACAAAGAGGGAAATTCATAGTAAAAACATGGTAGCTTTGGAAGATAACCATTTGATTTGCCTAACTGGAAGCGCTGAAGCCTCATTTTTACTAAGGACTGTGAATCACTTACAGCAAAATTACTTGGTTTTCGAATAGATCTCTTAACCAGTATAGTTAAGCTAGACTTGAGAAAATGTGAACATATCCTTTAAACAAAACAGAGATCTTTCCAGCTTCCCATTTTATGTATTTGAATGGGGTTTTTTTTGCATATTGTCTTGTTTTTAACTATTTAGACTTTACATTGACACATGCCGACGCACTCTTCTTACACAGAGACACAAAGATTATTAAATGAACTCACTGTTTTTGCTCTACACTTTGGATGGTTTTTTTTCTTTCTGACAGCAGGATTTGACATAAAACACTTCGAACATGAGAAACAACATGTTTTCAGGCCCCTCCTCATACTTGAGAGGGAAAAGGCCTCCGATGACAGTGAAAGTCCATCATCTACAAACAGGAACTGGGACTCGAGACAAGTGTGTGCAGTGGAGATACATTCCTCATAATGTGGAAGATTTCTAGTATCTTAACTAAAAGATAATAAAAATAATTCAGCATGTTTACAGCATCTCACTTCAAGTCCTTCTTCTCTTGTTTTGTTGAAACTGAAGTTTCTGAGAAAAGCCCTTAACTATAAACTCAAAGGTGCCATCAGGAATAATAATATAAGTGATACCACAACTGATAGAGAAAGTCGGTAAGAAACCCAGACATTGCTCAATTTTACAAGACAGTTAAGACACACCAACTGTTTGTAAATCCATCAGTTTGAGCGTCAAGTCCTTCCTAAGTTCTTTAGTAACACCCAGCTGGTGTCAAACTAGTGATTTACTAAATAAGGTTGCACCATTAAAACTTAAGAGATGTCTGAGCTAGGTAAAACTTTAGTAATGTGCAGGAAACATAAGTAACACTGTCCAATAAGAAGCAACCAACTATATAAACAGAAAGTCACTGTTGCTGAGCTGTAATATAACCTCCAAAAATAACAGTTTTACGGAAGAAAAGATAAAATAAACCTAACACCCAAACATTTGTGAACATAGGCATGTACTTTTGTTTTATTTATATCTGCATGCCTGAAGAAATGTGTGAAATATGTTTTAGAATTTGTAGTATTCATATAGTTTACAAAAGAGAGGGAAATTGCGCAATTATGCTAAGCTAACACACGTTATTTGGTCATTTAGTCTTAAGTTGTTGGCAAGTTTTGTAATTTTAAGTTTAGTGTGTTTAGTGTCAGGTCAGATTTGTTGACTGTATTACATGTTACCTCTTTTACTGTTCAATCTCAGTGCGTCAGATATTAGCAAGCTAATGTTAGTTTTGTCAGTTGGTTTATTCAGCTAGCTAACGCAACAGGCCCACCTGGCAGTTAGTAGCTGTGAATATTTAGTAACAACTCATCTTTACATAAGAACTAGTTTAGTGATGTTTTAATATCCATTTAGGAAACACTTATGTTATAAATTCGCTAAGTTTGAAGTTATGAACAGCTGGAGCAACTGGCTACAGAGCTACACATTGGGCACCTTCATTACAGACAATTTACTAAGTTGGTTTGTCCCATGCGGGGTAACCTTGTTTAGTCTGAGAGATCACATTAGAGGAATAGTTCGTCTTTTCACTTATTTGTTTTCTTTTTTTCTTGAAGAGAATTAGACGAGAAGATCAATACTACACTCTTGTTAAATATGAAGCTGCAGTCAGTAGCTGTTAGCTTAGCTTAGCATAAAGACTGGAAACGGGGGGAAACTGTTAGCCTGGCTCTCTCAAATGGTCACAAATTTGGCCTCCCAGCACCTATAAAGCTTGGTTGTTTAATCCATTCAAATACTTATGTATGACAATAACATATTGTGGTTTTACGGTGGTTTATGTGTTTGACTATTTCTTGGTCTGGTGCGGTCACTTATTTGAGTTTCTGCTGGTTACCTGGAAACCTCACAAAGACAACAAGACTACACCCAGCCAAGAAACAGTCGCATAACCTGTCGTGAATACCACATATGTGTTGTTTTTGTACTGACTAAATAACTGAATTATAATGTGTCAATGAGTGAGCGTCCGAGGTGTTGGCAGGTGGATTTTGTTACCTTTGGACAGAGCCAGGCTAGCTGTTTCCAGTCTTTATGCTAAGCTAAGCTACTTTGGTGCTGACTCTAACTTTATATTGATTTTCAGCCTTAAAAATTCTGTTGCATTGGCTTTGATTAAATGGACAAAAGAGAGTTTGTTGAGTTGAGGTTTTTTTTCTATAAAGGATAGTTTGTTGCTGCTGCTCAAGGATAAATGTAAAGAAACAGGTGAATTTTTCTTTTTCTTTTTCTGGCACATTTCAGCTGAAAGTTGAGTTTACAAGATTTAAACAGGGCTTGTTTGATTTGATTGGATCTACTTTACAATCCCAGCTGGTAATAACTCAATAAAAGTGGAAGATAAACAGCTCCGGATTTGATAAGGATATGTAGGGTGACCCGGTTTAATCACCCGGCAGTGGAAGCACGCAGGAGCTTTGATAAAAACCCTCGACATTTGTCACAGAGATCATGACATGCCAATGATAACAAGAATTTTCTGGCATGTCACAGCACCTGATAGGGAAAGGAACTGAAAAACGCTGAAAGATGAAAGTGCATTGTGTTATCCAACCATGGAAGCAAAACGTGACCTTCTACTTCTGGGACCGGTCACTCATGACTCGGGGATTTGTTACTCAAGAGCCAGCTGAATCCTGCTTCACATTACAGCACCAGTGTGACCTTTCAAAGTCCTGGTTGCCATAAATATCGAGGGCAGGGTTTTCAGGCAAAAATGTGTTTGCTGTTAACATTAATCTTGCATCATTTGTTTATTATCTTTCTTTTGAAAGCAACAGGCTGGCTAGATGTGGGTCATAATTGGCCTGCTTATACAACAGCGTGAGAATAAGCGTCCTCTTCATATCTCTATTCATAACCTTCAGTCTTACTTACATCATCATACTGAATTACAACATCCAACGGTGACAATAGACGGAGGCAGCAAGTTTGGACTCTGGAAGAGACGACGTTGTGTAAAAAGGTGAGGAATGAACGAACATGGCCGACAGCTTAAAGAAAGGCTGACATGTTTTTATTAAATTGTAGAAAAGTGTGTGATTACACATTTATGTGCTTGAATACAATGTCTGCAAAACTTTGAATCCACTCTTTGACTTTTTAAACACTGAATCAAAGTGGGTGTAATTGGATTTTTGACACTGAACAGAAAACTAACAGTAACAATCTCTATGAATTTATCACAATTAGTATTTATTCCCTCTGCTATGACATGTAAATCATGAATGGTGCACGTTCAAGTTGTGATCACATGCATGTAATCAAGGTGTGACGATTGATTTAAGATTAATTAAACTTTTCCAGATCCTGCTTTTACTTTCATCTCACCACTGTAACTCAAGAGAACATGAAAAGTACTATTTTTTTACTCAATTATATAATAATTGGAAGTAAAAAATACATCCACTGTTGCATTTTATTAAAAAAAGAAAAAAAAAAAAGAAAAAAAACAACCACACGCTGTAAATTGATAGACTTTATCAATCTCGTTGACTTCAGTCTAACTGCTCTTAAGTGTATCACATTCTTGTGATTATATCGTATCAGGCTGCAGCTGATGATTATTTTCATTATCAATTAATCTGCTGATTATTTTACAGATTAATCAATGAGTTGTTTCGTCTGTAAAATGTCCAAACAGTCTCCAAATAGTAAAGCTTCTGTCTTCATACATCTTACTTTGTCCGACCAACAGCCCAAAACCCAAAGATAATTAAATCTACTATCCTGTGTGACGGAGAAAAGCATTAAATCATCACATTTGAGAAGCTGAAAGAAGCAAATGTCTGAACGCTTGAAAAATGACTTAAACAATTATAAAAATAGTTGGTGATTAAACTCTAAAAAAATATTGTGTGTGTATCCAAAGCCTGATATATCTTCCTCCTCTGTGTCGTTGTTGTCCAAAAACTATTAAAGGTTCCTTCATCATGAAGATTACAGTCATGTTAGTTTGCTTAGAAACGGCTCTAAACATGATTGGTTTGAAATTAAGAACTTGTGTCAACATGTTTGCACCTGGATAAGAGTTAACTGAGTTGCTTAGTAACCAGCTTCCTGATACAGGTTATTCAGGTTATTGACTGAGCCGAACTGATGTCAGCCAGGTAAACTGAAGACATCCACACTAGTTGAACTTGCTTCGAGAGACTTGAAAACAGACGGTAACAGAGCTGAAAATGCAAAGAATCTCTGGAGGAAAACCTGCTTAAAGTCTCCAAGACGACTTGACTGTGACTCAAGAGAAGATTTATAACAATGACCCCAAAACATGAAACAAGAGTCCAGACCTCAAGCCAGTCCTGTTTGTGGTTCACACACTTTCCTCATGAAACATAACAGTTTTACAGAGAAAAATGTTATTTTCATTCACACTGATATATATTTGTCAGATGAACAAAACAATACTGTTGTGAAAAGGACGAATACTTTACTATCAAGTATTTTCTGTTAACATATTTGCACAGATTTGACACTTTTTTTTGCTTCTGTATTTTTTTATCCAAATGAGATCCACTGTTGTAAAACAATAAAACATAAAAAAAATCCATGGTGGATGGTCACACTTCCTATAAGCACTGTATCTCTGCAAGTGTCTTTTTACAAGATCATGTTTAGCAGTCCAGGACGCTGCTGAGCCAGCTGTGGTCGAGTTTCTTCACCCTCCTCAGCTCTCTGACCTGAGCTTTTGTCAGAGGGGGGGCTGCAGACTCCGCTGCTTGGCCTCCAACTGACGCCTGCTTCGGTCTCGAGGTACTGGACTCCATTTCCTCCTCTGAATCCTCTTCCTCTTTCTCGCTCTCCATTTCCTCCTCCTCCGCATGTTGTTTTTCCTCCCTGAGGCCACAAAGGCACACATCGGGAAAAAAAAAAAAAAAAAAAAAAAGGTTTAGCGTGACTTGACATCTTTTCAGAGACCAGAAAATAGAAACTCCACATTTTCCGATGTTGACTATTTTAGTTTTCAAGTTGCTGAGTCATGTTAGACCCTGTGAGAACCAGCAGCGTTTTGTCAACTCACACTGACACTATCTCGACCCTCGATGATGAAGTTAGTCAAACAAAAACACATGAAAAAGGGAACAAATGGTAAACGGACTGCATTTATAGCACATAGTCTTCTGACCACTCAAAGCGCTTTACACTACATGCCATACTACAAACATTCAGACATTTATTCAGATAACGTGTTGAATTTCAGGAAGTTTTCGAGGATAACTGACCTGGTGTCTGTGACGGAGATGAGCAGAGACTGTACGAACATGGAGCAGAGGAAAGAGGTGGAGGGCAGGACGTGTGCCGGCGTCTGCAGGAGCTGTCAGCAACAACAACAAAGTTTAAAGAGCTACAAACTAACAGGGACAAACTACGAATACATGTGTGTGTTTTCATCTTTCACTTAATGATCAATGAATCATTTTTAAAACATAATGCATGAAGGGTCAAACTACTGACCTCCTTGACAGCGACGGAGCCCTGAGGGAGCTGCTCTCGCTCAGCGGACAGGACGCTCAGCGAGTCTTGATTCTCCTCTTGTTGCTGCCGGTGTTTCCCCAGCAACAGGTAGAACGGCGTCATGGCGACGCTGTCATCAACCACCAGCTTGAATGGAGGAAAAAAAAAAATCACAATCAATGTCAGGAAAAATAGGAAATGTATGTAAGTAAAGATTTATTCATACAGCGCTTGTAAAGAGCTTGACGTTAAAAGCATTTGATTTATATTTATATAATAAAAAATAAAATGAAATTTTAAAAAGTGAGGGAATGTAAAGGCTGATTCACGGTGGGTTGCTCGACACTTTTGATAAATGTCACTCAACAGAAATTAAAGAGTCACATGACGTTTTCAATTTATGCTTCGGCGAAAGGTATCAGTCGTCTCCATGGTAACCAGACGCTATCCTCCAGCCGGCTTGTTTAGTTGCATTATATTATCCCGACCGGGACTAATTAAACAAGGTTACAGACCAAAATATCAATAAGGAATGGTCACAATGGTCTCCATGGCGACGTTAGTAACACTACCCAATCACACTGTGTGACAAATATGATGGTGTCCAAAACATAACTTAATTTTCCAGGTGCGCGACATGAAAGGAAAGTGTCAAGCATCTCTTTTTTTCTGTTGAAAATACATAATTTCTGTCAACCTTCCATAAATCAGCCTTTAGTGAGTTTTTTGGGTTTTTTTTGAGCTGGATAACCGGTTATTCAAGCCTCCTGCACTTCTTCTAGGTTCAAAATGCTGCTAATCGTCTTTTAACAGTCTGCAGACGAGCTACAGCTCCTTGACTGAGGTGAGAGTATAACGAGTTACGATAGTCGAGCCCCGAGGACAAAAAAAAAAAAACACTTTCAAAAAGATGAATATTTTATCTTTGAGATATTTCGTAACTATAACAAACATGATTGCACAATTTCATTAATGTGCACATAGAAATCTGAAGAGTCAAAAGAGAAAACTGAATTCTCGTTTACTCTGCTGTCCTCAGGGCCGATCATCATCATCATCATCTCTGTTTTATCCTTTTTTTTAAAAAATTTTATGGTCACATTTGACAGACATGTACAGCAGTGTGTCGTCTACATAAAAACGACAAATTAAAAAGGCCCAAGGTAGCATATAAATAGAGAATAAAACAGGCTCATGTCTCACAAAATAAAAACAGTGTTCAGCGATATGATGGAAAAGCTTCAGCAGTGATTTTTATTTAATAGGAGGAACAAGAGGGGACATCCGGATACTTTGTGAGAGAACAAGGAACTTCTGCAACTTTAGCCAAGCACAACAGACTGCATCTTCTCCATCAGCCTTTTTCATTTTAGAAGAAAACATTTGAAGCAACAACTGAATACAGGCATCAGTCCAGCCTGCAGTTTTCAAACTATTAAATTTTATGTGCGGCTTTGCAAGCATGAAGAACGGCCAGATATCAGATATCAACTTCAATGTTTCTCAGAGTTCAGAAAATCTGCTTTAAACATGTTCAGTATGGAACAACAATGTGTTTGTTAGTGTACATGTGTGTTTTACCTGTTTGCTGGACGCCATCAGTCGCTCCTCTTCCGCCTTGGTGGTGAAGGTCATGAGGTCCTGAACAGGAGAGTCCACATCAGTCAGAAGAACACAACAGCACACACACAATGTGCAAAATGTAACTATGGAGCAAAGTCCTTTTTTATCAAATCAATGAATTAATCAATTACTTTATTTGTCCCTAAGTTGTGCAGCAGTGTAACAACACAGAGTAAAACCACAAATCACATGAACACAACAAATACACATACTATCTTCACGTAAACAGAAACATTTAAAAACAAGAAGTTACGACATAAAAAGAAGAAGAAATTTTTAAAATTCTGCAAATTGAAGCAAATTTGTAGCATTGACCAACTCCTCTGTACAAAAGGTCAGATTTCCTCGAGTTGTATCTCTAACCACTGAATCATGTGTTTAGATGACACTCGGGTGGATTCGATCTACTAATCAGAGGCTCGTTCTAGTAACTCAACATGCAGACGGTGTTTATCTGCTATAAATATGGCTGTGCATCAAGTTTCCAGTAGATCATTGCTCACTAGGTAGTGTTGTGATGGTGGCAAACATCAGAACTAAGCAGCATAAAGTCACGGCTAGACTAAAAGTTTCTAAAAGGGGGCATCGCACGGAGCTCTAAAACGCTCTGCAAAAACCGGATCAGTTGTATCCAAAGCTCAGGTCAATACATCAAGCTTAGTTCCCCGAGAGATAGAAAAGCAACTTCCACACAGATACAGAGTTTGCTAAATAAAGAACACAAGACTCCAATCAGCAGAAGCCATGAGGAGGCTCACAAGAAGCTCTTTGGAACAATGTCAAAACCATGCTGAGGGAACATGGGTCATCAGGTTTCGCACACACTAGCGGAGTCTGTGTCAGCTCCACTGCATGCTGTCATTAAAGCAAAAAAAAGGGGGACGAATCATGGCTAGACTGAAATTCACGTCCATTTTTCAAAGATTTAACTGAATCGTTAGGCTGATATTATCATTTGTAATGAAAGAAATAGTCGTCAAGTAGACTTTTAGACCCCACTGTAAATACAAAAACATTAAATAAGTACAAAAGAAAGGAAAGTACACTAATTAAAAGAATTTAATTCATATCAATATAATTATAGAAATATTTTTAAGGTGTCTAGGTTTTCAGTTGAGAGACGGTTGAGGAGGTGAAAGAGTTTTTGCTAACGAGACTCTAAGAGGAGAAGCAGAGGGTGAGATCTGATAACTCTGGATGTAAATGATGTGTGCGTCACCCTGAATGGACTCTGCTTTTATGGCGGCATTATGGATTTTATACAGCACACTGTAACTACGATTATGGCATAACATTACACCGTTACATCATCATGTGATGTGGATGTCACGGCTGGGACATAAAACAGACTGAAAACTGGAACGAACTGTCTGAGTCCGTTTGGTTTTGCTGAATTCACATGTTTTCTAAACGCTGCAATTTCTGGTGTCATCACTTTTTGTTTTTATTAAAAGGATACGTTCACAATTTTATCAAGTCTGTCTTGTTTTGATAAACTTTTCAATAAATGTTTCCACAGATGGAGGGCTTTTAGTTTTAGCTTTAGATGTATATAAAATATTCTGAGGTGGTTTTTCCACAAAAAAGCTCAATTATCTTGTTTAAATCCTTAAAATTACATCTACTCCTTCTTCTTTAATTTAAATTTCAGAATCTATAAATATGCAAATATATTTCATTTCAGAAGTTGAACTGCTGGACACGAGACTTCCCTTTACTCCACTGTAAAGTTTATTTTCAGTGTTTGTGCGCTGGAGGCTTCAAGTTTCCACATCACACTTGTCTAAGTTGAATACTGGACCAGGATTAGCTTCCAAACGAGTTGTGATGTCACAAATCGTGCTCGTAAGCCCGCCCCTTAAAAATGTTATTTTCAATGAGCTCAGAGAAACTTTCCACTTTCTGCAGATGTTTATAAAAAAAACGGCCTTTTAGTGTCAAACTCTGCACAGTGAAGCTCAAACATCCAACTGAAGGATCAACTAGTAAAACGTGTTTTTATAGTGGAAGGAGACTTTAAATATCAGGGCCGGGGTTATGTGCAACAAGGGGAAAAATCAAAAGACATCTGATGTTTTTATAAATAACACAGTGATCCTGACTTGGCTAATCAGTAACAAACATAACAGCATGTAAAAACCTGTAAGTGTAGCGCCCCCTTTGGACCAATCACTGTAACTCTACATAAGGAAGATGACCAAATAAATCTTTGTCCAAAAGACAAAATATCACTGTCTGTGTTTGAGGTAGAAAATAAACATGCATTTGAATGATGGTGTATGAAAGAGCAGTGACCAACCTGTAAGTATAACCAGTTCTGCCAGTTTGAAACTGCCTCTGCCAGCCAATAAAAACTGTCCTACTTGTATGTGTAGCTTCTCTAGATGAACACAGCAGTAAAGTAGAAAAGTCTACTCTTTGCTTTTAAATAAAATCAGACATATCATGCACATTTCCAGGTCTATGTTTATGGGGCTCAACTGGAATATCTTTGCCTTATTTATATTATACTGGCCTTTTATGCAGCCCCTCAGTTCAGCCTCTGTTTGAAACAGGCTGTTTTAGCTCCTGTCTCTTTAAGCCCCGCCTCCCGATGAGCCCACTCTGTTCTGATTGGTTAGCTTCAGGAAGCTAACAGCAGACTTCCAGTGGCTCTGGAGGCTACGTGAACAAATAATAGTCGTCGTATTTCACCTCTTTTCCTGTTCTTTACTCGAAATATAAACTTCTCAAATACATCCGTACATGTTCGAGCCTGAATTTGATTCGAAATATGTGAGAGGAAAACAAAAAACAACCTGTGGAACAACCTTAGCAACAACTTTAGCAACAAAGACTACCAACAGACAGCATGTGTGAACAATCTGACATCACCACAAGGAGGAAGTAGAGGTAACGCTGCAAACAAAGCCCTGACTTTTGACTTGCAGTGAGCATTTTCACATACGTTTACCTCAAGTTTTGGAGCTTTGACCACTTCTAACATAGATATGTGACATCATAACAGTATAAAAATAACAGAATAAATCACAAAAAGCGAGATATGTCCCCTTTAAACATCAAATGTGTTTACCATGTACTGAGTGAGGAAGTAGAGCTGGGAGCAGTTCAGCCATTGGCTGCTCTCCTCGCAGCTCTCCAACATCTCGTCCCTCGGGGCAAAGACAGCGCGCGTCACTTTCCCCGAACACACGGCCTTCTGGGAAAACAGCGGCCGAGGCTCGCTGGGCTTAAAGACAAACACTGAAAATAAAAGAGAGAGAAACATGAGAAGATTGATTCCTATAGATTAAGCATCTTAGCTGCTGGATCAGAACAAACATAAGCGTCAAAGCAGATTAATAATTCTGACAACGACACTAATGATATGTATTCTATAAGCTGCGGCACGTTGTTCACTGTCAAACCAGCGTTTCAACGTAAACTTCCTCTTTCACAACGCCAATAACTTTCAATTCTTGCACACAGGCAGCAGCTGCATCTCAGATCGAAAGACAAACCTCTGAACAGTTATTCATGGCTTTATATGGAGTGAAATATTTTGGAAAAATCATAAAAATAAAATAAATCACTTGTCATTTTTAATAGTTATTTGATGTTTTCTGTAAACTCTAATGCTTTGCACAGTATTCCTACATATAGATACGGAAGAAATGTGATTTCCTGCAACTTTAAAGAGGTTTGATTCCAACTTGCAAATGTTAAAACTCATATTTGGGCTGCACGTGTGTTTAAATCTTACAGTCGGTGCATCCTTCCTGGAAGCAGAAGGCAGTGATGTTCTCAGAGACGGGGTCGGCCAGCAGCAGGCTGACGTCCATGGAGGTGCTCCACTCCACTGCCAGAGCAGGAAAGCAGACAGAAGAAGAAGAAGAAGAAGGAGAAAAAAGAAAAGGGGAAGGATACGTATAGTTATATACTTGATGAAACCGAAAATATACACTTAAACAAAACGCGTGCAGCTGCAAATATGAATTTTTAGCTTACAGGAGCAGGTGAGCAGATTCCAGCAGCAGAGCAGGTTCTTCGTTGTAGTTCCCAGCAGATATTTGGAGCAGCTCAGTCGCCCAAAACAAAGATCCCTAGTGGAGGAAAAAAAAAAAAAAAGTCTCATTTATTTTCCTGTCGCTGTAAAGAATCCCCCTAAAGAACCACCAGCTCCTTACACAACACATATTTCACAGGATTAGCTTTTTTCTGCTTTGGGGGCTTCGATTGGGAACATGTAAGCACCCACCAAGAATAAATCAGTACCGGTCAGCCTTTCTGACTTTAAACTGCTGCTCATGAACAAACATATCATTCATAAATGACTTATATTGACAAAAATGTAAATGTGAAGTAGTTTCACAGCACTCGGTGGGTGAACCAAGCATGACTAACGTCTGAGGCTGCATGTAAAGAGTCTGAAGTTGGTTGAAGTTCGAGGTCAAGCAAATCACCAGGCTCTACGCATCCATAGGTGGGAGTTATGTAAGGGGCACCGGGCAGCTGTCAAAACAGCAGACCATTAACGTCTCCCAAGTTTTCCCTCCTTTCAACTCTGAAGTCTTATTATTATTATTATTACGAATAGATTCCCACCGTCAGCTCCCCCAAACTACACAGGAAATGTCTGCTCATTTGAAGAGGTTTTCTGAGTATGATTGAGTTTTTTGAGAGGGGAAAAGGCAGCGTGCCAGATACGGAAATTAGTTCAGACAAGCAGAAGGAACACAAATAAGTGTCTGACCAGCACCTTTTCTAGTGTTATTGAATGACTCTTTAAAAAAAAAAAGAAGAAGTTTCTTGATTGTTAAAATCTTTATGTTCCTTCTGCTGGTTCCTTTATTTTAACCCTTATATAGCATTAATACTCTGAGGCTTCACTGTGTCCCCTCATAATTAGTCTCTCTACCAAGTGTCTGAACAACACATCTTTTTTTCATTCATAAATACTCATCAGACAATAAATGGCTGATTATACTTTAATCTTTCAGAGACTGTGTATTCTTTAGGTTGTGCACTATTTGTTTATGGAGAGAAAACATTCACAATCGCACTTTATTATAGTTCTATGTTACATTAAATAGGAGAATTTAACATCCATCATGATTTCAATGAACAATTTGAGTGGTGATTTTTGAAATTTTTGAATAAATATGAGTCAAAGTTAACTCAAAACACTTTTGTATGAACAAAAATGCACAAAAAACTGAGATATTTCCTTTTTTTTTTACATATTTTGGTCACTTTAGCAGTTTTCACTGCTCTCAAATATATATATAAAAAAAAATGGCCAAAGGGTCAATTTTATGTCATCTTTCTATATTTTGCTTGCTGAATGCTGAGTTTGTGTTGTGTTGCTTATTTCCAAAAAAAAAAAAAAAAAAAGTGGTACAGAAACTAGCAACTGAAGTTTCGCGTCCTCAGTGACCTGTGGGGCCCCTTCTTGAGCAGAGGGGACATTTGCCAACATTTCTGAGACTCGAGCAACGTTGCGAAACTGCAGCCTGTTCCTGCCGTCAACCGGCCGACAGGCAGCACTTCTTCTCGGTTACATCCTCTGAGAAACAACACTCCTGGACCTCTGCCAGAACGGCGACAAGGTCGTTTAACTGTTCATGGTCGTCCACTGCTGCGGAGACTTGACAGCGAATAAACGGTCCTCTGTTACTGGTCTTCGTACAGTCTCTACTTACCAGTGTTGGACAGACTAATGAGCATTTTACAGATATTAATGTTGTGGAGATACAGATGGTGATGGTTTTCTTTCTCTCACTTTTAACAAGTCACAAGTTATTAAAGTGTTTGCACAGACTGTCTTTCTCTCTCTGCTAATAAGCACTTGATGATCTTTTGCTGGATGATGTTGCTATACAGCGTATGAATCAGTGTTTGGTGAATGCCTGCTGTAGATCATTGTCTGTTAACATCAACGTGTGCCAAAACAGATTCGGAAAGTTAAAAATAGAAGATTGGAATGTGATGAGCGTGCAGCTTTCTCCTCGATCGTTTATCAGCCTGCACAGAGAGATTGCAAATGAAAAACTATCTATTTATCTAAATCTACTCCTCTGCCTCTGCTTTAAGAAACAGTTTCACACTTTGGGAATAACATTTATTCTCTTGCTGAGAGGTAGATGAAGAGATTGATATCACTATCACATCTGTACGGTAGATATGAAGCCAGCAGGTGGTTAGCTTAGCTTAGCACAAAAGGCAACAAAATCCACCTATCAACACCTCTAAAGCTCACAAATTAACACGTTAGATCTCGTCTGTTAAACCCATACAAAAGGGACTATTTCTTGGCCGGGACTAGCAACTTCCTGCAGTCCCCTTTGGTTGCCTGGCAACGGCTCAGGGCCAGGAAATAGTCTGGCACATACCCCCCCACCCCGCTCATTTTTGCACTTTGGTTTAACATATTATTTAGTGAGCTTTAGAGGAGCTGGTAGGCAAACAGTCTAACCTTCAGACAGAGCCAGGTTAGCTGTTTCCAGTCTTTATGCTAAGCTAAGCTACTTAGCTAATGGCTCCAACTTCATATTTAGTGTGTAGACATGAGTGCTGTTGATCTTCTCATCTAAATCTCAGCAAGAAAGCCAATAAACAGCTGTTCAAGAAGGTGGCTAACTAAAAAAACAAAATAAAAGAATGTGAGCAAGCATTCAATGATCATTTTCACTACTTAAAACTGCTGCAAACATAATAAACTCAGTCCTACAAGTATTAATGTTCGACACACACACCCCTACTGAATGTGTGGATATTTGTGTGCTCTGACCTGATAGCTCCCGGCGGCTGGGACAGAGTTGTCAGGAGCTCCCAGGAGGCCGGGCTCCACACAGTCACCACCTCCTGAAAGCTGACGGCCAACAGAGAGCCATCGGCTGAGAAACAGCAGCATTCAGGCGCCAGGCTGTGATAGGCTCCGACGAAATCACACGACCAGGATGGACCTTCATCTGCAAGCCAGGTCGAGAGGAAAAAGAGAGAGAGAGAGAGGGAGACAGACACCAAGAGTTCTGGATTACATAATGAATAATAATACATTTAATTTGTGCCGCACTTGTCATTCATGGCGAAACTCAGCGTGCTACAGTATTAACACAGAACATAAAGAAAATAGCAATATAAGTTAAGATGAAAAAGCCTTCTTGAATAGAAAGGGGTTTTTTTTTTTTAGGTCTAGGGTCTGAGCTGCCCTCAGTTGGTTAGTGAGGTGCAGCAGAGCAGAAGACTTGATCCCCCACGGTGCATAGCTTAATACCGGGGGCCCAGACGAGCGAGCTGCCGGCAGATCTGAGAGTGCTGGTGGAGGTTTGTAGTATGATCGGTTTCTGTAGGTAGGGAGGTGCATATCTGGTGATGGATTTGCATGTGAGTAGCAGGACTTTGTAGTCAATCCTGAAGGAGGCAGGGAGCCAGTACATTGAAAACAGAATTGGTGTTATATGTTGGTGTTTTTGCACACTCCTCAGGATCCTGGCAGCGTTGTTGTGATGTGTACTGGAGCTTCTGGATGCTCCTGCCTGGGATCCCTGTGAGGAGCCTTGAGGAGATAAAGGCAAGTTTCTCTGCATCTGACAGGGTTTACAGATGTTTTTTGAGAGGTTTTGCATAGTCAAGTCAGCTGAGGGTCAAACCAAACCCCCAGATTAGTGACTGAGGAGGAAAGGGGGATGTCCTGGCCGTCAAAGGTGTGAAGTGCCAATAAGAAGAGGATGTAACAGGAGGACGTTTGTTGCTCATCCAGGCCTTTATCGCCTTCAGACAGGTGCTGAAGCGTGACATGGCTTCATAAGGGCTCGGGGCAGTTTTGATGTACAGCTGGATATCATCAGCATAGGAATGAAAAGACATCCCGTGTCTGCTGGGAGCATGTAGAGGGTTAACTGGATGGGGCTGAGGACCAATCCTTGCGGAACACCACAGGTGACAGGGAGCGATCTAGACCTGCACCCCCCCCCCCCCCAACTGAGACATACTTCATCCTACCAGAAAGGCAGGACTGAGTATCATCGATTAATCGTTCCAGCTCTACAAAAATGAAATGCAGAACTTTAAATCACATGCCAACTTGCAGAAACGCTTGCTCATGTCTATGTACCAAACCAGTCTGTGATGTCTGACATGGCAGAGTGCACTATCAGCTCACAGAGAGCTTCCCGTTTGCTTTTTAGGAGTTATTTTGAGGAAGTGAGGGAGTTGTTGTTTTTTTTTATTGAATGACAACATGAAAATCCTGTTAAAGCTGACACTGCATGTTCATATAGCATCTTAATCATCTTTATTTATTATAGTTTCCTGTTAAAACTATTCCTTGACCTCATGATGGGGGCAGTAATGTAACTGGTGTATGCCCCTATATCACCAGCACCAAGTTGTGGCCTGTTCTGTGAAAAAAAAAAAAAAAACAACCTCTTAATCTATAAAATCAGTGTCGGGTTTACCTGAAACTCCACTAGGAGTTGCGGTAGTGCACAGTATTAAAAGTATAAGAGAAGTCCATGAATAAAATCCTAGTGTAGGGGTGTGCTGAGTCCACGTGTCTGGCCTCGGTATCAGTGTCAAATGTTATAAAGAGAGCAGACAGATTCACAAAGCAGGTGCAGCCACAGCTGATCTACTCAAATCTCAGGATTACACACACAGTGATGCATGTCTAAAGTGAGAATTAATCGGTACATATAATGTCCGAACAACAAAAAAAAAACAATGAGGTAAAGACGACACTGAGCCAAAAACCTACTAAACAACAAGGTCACAACAAATTAAATAAGGTCAGTAAATGTTGTTGCACTGCTTAACTAAACTCCACCTGTTGGTCGACCGGACTGGCAGAAACCGAGCTAGACTGCTTACCCTCTGTGTGGGCTGGGGCGGCCAGCTGCCAGGCTTTGAAGTGCCCGTCTTTGCTGGCGGAGACCAGCATGGTGGTCTGGCTGTCGGCAGCGTGGCAAAAGCACATGGCTGTAATCCGGGCCTCGTGGGGGGCCGAGATGGTCGTGTTCAGCACAAAACTGCAGGTGATAGGAAAAGCATGTTACAGGGTTGTGGTTGGAGATCAAGGAAAAAAAAAAAAAAATCACTATTGAGCATAAGTTCCTATTACATAATGGAACAAAAACACTACTAGATTACATTATTTTCATGTCATGTAATCCTGTTTATCTTTAAGCTTCCCACCTCTCCTGCACAGGCTTCTGTTTACTTTAAATTCATAAATATCACAGTATATGTAGGTGTAAGTACTTCAGAATATGTGCAAATATATCTTTTATATAATAATTGTATTTTTGTGCTTCATCCAGTGAGCTGACTTCTTGTAAACGAGAAAGCTGCTTAAACATAATTAGGGAAGAAACCTGGTTGTCTCAGGTAGATTTCTCTTGGCGAATGCTGATTTCTCCGACATGTAAACATGTAGCTGGGTGTCCAAACAGTTTTTTTTTTTTTTTTTT
The DNA here is from genome assembly GCF_910596095.1 of Thunnus maccoyii. Lineage (NCBI taxonomy): Eukaryota > Metazoa > Chordata > Actinopteri > Scombriformes > Scombridae > Thunnus > Thunnus maccoyii. The sequence goes on from NC_056543.1 coordinate 6,430,174, forward strand.
AACAAGTACACACGTGCAGAATAACAGACTGCAGACTGAGGAAATAACAGCGTGGAGCAGCTGGATGAAATAAATCATTACACGCAGCAATGCGCCCTCATATTCACAATTATTCCGTCCAGATTTCAACTAAAAAGTAAAACAAAGAAGCCTGTAGACGTATAAATAAGTCGGTTTTCACTGCTGTGAATATTTGAACATTGATTTGTTAAATTCAGGCACTTTCTCGCTCTGAAAGGAATTTAAAAAAAGCAGCGTTTTCTATCACTAATAAAGTTTGAATCAGTTAGACATGATGCCAAAATAAGATCAGGGGTAGAGGAGAAATCTGGTTGCTGATGAGCTGCATGTATACTTAGATTTACAGTAACCTGGTTACTACAGTGCATGTAAACTTCATTCATTCAAACCTTTATTTAGACAGGTTGGGCCATGTTGAGCAACCTCTCTTTCACAAGGACACCTTGATTACAACACAAATATAAAATATACAAAACAATAAACATAATCGGCAAATATGAACCTTCGTAACCTACTTTCTCTGAGTAAACTGGTCACTTCGGTGCATGTAAACACACTGATTTAAACTAAATAAAAAGTATAAACAGATACCTCTGTGTTTGTTCATCGAATGCCCACAGTTTTAAATTCAGCTCCAGCTCAGCTGCTTTCTGTTTTCTCTCTTCGACCGTTGCCAGCCAGTTGCCAGAGGCATCGAAAGCCGCCTTCACCACCTCGAACTGCTGCAGGCCCGACTCATGAATGTACTCCTGCTGTACAATGTCCAGCTGTGGGAAACACACAAGTTGGCCCAAGAATTTGGCTATTAAGGCAAATTTACACCGAGTTGTTGTGGTTGTTGGCAGTATTTTTAAAGTTTGTGTTGGAACTTTCTGTTCTTAAAACTACTCGCATCGGTTTTTAATTCAAATAAGTTGTTTCCAAGTGCTCATAATCGTATTTATGCACTCTGGTAAGACAATAAAAGCCTCCACAAACATAGTTTTTTTTTGTTTGGTTTATGTGTGATATCTTACGTTGAACAGCAGTTTGTCTCTTTGGAGCGAGTAAAACTGCAGGTGGCCCGGTTTCCCGTTCAGCACCAGGGCTTTGCTGCGCGGATCCACCATCAGGTCTGATCTGACACTTTCTCCTGAACAAGGACAGAGAGAGAGAGAGAGAGAAAAAAAAAAAAAAAAGAAGAGAGAGAATCAATTGCTGCATTCAGGTCTGATTAAGAGGAAGTCGTCCAAAGTCAACAACGTTTTCCTTCCCACAGGTGGAGACGGCTGCCAGCTACCTTAACTGACCGGGAGCGGTTCGTTAGGGCGTGTTTTGACACATTTTAAAAGCATAAATCTGTGTCAAACAAGGCCAAACATTTTTATTTTGATATACCATATGTAGACAGACAAGTTTGATGCAAAGGGACAGAGAGGCACAAATGTTCAGAAATCTGCATCATCAATGTACACTGGAGTGATTGTGTAACTGTAGACCATACATTTTTTTTTTTTCCCAGGAAGTGAATCTGCTGAGACGTATAAAAATACGAAAAAACATAAAGATAATCTGCATGTCACAGCATTCAGGCTGTAATGCAGCAGGGGCGCGACCGTCAGTTTCTTTTCCTGATTTGGAGCCATGACCGATGTTATTTTAACTTTTAGTGGTTTTTATCCTGCGTCATGCTTATATTTCATGCATAACACATTGTTTCCTGTGCTCTTCACTTTTTTTTTTTGTGTGTTTGTGCATGTGTAAAAATGTCATATGTCAGCTGTTTTATGGCAGTTCTTGTTAAATATAAGATTTCCCTGCGACTGATATGATGATTCAAACAGTGTTAAGACCTTTATTACTTGATTTAACCCTGCTTAAATTAAATTATGGATACAATTCTCTGCAAACTTTTAACCTGGAGTCTATTTTGTGACGTCTCTGATTGTTTCTGATGCTGTATGTGTGTTTGTTCGTCAGGCTGTGTGCGTTGTAGGTCGTTTTCCTTTTTGTTATATATCAGTCTATGCTTGTTTTCCTTTTGTCTGCTGGACTCAGATAAAAGATCTTGATCTTAATTAAATAAAAAGGTTAGAGTTGTAGCTTTCTTGGCATAAATGAAGATTGCACATAAAAGTGGTAACAGCTGATTCTCATGCAAGTTTTTTTATTCCAGACTAAAAAAAAAGAGTTTTTCTCCCTTTGATTTGTTTTCTAAATGTCTGTGAACACATTTCATTAGTTACAACAGAGATATTTCTAATCACAGTGAAAACAACCTAAGTGACTGAATAGTTAATAAATCTAAGTGTTATTGACGAGCCCGTACAGCATGTTTGTAATCCAGCTACAGTCTGTACTCACCTTTGACCAGACCCTGAATGACCGCCGACACTTTCACACAACTCTGGATGATCGTGATTTCTAGAGCAAAGAAGAGAACAGAGATTAGTTACTGCAGCTTTTAATTAATCCTGAAATCAAGTCTGTATAAACATTCCACAGCTGCAGATATTACTGCGAGCACCTTTCTCATCTGTCAGAGGAAAGATCTGATGTACGAAATGTGCAAGTTTAAAGTTTGAGGAGTTTAAACTAAGTGGAGAACAAAGTGTATTAAAAATACTGAAAACCAGAAATAACTAGTTTCCACCAGTAGAAACTAGATGTCGGCTCCAAAAAAGATTAAGTACACACAACTACAGTGGTGCTTCAATGTTTAGATTTTTTTCTACTTTTGCATAAATATATGACCTAAAACATGATCAGAAGTCCTAAAACTAGATAAATGGAACCCAGTTAAACAAATGAGACAAAAACATTAAACTTATTCATTTATTTATTGAGGAAATTTATCCAATCTTACATATTTGTGGGAGGTGAAAGTATGTGAATCCTTGCTTTCAGTAAGTGGTGTGGCCCCCCTTTTGCAGCAAGCAATGACTTCCAACTAAACGTTTCCGGTAGCTGTTTATCAACCCTGCACATTGGCTCGGAGTCCGTTCCTCCTTACAGAACAGTCTCAACTCAGGGATGTTGCTTGGCGACCACTGAGCTGCTCACTTCAGGTCCTTTCACAGCATTTCTATACGTCAGGACTTTGACTCGGCCGATCAAAAACATTATCTTTCTTCTGCTCCAACCATTTTTTGGTAGAACGACTTGTGTGTTTCGGGTCGTTGTCTTGCTGCATGACCCACTTTCTGTTGAGCTTCAGTTGACGTTTTCCTGTAGAATTTGCTGCTACAGCTCTGAACTCATAGCTCCTTCAATGATTGCGAGCCGTTCTGGTCCAGAGGCAACAAAACAGGCCCAAACCATGATACCGCCACCATTGTTGTGCTGGAAGGCAACGTTTGCTCGTCGCCAAACATAACGCGTCATATTCAAACCAAAAAAGTTCAATTTTGGTCTCGTCCATCCACAGAACATTTTTCCCAAACAGCCTTCTGGCTTATCAACGTGGTCTTTAGACGAGCAGCAATGTTCTTTTTGGAGAGAACTGGCTTTTTTCCTCACAACTCTGCCATGAAAACCATTTATGTCCAACGTTCTCCTGATGATGGACTCATGAACATCGACCGTAGCCGCTGCAAGAGAGGATTTTAGTTTCCCTTTGGACTATTACACGCCTGCTCTTGGTATGATCTTTGTTGTTCGACCCCTCCTGAGGAGGCAACAATAGTGTTGGATGTCTTCTATTTGTACATGATCTGCCTGACAGTCGACTGGTTGAGTCCAAACTCTTTAGAAATGGTTTTATAACCTTTTACAGCTTGGTGAGCATCAACAACTCTTCTTCTGAGGTCCTCAGACATCTCCTTTGTTTGAGCCATGACACACTTACACAAACCTGTGAAGCTCAGACTTTGATAGTGAAGACTCAGATTTCTCTTCTTTAAATAAGGCAGAACCTCCCAGACTCACTCTTGATTATCATCCCATTGATTGAAACACCCGACTCTAATTTCCCCTTCAGATAAATTGATAATCCTAGAGGTTCACGTACTTTTGCGACACACAAATATGTAACATTGGATCATTTTCCTCAATAAATAAATGAACAAGTGTAAGTTTTTTGTCTCACTTGTTTAATTGATGTCTCTTTATCTAGTTTTAGGACTCAAATGAAAATCTGATCATGTTTTAGGTCATATTTATGCAGAAACTTTCAAGCAGCTCTGTATTTCCACTATTACTGTTATTTTCCAGCAGCTTGTAAGTGTTCATTGTGTTTAATCCGAGGGTACGGTACAGGTTTACAGCTTCTTACTGTTGTCTGCGTGTGAGGTACAGAACAGAGCTCCGTCAGGTGAGACAGCGATGTGTGTGATGGTGGCGCCCAGGCGGGGCAGGAAGTCCCGCTGGCTCTCTTGATTGTATCTCCACTGGACGAGCACCGACTCCACGCCTCCGCTCAGCAGGTTGGTTCCTGGTAAAGCAAAGCAGAGAGAGATGGAGAGGCGGGACATTGATGTAGGGCACAGAAACCCTTCTGAAGGACTGGTAGACATTTAATACACTGTGGGAGACCCGGGTTCTACTGCAATGTATGACAAACATATTACAGTAAGCAAATTTCAGTTCACACTAACACTGCAACTACCGACTATTTTCAGATGCAGATTATTTTCTTATTAATTGATTCATCTATAAAATGTCAAAATATCATGAAAAGTGCCTGTTAGAGTTTCCCAAAGTTAAATGAGACAAATTTAAACGACCAACAGTCCAAAAACGAAAATATAATCAGTTTATTATCATGTTTAACAAATAAAGTATAAATCACATCACAATGGCTTATAAAACCAGCCCATGTTTGGTGTTAAAACCATTATTCTATTATCAAAACAGTTGCCGACTGATTGTCTGGTCGACTGATGAATCTGTTTAGCAGCTCTAATTAAGTCAGACGTCAGCTGTAAACAGGTGATGACGTGTTTGTACCTTCTGGGGTGAAGCGCAGCGAGCTGACGGCGCTGTGGTGCCAGTGAAGAGTCGAGTACGTGTACTCCTTCTTGTGGTTAAAGTTTCTCCTGGAAGGACAAACGGAAATATAAAGTTTCTCCTCAACACCTGATATTTATACATGAACGTGTAGGAATCTCCGTCTGCAAAACACCTGAAGATTTGTTAAACTCAGACGATAACTAATCTCTCTCCTCACTGTTTTATTAACAAAGATCAGAGGTAAACAAATAGGTAGCAGCTTTTTAGCCGACAGTCTCTGCTTAAAATAACAAACCGTGACGGCAGATTACAACAAATATTGTTAATTAACAAAATATGTCTCTGTTCTCTGATTAATATGCTCTCTGCTGCTGGCGTCTGTATTCAGATGAAGATTATTTGTGACGTCACTGTACGACCACCAGAGGATCGTGTGTTTTTGTAGTTCAACAGGGACCAGTTCAAACTTAATGATCTGATTCATATCACATCAACATTTAATCTGATCAGTTTAATCGATCTGAATCAGGACCTCAGATACAAGACAGACATAGAATATGCTGCTCATCTCATTATCAGGTTGTGAGCATTAATTAGACATAAACTCTACTGTTACTTCCTATAAAGTGTAATTAGACATCTTTGAGTTGTACTTATTGTTTGTACAACTACACTGGTTTCTGTTGAGAGGTAAAAATATTGAGTCAAATTTAATAAAACTCTATCGAACCCCATCCTCCCTTTACGAAGAAAAAGAACAGAATAAATAAGCTGAAATAGTGAAATAAGAAGGTTACAGAACAATAATAAACGTTTCTGTCACATCATCTGCTGGGAGGGATGTTCAATGGTGCAGCTATCAGCAGAATAAACGCAGGACACGTGAGCGGCACATGTTTAGACTAAACGGGAGCGAGCGTGCACGCTTCAAGGCCGTGTGGTTACGACACTCACCACAAGCGAATCTTTCCGTCCGCGTGGCCCGTGGCGATGCAGTCGTCTTGCGGGTGACAGGCGACGCATGTGAATGTGTTCTTGCCTCCCTTCTTGTTGTCTTCTTTGAGGGAAAACCTTTAAAAAAAAAAAAAACGATCAGACATACAGTGTTAACGGCCGTCCTGCTGACTCATGACCTCGGTCACGTATATGTTGCAACGTCTTGTGTCTAATAAAGCAGAAATGTTTTGTGGTTTTGCGTGTAATTTAAAGCTGTCGGAGGTTTGTGGTTTTACTTAAAAGTTGGTGACAAAAATGGGTGAAATGATGAACTGATGTTTAATAAAGTATCATCTCCACACTGTGGCTCACCTGTATGACTTCTGCTTCTTGAAGAAATAGCTCTCCAGCTGCAAACCTTTAGCTGAGGCGATAAATTCCCCCTGTGAGGATGAGAACGTTTTATCACACGGGTCAGGAAGGCTACAATCAAAGTGTATTTCAAACCTGTTCTTGAGACATTTACACAAGAATTAAACCTACAATAACTGGTTTTATGGCCATTTGTTGGCAGCAGAAACAATATGTAACCTTTTAAGTTGATATGTTGAACCTGTTAGCAAACATATTTCCACATCCAGCAGTTATAGATAAACATTATTACACATTTGGAGTCGTGTTTCTGTCCAATATTCTCTCTCATTAAGCTCTGGTTTTGCTCTCTACCAACTCCTGAGGGAGATATGTGGCTCTTTAGATGCTAAATGCTCCACTTTTTTCACCAGCTAGTTTGCCGTTGCTCTACATTAACTGTGTCTGTTTGTCGTTAGCTGCTGAGCAGGTAGTGTACAGCGGCTTTTTAGAGCTTCTTCCTCTGTAAAACATGCTATGAGAGCGCTGAGACTGAACCGAAACAGTGAAGTTGCAGCCTGACAGCTGAACAATGAGCTGAAACTCACTATAAAGCTCCGTAAAGCCGAGAGGAACTGCAGAGTCTCTGATAATTCTCATCACTACGAGCGACTTGCAAATTACACGCTGTCATTTCATAACTTGTTATTAAAAAAGTATGGATTATAGCCGCTTTAAGAATGAATTTTGAGTGGGTTTCATCCATCATCTAACACCCAGGAGGGAACTTTACTCATTCAGAAGGCTTTAATTTCAGAGCTTTGATGCTCAAACTGCGGTTCATTAGAGGTTTTCTGAAGACAGACAGATAGTTTGAATTGACACCCAACAATTACTGTTTCCTCACATCAGTTTATGTTTTCATGGAAGCAAACAAACTAAGTGGATGATTCACGTTTAGGAAAGTGAGAGTTCCAGATGTGCGTTGGTGACAGTGGCGGCGGAGGCGGAGGCGTACGTACCCCTCTGCCGAAGGCGATGGCCTCCGGGTTGGAGCTGACGTCGCTGAGCACGGCAGAAAACTCTCGGGCCTCCACCAGCTGATCTCCACTCTGAGGCAGATGTACCGCCACCAGCTGGAACAGCTCTACACACACACACACACACACACACACACACAAAGGCAAACATCAGCCTGTTTGACATTCTTACCCAGTGACCTTTTACACAGTTTCTAATTACACACATGTTTAAGCACCTATGAGTGTGATTTGATTTTTTTGTCTCTGGCGGCTCCTAGTGGTCGTTTTAAAAAGCACCTCTCTGATCCACCTGGGAGATATTAGAGTAAACGGGTTGAAAGCAACACGTTTTTACCTGCATTACCATTATTTTAACAAACAAAAACCTCAAACTTCAGATTAACTTCAACAGATGTTAAATGAACAAAAACATTCTGCACATAAAAACTTTTACATGAGTCTGTTTCTACCATCTGCAGGTGATATTTAATTATAAATGTAAAATATTCGAGCTGTGAGTTTACAAGAAAGAACAAACAGGCTCATGAATGTGTTTAAACACTCAGTGACATTAAATTACTGCAGAGAAACACTGAGACCCGGGAGAATCCAGACAACACATACAATGATTGATTATCACTAGACTGAAGCTAAAACTTTCCTTTAAAGTAGGACTGAAGCTAACAGTTACTTTTGATTAATCTGAAGATTATTTTCTCAGTTAATCGTTTAGTCTCTAAAACTGTGGAAAATGTCCGCTATAGTTTTATAGTCCAAGATGACGTCTTCAAAATTGTCTGTTTTGTTCGACCAACAGTCCAAAACCCAAAAATATTCAATTTAGCAAATCCTCATTAACGACTGGCTGGAAGTGTCATAAAAATGACATGAAATGATTAATCGATTCTCAAAACAGCTGCTGATTATTTTTTATGTTTTTAATGTGTACAGCTAGCATGCTAACTAGCATCGCTCTGCAGGTTGATACTTTTTCAGCATTATTATTGATGACTTCTGCTTTTGGCTCCATGTAACTCAATCAGGAAGTTCATGGCTCTACTTGCTTTAGATTTTAGTTCAGACCTCAATGAAATCATGAAACAAACATTAAAATCAATACATTTACAGCAGCTGAAGAAACACTTTAGATCAGAGGATGAATTTATCCTGTCAAAGCACATCCTGAGTGTCTTTTCCTTTCCTTTATTTATACAGAAAGATCTCTTATTCATAGACACCCTGATTACAATACAACTATCAAATATAAGAAACAATCAGCAAATATAAAAAGCAAATATGAACAGATAAGAATAAGCAAAATCATATAAAAACTATATATAAAAGCACATAACATGAAACATGTTAAGGCAATAAAAGCAATATATATGCAAAGTTAAAGCTCAATTAAAACTCACATTCACACTGTTAAACAAACAGTCACAGCAATCAGACAACATGTCAAACCTACCGGATCTTTTGTCAGTTAGCACGGGGGTAACGATGAAGATGACTCCCTCATGGTTTGCTGAGGCGTAGATGGAGTAAATCGGGCATCCAATGACATAAGTCTGGAAGAGATCAAACAGCTGTCAGACATCAGAGAAACAACACAAACAAACTAACTAACTAGTCCTTCAGTACATTCAGTTACACTCACAGCTCAGAGGAAGCTATAAATATCTAATCAATCTCCTCATCTCATGACATCTGTCACCATCAGGGCTGAAACTATTATTATCAGTTAATCTGTGTGTTGTGGATATTTTGAGCGATGGTCAGCACCTCAGTGGAGAAAAGAGGACACCAGCCTTTCATGTCTTAAAGCTGAAAAAGTTTATTGAAGTACTTGATCAAGGAGAAACTGAAATAGAGAACAACTCGGATGCTGTGTCTTTCCGTTCTGAGTCTTTATCAGCCTACAATATGAACAATTAGTCTAATTGGTTCACTAGTTTCTAAACAAGGACCTGTGTTTTACTCGTGTCAGTTCAGGTCACGTTGCATTAAACTTCAGGTCACTTTCAGCACATTCTGGTTTCACATTCCACCTATCTGTGTTATCTAGGAAAGCCTCCTCTGACCTTGGTAACCATGGTGATGCTGATTACTCTCTATCAGAGAGGTTTCTGCTTTCCCCAAAACATCACAGACAGCTGGAGTCTCGAGGAGAGGAGAGGAGAGGAGAGGAGAGGAGAGGAGAGGAGAGGATGTCTCCTTCCTGCTGAAGAATTACACTGTGACCTCGAGACCCAGACCCAATGTAACCCAATCTGTAACCCCTAAAGATGGAAAATTCCACAACACTGTGGATTTTCTCCATTAAAATTCCAAATTCCTTTTTTCTTCCGACCAACAGTCCAGAAACCCAATAATAATAATAATAATATCTGTGTTATTATTCTATATGACAACAACAAGCATCAAATCCTCACATTTATTGAGCTGAAAACCAAACAATGTTTGACTTTTTTGCTTGAAAAGTGACTGAAACTATTAATTAAATTAATTAAAGCTGATTCATTTTCTTCCAATATACTAATTGATTAATGATTACAGCTATAGTCACCATGGATACTAATTAATACCTTAAATCATTCAGCTGTTCAGAATGTTCATCCTTTTTTAATTCATTGGTGTGCAGATTGGTTTCATACAAATTTTAAAAAGTGACGTTTTCTTTTATTTTACTTTACTTCGTGTTCTGTGATTTTAAACTCAGCATTAAAAGGTTGTTTTATGAAAGTGTAGCTATAGATTTATATTTATGATCAGAATAATATTTTAAACAGTAGCAAGCAGGAACATTTATGACGCTTCCATCTTTGTGCAGAATGACAACAGTCAGCAACCATTTCACCGTCCAGTCAACACTTACTGGTTTGGGACAGAACTTAAAATGGAAAAACCGCCCTCACACACTAACGTGTAAACAGAGGTGGAGCAGATACAGAGAGAGTCTGTTGGGGGGCAGCAGGTTCAGCTGAACCAGAATGACTGTAAACAGTTGAACCAGTCTGTACCTTAATGAGAATCCCGTCTGTGAAGTCCCAAAGGCGGACAGTGCCATCTGCTGAGCAAGAGTAGACCTGCAACAACACAGGAGAGGAAATAAGAAATGTGACAATAAAATACAAATATAAACAACGAGCTGAAACAACTGAAGCACCTGAACACACACTGATCATATGAAGAGTAAAACAGTTAGAAAACAGACACCTACAACACAAAGATACTATATATTTAATATGTTGCAGAGCTGCAACTGACAGTTACTTTCAAGTCAGATTCATTGTATTTATACAGCCAAATATCACATATTTGCCTCAAAGGGTTTTATTACATACGAAACTCAAGACAACAAACTCCCAAAAGATTCAGTAACAGGGGGAAAAATAGAAGAAAGAGAAACAGAGGAGTGATTCCTCTTCCAGGACAAACAGAGATGTGAAAGATGTCCATCAATGTCTTTTACAACCAACAGTCCAGAAACCCAAAATATTACAGTTACAGTCACATAAAGCAAAGAAAAGCATCGTCTTGAACCGGCATATATTTGGCATTTTTGTGATTAATCAGTTACTTAATTTTCTGTTTATCAACTAATCGTTGCAGCTGTAATGTGTTGTAAATGAAACAAAAACAGATTAAGAGCTGCGAGTAACAATTATTTTCATTAGCAATTAATCTACAGATTTTTTTTGATTAATCGGTTAATTAAGTCTATAAAATAAAGAAAAGTAATGAAAACTAGTCGTGAGTTTCCCAGAGATAAAGATGATTCTTCAAATATCTTGTTTTGTTCGACCAACAATCAAAAATGATTTTTGGTGTTTTTTGCTTGAAAAATCACAGACGACTGATAATTATTTTCATTATCAATTAATCTGTTGATTATTTTCTCTATTAATCGATTAGTTGTTTGGTCCATAAAATGCCAGAAAACTGTGAAAAATGTGGATCACAGAGCTTCAAATGTCTTCTTTTGTCTCAACCGACAGTATTCAGTTTACTGTCACAAAGGACTAATAATCACATTTAAGAAGCTGGAATCAGAGACTAAAAACTGACTCCAAACAAACTAACTTATCAAGATAGTTGGAGCTCAATTTAATAGTTGGCAACTAATCAATTAATCGACTAATCTTTGCAGCTCTAGACAGGATATCAAGCTGAAAGATGCTTATCTGATATGATATTTAACAATCTAATTTAGCAGAGACACCAAGCAAACAGAAACATCATGAAATTAGACAGAAAACACACATATATACATTTTCAAGCAATTTTGTGAGTAAATTACAGCTGTACACTTTAACCAACTGTGTGGTGAGACGACTGTACCTGCAGGTGGTTGGAGGGTTTGAGCAGCACACCTGTGACCAGGTCTGTGTGACCCCGCAGGTCGTGGATACACTCCTCTGTGGAGGTGCTGAACACCTTCACACATTCTCCTGAGGCGCATAGCAGGAACCTGCAGCAGCACAAAACACATGTTTTCAGTGGTGGAAGAAATACTCAGATACTACTACAGTAAAAGTACATAAGTATTATGAGCTTGATGTAGTTAAAGTATTTCAGTAAAAGTAGTGGTTTGGTCCCTCTGACTGATATATTATTATATATGACATCATTAGATTATTAATAGTGAAGCATCAGTGTTAGAGCAGCATGTTACTGTTGTAGCTGCTGGAGGTGGAGCTAGTTTCAACTAATTTATATACAGTTAGCTAGTTTAGTCCAGTGGTTCCCAACCTAGGGGTCGGGGTCCCTCCAAAGGGTCAGCAGATAAATCTGAGGGGGTCGTGAGATGATTAATGGGAGAGGAAAGAAGAAAAAACAAAGTTCTGATACACAAATCTGTTTTCAGTTTTTGGACTTTTTCTCTAATCTTTGATTTTTGCTGAAATATTGGATCATTTGAACATTTATTGAAATGAAAGCATGTGAGAAGTTTAGAGGGGAAAATCACTATTTGGTGGAGCTGTTAACAACTCATAGACATGTGAAATGTGACCCCGACTACACACTACTTTTTGTAAGACGTCAAAAGACAAAAAGGTTGGAAACCACTGGTTTCATTTTTAACAATGTGTTGTATTTTAAAAGCTTGTTATATTATCCATTGTGTCAAATCTTCACCTGAAAAGTAACTAAAGCTATCAAATAAATGTAGTGGAGTAGAAAGTACAATATTTCCCTCCGAAATGTAGTGGAGTGGAAGTATAAAGTAGCATCATATGGAAAAACTCAAAGCACAAGTACTTCGAGATTGTACTTAAGTAGAGTAACGTTACATGTGTAAATGTACTTGGTTACTTTGCACCACTGCATCTTTTAGGCTACAAATCGCAGTTGAGGCACTCAAACGTGGTTATGTTTAGTCGGTATGAATGTTATTAAATTATCTTAACAGATAATTGTCGCAGAGGTGAAACAAACTGGGGATATTTTATGTAAACAGCAGCAGTAAGTTTCCTAGCAGCTAAATGCTAACGGCTAACAGCTAGCGCCGGCTTTAGCTCTCCGGCTAATAACGTCTTCCAAACAATATTAAACATTATCGGACTGAAAACACACACTCACTTCGAGTCGGTGGTGATGACAGGCTCCCTGAAGTTTATTTTACTGCCACCTCGGTGAACCACGCGGATGTCCCCGTGTTCAACCATGTTTTCACTTGGTTCAACTTTCACCTCTGACCTCTGCCTCCGCTTCCTCTTCTTCTTCTTCGCTCCTTTATTAGCGGCTGTTGGTGAGGCAGCTTATATCGCCCCCTACTGGACTGGAGTGGTGACTAGTAAATTACCATTTACTGTGTAAAAAAAATAAAGAAATTAAATTATTTCTGGTAAATATGTGTCTTTGAAGCAGTTAATTAAACGGCTATACGCTCATTCATTCACTGATTATAAATCATTATACATTACGGACTACATTCCACTTATGGACATTAATTAATTAGTGAATACACTATATTAATGTCAAATCTCATAATCTTTTATTTGCACATCTATAATTTTTGATCTAACATGGCACGTTACATTAAAACAATTTGTATTACTATAACTATTATAATTGTTGTTGTTATTATTATTAGCACACCACATATACTGTTATACATTTTTTTAAATTGTAAATTTCTTTCTTTCTTTTTTATATTATTTAAAATTACTTCATCTTGTGTATATTTTGACTGTTATGCACAACAACACGTGCAAACCTACTTGGCAATAAACCTGTTTCTGATTAAAATAGCACGTGATCAAGTGATTCTTGTTGTTTACAGTGTGTTTGTTCCTCTTTTTAGTGTCTCTGTGAATCGAGTTATGTATGTCCCGACATTAAACAGGCCATGTGACAGACCTCCATTTTGTCAGCATCAGGAATAAACTGTGGACAGAATTACATAAATATTCACAATTTAATGTTTGACAAATGTTTAAACACGTGTGAGTTCTGAATAAGGCTCATTTTCACTAAATTTCACGCTCAAACATGAAGAAAAAAACATTTAATATTTGCAGCAAAACATAAATGACGCTTTTTATCAGTTGCTTTGGTACAATCTGTAATTGTTGGGAAAACTTTCTCTTTATTATTCTTATTATTATTGGTGGGACTGCTGTGCAATGACTAAACCTCCCGTCTGCACCCATGTTATCGAGGGTAAAACATCTCAAGCCAGAGCTCCTTTATTTTAAGGAATACATAAACATAAAACACATCAGAGTCTTCAGTAAAGCCTCGTGCTTCTAACAGAACAAAACATATTTCGATAGGACTTATAGTTCTGGAGTTACAAGCATATATTTGAGAACTGGTTTTTGGCTTAGAAGCAGTGTGTGTAGAGTCCAAAAACAGTACCTTCTCTTTTTATTTTATGTTTTATTTATATTTAAAACATGTGTATGTTATTGTTTTGTTATTAAAAACAAACTGCCCTGCTATAGCATGTTTAATCTAATTATTGATAGATTTGGGGATTGCTGATCATTGCTGGTAGTTGCATTAGATATTGGTATAAAGCTTTAATAATCAGCTGATATTGTGATAAAGTCAATAATGTGCACGTGCAATGTTGTTAAATCCATTTAAATGGACACACACACCGACCTGTTGACTTCTCTACGAAATGTCCTGATCACATAAGAGAAAAGATAAATACGATGCATGAGTCTATAATGTTGATGTTTATTAAATTAAAATCTTTATTTTCACCTCACTAATAAGCTCCAATAAACCTCATAAAACAACTTTAGTCATGTTTGCTGTGACGTATTTTTTTTCCGAAACTATTACCGACATAAGATTAATCTCTTCCTCTCTCACACACAAAGTAAACTCAGTGTGTGTGTGTGTGTGTGTGTGTGTGTGTTTGTGTTGAATGTCTGTGGCTTTTTTTTTAACGTGTGTGTGTGTGTGTGTGTGTGTTCAGTGACAATGATTGAATGGGTAGATTTCCAAATACCTTAGAACAGCCCAATGAGAACAATGAGAGTAAATGAGATCACTTCCTGAACTGACAAGGGCAATAAAAAACGAAAGTCAAAGAGAGAAACAAGTGCACATGGTGAATGAGACTGACGGGAGAGCAGCGCACACACACCAATCAGGTAAACTAATTAATGAATAAAACAAACTCATTATTAAAAAGATGAAGGGGAAAATCTGATAAATAAGTTACTTTTTTTTGTCACTTTAAGAATAACCATTTGGGATAAAAGGAGAAAATATGAGATTATATTATGGAGAAATCAGTTGTGGGGACTCAAATCCCTTATGGAGACAAAAACAAGTCCCCTTAACGTAAATCATTAATTTTAGGGTGAAGACTTGGTTTAAAATTAAGGTAAATTTAGGGGTTAGGATAAGTCTGCAGGAAATGAATGTAGGTCAGTGTCCTCTAAAGTGTGTGTGTGTGTGTGTGTGTGTGTGTGTGTGTGTGTGTGTGTGTGTGTGTGTGTGTGTGTGTGTGGACTACAGCATGAGTCAGTGGAAGCAGATTCAGCAGCTGGAGATCAGACTCCTGGAACATGTGGATTATCTGTATGATGACAATTTCCCCATGGACATCAGGCAGGGTCTGGCCAGCTGGATCGAGTCTCAGGATTGGTGAGTTGTGCAGTGTGAAAAAAAAAAATGTTTAAAGAAGAAGAAGAAAAAAAGTTCTGTGGAGTAACAGGGACAATATTCCTGAGAAAAAAGAGTTTTTTAACCTCTTTTAACCTCCATTTTTGTGCACAAGCATGAAAATAATGTACCAAAAATAAGAAGGTTACTGTTCTTCAACCCTGGTCTCATTTAAAAAGGTAAATCTTTAACTTTTACAACCAAAAAGTCAGAATCAGTGTAACACTAACTAAATTTTATTCAAGTCAATTGTACTGGGATGGAGACAGGATAATCAAAAATAGATCTTTCAAAATGGGTAAGTGAGAAATTTGCCTTTTTCTGGTAAGTTCTGAGCGTCCCGACCCTTTAAATTCCAACGTGGGGCTCCTGTACAGAAGCATGTCTGATGTCTGTGAAGTTACTGTGTATGTAAAGGTTTTTGCAAGAGGACAACAAGCGGGCGAGTCTGTACAGGTGTAGCTTGCAGAGGAGAAAAAGAAGCCAACGACTATCTCCAAGATATCAGCTACACATTTTGTATATCAGTGAGATCATGTTTGTCAAATAATTTGCTGGGAAGGAAAGAACATTTGTAAGAATTCACCAAACCGAGAGTCGGCAGACTTTACTGTTCACTTTTAGATTTTATTGAGATATAACCTGCGGGGTTGGTGTGGGTGTTTCATTGAAACGTCAACCTTTTTTTATTTTATCAATGGATAAAATTACACTGTGAAATGTGAAAGAGGTCACTTGCGGTGACGAACCCACAGACAATTATCATCCAATTCCGCACTTCCTCTCAGCTCCATGCAGTACTTTAGTCTCTTTCAGTTCTTTGTTTTGGTTTTTCTTGCTGCTATCAACCTCAGTGAAAAAGCTCTTATAAACCCACTGTGCACTAGAATTTAGCCTCTACAGAGCCAGATATTTTAATTTAGGAGTTGGAGAGTGAATATTGGACTTACATTCACCAGGTGGACAGAAACACGACTCCAAATGAATGATAATGTTGCTCTGAAACTCCTGGATTGTTATAATTTCAGCTTGTTCTGCTGCCCCCATGTGGCCCAAAAAAATCTACTAATGCAGCTTCAAGTATTTATTTTCTTTCTTTGTACTTTCCGATTTGGTAAATGTGTAAGTATGTCAGCAGACTTACAGACATCTGTAGGCTACATGTTTACAGGCTTGTAGGTGCAGGAATGTGTCAGGCTTCATTTTAAATTGACTAGTGAGCTCATTGGTGTTATATGTGGCTTTTTTGGTATAATGTACCGCAGAGTGCTTTGTTTTTTGTGATTTCTGGGTAATAACCATTAGTGGTCACCAGTATGGAAACTTATTCTGTGTGGCTTTAAACCTGCATTAACTGATTTTTAGGCCACCTGAGGGAAGTGGAAACAAGTTGCAAGTACAACATTGACATAATTATCAATTTTTAAGTTGATATAATTAACCTGTTAACAAACAGTTGCTTATTTACACATCCAACTGTTTCAGAGCAACATTACCTTTAATTTGGAGTCGTGTTTCTGTCCACCTGGTGAATGTAAGTCCAATATTCACTCTCTTTTAGCTCTGTTTTTGGTCTCCACCAACTCCTGAGGGAAATATCTGGCTCTTTAGCTGTTAAATGCTCCACTTTGTTCACCAGCTAGTCTACAGCTAACTGTGTCAGTTTGCTGTTTGGTGCTGAGCAGGTAGTGTACAGTAGGTTTTTAGAGCTCTTTCTCTGAAAACAGCTGCCTACTGCGGCCCAAAGCGACGTTAGGAGAGCTCTGAGAGTGAACCAAAACAGTAAAGTTGAAGTTGGGAGTAGCTCAACAAGCTGTAAACACAACACTGACATAATATCATCTTATGAAGCTGATATGATGAACAAGTTGGCAAACAGACACAGAGCTCACTGTGAATTTGAAAGATAACACAACCACAAATGTACTATATCAGTCTTTTTTGTTTACAACAGTCATCTTCTTCTTCATTGCCTTTGCTGGTGATCCCCTAAACATCACACAGTGTTTTGTTGTTTTCAGGGACACAGCAGCTAACGATGAGTCAATGGCGGCGGTGCAGTTCAACAATCTGTTGTCCCAGTTGGAGAGGGTGCGCTCGCAGGAGCAGAACTTCCTACAAAGACACAACATGAAAATCATACAGCAACAGCTACAGGTGCGTCACTCTCCTCTCGTCTTTCAGTCACAGAGGCACTCAGTCCATTTTCAACCATAAATCTGCAGCATATCTTTTCTTTCACTTCACTGATTGTTTTATTGTTTCATGCTGATACAGCACTTCATACATGGATAAATGATAGACAACTTTCACTATACATGCACTAAATGAGAAAGCAGCGTGTCTGGCTGCATCACAAAGAGTAAACAAAGGAAGTGCCTTCGCAACAGTCGAGGTACAGCATCTACACCTCTACTGTATGAGAAAGTGACAACACTTTAAAAGGTGTTTCACAAAGTTTCAAAACCAGAGGAAGGCTAAGTTTATACAGCAGAGAATAAGAAGCAGTATTTGCTAATGAAAAGAGGTTTTAAATTGTGTTTAGCATGTTTCAGCAGATTCCTGGGATTTGGAATAATTTACAATACAGTACAACAATAGATTCCTCTCTATCTCCGATTGTCTATTTGCATGTGTGTATATTATCTGTATAGAAATGAGTCATCATTCAGGTGACACGTTCACTAATCAGAAATTAACCTGAAATGACTCACTTTTACATAAATTGTTCCACACTTTTCCACTTACACTTTTAAAGGTGTCATGGATGTTCATTCTTTCTAGTACAAAAGACAGTTGTGTGCTTCAACAGTATGTATTGAAAACATTTGTAATAAGAGGAAGTCGTGTGGTCTATGGTGTGAGTGTGTGTTTACAGGAGGTGAAGGGGAAGTGAGGTATAGTAGCTGTACTCAGCTGTAGCTGTACTTCATTTTGGGAGCCGCTTGATTGAGTTCTACTTTTATGATATTTTTAGTTGGTGTTCAATGTTTTTTTTTGCTTTGTTACCTGAGAAAAGCCTGTCTCAAATGTCAAATGAAGAAGGTGAAGGCCATGCAAGAAGTTTTAAGACAGTCTGTTCCTTCTTTACGCGCTAAAGGGAGAAAAAGTATTCCACTTTCGTGTAATTACGATCTGGGGGTAATTCTTGAAAGTAGATGAGCGAGTTTGGTCCAGGAGTGGTACAGGATGTTAGGTTGAGGTCAGAGCTCGCCGATGTCATGAGCTTAATTCTGAAAAAGACACATACCTTTGCAGAACAAACCGAGAAGGTTCATACCGCCGTTTCCTGTGCACGTATGTGTGTATCAAAGTCAACACTTCACAGAGGAAGCAGCTACTCCTTTGTGGTAGTTAAGGGTGTTTGCGGCTTGTCGTTGTTATGTTTGAGTTTGAAGTTTGTATCGTCGATGAGAGAAAGTCACAGCCATGTTAAAGAAAGCTTTTCCATTTGTTTGTCTTATCACACAGTTTGAAGTACAATCTTTCTTGGGAAAACCCCTCACATCAAAGAAAGAGATGCATTTTAAATTATTCATTTGGATCTTTCAAAGCTTTTCATCAGAAATTCAAGCAAATGTCAGCACAGTGTTGGTTTGACTGACTGAATTGAACTCTGACATGTGTAGTGTGTAAAAACCAAAGTAGTAAGAGATAAGAAGTCAAACACAAAGAGTTGACAGCTTGTGATTCAAGGCTTTCAAACCCTAGAAACACTAAACTAAACTAAACTAAACCAAACCAAACCAAACCAAACCAAACCAAACCAAACTAAAACTAAAACTAAAACTAAACTAAACTAAACTAAACTAAACTAAACTAAAACTAAACTAAAACTAAAACTAAACCAAACCAAACCAAACTAAAACTAAAACTAAACTAAACTGAAAACTAAACCACAAACTAAACAAGCTAAGCTAAGCTAAGCTAAACTAAACTAAACTAAACAAAACTAAACTAAAAATTAAACTAAACTAAACTAAAAGTTAACTAGAAATTAAACTAAACTAAACTGAAAACTAAACTAAACAAAGCTAAGCTAAGCTAAACTAAGCTAAGCTAAACTAAACTAAAAGTTAACTAGAAATTAAACTAAACTAAACTGAAAACTAAACTAAACAAAGCTAAACTAAACTAAACTAAACTAAACTAAACTAAGCCACGCTAAGCTAAGCTAAGCTAAACTAAACTAAACTTAACTAATCTAAAAGTTAACTAAAAATTAAACTAAACTAAACTAAACTAAGCCACGCTAAGCTAAGTTAAGCTAAGCTAAGCTAAGCTAAGCTAAGCTAAACTAAACTAAACTAAACTACACTAAAAATTAAACTGAACTAAGCTACATTACAACTTATATTGAGCTAGGCTAAGCCAAACTAAGCTAAGATAAGCTAAGCTAAGCTAAGCTAAGCTAAGCTAAGCTAAGCTAAGCTAAGCTAAGCAAACCAAACCAAATCAAACCAAACCAGAGATTCAGCAGTGACAGCTGTCTTTAAATGCTAAATGTCATGCTTGTCACAGTCATGAAAGTGAGCGTGTAGGTGTTGTTGCATCCTCAGTCATCATTCTGTTGATGCTGATGCATGAAAGTTTAGTCACACATGGAGGCGAGAGAAAAAGTTTCCTCTTCCCACAGCAGAATTTTTTTGTACTTTTCTAAGTGGGATTTTGAATTGTCTGAAGAGCAAAGAACCACACGGTTCATGTAAATTTCATGCAGTGTATTCAGCGGTGATGTAGAGGCTGTTGTGGTGGCTGGAGGGGAAGTTTGTGTATGTCGGCACAATAAATAGCTGAACAGAAATGCCCGACTAGGGGGTTTGAGGTAATTTAGCAACTGTGTCATCGAATTAAATTAAATTATATATTCATTTTTTAATTTTTAATTGAGTTTATTAAGAAATTCCACCCAAAATTAACCTTCCAAACACACAAAATATTGACTGCAATGCACAGAGTCTAACAAAGGGAATCCAAAACTCTACGCATGCATACATAAGGTCTATAGATCAAGATCTACTTTTTAAAAAGTTTGTATCCAAGAAAATCAAAATTCACATGAAAACATAAAATAAAACAAATGTAAGAAATCCATATCAAGATTTCTTGTTGATGTTATGTGTTTATGTTTTTATTTTTTACTGTTATCAGTATGTATGAGTAGCATCTTACTGTTGTAGCTGGTCGAGGTGGAGCTAATTTGAAGTATTTAATGTATCGGCGGGTAGTTAAACTTATAACAGTGCATCATATATTTTAAGATTATCAAATGTTTTGTATGTAAATCTTAATCTGTAAAGTAACTCAAGCTACCTAATAAATGCAGTGGAGTGAAAAGTGGATAAGAAGTATAAAGTAGTATACAGTGGAAATACTTAAAAAAAGTACTTTAAATCTGTAAATAAGGACAGTACAAATATACTCACACTGTCCAAAGCTAGAACAGTATCAGTCTTTAAAATATATATATATTTAAAATTCAAGAAGCTGCAAAACACTTGTGAGGTTCACACCCTTACTTCCTGTCTTTCTTACTTTTTTTCTTTCTTTGGCTATTCTTCCTGTAGTCCACCAAACACACACTTATACACACTATCGCCACATAAACACAACAAACATCTCATTCAATTAACAATCAAGTACATACATTCAATTATGGTTCCTGAAATGTTTGGAGATACTGTTTTAACTAAATTTTGAACCAATCTTTATTATTCTCTTGAACGATATGCACTTGCAGTGAAAACCACCCGACCGTAGTTCTGTACGCGACTGTTTTCTGTTTCATACGTAGCTTATCGTGTTTGATAATTGTGTTGAGCAAACTGAGAGAGTAACCTTTCATATAATATCTTTGGTGATCGTGTCACCAGCACATTTGTCACACTAGATTTAACAAAGCATAAGTGGATCTCTGACTGACAGTTAGCCAACTCAGACTGTCGAATTAGTTATGTAAGAGCACAACATGCTGCTTTATTTTGAGCTATATGTGATTTTTTTTATCATCATCATCATCATGAAACAGTAATCAATCTGTGACAAAACTCAAGCATTTATAACTTGTCTAATGACATCTGGTGGCATAACTTTTAAAACTCTTCTCACGACTGACACAACTTCCCATTTTACTCACAATGTTATCAACTTGTTTAGATCAGGATCGTTTAAACTCCGAGGTTATACCCAGAGATTTTATCTCTTGTGCTTGTTCAATAGGTATATTGTTCTCCAAGTTTCAAATGAACGTTATGGTTACAGGCTGTAACGTCTTTGGGAAAAACTGGTTTTTCTCCAGGTACCAGTGCACACCTTTGACGACAGGTGTCCTAATCACACTGTTATGTAATCACATCTGTTATGACTGGAGTTTGGTCCTTTTAATTCTTGGAAGAATCAAGGTGAACTGCATTCCTTTGCAGATAAAAACACATCAAAGCATTTCCAGTAACTGCGTGCACATCTCAGAGAAGATCCATGATAATGATCTTTGTTAAAGCTACTTCCTATTCAGCCGGGGCTTGTTCTCCTGGTTGGCAAGATAAACACTGTTTCATTATCTCTTTAATTCCTTTGTTTTTCATGTGTTTTTGTAACCTGTGATATTCTCTTTGTATGTCACGTGTGTCTGTGTGGGCGTGACCTTCAGGTGAAATACACGACCAATCCCGCCGTCATGGCCAGAGTTATCTCCACCTGCCTCAGGGAAGAGCGGCGTATCCTCTCCAGCGCCTGCATGCAGGAGCAGGTTTGTCACATCGTCTCCCTCAGTGGGAAAGTCCCTCTGATTCCTCAATAACAGCTGCTGCTGGTAAATCAGAGCTGCTACCAGGAAGACAGCACAGTGTTAACGCACACCCCCACATTCCCAAACGCTTCACTTCATTCCCAAGAAACAACTTGGCTTGATAATCATTTAAGTACTGCAATAACCATAAACAAGGTAACAGTGTATATGCAGATACATGCTGTAAAACAAAATGATAACAAGGAGTAGTTTACGTAAGGTTTTACAGCTACAAAAGATTTATTTGGTTATTATCAGTGTTTTTATATCAATAATGGATCTTGTTGACTGTAAAAGGTGTTACTCACTGTGATGAACCCACTCATAATTATCACCAACGCTGCAGTTCCCCTCATCTCTACCGAGCTGTATCGTGTCCTTCAGCTCATTGTTTTGGTTTTCTGTATCACAACTCTCACCGCTATAATTTCCACCCACAGCAGGCAGCGGTTTTCAGTGAAAAAGCTCTAAAAGCCTCAGCAGACAGAGTTATAGAGACTAGCTGGTGAACATAGTGGAGGATTTAGCAGCTAAAGAGTCAGATATTTCCCTCAGGAGTTGATAGAGAGCAAAAACAGAGCTAAAAGAGAGTGAATATCAGACTCACAATTCACATTCATTAAAAAAAACCTTAAATATTAAAAATATAAATTAACTCAGATGTCCACGAACTACCCATGTTTTGTATTTGCAGCTTTTAATTCACATCAGTGTTCGTTCCAGTGTTGTTCGGAAAATAACCATCCAACGAACTTTAAGTATTTTGGAAGTACACTTTAATTGACTCTGCCCACTTATGAGAAATGTTTGTATATAAATCACCTCATATAAAGGGTAGTTATTTAATTTATAACTTATGGGTTGCCAGTAGGGCTGGGTATCGTTTAAAAAAATTATGATACCAGTACCGATACCAGTACCCTTAAAGTGACACCGATACCAATAGAGTACTTCATTCAATACCTTTTCTTTTCTACTTTATTCGATACCCATCATGTGAACGGAAACAACCAGTTGCTTAAAATTCCACCAATCCTCCCCATCAACATGACTTTTACACAAATACATTTTGATATTAAATCGAACGCTGCGGTGATCGGCTGCGACCAAAACCATACCAATGGTCTTTTTTTCTAGATCTGGGTACAAAAAGTATTGAACGCAGGTATCGTTTGACTGGAGAAGTTTTGACACTACTTGGTACTGGGTTATTTCGTTCGATACCTTAAAGGTTTTGAGTACCGATACCCAGCCCTGGTTGCCAGGTTGTTGAAAGTCATCCTGCATTTAGATCTTTAGTTCATCAGGACGACCCCTTTAATGGACTTCTTGATCCTTTACCTTCTAGAAAAGGGAGGCATTTACAGTTACAACTACAAAAGAACCCTTTATTTATTAATTTAGATTAGATTTATGGCTTATTAGAAATTGATAAAGACCTTTATTAATGTCATCAATTAATTAGCCACTCTGGCAGCTCTAGTGACTCTATAGAGTTGGCAGTGCCAGTAGATGCGTCCAACACTTTGGATTATAATATTTTGAGTATTGGACGTAATTCTATGAAATTTAGTACAGACGTTTATGGTTCCCAGAGGATGAAGCCTACAGACTTTGGTGACTTTTCCTCTAGCGCCACCAGCAGTAGTTTGTCCAACACCTTCATTTATGACCAAACACAGTCAGAACTAATGACATTCCCATCAGCCTCAGCTCATAATAATAATAATAATAATAATAATAATAATAATAATAATAATAATAATAATAATAATAATAAATTAGATTCACATAGCGCCTTTCAAAACACCCAAGGACGCTTTACAGAAAAAGGAAGAGACAAAAAAAGAGAAAACTAAGCCGAGCTTAAATAATAAACAACTGAGAGGTTAACTGGGAGTCAAAAGCAGGTGGGTTTTGAGGGTTGATTTGAAAGCACCCAGGGTAGGAGCGTTGCGTATTTCGGAAGAGAGAGAGGTCCAGAGGGTGGGGGCTGCCACGCTGAAAGTCTCTAAAAGTGCGTCGGCAAGTGCGGGGGATGGAGAAAGTGTGGGTCGGTGGAGGAGGTCTGAAAGGTACTGGGGGGGCCAGGGAGTGGTGGGATTTGTGGGTGAGGAGGAGTTTATAGGAGATGCGGTATCTCACAGGGAGCTAGTGTAGGTGAATGAAAGTGGGGGGTGATGTGCTGATGTCATACAAACATCAAGGAGTTAAGATTGTCTTTGTGAGCATGATAGCATGCTGATGTTGTTGGAAAAGTTTTTTAAAAGAAACCTTTTCAACAGGGTCCTCTGGAGAAATCTCTGCAGAACTCAGTGGCCTTCGAGAGGCAGAAGAACATGGACAACAGAGTCGGGATCATCAGAGGCAGCGTGCAGGTAACTAAACAGAACTAAGACATTGCTTTGACTCCAGTTACTGAATTATATCTTGTAAAAAGAAAAAAAAAAAAAACTAAACAAAACTGTGTCTAGTTGATGGACCAGGCCGTGAAATACATCGAAGACATGCAGGACGACTTTGATTTTCGCTACAAGACCCTACAGTCTCGAGGTGAGGACTGTATAAGATGAGCACACAGGTTGTTATGAAATGAATTCACTCATGTTATTTTCCACTACTGTGCAAAAATCTGCACAGACAAAACTATATATATATATATATATATATGTGTGTCTCTGTGTGTGTGTTTATGACAGATCCGGCAGAGAGGAACTCTGAACTGATGAAACAGGAAGTAACAAGACTACAGGAAATACTCAACAGGCTCGACTTTAAAAGGAAGGTATGCTTTTGTACCAATGTGAGAATGTGAGAGATGAAGGAGTCTTACAAACATTTTCAAACATAAAAGTGACAAAGACTCCAACACATCATGGGTGTGCGGATGCAGACTTGTACCTCACAGACCATCGTATCTGCTCTTCAAACCTTTGTTAGGAGATCCTGTCAAAGATGGACGTCGTGATCAAGGAGATTGACGACCTGATGACCTCTCAGCTCAACCCCGAGCTGCAGGACTGGAAGCGCAGGCAGCAGATCGCCGCCATCGGTGGTCCGCTGCTCACCGGCCTGGAACAGCTGCAGAGTTGGTAATAAACTGAAACCGCTTCTTTGAATTTGAATTTATGAATAGGATAGTCCCTTGAGATGTGGCATCTCGTTTTCAAAGGGGTCCTAAAAAACACAAACTACAGAATATAACACATACTTACAAAGACATCGTTACATAACAAACATAGACTACAAATACACAGATACAGACAGCTCTCTCACCATCTCCCACACTCAGCAGTTGCACAAGAAACCGGATACAAGAAATGAGAAATGATCCGTGAAATCAGATCAGTTTCATCAGTACCGAAAGCACCTGAAACAATTCATCTTCTAATTGCAAATACACACAAATTAAAAGCATGAACAGGTTGTTTTAATATGACAGAATAAAGAAGTCGTGAAGCAGAGAAAAGAGTTCGTAGATCATAGATAGTCGACTGGAGCTTTATATTGAAAAGACCTGCGTCCGACTTCTTTAAATATTCTGGGGACAGTTAAAGCTACAGTACGCAAGATCTGGCATGAGCCTCAAACACATACCCCTCCCTCACTTCCCTTCTCCTCCTTGCTCCGTTATGTTCCGCCCAACGTTTCATCTGCATCCTCGTGATTGAACGCACCCATATGCGTAAGCCACAGCGACGTCTTCCAGCAGCTAATGCTAGCTTGGAGCGTCAGTATGAGTTGTAGGGTAGAAGTGTCTTGATTGACAGCCGTGAGCTCCCGCCTCTGACTTTGGCCTTCACCTATCGGTTAAAAGGGTGAGGCTCGCTTATAAACTTGAGCCTCTGACAACAAATCTCCACATTAAGATACGCTTTGAAACATATTTCAACTAAAAGAAATATGAGAAAAAACTCGCATACTGTAGCTTTAACTATAAGGACTGCGTTACACTAGCAAGCATTCACACACAAACATGCAAATGATCAATTTCTAGATTAGATTAAACATTTAACAGTGATCCCTGCAGGGAAACTGGGACATTTTCACAGATGAGAACAGGACAGATGACACCAAGAGACAAATGACAATAACAGAAATTAAATTTATATTGCCGTACGTGCATAAATTAATCCAGATAATGAGGATTGTCAAATATAGTTACACATTTACATAGACATATGTAGCTGACGAGCTGTACAGCATGTGCAGAACATGTTGATATGCATTGTTATGCATTGTGGGACATTAAAGGGGCACTTTGGTAATTTAATGTCGCACTTCTGTATATTTGGGGGACGAGAAATGGACAGATTTAAGAAGTAGTGGTCAACATGGATGCAGCAGCGGTTTCCTCAGTTTTAACCCCTCGTATCGATCTTAAAGAACTTCCTCATCATGCAAACAACAATATATATATATATTTTTTTCCGTAGACCATCACATGTCCTTCAAACTCAACGCTCCCAGTTTGTAACTCAAGATTTCTGCACTAAATTTCCTTCATCAAGCCCTGAAATCATCACAGTTATTTTAGCAGACTCGATAAAGATCCTCTAAACCCACAGAAGACATTAAAAATGTGTTTTCACAGGATGAGTAATATTTGAATAAACCTTTACATGCAGAATCAATGGAGTTCCCTGTAATTGTTACTAACAACATCAGTTACATATTTCCATAACTTGTGGGTTGACCTTCAGCTGCTGCATTTACCGAACAATTATTCCACTAATAATCATAACAAGGGCTCAGTCTGAATGATAAATGTCTGATTTAAATACTTTGATCAGAATAAACTGTCTCATTTGGAGAGACATGTTATTTTGACTGAAAGAGCCGGGATTCATAATTTGTCATGGAAACATAATGTTGAGTCAAAGATGTTCCCCGTAGAAGATGAACCACTCTCTCCTCTTTTTGTTGTCATTTACAACTTTCCTTCCTTTAACCTTTTTTTACAATAAATCCAGTGGTTGTACTTTCGCATAAAACAGTAAATCCAGCTGTTATTGTGCTTATCGTGCTATTATTACCAGTATTAACAGTAAAACTCTGGATTTAACTGGTTAGTGACTGGATTTTAATTGAATATCGTTTAAGGTCTAAAAAAAATGTTCAAGGAATTATTCTGATGAAGTTGATTAAACAATTATACAATAGTAGAACATTAAATTGATCATAATGACAGCTGTTTATCATGTATTCCACAGCAGTACTGAGTTTAGGTATAAACTGTTGTTATTATTACCATTAATAGACTTTTTAACTGATCGTTGTATTTTAACTGTATTCAGAAAACATTTTAGTAAAATCAGTGTGTTTAGTAACACCCCTGAAACTAAACTACATCAACATTATGATGTTTTTATTCTTTTTTTGGTCCGAACAGACTTAAAATGTTCAGTCAGTTTGAGTTTAATACAGGTTTTTTTTTATTTATTTATTTATTTTTGTAGCATTTTACAATTCAAATACAAACAAAAACACAGTGGACATAACATGATACAGAGCAAAACATACACCCAACTCAACAACAATTAAAATATCTAATAATAATGATAATGATAATAATAATATATTAAGTGTTGTTTGTTTTGCTTTCTTTTTAATAATTTATTCATATACTCATTTATTTTGTATAGATTTTTTGTGAGAATGTGTGTATATACATATATTTTTTGTTTATTTGTTTGTTTGTTTCTTTTTAAACCACCATGTTCAGGTTCTTGTTCAGTTTTTTTTGTGAAGAATAATTTGCCTTTACATGTTTCCTTTTATAGTAACTGTTTGTTTATCTAAAGTACTGAGACCAATAAGGAAAGGAAAAGAAAGGAATAAATAATAAATAAATAAATAAATAGATAAATAAATAAATCAGAGTTTCCGTTCAAAATCTTTACAAAGATTTTGCCAACGACATTTCAGCCCACAAACTGCGGTCGACCACATGACGGAGCAACACATGAGGTTTTCCTCCAGTGTGGGAAGCTGCAGTCAACTTTACCGCGTAGTAGATCTGCAACCATTAGCTGATTAATTGTTTATTAGCCAACAGTTAAATTAATCACCACTGACACATTTTGATTCTCTATTAACAGTCATTTCTAAAGAAAAAAGATGTGAATATTTCCTGGTTTCTTTACTCTTCAGTGACAGTAAACTGAATTTCTTTGGGACATTTGAAGACGTCATCTTTAGGAAACACTGATCAACATTTTTCACCATTATCTGACATTTTATAGACCGAACAACCAATCGATTAATTTAGAAAATAATCAACAGATTAATTGATAATGAAAATAATCATTAGTTGCAGCCATACTGTAAAACAGTCAGTGTTTCCCAGGAACATGAATCTCACAAATAATCCTGATACACATGTGGAAATGTCAAACTCTGCTCTGACCAGCATGAATTTTAACCAGTACGATGAAAAACCAATTTATTTGTAGGTTATGTAAATTAAATAAGTATAAAATCAATCCCTTCATCTTCCTCTCATCTGTCTCCTCTCAGGTTCACTCTGACGGCTCAGAGTCTCTTCCAGATCAAACGCCAGCTGGACAAACTGGGGGAACTTGTTTTGAAGGTCACCTACGAGAGCGACCCGATCCCCCTGCAAAAACCTCAGATGGAGGACCGAGTTAAATATCTCATCTATCACCTCATCAAGAGGTACTCTCCCAACGCCTCGCAGCATCATCATGTACTTAAAAATACAACATAACGCAGGTTGTTCTCTTCTCAGTGTTCCTGTTATAAGTTGGTTTAATCATCAGAAGCTACACATTTATGTTTCTAGTTGAAAATGTTTCCATTTCCAGGAAAAAGACAGAAGTCATGAATACAAATGCAACTGTCAGCAGCTGAAGGAAGTAAACAACTTGTTACAGTTGAACAGTGACAGGAGGTGTGATCTGGAAAATGTTTAAAAACAGTATGAATCTAAGTCATTTTAATCCATTAATGCTTATTATTATAAATAATTGATGAACATTGTAGTATTTTGTATTGTAAAGTGGAACCAAAATATATTCTGATTGTGTTGTTACTAAATGCAGTTAATGACACAAGGAGATGAAGTCTTTGAAACCAGTGTTCAAATTTTTCTTTGTAGTTTAAAATTTGTGCAGCATAATCTGTTTTTTTTTGTTTTTTTCATGTCAGACATGCAAAACTGTACATAGAAGACTAAAAATGCTGACATGTGTAAACAGATGGCAGGATTTCCTCCTGCAGGTGCAGCACCGACTCAGCTCAGCTGCTGCTCTGAGAGTCATATTAAAGGCAATAAGTTTAAAGTGAAAACTGTGCAAATCATATAAGTTTTGGTGTGTTTTCAGCTCATTTGTGGTGGAGAAGCAGCCATGTATGCCCACACATCCACAGAAACCCCTCATCATCAAGACCGGAGTACAGTTCACCACCAAAGTCAGGTATCATTCCTGTTTAAATCCAAACTTTCATTAATTAATGTCAAGTGTTTTCATTCTTATCTGCAGGTTTAGTTTATTGTTGGATGGTGAAAAAGTAGTAAAAGTAGTCGTGATGCATTTTTTTTCTCTTCCTCCCAGACTCCTGGTTAAACTTCCTGAAGTGGATTATCAGCTGAAAGTGAAAACAACATTTGACAAGTGAGTTAAAAATGTTGTTACTGGATTTCAGCTCCAGGCTAAAAATAATAATAATTTCAATATAAACATTCATACATTTACATGACTTTAAAGTATTTTATTTATCTGCAATGTAGAAGTTTGATCCTGCAGTGTTAATCATTTTATGTGTGTGTGTGTGTGTGTGTGTGTGTGTGTGTGTGTGCGTATCTAGGGACCTCCCCCCCGGCAGAGTGTGAGTACAAACAACCTCCATACAGCACGTAACTGCTGCTGCTGTTTAATTACAGATAAAAGAAGTGTAGCATGAAGTTAGCGTGGGTCGGAAAAAAAGAGGCAAACGTCACTTCGCTGCTTCAATAAATTAACTGTTTCCTTCCAAAAAAAAAAAAAAAAAAAAAAAAAAAGGCTTCCTTCTTTCCTTTAAAAGCAGGAAACATGTAAAACATCTTAACCTGTAACTTAAACATTACAATAAATCTTAAAGTCTCCTCCTCCCACTCAAAAATATGTTTTTTTCTTCTCGTTCCTTCGGTTGGATGTTTGAGCTTCACTGTGCAGAAAGACTTTCATCTGCTGAAAGTGGAAAGTTTCTCTGTGATCACCTTGAATCTGCGTTTAAGGCGTTTACCTACGAGCATGACTTGTGACATCACAACTAGTTTGGAGCCAATCGTGGTCCAGTATTCAGCTTATACAAGTGTGATGTGGAAACTTGAAGCCTCCGGTGCACAAACACTGAGAATGAAGTCGTGTCCTGCAGGAAAACTTCTGAAATGAAAAAATATTTGTTGATTCATAGATTCATAGAGTCTTCTTACATGTCTTAAACCCACCAGTCCACCAGACGTTTCCCCTGTTTGTTGAACTGGACTGAGTTGCCGTCGGCCCTTGACGTTGACATTGAAGTTTATTTTCACACTAGTAGTTTTTCTTGAAGAAATGTCACATGTGTCGACCGTTGCTCGCTGCATATACTGACCCTCCTGGAAACTAAGTGAGAAAGTGAAGTGAAACGTGCAGCCGTGAACTTACTGTTTCACGTTTATGTCAGCAGCAACGTATGTTTGAGTTCTGCTCAGTGTGACTTTAAGTTATATTCATGTACATGCTGGGTTTTGTCCTCCTGTGTCTCCAGCCTGTGTCTTCTCCAGCCAATCAGCTCCCAGCCTGTCTTTGTGTCTTGCCACTTGTTCCTTGTTGTTTCATTAGTCCAGTTTGTATTTAAGTCCTGGTTTTCTGCTCACTCTTTTTGGATCCATTGTTCTGTTTCTTCTGCTCTATGTTGTTGTTCAGTTTTTTCTTTGCCTGCACTCGAGCTAAATTAAGAAGCTACTCTTTAGTTCATACCGCTTGTGTCTCCTGCTACACTTCATGATACAAACATCATGCGTTTGGTGTCTTAAATTATTCTCACTGAGCTTGAAAATGTGCAGAGCTGGAGATGACCGAACTAGTTGTGATGTCACACATCAGTCTCGTGGGTACAGGATCACAGAGAAACTTTCCTCCTTCAGCAGATCGATGTGAAAACAGCCGTTTAGTGTCAAACAGCGAAGGTCAAACGTGCAGGCGAAACACGTTTTTGAGTGAAGCGGGACTTTAAAGACACGTTTTTTTTTTTAGATTGGAGTTTGAAACCACTGTCGCATCATCTAAAAACAGTCAGCAGCGACTTCCTCCGATGAATTCATATCATCTAATACACGGATATTAATAGAGGTTTACAAAGCTGTGAGGATTTGTGTGTTTTAACCTTCTTTTTCTCCTCAGAAGTCGGCAGTTTTTCATCCTGACAAACAACACTAAAGTTATGGACATTGAGGATTATTCCAACGGCTGCCTCTCAGTGGAGTTCAGACACTTGGTACGACAACCCAACCGCCGTCTGATTTTATTTACTCTTACTGATACTAAACGTTAATTTTACCCAGTTTAACCAGTTAGTCTTTCTGATTTTGACACTCAGTTTATCTCTTACAGCAGCTGAAAGAGAAGAAATACATCAACGGCACGAAGGGGAATGAGGTAAGAAATGCAGATGAGTTGATCATTAATACCATATGTACCTTTGACTCTCATGTTTTTCTTGCTGTAATCATTCCTCCTGTTCATACTGACCATTAGAAGATCCTTTCATAATACACTTACAATATATAAGTGATGGGAGACAAAATCCACAGTCCTCCTTCTGCGCAAAAATGTATTTAAAAGTTTATCTGAAGCTAATATGAAGCTTCAGTCGTCCAAATGAGTCAAATCAAGTAGATATCTTTCAATGTTACAGTCTTTTTATTGCCAAAGTTCCTGTTTTTGTTCCCTGACTCATTGGGTGTGAATGACCCCATTACATAGTGTGTTTCCTGTGTGAAAAGTTTGCAACACAATGCTTCACATCAACTTTTAAATGCATTTTTGCTCAAAATGAGGAGTTTGAATCAATTATATTGTAAACACATTAAAGAGGAGGAGATCTTCTCATTGTCAGTATGAACAGGAGGAATAATTATGGCAAGAAAAACATGTTTCTATGTTCATTTGGGCTCCTGATTGTTGTTTTCAGACAGTGTTGAGAAATTGTGACATTTAAATCAGGCATCCTTCTTTGGAAAGCTCGAGGTTTAGGTGTTTAGTAACTGTATTGGTGCAAGAAGAACTATTAATGTAGGTAAAATAATAGTTCATACGTGCACCTGACTGTTTTGAGGTGATTATTGTTATTGTTCGACCCATTAGTCTTAATGTCTTCTATGCATTTTTTAAAGTTGTGCTAAGAAGGATAAACTCTGACATGAACGAGTGTTTTGTGTGTTTTTCAGGGTCTTCTCTCCGTGACAGAAGAACTTCACTCTCTCAGTTTCGAGGCCTGTTTCACGGTGCAGGGCCTCGCCATCGATCTGGAGGTCAGCAGCAGCGTTTACATTCGATCCGCTCTTTTAAGCGCCAGCTGTTGCTGCTACATGCTAACTGTGTACTTTATTACCTCTAGACGTGTTCTCTTCCGCTGGTGGTCATTTCCAATGTGAGCCAGCTGCCTGGAGGCTGGGCCTCCGTCATGTGGTACAACCTCCTGACTGATGAGCCCAGGGTGAGCGAATTAATTTTAAAATGTCTTTGAAAGCTCTACACAGAATCAGTCGCCAGTTTAACAGGTTCATCAGCTAATAATAATGTGTATAAGTTGTCTGTAAACTGTAATTTAACTGTAATGCTGCATAGATATTAATATATATACTGCAGCACCTTTAACAATCATACAGTAATAGTCAGTTGAGAAGACTTTGCTTAATATTTTTCATGTCAAACAAACTTTATTCGCACTTTCCCCCCAGTGTGGAAGAAATACTTAAATACTTAAGTAAAAGCAGCAATGCCACAATATAAATATAAATACTGTATTACAAGTAAAAGTACTTTTACTTGAGTGAAAGTACAGCAGAGTACAGTTCAGGTATTGCAACCCTGTCTGCTAGAAATGATCCATATACAACTAAATTTTAATTGATTATGTTCATAGGTAATGTTTTTTTTTTAAATGAATGAAGCACTTTATTCATATATAAGTCAGGGTGGGCGGGGGGGTGTACAAGATTCAAGACTCTTGACACCACAGACTCGGGTCCACATCCTGAGTCCTGTGTGTGTGGTTTGGTTTAGACAACACAAGCACTTTGGTTGACGTTAGTGAAAGATCATAGTGTCACTTAAATGTTAATAAACCTCGAATCATTCAGGACCTTTTTCTGTATTAAACCGAGTTGATCTTTCTCTACTTTAACAAAGTGCTGCTGATGCTTAAACACAACCATGAAAAGTTCAATAACGCTGTTATCAGCGGAGATTTACTGCAACTAGTTAACATCGCCTCTGAACACGTCACTCATACGTTCATTATCAACATTTTTGCAACTTGCCAAATATGATAATGAACATTTTCTCATGTTGTTGAGAAAAAACGAATTTCAGCAGCATTACGTTTAACGCAAAACATATTTCTGTTGTATGTAAACATAATTTCTATAAGATAAGTATAAATAAGGGTATTATCAGCTAAATTTACTTAAAGAATTACTAGTAAAAGTGCTCGTTTTGCAGAAAATCTTCCCCTGTGACTGATACATTAAATATGTTTAATAAAGTCCATCCTATCCTAAGATTATCTTTAGATATATCTGAGATACTGGAGAGTTTTCTTGAACTATTTGTTTATTTGAAACCATGTGAGAAGTTTCGAGGGGCAAACAACATCTGACAGACAGAAACTGAGGTTTGAATCTACTGGTTTAATCTTTAACAAGGCAAAGTACAATATTTGCCTCTGAATTGTAGTGAGGTGGAAGCATCAAGCAGCTTTAAAAGACCCTCTTCCTTGTACTTAAATACAGTACTCCAGTAAATGTGCTCATGTTACTATCCGTCCACAGAACTTGGCGTTCTTCGGGAACCCTCCTCGGGCCAGCTGGAGCCAGCTCTCCGAGGTCCTCAGCTGGCAGTTCTCCACCTTCGCTGGTCGAGGCCTCAACAAGGAGCAGCTCACCATGCTGGGAGAAAAGCTTCTCGGTGTGTTTGGCCTCAGTGTTGCCGTAAATTAAACGAGGAAACATGTTTGAGGTTGCTGCTTTTTCCTGAAGAGCGACACAGGCAGATGTTGACAGCTGGTTTTATCTTCAGGTTGCTGGGTTACAGTCATTTATGATATTTACTTTATGTGTCTGCAGGTCAACACGCCTCCTGTAGTGACTGTCATGTGTCCTGGTCTAAGTTCTCTAAAGTAAGTGTATGTGCTGTTATGTCAGATATGATTGTGCCATCTAGTGGCCACAAGCGTGTTCTGTCTGTCAAAGTTGTATTATTTTGTTGTTTTTTATTTATTGACATGATTGGTTTAGTTTTGTGTGTATATTTCTAAATGCAGTAACTGACACAGTACAACCTGATTCAAAGTATTATTATTCCAGGATCAGAGTACTGCAGGGCTGCAACCAACGATTATTTTTATCATCTGTTTATCAGTCTGACGGTTATTTATTTACCTATTTAAAGTCTAAAATGTTAGAAAATAGTAAAAAAAAAAAGCCTATTCTCTGTGAAATGTCTTGTTTTGTCCAAACAACAGTCTAAACTCTTAAAGACCTTCAGTTTACTGTCACAGATGAAGGAAAATTAGCAAATATTCACATTTAAGAAGCTGGAACCAGTGAATTTTTTATGCATTTGCTTAAAAAAATGTTTAAAAAGTGATAGCTTATTAACATTATTGCTAGTTAAGTTTCTGTCAACCAACAAATCAGTGAATGAACTTATTGTTTCAGCTCTAGAGCACTGGACATCACATTATTAAAGCGCTAATTGTTTCCCTTTTTATATTTTGTCCATTTTTAAAGGAGAATATTGCAGGAAAGCCCTTCAGTTTCTGGATGTGGTTGGACTCCATCCTGGAGCTCATCAAGAAGCACCTGCTGCCCGTCTGGAACGAGAAGTAAGTTATCGGCTCATTTTACTCAACCCAGTAAAGCTGCTCCTCTTAACACTTTGCCACGACATTACTGGATAAGATGAGTCTGTATCGAGGCTCCGGATTCACACTCGTTTACCTCAACATGGATGTTTACGCCCCAGTGACCTTTTGAATAACTTTGTTTTCACTTTGCTGAAAAGGACAAACATGGGAAGTGTTTGAAAGAAATGAAAGAAACAGTATTAATATGCTTCAGTTGACATTTTAAACCTGTAAAATGTAAACTGGAGCTCCAAACACACACAGAAAAAGCAGCTATAATCCACAGAAGAGTTTGAGTAAAGATTCATAGCAAAGCATGAAGAGATGATTGTTTTTCTTCTCTTTTTACCGCCTCTCGTCTCCACCGTCCGTGCAGCTACATCATGGGTTTTGTGAGTAAAGAGATGGAGCGCACTCTGCTGAAGGACAGAGAGCCGGGAACCTTCCTCTTACGCTTCAGCGAGAGTCACCTCGGAGGAATCACCTTCACCTGGGTGGAGCACAAAGACAACGGTGAAGCATCTTTTATATTGTTTCCACTGTGGAAACCTCACTCTGATCATGAGTATATCTGTTGTGTTTATCCTCATTATACCTAAACCATGACAGGTCATAGGTTAACATATAAACAGTGCAATTTTGTTCAACTTTATACTGTATAAGTTCTTGATTAAGGCCATTTTAATGTAAAAAAATATGAAATTCACTGTTTTATCGCTATAATCTAGTGTTAAGAGAACAGACACCTGACATGCACCATGTGCTGTTTGAATAGTTAAGAAGAAAATGAAATGTTTGTGGGAATAAAGTACGTTACAGATGAATACTACACTGAAAACCTCATAAATGTGGCTCATAAGTAAGACACAGAAAGTATTTATTCATGATCGGTTCCAGTTAAACAGTCCAGTCGTCCTTGTTTGTTTGCTAACGGTGACTTTTTCCAACAGGAGATGTGAAGTTCAACTCTGTGGAGCCTTACACTAAAAGCCGGCTGAGCGCTCTGCCGTTTGCCGACATCATACGAGACTACAAAGTGATCTCGGACGGGGTCGTCCCCGAGAACCCGCTCAAGTTCCTCTATCCAGACATCCCCAAAGACGAGGCCTTCGGACGGCTCTACAACAGTCAGCCCAGCAAAGGCAAGACAGACCAACCTTCTCTTCTTTGTGTTTTTTTTTAATGCACATTTTGATTATTTGTCTGCTGACTAGATTGTAAACATCAACACTAATCTCTCTTATATCTTTGTTGAATTTCCAGTCCATCCATACATCCCGTCTACCCTGATCCCCATCTCCGAACTGCGGTGAGTTCTTGATGCTGGACATTTGTAAGCTACAAAGACTTCTATTTAACTTACTTTATACTAAACTATTTATCAATCATTTTGCTTTTTCATTTAACTAATGGGCCACATTTAGAGAAGTATATGAGAGAAAAATGAAACAAGTAACATTTGAGTTAATTCCCTTTGCTGATCAGAAGCAGTTCCCTAATCTATATTATCAATCTGTCATTGCTGTTGCAGCTCTAACACAAGCACCACACCGCCTCCTTGTCAGTCTCCTGAGCCTCCAATGACCCCCGGAGAGTTCGACATGCTCAACGAGCAGCTGTGCTTCGACATTGAAACCGTAGGTTTTCATGCATTGGCATTTAAAAGACTTCTGCAATGTTTTGTATTTTTCTTACTGTAAATAAATTCTATGAAAAGACTCAAACCAACAAGGAATTGATTCTAATAACTAGAAATGTTTGTGCATCCAAAGCCTGATACCTGTACATCTTATCCTTCTGTCCAAAAACTACTAAAAACACATCAATGAGCCACATCGCTTGTTCCCTTATTACCAAGAACACACACACACACACTGTAGTTTGGGTCAATCCCACACACACCCTTTATATCTACATAGGAAGAGGGTCCCCTTCAGTACAGCTACGGTAGCCCAGAACAGACAAACTAAACTCTTGAGAGGGCGTTTTGTGTTTTTGGCAAGTTTCATCGCCCCCGTAGGTTCTCCTACGTGCTTGGAAGGGGAGGGTGAGGTGTTTATTATAGGTCCCGCTGCTTTTCTTGGCAAGACACGCCCTGCTAGCCCGCTATTTCAATGTTCACACCATCCACCAGCACTGGTCACTCTCGCTTCAGCTCCCAGCACTACATCGCATCGGGCTGCCTTGCGATTGTGTTTAGTTTTGGATGGTGCAAACCTCCAAAAACATCCCGAAATTGCATTTCAAACAGCAGACATCGGCAACATATCTATCCGTCCTGCATGTGGCGGTGCGGTTCTTCAGTGCAGCAGCAGCAGTCTCTGAAAACAAGGACGAGGAAGAAAGAAAACTTCAGAGCCCCATATCAGTATTTTCCAAGCTACACATAATCCAGCCTCTACGCTTGACTCAAACTCATAGTCCTTCAGAATTAACATTTCCCTTCAGTCAACACCAGACACACACTGAACATACAGTTAGATAGAGCAGCAAGACAGCGGCGCAGGCATGAATCCTAGTGCTTGAATGCTACACACTGGCGAGTCTTGCCAAGAAAAGCAGTGGGATCCATAAAAAAGCGAGGACGAGGGTTGTTTGCAATCTACAATCTCACCACTAGATGCCACTAAATCTTACACATTGCTCCTTTAAATAATTTACTGCTAAACACAAGGTGAAGATTATTAACTTCTACTAAACCAGGACAAATGTTTCCAGAAAAGTCTGCTGCTAATGTCGTTCTTCTCTTTGTCTTCCAGATGAGTTCTCCATATTCAGAATAAAGCGAGATGAAACGCGCCACATTTTTGATCAAAGGTTTCTTGAATCCTTCCGTGTTTTCGCACCAACGCGACGCCAAACCTAAAAACATCCGTCCATCCATCAGCTGTACCGGGGCTGCAGCCAATCACAGGAGACGCTGGACAAGAGGCGGGCGACAACCTTAAATCGATGTTTTCATTTTTCCGATTATGAAACAGAAAAAAAACTGTGTGAAAAGAGGTTTTTGTTAAGTTCATTGCTTCTGCTGTTGTTCCTTATTTTTCATATATTCATAATGGGGTAATACTTTATTTTACAGCTGTCTAAATGTTACAGTAATTTCCTGAGTAATTTGCAGGTAATTTAACATTTTTAGGACATTTTACAGAGACGTGGTGGAATTTAGTACAAATTATAAGAAAAAAACAGAAAAAAAGTGTTATGTTGGTTTAGTTGGTGAGTGATAAGTTGTCAATTTGCAAAAAAATATTTTCAGTGTGTAGTTTTGTGTATCAAAAGATATATTAACATATTAGGTTTTTCAATAAAAGTGGCTGCTGTGTAACTGTTCATTCTTAAGACATTTCTTTATAAGGTTTATGTAATTTGGTTACACAGGAAATATGCTCATTGTAGAGTTTTTAAGAAACAACTTAATAATATATAATAGATATTGTTTGACACACAAAACTGCACGCTGAAAAAAGTATCTTATGTCACCTAAAGAATTGTAAAGAATTGATTTATTAAGAATTCTTAATAATGAGCTGGCACTTTTCTTATAATTTGTACCTAATTGCACCACCCTGTCTGCAAAATGTCCTAAAAATGAACCATTAAATACCTGCAAATTTCCAGAAAATGTGTATAAATTAACAGACCTGTAAAATAAAGTGTTACCCATAATTGTTGTTTTTAAAAGAAATTCTGTTGTAGTTTGTTTTCACTGTAAGTGTATGATTACTTGTTTTTGAGTTGATTTTCTACGAGGTTCTACTGTATATAAAGTCATTTGAATATAATTATTTTTGTCTCTTATTTTACTTATTGTCTTTTATTTTATTTCTGCATCAGTAGCTTCTACGTCTCTTTCACCAAATTATTCAGTTGCACAACGTTTGGATCCAACATGTTTTGTTATATTCACTCATTTCCATCTTCACTGATCCAGTCAGTGTGAGCTCGTCTGCCACCTGTCAGCCATGATGAGGCATAACAAGTAGTTTACTCTGAAAGAAGGTCTCTAAGCAGGAAGTAAAGACGGCTTCGCCACGACTGCTACCAGCTTGATACACAGGCGTGGGCGGTGAACCATGTGATTCCCGGTGAGTCAAGAGAGGGCTGATGTGTTTGTAATTGACCTGGAAAAACCATCTGAACCATGCAGGTCTAGTCCAGTCTGCTGTTAGTTCGTTAGATACATGTTGATATTAGTCCTAATAGGATTATCCATTATGCTTTTTGTGTTTACATGCACACTAGTATCCTGGTTATGTTTTGCACATGTTAACAGCTTATCTCGGTTTCAGAAATCTTGATATACTACCTGGAGTACTCTGATAGAAACCTGATACTGTGGCATGTAAACACCACCTCGTCCAGGAATCTGAACCATCTCGTAGTGGCTGAGATGGTTCAGAAATCGAGACACGCCTGCAGGCAGACAATCAGAAACCTGGATACTGTTATGATCATGTATACGGTTTCATGTAAACGCCATATCCCGAATATAATTTAAAAAAGGACATGATGCAACGTGTAAACACACTCATTGATTACACCTTTGTGCCATTTAGTGCCTGTATTTGTGCACGTATTGAGCATATTCTCTCACTTTTTTATGTTTTCAGTGGGACTACATCCAGAATACTACACAAAGCCCCCCTTTCCATGCATTTGACAGCATATAATATGATGCATTTCAGTACAACAGCCTTGCAAACATAGCCACCCAAAGGAGGTCCAGTAGGTCCTGACCTGCACCTTCAGCCCCACGTGTCAAACAAACGTAACAACACACATGTAAAGGACAGAAAAATGGGTTCAAAACAATAAAAAAAACAACAGTCAGGAGTCTAAATGGACATTGAAACAGTTTTTTCTTGCTGTAATCATTCCTCCTGTTCATACTGACCATTAGAAGATCCCTTCATAATACACTTACAATGGAAGTGATGGGGGACAAAATCCACAGTCCTCCTTCTGTGCAAAAACATATTTAAAAGTTTATCTGAAGCTTCAGCATCCAAATGAGTCAAATCAAGTAGTTTAGTGTCAAAGTTCCTCTTTTTGTTAGCTCAGCTCAACAGGGAAACACTGTCCGAGGAAACACAAAGGGGGAATTTGATGCTAAAAAGACCTTAAATGTGTCAGATATCCACTTGATATGACTAACTCAGACTGCTGAAGCCTCATATAAGCTTCACATCAACTTCTAAATGCATTTTTGCACTAAATGACTGTGTGGATTTTGTCCCCCATCACTTACATTTGGAGCACATTTGATGATAAGATGAGCACATTTGAGAGGGGATTACGATAAAAAGGCCACAAACTGATAAAACAAACAATAAAAGTGAATTACAGTGATTCAGTCTTTGTGACGCAATCACACGAATCAGCTTTTCAGAGTCTGATTCACGGGAAACCCCTCCATATATATTTCTGAGATGATTTTAGTGAACTGCTTGTGTGACTGACGCAACATAAGAGTGTACCAAAAGCTGTTGCCTCATTGTTCTAGCGGGAACGGGAGCAATCTTTATCACTCTATTGTATTCTTTAATCGAGCAGTTATGATTAAATTCAGCACAAAAATCTCCATAGTTTAAAAAGTTACTAAACTAATCGGCTCGAAGGTGAGATTTATGCTTTATTATTAAGTGTTTTCTAACTGTAGTTTTTGGGTTATCAAGAAAAAAAAACACTTTAAGGATGAGAACTAACTTGTTTTGGCAAAGGTACATGTGGTTAACCATATAACTATATATATATATATATATATAGTGTGCATATATATATGTATATACATGTATCTACGTCAATGCACACTGACACTTCCCCAAGTTATTCTACTGGAAAGTCCCTCACTCACAATGACCCCAATGCGTAGTGTGTTTCCTGTGTGAAAAGTTTGCAAAACAAAGAGGGATTTTGATGCTAAAAAGACTGTAAATGTGGCAGATATCTACTTGATATGACAAACTCAGACTGATGAAGCCTCATATAAGCTTCACATCTACTTCTAAATGACTGTGTAGACACACTGTGGATTTTGGCCTCCATCACTTACATTGAAAGCACATTTGAAGGGGATCTTTTAATAGCCAGTATGAACAGGAGGAATGATTACAGCGAGGAAAACCTCTTTCACTGTTCATATGGACACCTATGAGACTTGAAAAATGGTGAATCTGCCCTTTAACACGGAGCACAGAGAGAGAAACAATAAGTCCAAACTGGTTTTACTGTAATGGGAGTTTTGCTCCAAGCGAAAGTGTCAACAAGGAAGTTTAATAAATAATTTTGCGCTTATTTTATATGTTGTTTGCTAACTTTCTGGTGCTAACGAGTTACTAATTACTGTAATGCTAATGGAGTTTTAAATTATTATTTTGCCTTCTGTCTGTTTAGTGCAAGAAAACAAATTAAACATCCTCCATTTTTCTTCTGGACGCTACAACGCAGCTAGACTTTAGTATTTTAGACTTTAGTTTATTTAGACTTTAGTACCTTTAGTATTTTCCCC
This sequence comes from Thunnus maccoyii, assembly GCF_910596095.1. Taxonomy (NCBI): domain Eukaryota; kingdom Metazoa; phylum Chordata; class Actinopteri; order Scombriformes; family Scombridae; genus Thunnus; species Thunnus maccoyii. The sequence continues at coordinate 6,471,977 of NC_056543.1, forward strand.
CAATTAGTTAGTTATATAATATACGATAATAATTATAACAATTGTCATAACTCACACGGTTCCATTCATATTTTTCTGCGCACACAGACGCTTTTCCACATGTGCTCACTAGTAAACAAACATGGCCACTCACAGACTCATAACAGACTGATAAGAGTGTGTGAGTGTGCTGTGCTGTGATCTTATGATCAGTACTTAGGCCCTGTTTACACCTGTTATTAACATCCGCACAAGTGGACAGCTCTGAACAGAGGTGTAAACGCACCCAAGACACATTGAGATGGATTGAGATCCGATCAATCAGACCGCATTCGGAAGCGGTCTGGGACGCATGTGACCACATTTATTTTAGTAATGTAAACGCAACGCGTCCTGGACCACACTGAAGGACGCCTACTCAACTGACGTCCTCTATCTTAAAGCAAACTTGGCAGGGATTTGTTTTCCTGTCTCCGGATCCAAAGCTGTTTAATAACAGGATAAACAAATTAATTTGTTCTTCATGTGAATTAAAAAACGTAATCCACCTCCTGTTTGTTTTTCCTGTTTTTCCCCGTTCGTCTAACCGCTTTCCCTTTTCAAATCGACAAATAGAATAATAATTGAACCAAAACCAGAAGCTAACTTGTTTTTCGCTTGTCTGTCAGAAGCTAAACGTTGCCGGATAGTTTCTTCTTTCCTATCAAGTTGATAATTTTTAGTTTTGCTGCGCTGCTCGACATGATGAGCTCAAGATTTATCAGGAGGATGACTGCTTCAGTCCAAACAGTATGAACCCGGACTGTGTGTGTGTGTGTGTGTGTGTGTGTGTGTGTGTAACAGCTGATCTATTGGATGTGTAGAAGAAAACAAGAACATTATTAACATTAGATCTCGACCGCTGCTGTCAATGAAGTTATGCTGCTGTGTGTCTCGCGCGTAAATGCGCACAGCTCCTCTCAATGGAGAGACGCATCTCTCTCTCGCTCTCTCTCTCTCTCTCTCTCATATAGACCGGCAAAGTGAGATGTCCTGACCACTTGTGATCGGATCAACCAGAGACGGATGTCAAAACCAAGTGTAAACAGGGCCCACGCCCGACTTTCTGAATCATTTCCTTGTCTTATCAGTACTTTAAACGACATGTGCACACCATCACAGCCCCCTTGTATGACTGTAAATTTCCCGCGGAAGCCACATATTTAGGAATTATTTCTCTTCTTAAGCATTTAATCGCTGTCGTTGCGTCATCTTGCCTTGCGGGAACTCCTCAACCCATTTTGAGAACTGAACTATAAAAACCAGAGGATACTTATATCCCTGGCATATGTACAAAAGGTCCTGACAGCGGTGATAGATGTTTTTGTTTATGCCATCACTCCACGCGGTATGTGGGCCGGATCTGGGAACCGAGTGGGAATGAGGTTTTAGGCTTTAGGGTTGCTTTCTTACAAACAATCCCGCCGTATAAACCTGAAATCTGTGTGTAGCGGCTGACATCTTTATATCCAGTCAATGCTGCATTAATTACCGTCAGATCCTGACTGATCAGCTGTTAATGAATTTACCTCTGTTGTGCCACGTGCGTAAAAGCGCACATCACTTTCTCTCAATTTAAAGACAGTTTCAGCTGCTGTGTGATGCTGCAGGTGTTTAATAAAGTCAAGGAAAAAAGAATCTGACACAAGCAGCTGTGGGCAAAAAGCAGAACATCAGTGCTGATGTTTCTGCAACATCCTGGACGTTAATGTAAAATTCAGACGTTAATTTAACACGTTTCACACCCGTCTGTGTCACATTAATAACTGTAACCTATTCTGACGGACGTTTCAGCTGATTATGTTATAGATGCGAAATACTAGAGAAGTAAAAAAAAAAAAAAAAAAAAAAAAAGCAAAATGCATGCAAGTTGGAGCTCTGCTAATTAAAAGACGCAATTTGAGGCTTTTGTGCTCTCTGCAGTTTTCATTATGGATCAATCTGTGTGTTGAAACGCGGACAAAAGCCTGAAAAACTGTGAAATAAACTTTACTACATGTAATGCATTCATAGTCTGTATGTGTCTTGTTATGAGCAGCACTATATTCTCACTCTTAACTGTTATTTGTAATTATTTGTGCTATTGTTGATGTTGTTTTCTGGGTTGAGGTGTTATAATCAATATATTTTTTGTTATATTTTATATGTATGGTGTTTCAGTGTGGAAATAATAACATCCAGTAACAGCACAGCTCTTTTATTTTGAAGGCGGAAGTTAAGAGTGTGTAACCCTGCAGCTGTAACCGGCTGCTTGACGCAGCTGGATTTCTGATTTTTCGAGAATCACGTGATCTGTGGGAGGGTCAGTTAACTATAAAGCCCAACCTTTTCTTCTTCTTCCCTGTCAGACACACTGAGAGTCACTGCAGACTATTTTACTTTCTGTCCGGAGTTACCAGCCTGCTGCCATAATCGGACCGGGAAACAACAACCACACAGTAAGTCTGAAGGAAATAAACATTTTATTCATGTTTTGTTGTTGTTTAAAAGTGAATATTTAGGCAGCAACTTCAGCATAAATCATCCTACAACTGGGAATAGTCTACATTTCATATCCATTGATGGTAATTATATTCTTACTAACGCTTGTCTTCACAAACATCATATTGTATTTATTAAGGGAAGGCAAATAATAAGTCTGTGCACATTGCGTTTCATGTATTTATTTATTTATTTATAACTTTTCGAAATGTGAGGCAGCAAACAGCCCTATTCCACTGCTGTAGTAATCCATATTATTACATACTTATTAGTATTAAATAACTATATAAGTTGCATTGTTATAATCTAATTCAAATATATTTTCAAATTTGATGCTATTTGATGCTAAGACCTACCATTGAAATTATGGATCAAAACTGGTAAACTGTCAAACTGCCAACTAAGTAACCCGGTAGTAATAGTATTACTCAGCATAACCGCCTTATTTACAGTGATGGTTTTCAGACTTGTCACTGTTTTTTGGGGCTTTAATCGCGCAGATGGCCCAGTGGCAGGAACTGTTGAGGCTTGACTCAGCACTGCAGGGCCAGGTGAGCCGACTGTATGAGAGGAAATTCCCCCGAGAGATCCGTCACTGTCTGAGCGTCTGGATCGAGAGCCAGGACTGGTGAGTCTGGGAATAATACACGGTTGATTTTAAGATTATTGCACTTGATTTATTACCTGGAATAGCATACGATACGCTTATAAATGACGCTGTATTGTTAAAGATTAAACCAGTGCTTCCAGTTTTGGCTTGTGACACTTTATAGTATCTAGTTGTGGCTCCTTGTCATGTTCTTCTTCTTCTGTTTTGAACATATAGTGTATGTCAAATATATAAAACATGATCAGAAAAGATGACAAACAAAACTAAAACCCCCACAAAAGCAGAATGTATTCACACACACACACACACACACACACACACACACACACACACACACACACACACACACACACACACACATATATATATATATATGTATATATATATATATATATATATATATATATATATATATATATATATATATACACACACACATATATATATGTACAGTTGCATTTACGGTAAACGGTAAAAAAAAATGTCGATCAATGTTTCAAAAAGCCTAAAGATATTCAGTTTACTAATATAGAGAACTGAAGAAACCAGGAAATATTCACATTTGAAGCTGGAATCAGAGAATTTAGACATTTTTTTCCTTAAAAGAACGACTCAAACGGGTTAGAGAGGAATAAGATATATCAGGCTTTGGATAAACACACAGTACTTGTAAGTAAGATGAGTTATTTGTTAGTTTGGTTCTGCACATGACGTTAATTGATGATGAGAAAAATAAAGAAAATCATCAGCCAAATCTTCTAATTGGGCAAACAAGAAAAGAAAAAACAACAATTATCTGCACAGAAACACATAAATCTATATATAACTACAGTATATAATGTTTATTATTACTATATAATAAAAGGAAGGAGAGGAATATCCCCAAAAACATGAAGAATAAGGTAAATATGTGTGTTGTGTTCGGTAGGCTAGGCAACCAGATTAAATCCGGTGAGTCAGAGGAGGAACTTCTCCCAGAAATGTGTTAAATTGCTGATTGATCGTCTATCATGTTTTTGTTTTTTTGCTTTTCAAACTCACCCCCTCCTGAGATCAATCACTCTGTTACTCTGATCAGTTATGACAGTCAACAGTCACAATCCTTAAATTAATTATATATATATATATTTATCTGTTGATTTGCTTTTTTTTTTTTTTTTAGGGATTCGGCAGCTGGGAATGAAAATAAAGCGAGAACTTGTTTTGATGCACTACTGAAACATTTGGAAGAACAGTGGAACATTTCTATCCAGAAGCACAAGATTTTGCAGGGACCTGATTTTCCAGGATTAAAGAACTACTTACTGGTAGGCTGTTATAGTATACCAGTATACCAGTATACCAGTCAAAGGTTCGGATACACTTCTGTATGTGAACTGAATATTGTTTTGTTGCTGCTTTTGAGACGATGTTCCTCACTTTTACTTTGGAGAATAAACACGACTTCAGTTTAAGTTCATCTTATCTTTTCTCAAAGTAAAATAATTACGACCTCTCCTCTCTTTATGTGTCTTTATGTCCCGTGTAGGAGAACTTTGGACATGATCCGCTGAACTTTGCCGTTATCGTCTCTGAATGTCTGAAGGAGGAAAAGAGAATCCTTGTTTCCGCCTCCGCGTCACAGGTGAGATCACAACGATATCAGTAAAGATGATCAGCAGTCGATTTTTAAACCGGTTTTGTCGGTAGAAGAGATGAAAAGTCTGTGACGGCGTTATGTCAAGACTGCAGATCAAACGCCTGAATAAAGATTTTTCAAATTTGGCTTTTATTCAGTTTTACTATTTTATTTCTACATCTAAACCTTCAGATGTGTTTCTGGTTGTTGTAGTGTTTCAGATCTGTTTCATTCTGTTAAAAAAAGGAATAAATACACACTATGTGGAGCTTTTTCTTCTTCTGTTGTGTTTAATGCCGTGTTTCTGTGGTGAAACTTGCACTGTTAGCGTGAGAGTCTCTTTTGTTAGAATCTGGTTTGAATGACACAAAATAAAGTAAAAGCATGAAATTAATCTCTTTGTCAGGGTTGCGGTCGTCCGACCATGGAACAAACATGGAGAGAGTTGTACAAAAACGTTGAAGAACTGAGACGGCAGACTTCGGTAAACTCACTCGGACTGTCTCTCTCTCTTTTCTTTTCTTCTTTTTTTTGACATCACACGGTTTATTGGTTTGTATTTCACTGACTTTACCATTTATTTAACTCTGATGCAGGATATAAAGAAGGAAATTAAGTCACTGGAGGCCCTGAATGAAAACCTCGACCATATACAGAAGACCTGGCAAAGCGAAGGTTAGTAGGAGAGAGAGAGAGAGAGAGAGAGACAGAAACAGACGACTGGTTTGGTTTGACTTCCTGCTTCATCTGTGTGTCATTTGTCGTCTCCAGTGGAGCAGCGTGTTGGATTGGCTGTGTCTCGTGCTTTTGTGGAAGATGAATGTTTGAAACGGGCCAAATTTATCGTACGAACAAAGCAGGTACTGTAGACCAGATGGTGTCGACAGCGGCACAAACTCTTAAAGCATCTTCATCTTCAAAGTATGTCTGTATTTTGTGATACATTTTGAACACTTCAGCAGATTTATTACATATTTATATATTAGAGAGAGACGCAACAAAGGTTCCCAGACTTGAACCAGGCATTTTAGAGCTCCAACTATTAGTCGATTAATCAATTAGTTGTCAGCTATTAATTAATCACCAATCGATCAATCGTTTTCTAAGAAAAACTGTTCGTCCTGTCGGTTGGGACAAAACAAGACATTTGAGGATGTTGTCTTGGTCTTTGAGAAACAGTAATGAACATGTTTCACCAAACAACTAATCAATTAATCAAAAAAAATAATGAATATATTAATTGATGATGAAAATCATTTTTAGATTTTTTCTTTTATCATTCATTAACTTCAGCTTCCTTGACCTGCAGTATGTCAAAGACACATAACAACAGTCTGTTCAAAGCTCTAACAGTATTGTTTTTACATATTGATTTTTATTCCAGGCAGTTTTTTCCTCCCGTTAAATTCAATCAATGCAAAAACTCATTGTGTTTTACAAAAAAATGCTCAAATGCTTGATATAATGTAATGATTCGAAGCCACAACAATTTCTACATTGATTAATTAAGTATCTTAATTAGATTTCCTCTGTAGATACCTGAAACAGTTCAACATCAACATTGATGCAACAGAACCAGAGATATCATCTTTTTTTTATTCCATGAGTTCTTCTTCCTTGTTAAAACCCGGTGCCTACATTACCCACAACGCAACTCAAGAGATGAGGAGCAGCTGCAGAGACTTCATACACCTGGAAACACACTTTAATGTGGGAAATTTAAAGCTTGTTGTATTTGTTGTTTTGTCTTGCAGATGGTGCTGCAGCAGATATTGAACATTTTAAACTTGGCAAAGCAGGTTGTGGAGACTCTCACAGCTGTGGAGCTGCCTGAGTGGAAGCACAGACAGCAGATGTCCTGCATAGGAAGTCCAGCTGACACCAGTCTGGACCATCTCCAGAAATGGTAAGAAAGCACTTTAGCTTTTCATCTTCCATGTAGAAGATGTTTTGTGTTTCTGTCCCACCTGTCGCGTTTAATGACAGATGTGGTGTTGTGCGTGCCTGTGTGTGATTATTCTGTATGTGCAGGTTCACAACTGTGGCAGAAGTGCTCCAACAAATACATCAAGAGCTGCAGAAACTGCAAGAACAGAGCAAGAAATACAACATCACTGATGACTCCAACCTCCCTGGACTCCCAGATATTGAGAAATTCACACTGTCCTTGTACAAAGAACTTCTCACCAAGTGAGTCATGGCATCGGGACTCTTCTGTGTTTTATACATACACACATACACACACACACACACACACACACACACACATCTCTTTATTGTTGACGTGTTTTGTTTGTGTTCTTGCATTGCAGGGCTCTAGTGGTTGAGAAACAACCTATCATGTCGAGCTTGCCAAATCGCCCCCTGATACTGAAGACCAGGGTGCGATTTGCAGTGACAGTGAGGTAAGACGCCATAAAATACATTAAATAGAAGTTAAATAATTAAATAAAAACACAGATTCGGTTGGTCTAACCTAGTGTGTTAGTTAGTGAATTATTCAAGCTTTCCAACCAAGTAGGGTCAATTTGATTTGGTAGTTAATAGCAAAACGTTTAAGCTATGCTAACTGTTTCATGTATGTGAATGGAGAATGCTAATACCATTAGCGCCATACACCGGGAGGTATAGTTAAATAAAAACACAGATTCGGGTGGTCTAACCTATCTTGCTAGTCAAGCTTTCTAACCAAGTAGGGTCCGTTTGATAGATTTAGTTTATTCCATGTCAGCAAAACGTTTTAGTGATTGAAAATAAAATGGTATTTGAGCTGAAAGTGAGCTGTCAATCAAACGTGATCCAAACACGCCCTCACAGTCCTCAGAAACTGTTTGAGCAGCAAAATGAGCTTTTTTTTGAGCTACGTTTTCTAATAGTTATGAATGTTTATTTTCATTCAGAATTTTGTGGATGTTTAATGAGACACTCAACTTTGATATCACATATGCATTTTTATGATTTCAAGCCACATTTCCGGAGGCTTTAACACCGTCGCTCAGTTTTTTCTCCAAATCACCTGTAGAGTGATTTCAGGTCATTCACCTCACAAGAAATGAGCTTTTGTTTCATGTACAGTACTTCAAATACAGCACTGTACTGTAAGAAGTTACTGTTGCTGTAACTTTATAACTGCTCTTTGTGTTGAATTATTACTGTAATGTTATCGTTTTCTAACTGTAAGAAATACAAAATGTTCCACATGTTAAAAATAAAGCAGACATGAAGCTGTAATGTTTTGCAATTGTGATGCTGAATGCAATTTCACAAAATCCACTCCCATATTATTTCACTTTTACTGTATTTATGTATTTTAAATCATGTTTTTTGTTGATAGTGTGTCCCTTTCCTCATCGTTGTCCCATTTGTTTTGTATTGTTATGTGGTGAAGCCAAAGATAATTTTCCACAATATGGACATTAAAGTTCCTAACTAACTCATTTCTCACCACCAACAGACTTTAAAAGTGTTAAAAGAGGACAAAAGCTGTATTCAGTTTGGATTCACGGCAGTAATAATGGAACCTGTTGGTATAAACAAACCAACACAGCAAAAAAACTGTCTGCAGAAACCTTTTAAAACCACTTCCTGCAGCTGACATCACTTTTCACCATCTTATCAGCTCATTATGTTTCAATAAACTGCTAAATATGAGCTAATAGGAGTCGACAGCAAGACGCGAGAGTAGCATATTTAAAATGAAATGAATGTTTATTTGTGGATTATTCCATCAGTATCTGTTTTTTTTTTCTCTTCTCAGGTTCTTAGCAAACCTCCCAGAATTCAAGTGCCGACTCCAAGTCAAACCTGTGTTTGACAAGTAAGTCAAATAAACTATAATTATTTTACATAAACAGAAACTTTTGTTTTCCTCTAAAATTTTTCTGTATCCTTTTTCCCCTTCTGATAAATAAGGGATGTTGAAGAAGTCAAGACAGTTAAAGGGTAGGTAAACCGGTCGATTGTTTATATTATATTGCATAAATCGTTATAGACTGCTGATTAACTTTGACACATTTGTCTGATGTTGTCGTAGGTTCCGCTGCTTCGATTTCACCGTGGATAACAGTAAAGTGTTGGATGTGGACGCGCCGGAAGGAGGCTTGGTGGCAGAGTTTGGGCACATGGTATGTAACGCCACAAACTCTTGAAGCTTAAGAAATATTAAACCTTTGAAATCTGATTTTTTTTCGGGGGGTATCTGTGTGTTATTAATTAAACATATTGCTTTGTATTATATGAACAGTACATGTAATATAATTCATGCATCTCTTGAGCTAAACAAACGTAGAACGGTATATAACGGACACATTTTCTCTCTCTTTTTTTTTTAGTCACTCAAGGAAAGCAAAGTGAAAACTAAAGGAGCAGCTGAGGTACGAAGAGACGTTCTCATTCAATTAAACAGGCCTTATTATGCATTTTGTTATTTTCTGTTATTTATATACTGTTATAATGTTGTATATCGATGCTAAACATGGTCCAAGTTCCAAAACAAACAAAAGGGGAGCCACTGGTGGGTTTTTTTGCCTCACTACTTCTAAGTGCTGGTATATAGTCATTATTAGGGCTGCAACAAATGATTACTTACTAGGGGTGTGCCCGAATACAAATACATTATTCGGCAAAGCACAAATAATGTTTTTTTTTTTTACAAATATTTGTTTCATACAAATATTTTAAATAATATTTGTTAGTTGGAAGTCTGTCTGCATGAGGCGATGAGTAAACTTTTCTCCTTCGTAAGGTAGTTTATTTATGAACACTTATTGTAACACTTGAATTTTCTAAAATTAAAAGCGTAATAAAAACAAAAACACTTTTATTCGAATACAAATACAAATAATTTTGCTGCCTCGACAAATACAGATACAAATACAATAACCGGGCTCTCTGCACATCCCTATTACTTACAATATTGATTTATCTGCTGATTATTTTCTCGTTCAACCAATTAATCTTTTGGTCTATAAAATGTCAGAAAAAAATGAAACAATGTCATCACAATTTCCCTAAACTGAAGTTAACATATTCAAGAGTGTTGTTTTATTCAACCAGAAGTCCAAAAATATTGAGCTTTATACATATATATATATATATATATATGTTTAACAAAAGTATCAAATAGTCACATTTGACAATGAAATTTTGGCATTTTTGCTGAAAAAATGACAGAAGATTATCCAGTCATCAAAATTGTTGCAGATTAATTTTCTGATGATTAATTGTTTCAGCTCCAGTCATTATACAATTAATGTCTCTCTCCTCTTCATCAGAGTCGTCTGGGAGTCACTGAAGAACTCCACATAATTAAATTTGTGACGGAGTTTCAGTACGCCGGACTGGAGTTTAACATTGAGGTGAGTTTCAACTGTTTCTGAACTTGTAAATATTGGATTAGGAGAAGAGAGTGTTGGAAGTTTATTAAATGGTCTCCTCCTGTGTGGGTCCAGGCCAGCTCGCTGCCTGTGGTTGTCATCTCCAGTACCAGTCAGATCCCCAGTGCCTGGGCCACAGTGATGTGGTACAGCATGCTGTCCACCAGTGAACCGAAGGTAAATCCACCATCACACTGCAGCGCTCTCTTTAGCTGCATGCTGAGACACATCCAGTGTTGGAGAGTAACTAAGTACATTTACTTGAGTACTGTACTTCAGTATAATTTTAAGGTACTTGAGTATTTCCTTTTGATGCTACTTTATACTTCTACTCCACTACATTTCAGAGGGAAATATTGTTCTTTCTACTCCACTACATTTATTTGACAGCTTTAGTTACTTTTCAGATGAAGATTTGACACAATGGATAATATAACAACAATATAACAAATACAACACATTGTTAAAGATGAAACCAGTGGTTTCCAACCTTTTTGGCTTTTGACGTCTTACAAAAAGCAGTGTGTAGTCGGGGTCACATTTCACATGTCTATGAGTTGTTAACAGCTCCACCAAATAGTGATTTTTCCCTCTAAACTTCTCACATGCTTTCATTTCAATAAATGTTCAAATGATCCAATATTTCACCAAAAATCAAAGATTAGAGAAAAAGTCCAAAAACTGAAAACAGATTTGTGTATCAGAACTTTGTTTTTTCTTCTTTCCTCTCCCATTAATCATCTCACCACCCCTCAGATTTATCTGGTGACCCTTTGGAGGGGCCGGACCCCTAGGTTGGGAACCACTGGACTAAACTAGTTAACTGTATATAAAGTAGTTGAAACTAGCTCCACCTCCAGCAGCTACAACAGTAACATGCTGCTTTAACACTGATGCTTCACTACTAATAATCTAATGATGTCATGGACTTTTACTTGTAATGGAGTATTCTTACATCGCTGTATTGGTACTTTTACTTAAGTAAAGGAGCTGAAAACTATCTGAAAACAGTCAATTGAGTTGAGTTTTTTCTGTTTGTACTGTACATGTTTTACGCTACAATAAAGACCTTCGTTTATCTTTCATTCTCATGTTCAGACGGTACCATTTTCTTTCTTTTTATTGTAGTAGATGAGTGAATATTTGCAAATTTAAACTTGTAGTTAAATCACATTTTCACGACCAGCCAGAGAGGGGCACATCCCTGTGACAGACAGTGAATTAGGATCATTTTTTCACTGCAGCACAAACAAACTGTAGTAAAACTCTTAACTTTGTTCTGCAGAACCTTTCATTGTTTGTCGACCCTCCTCCACTCGCCTGGCAGCAGCTGTCGCAGGCTCTGAGCTGGCAGTTTCTGTCTGTTGGCAAACGAGAGCTCAATGAAGACCAGCTCTCCACGCTGAGACACAAAATTGTGGGTAAGTGTTTGACCGTCTCGTCCAAGGAATTGCAGCATGGCACTCTCTAGTGGTTGCTTGCTAAAACTCTTGTTACAGAGGTCTTGTTACTTCAATGTGACACTAATATATACAGTATTTCTGTAGAGACTCAGTATTGTTATATTGTAATTGCTTGCAAGTATTTGTGAGCAGCTCAGAATAATTTCTTTATTATTCAACAACAAAAGTCACTGTTGAGGACAGTTCAAGTTGTAAAGCTGTCATCTGTGAACTTCTTTGTCAAAAAAACAGTTTGACATTTTGGGAAATACGCTTATTCTTTTTCCTGCCGAGAGTTAGATCAGAAGATTGATACCATGCTAATGTTTGTGTGATAAACATGAAGCTACAGCCAGCAGCCTGTAGAAGAAGCTACAGCCAGCAGCCTGTTGTAGAACAAAGAATGGAAACGAGGGGTAACAGCTAGCCTGTCCGTACAAAAACCAATGAGTAAGAACAACATGTTGTTGTTTTACCAGGAGTTAAGTGAGTATTTCTTGGCTGGGTGCAGTGACTTCCTTGAAATCTCTATGAAGCTACTTTGTTTTTTTTCATTGTTTGAACAAAAGAGATATAATGTGATTGTTAGTGAGCTTTTGAGGTGCTTGTATACAGAGTTTGTTCCTCCTTAGACAGAGCCAGGCTAGCCGTTTCCCCCCCCTGTTTCTAGTATTTATGCTAAGCTAAGCTAACCGGCTGCTAGCTGTAGCTTCATATTTCTCGCACAGACATGAGAGTAATATTAAAGGTGCAATATGTAAGATTTATGTAAGAATTTTAGTTTGAAACATTCAAAAATTAACTATTAATTAAATTATCAACAGAATGTCAAGAAATAACAGTTTTGACAGTATGTCAAAGACATCTATGTCTTAACATGCTAACCAACTAGCCCCAGCCCGTCCTATCTCGTAATACAACTTTGTACCTCAAGAGGCGATAATGAGTCACTGTCCAGTCTGCCCTCAGTCCAACATGAGAGGGTGAAGAAGTAGCACTTTGTCTTCTAGGTTAAATTTATTCAAGCAAATGTTAGCTCAACGTTAGCACTGAATTGATATTGCTATCATACTTAATCAAAGTCCTAGTTACCTAGTTTGCTAGCTTACAGAGCACTGATAATGCACTATTGATTCAGCACTAATGTAGCATAATGTAACGGTGATATGCTGCCCCCTGTTGGTTTGGAGTGTGGAGTATGAAATAACCAATTCTTACATATTGCACCTTTAAGCTTCTCATCTAAATCTCTGCAAAAAAACGTATTTCCCAAAATATCCAGCGACTCTTTTAAAAAAGTTATAGAAATTAAAACAAATACATGAGTGTTCATCAATAGGATTTCAGATTAAGGATTAGACAGTCAGTTGTGTTTTTAATGTACTAAAATAATATATTTTACTTTACATTTATGTTAATTTTTTTCATATTTTTCTGTAACTGTTGCGTCTTCACAGATGATCCTGATGATCTTGTTCCCTGGCAGAAGTTCTCCAAGGTGTGTGTGTTAGTTAGTGTAGTTACTAATAATATAATACCAATAAATAAATAAAATGTGACAAAACAAATCAAATGTGATGTTTTCCAGAAGAGCAGCAGTTTTTTTGTGCTTTTTTGTGTGATATTGACAATATATTGACAAAGATACATCTAACCAATCTGTAATATTGATTCTGTTTCAGATTTACAAAATGAGCATCTTTCATATTTACTGATGAGTTTGTTAGATGGATAAAAGTTATGCAATATTTTTAAATGAACCTCCTTTACTTTACTGGTTAGAGAAGAATCTGAGGAGCTTAATCTCTCTCTCTTTGCTTTCTTGTGTGGACAGAACGAAGGCGTTTGGATCTGGATTGATGGAATCCTGGATTTGATCAAAAGACACTTGGTGGACTTTTGGAAGGATGGGTAAGACTAAATAATCTTGTCTCCTGAGAATGTGGATGACGATTAAGTCACTGTTTTAACTTAAGTCTTGTCATATCCTTCATGTGGGCTTCAGGTCCATCATGGGGTTCGTGAGCAGGGAGAAAACAAAATCCCTGTTGAAGGAAAAACCGGCCGGGACCTTTCTGCTCCGCTTCAGTGAAAGCATCATAGACGGTGCTATCACCTTCAGCTGGGTCGATCACTCCAACGGCGGTACGTTTCTGTCCGAGTCAAGTCAGATTTAGCACATTTCAAATTCAAATTCAAATTAGAGTTTTAAAGCAAGTTTGCCTAATACAATACTGATGTGCCATTATGTATGAGGAAATGAGTCTTAGTGCCTGCAATAATTCCTACTCTCCTTACTGACCCTGAAGATATTCTCTTGGAACGAGACTACACTGTAAGAAAATCCACAGCCCTCGTTCCAAAGTTGCCTCAGTTAGTTAAATTGAGTCGATATATATCACATTTACAGTCACTTATGAACGATATTCCCTCTTTTTCTTCGCCCGGGACCGTTACTCGCCAAGCTGCGGCAGAGGGATACATTCACAGACAAGAAGAAAAATACGTTTTTGAGTTGTCTATACTGTCTTAACCAGATATTTTGTCTTCTTGTGTTTGCTTGTAGAGGCTTATGTGCATTCAGTAGAGCCCTACACCAAGAAGGAAATGTTGGTGGACACTCTGCCGTACATCATTTACAACTACAGCCTGAAAGTCAAAGGGAACAAGACCAGGAACCCTCTGCTTTATCTTTACCCAGACATCGACAAAGACACAGCCTTCGGACGCTACTACAGCAGTTCTAGTATTGTCTCTTGCTTAACCTTCAAATCCTTGTAATGATTCATGGATTTATAATGTGAGATTTACATAGTAGTTGAATATGAGCCCTCTAATGACCTTTATCTCTGCAGGTATGCCGACATTCGAAGAGATAAACGGCTATGTGAGGAAAATACGCGGCCATCAGTCAGAGTAAGTAAGATAATGATAAATAAACAAAAAATACCTCAGAAATAAACACTTTGCATCTACAGCTACAGCCCCATCACTGAGAAATGGTGGATGCTTTCTTTCAAAATGCGCCAAACACTAACATGAGTTCCCCCTTTAAATCATGTAGCTAGTAAGTGCCGTGCTAATTGATATTTTTGATAATAATTATGTATCAAATGACAGTGTGTAATGTGTTTACGGAGCTTTATAGCAAGTTTCAGCTCATTGTTTAGCTGTCCGGCTGCAACCTTAGCATTCATCACCCATTTGCTCAGGTCAAATTAACATTTGATTGTTGCTCAACCCATCCACAACTCACAAACTTATTGACTTTTGGGTGCAAACCACACTTTAAACCCCTTATAATCATCAGCCATAACCTCATATCCATCACTGCCTCATTCAAATAAACTGTAGTAAACTGGAATGTCACCTCAACACAGATTGCAGCATCAAAAAAGACTTTTCTTTCTACGTCAGCGCAAGACATAATTGAAAGTATCCTCACATCATCTCCAGCATCTCCAGCGGATGGTCAACAAGTCATCTAAAAATCACTGGCACTTAAAAACCAAAAACAAACTGTAATAAGAGCACATAAAATCATCTTAGACCCCACTTATCTGGCTCACCTTCTTTTCCAGTCGCCACTCTTTGGGAGGCGCTATAATTAGTCCAGCTTTTTCCTCACATCACTACGAACTCCATGCCACCATAGCCGTCTTTTGCCCCCCCTGTCAATCTGTATTGTTGTGTGCTATAACTGACAGGAAGCAGAGGAAGGATTTGCCTTTATTATTTATAGTGTATTGTTTTTTTTTCTACAGCGATCCTACGCCACCTCCCTCTCCACCTCAAGAGCTGCTCTACACGGACGTGGACATGGAAACGGAAACAGACGCCTGTGTCAAAACCGCCATCGCACATGTGGGTTTGAAACATTTCTCATAGGTGCATTGTGTCGAATTTAGAGTCGTCTAGCTGAACAGACATGGCAGAAATGGAATATAATATTAGTAAGTATTTCGTGATTCAGAATTGTACAAGACAAGAATCACGAATTTTTTTCGCCCTTTCACCCACCCCCTAACCAAAAAATGTAAAAGTTGCAAAACCAAAACAACGAGCTAAAAGAGGTTAAAATTGAAGTAGAGCTGAGGGAGGACGGCCGATTATTATTATTATCCATTTTTAATATAAAAACATTGATTAGCACAGCTTTGACAATCTCTCCAGTTGAGTAATTCCACTTTTTTTCAAATATACAGCTGGTTTGATGTTTCTCGTCTCTTCAGTTCATTTAAACGTGACCTTTTTGTTTCCTTGTAGATGGAGGATCACCAACTGATGCAGGAACTCTTCCCTGATTTACTTGACACATCTCGATCCCCTTTCTACCGCACATCTGAAGAGGAGACGCTCATCAAGTCAGGACAATTTTGTTTCCCCCCGGGAAATGTGCCAGCACCTTTTTGTCAGGATGAAACATTTTATTAATCAAGAACAAGCAATGTGTTTTGATGCATATATCAGTGAAATACAATGATACATCTACTGGGGATTTAATGTTCTGCTAGATGTTTTAAATATGTTGTACAAAGATATCGTGAATGTTAAGATGTTTGGGCGATGCAATAGATGTTTAAACTGACTGCCTCTCTATGTTCTTATGATGATTATTTGTTAATAATTGATTTGTTTTTCTTTTTGGAGATTCACTTGAATGTTTATACAAACTGACTTTGTGTCTCTCTACTGCTGTGTGTGTGTAAAAGACATCGCTGTACTGTATTTCATTTTGTTCATTAAAATAAACATATTTTTAACCCATTCCAGTGCCGAGGGAAATCACATCTTCATTATACAGCACCGAATCTACAATAATAACTTTATTTATGGAGAGAAAACAAAGAAAACATTAAGTGGTCAAATTTCTTGACTGCTTGTCTTCAGTTTTCCAGGAGTATCAGTCCTGACTAGGGCTGTAGTCAACCAAAGAAAATCTTGGTTGACTGAAATCGTACATAATCTTCAACTAATCGATTAGTCGCAGGTGTAACGGGACAGAGTGCACAGTGAACTCACATTTCTCCGTTTTGCCTCTTCAGGTTATGCTAACCTATTGTTGCTGACTCTGGAGCTAACCCCCTTCACTTTTCCAGTACTTGGGGAAACAACAGACCTGACTTTTTTTTTTTTTTTTTTTAGCATTACACTTAAGTCTGTATTGTATATTTAATGCCAGACTGAGAACTTACCGATAACCTTTTCCTCTGCTCCGCTGCATCCACCGTCACTTTCCCGCCGCTCTTTCCCCACTCGCTACGCAAACATACTAAGCATTTCCCTATTCCTAAACGTAGTTACGCTACCGATATTTAGCGTTATTTTTGGCATTAAAAAATATCTTTTGGCCTGGCGGTGATTCGTTGATATTAATACAAGAGAAACGCTGACTCAGTAGACATTCAGTACCTTCAGTAAACATTCAGTAACCGTTGAGTGCAGTTAGACCCAGCAGTGTCCGTTAGGTTGGGCGAGTTCAAAGTTGTGAAAACAACGGGGGTGTTTTGAATACACCCCCGTTGTTTTCACAGGTAATTTGTTAGTTTGTCCCTCCCGCCGCAGGAAATAATGGATTAATCCCGGAAGGCTACTGATATAGCACTTTTCTTCTTATGAAAGTAACACGGAGATTATTCGACCAATGAGAATTTAGTCGGACGAGAGCATATCGACCAACTAATCGACCAGTCGACCAGCAGACTGGTCTGACTCGAATAAACCGTAAATGTATCAAAACAATGGTAAACACAAACAAAACTCAGGATAGTAAGTGGCAGCAATGTGACTGGCTAAAATAAAAATAAATGACGAGTCTGGTAAGAAATACAAGTCATTCTCACTCACTTTTTCACAGCCTCTAAAAACTATTCAAATAAAACAATCCTAGAACTTCTTTCCTCCTCTGATCTTAAGATTTGATATATTTGATACTGAAATAGTCAAAACTTTAACCATGAAGATTAAAGCTAAAGCTAAAGCTTGACCGAACCGGTAAATACTGACCTGTGTGACACTTTCCTCATGGGAGATGACGAGGAAGCAAACCTTTCAACAGAATATGACGTGGAATGAGAACAATGTGTAGGTTATTCATAGTAAACTTTGTCTCGAAAAACATGAGTCTCGTGTGTATTATCTGTACGTTCAGTTGTTGTTTTAAGGCGACTGTCTTCAAATGTGTGTTCCCGCGACGAGGGATGTTTAATACAGCACAACACCGTCCATGTACCGGTTTGTAGTTTGTCTTATTTACTGTTCATGTGGAAAAACTTAAAGTCCCCCTTCATACAAAAATGTCAAGAAGAGCCAGTTAAAAGTCTGATTTCAAGCCTACGAGCAGGATTTTTGACATCACAACCAGTTTGGAGCCAATCGTGGTCTAATATTCAACTCACACACAAGTGTGATGTGGAAACTTGAAGCCTCCAGAAGCACAAACACTGAAAATGGACTTTACAGTGAAGCAGGAGACGTCTGGAATATTTGCATATTCACAGATTCTGGATTTTTAATGAGGGAGAGGGAGTAGATGCCATTTTCAGGGATTTTAAAGTGGTGTTTATACTTTATTTTGTGGAAAAAAACCATATCAGACACACATTATTATTCCGAGCAGAGTATTTCCGTATGTCTCAATACATGTTTGGATCTTTAAAATAAAGAAGAAATGTACTTGCTGGCATTCATGGCGGGAAGAGAAAGAGGATGTGGAGGGAAGAAAGCAGGAAACACATCTGCTTTATGAACATTAGGTGACGAACACACCCACAGAAAAATGTAACTATGCCGACAAAGAAAAAAAATACAACAAATGAAACAATCTGACGTCTTTTAGATGAATTTTTTTACACTTTTAAAAGTCTCTGTGAAATAAATACAAACTGCTTCTATTGCGAGTGTTACCACTGGAAAAATACATTCAGAATACAATCTGTCAGTGACTTCAGATGGAGATCTGAAGCTTCAAATATCCTGCCTCCAGCAGTCAGGAGGACGTTCTGACAATAGACGCGAGTATTTATACATATTTATACATTCAGAGACACATATAAGAATATACGTAATAATCTCTACACACCTTACAAAGCTCACAGAACTACTACGGTGAGATTATAACACAAATACTAGCAGGTAGTGAACAGTACAAACAAAACTAAACTAATACAAGTTGATACAATCTGATTGAACAGTACAGACGGATTACATGAGTCACATACTGTGTTACGGATATTTAGATATTGTATCATTAATTTAACAGTATTGATAAGGCGCTCACACACACACACACACACACACACTCACATACACACACACATTACATTATGATAGAGGCCTGAAAGCATAGCACGCTAATAAGATTACTGCTGCGACAGAGAAACACAAGTTCAGCTCACAATTCAGAAGTTTGGCAGCTAATGTACAAAAAGCGCGACGGTTCACCGCTGCAGAGAAGCTTAAAGCTCCGACGCGTCTACAGCAGGCTGTCCAGGCTCTTCTCCACTCTCTCCTTGTCGTCAGAACCGGCAGGCGGGCTGTATTTGTCCTGGTACTGCTGCAGGATGGTGACGACATCGTGGTGGCCGAAGTGCACCGCCTCCTCCATCGGCGTGTTCCCCCATCTGTACAGAGCGCACATTGTTGTATTATTTGTCACGTGAAGAAAGGAACCATAGAGAAGGATTATTATACATACAAACAGCATTTAGCACAAACTACATACATATCACCGCTGCATTGCAAAGAAAAAAAGGGTAAAAAGAAAGATAGCTGCTTTATGGATCACAGCTGATGATCTTTCTATGAGAGAAACATCCTCTAAAATGATCGGACGCTCAGAGGAGAAACATGAGTGTATTATGTGTCTTCTTGGCAACAGTTAAACCTGCAAATATGGTTTTTGGAGTCATAAAAATAAGAATAAATTATATAAGGTGAGCTGTTTTTATCAAGACACGTAGCCACCTCGGACCAGAGGTTAGATATAGAAGGGTTAAACCAGTAAACATGAAGATATGTACCAGTTAGCGTATTGAATTAACGCAAAAACTGGAGGCGTTAATCTCATGATTATAACTTCCTAATTATGAATTACTATCTCATAGTTATGAGAAAAGCATCTTGCAATTGTGAAATTGTTTTCATGTAATTATGAGATCTTTTCTTATAATTACGAGACAGTGAGTCATAATTATAAGATTTGAGTGCTGGAGTGCTTATAAAACCTCGACAGGTCATGTGATCAAACTTAAACAGACTTAAAAGCTTCTTTCTGCTCAATGTACCAACAACATACATATATACTGTACATTCATATCCCTTATTTACTTTTTGGTATATGTTTATTTCTTTAGTTTATGTCTTCAGTTATTTTTAAAGGGACAATGTACATTAATTATCACTGTAAACCTGCCAGTTTAATCCCAGTTTGTGTCTCTCATGTATCAGTGTACATTCAGGTCAAAAGG
The DNA here is from genome assembly GCF_910596095.1 of Thunnus maccoyii. Taxonomy (NCBI): domain Eukaryota; kingdom Metazoa; phylum Chordata; class Actinopteri; order Scombriformes; family Scombridae; genus Thunnus; species Thunnus maccoyii. Next base: position 6,491,989 of record NC_056543.1, read on the forward strand.
TAATTAAGCTAACCGACGATGTTTGAAAAACCCAGAAAGACTCTTCTAACCATCTGCATGGAAAACATTCTGTCTACTGAATGATAAAAAAGATTTTTTTTAGCCCTTTTCACAAGTTGCACCTCAGTTTGATGATGTGTGGTGAATTGGAAACAGAGTCAAACGGGTTCAAATGTTCTTCTTCTCTTCTATCTTCATCCAGATGGTTAGAAGAGTCTTTCAGTATCAATAACATGTTAAACAACGATTGCACCAACAATCAAAGCTGCTGTTTTTTCATATTTCTGTCCATTAACTAAAACATTACAGCTGACTGTTTTCCAAGTTCTGCTTTTCCACAACAGGAACCTGATGACCTGAACCTGAACCTGCGCTGCTTTTTCGTTGTATTTTACAAACCAGGAAGGATCAGATGTGTGAGTCAGACATTTTAAACTGAAATGACAATCAGTTCTTGTGAAAAACAAACAGAAAAGATGATGACAGTAAAAGGAAGACAAAAAAAACCCCACAGGACATGAAGGAAAATATTCATCTTTTAGCAGGAGCACTAATCCATCAACACAGCTGCTGCGTTAAAGGGAAAACATGCAGGCTGCGGTTTAGAGCCTCGAGATGGAGAATCTGACATCATGTAAAAAAATCTGCTACATGGAATAAAAAGAAATTATCGAGGAGATGAGGATGTGACGAAAGACCACAGAGATGAAGGAGGGTCTGGTCTCACCTGTCTCTGGGTACTGGGTTCACCTTGCAAGCCTCCAGCAGGAAGCGGACCACCTCCGTGTGTCCTGAAAACAGAGCAGGAGTTGGAAATACATGGTGGTGGTGGTGGTAATAAAGATTAACTGGTTGACTGTAAGCAACACGTTACCTTCAGCTGCTGCCACATGGAGGGCTGTTCTGGAGTCGTAATCCCTCTGCTCCATGTCCATGGACGACAGCGCAAACCTACACACACACACACACACACACACACACACACACACACACACACACACACACACACACACACACACACACAGTTTGTGTAACTGCCTTTGTAAGATTTCCCCCAAAATAAAATAATGTTTTATAAATTAGATTAAAAGCTGAATTCCTCCAATCAATGTTAGTTTATATGATTTCTTTCTACTTAAACCTGTGATAATTAATTTTGTGACCACTTGGTGGCAGCAGAAACAAGTAGTGAACACACACTGACACACAGTATCATCACTGTTTAAGATGATCTGTTGAACTTGTTAGTAAACAGTTGTTTATTTCTACATCCAGCAGTTACGGAGCAACATTATCATTCATCTGGAGTCATGCATAAACATGTGTATGTAGAGGAAGTGTGAATGTAGGAGAGTGAAGGAGTATATATAAATCGTGTATATTCAAGAGTGTTTTTAAAACGTATTTACTTGTACATTTTATTTATATCCTGTTCTTATCCAGCACCTTTCAGGAAGTTGCACCTTTACTCTTGTTGTACTGCTTTGCAATAGCAATAAAGGCATTTTATTCTATTCTATTCTGCTGCAGCTGAAAATTACACTATTAGAGCGCTGAGAGTGAACCAACACATTGAAGCTGAAACGTTCCTCTTGCTGCCACTTGAGGTCACCAAAGTGCAAAACTGCCCCAGGAAGCAAAGAGCAAAGAGGTCAAATGTCCTTATTTGAGAGGATTTTCATCATCTTTCTGTTTGTGTTGGTATAATAAAAAAACACACACAGTTTACATGTTTAAGATTAAGTTAAAAAAGGTTAAATAAGACAACTGTGGCCAATATTAAAAGTTATTAAATGTTATAAAAAAAAAGGACTAAATGAGTTTGAGCTGTTTACCTCCTCAGGGCGGAGACGTCTCCTGTGAAGGCAGCAAACAGCAGGTTGATGACAGTCTTGACCTGTTGACAACAGAAGACACACAAAGAGAAAAGATGCAGAACAACTGAATCACTCTGATTCACTTCTTCTTCTCTGACAACAACAGCAGCAGCTGTAGAAACATTATAGATACACAACGCAGTGAGAGCTGCAACGATGAGTCAATCAATCCACAACTATTTTAATAATCAAATAATTGTCATTTTTTTCAGCAAAAAAAGCCAAATATCTCTTTGTTCCAGCTTCTCAAATGTGAAGATTTGATGTTTTTCTTTATCATACACGATAGTAAACTTAATATCTTTTGGTTTTGGAGTGTTAGTTGGATAAAACCAGATAGAACTCTGGAGCATTTCTCACTATTTTCTGACATTTTATAGATAAAATGATAATAAGTTAGATATGTTAGTTGCAGCCCTAAATTTAATCACTATTTTCATGAGGGACTAATTGGTATAAAACATGAATTACTTAATATTTAACTAACATTATGTATTTTATTTCTAAGCAGCACTGAGGAGAATTCAGTTTCATTCTTGTATTAATCTTAAAAGGACAGAATACAGAACATCTTCAGCTTTTATGAGAAAGTGTATTTATTTAGATATGAAAGAGAATTCACCTCAGCTAACTGTCATCACCAACACAGCTACGTCTACTTCATTATGAACATAAATGAAGTGATATGATGGACGGAGACGTCGCTGCATCGATCAACACTTACCGTGAAACAGGAACATTTCCTACAAGCAACACTCGAGGAGTCGAATTCTCACAAAGAAACATTGAAAATATAAAATAAAAATGACGAATAAATAAAAGATTTGTTGAAATACAAACTGCAAGCAAAGAAATCTGAATGAATGAATCAGTTAACTTGAGATTTTTTATTATTAACTGTTAGTCTTATTTACTTAAATGACCAGATGAAGCCTGCAAAGGATGAGAGGGAATTACCAAACCTCTGAAAAAGGTTTGTGTGATGAAGGCGACAAAACTCTGGATTTTAACTTGCAAAACACACGAGAGCATCACCTGCAGCAGCAGGGACAGACTGTACATGTATATCTGTACTGTATGCAAATGTGCGCTAACAGGTAGGAGCGTTTTATCACACAGGCTCATGCAGCAATAAAAAAAAAAAATTCACCACCGACAACTTTCACGAGCCAACATGAAACAAAGCGCTAAATTAGTTGAGAAAAATAAATTTTGCAAAAGTTTACGAGCAGAAACTGAGACAGAAGTTAAAAGACCGAAGACAAACAGAACATTCACAAAGCTTCATTTCTCTCAGATTAAAACCTCACGACTGTAAAAAGACGTGACTGCTGCAGTAGGATCAGATTCAGGCTGTGAGACATGTTAAACAAACTAAAAGTCTCCTCAAGTCACTGAGCAGAGTCTGTTTTCACTGTCATCTGCTGACAGTGGGAAGTGAAATGGACTCGACAGTGAAGTAGGAGACATCAACTTCAAATTATTTGCATTTTCATAGATTCTGGTTTTTAAATGAGAGAGAAGGAGTAGATGCCATTTTTAATGAGGTAATTGAACTTTTTTATGTGGAAAAATGCAAATGAGACACAAAATATTCTTCAGAGCAGATTATTTTTATACATCTGAAAACATGTCTGGAGAGGATCTTTAACGTCACACTGTGATGCAGTTTGGGGGAAGCAAGAGGAAGTTTTAGTTCAATTTACTGTCAAAAGATGGTACATCAGTGTTAAACTATAAAGATTACAGTTTAGATTTTTTATCTGATTATGTAAAAAGAATTTAAATGTCACTCAGTGTCGAGTCTTAACATATCAGGCTCATTAAGCTCCTGCTTCTTATACTTCAGATGCTGTTTTATTAAACTCTCAAACTGTACTGACGGTTTACAGCCAAGAATAAATATAAGAGCTATTATTTATATTAAAGTTCTGTGTGTAAATGCTTTGTTAGTGCACAGTATCGTCCTCTGCTGAGACAACAACGATGGGTTTGTTGCCCAGTTTCTGTTCAGGGAATCAATAAATGTAATTCGAAATAAAATATATATATAATGTGCAACTACTATTCACCAAAGTCAGATATTTTCCTTTTCATTATGTTTTTTTTTAGATGAAAATCCATTGAGGGATGAGTATTGTATAAATTCAGTATGTTATAAATTCCAAATTACAATTATGTGTATGATATGAATCTGTCCATATAAACTAAAATCCTGCAGATACAGCAAAATACACAAATAATCAATTTAAACACCTTCCAAATGTTGACTTGCCTGCAAGAAAACATGTTTGTTGAAACTAAAATGCTGTAAAACTGGAATCTAATGTTTGGTCATATGACACAACATGACCTGAAAGCTGCGTTTTTGTCAGCAGGATATTTGGTGCATAAACAACCGAACACATCCTGCAGACTTTCACTTTTTCCTATTGTGTATTCAGAGATTAAACCTAATTTTTCTATTATTTCATATGCATGTTGATTTAAAAAGTTTCTCTAACAGCAGAAACAAAACTCACAAAAATCAAACCAGCGCTAAAGTTAAATAACGTAGCATCATGAGACAAACATGTAACGGTTCTTTAAAGGCTGTGAAATTATATTTTAAAGGTTTTATGAGGATCCTACATGAACACACGATGTTCTGACAACATGAGACAGATTTCTGTTTCATTTCCTCTGAGGTGAGCCGCACTAAATTTGGAAAAAAGATGATGTCATGTACTTCAATCAGGATTTGACAACATTTGAACCAGAATCTGATGACAGTTGGTGGTTTGTTTGGTAGTTGTCAATCAAATCTGATCAAAACACACCCACACAGTCCTGATAAAGCAGATTATCTGAGTTAATAAATTAAAATCTAAAATTAAATAATATCTTAAGATCTTTTTAGAGAAATACTTACAGTAAAGGGGACATATCATGCTTTTTGTGATTATTTTTTGTTATTTTTATACTGTTATGATGTCAGATGTCTATGTTAAATGTGGTCAAAGATCCAAAAGTTGAGGTAAACATACATAAAAATGCCGCCTTTCAGTCAAAATCCAGGGCTTCAACTTGCTCTGTTTGCAAAGTCATTTGCTTTTTGAGTAAAGAACAAGTAAAACAAGTGAAATCCTATTACTGCTGTTTGTTTACGTGGCCTCCAGAGCCGAGGGGCAGCTTCCAGGAGCTGACCAATCAGAACAGGAGGAGGGTCTTAAAGAGACAGGAGCTAAAAAAGCCTGTTAGAGGCTGAACTGAGGGGCTGCATAAAAGGGCCAGTATAAGATAAATAAGGAGTTTTTTAAAACTATAAATCTTGCAAATATATTCCAGTAGAGCCCCAGAATATAAATACAGACCTGGAAATGTTCATGATACGTCCCCTTTAAGATTTAAATCCAAGTTTTCAGGGGCTTTAAATATGCAGAATGAACTTTTAAAATGCTGCTTAATGCTGGAAACTATTTCAATCTAACTGTTAAAGTGATGAAGGGACTTTAATGCAGGTAACCAGTGAGTCTGTGTAAAAAAACAACAGGGTGGGTGTTAAAGAACATCTACGGTCGCAGAGAAACAGATGATGGATAACAGTGCTTTATTAGATTTTTTATACAACGGACACCAAAGCAAAAAAATAAAATAAAATAAAATAAAAATCTTAACACCACTTTTCGCTGTCATGTCTGCATTTCCATCACAGCCAAAAAGAAACTGAAGTATTTTTTTTCTCAGAATTGTGAAGCTGTTTTCTCCTCTAAGCAGACAGGACAGTTCATGGAGTTTATGGAGACATTACATACAGAATTACAACCATGTGGACCGAGAAAAGAAACCAAAACATATAAAAAAAAGTTTGACAGTCATGAGCTTGGAACTGTGTGGTTTCATCTGCTGTATGTTTTATTTTTTATATTAAGCTTTAAGATTTGATTTTCCTAACTTTGCATTTTTTTTCCTTTTGCCAGATCTGCTTGTAAAACTGCATATAAATAAATAAATATATAATATCTTAACCAAAACATCAGAGATCCTTACAATTCCAAGGTCACTACATTGTAATGGTGGTGATAGTTTTTTTTAAAATTTATATGCAATTTCCATGTCACAAGTTGGGATAAAATTTATGTCCAAGACACGAATCAACATAAATAAAGACATGTGAAAGGTAATAAAAATTACCTTAAAAACATACTGATTACATGGGATTGAAACACATTCATTAAAATCATACAAAAATATGCATGCAAGAGGGAGAATGAGAGTTTCACAGAGAAAATAATGAAAACACCAGGAAACATTACATACATGGTATGAGCCATAAAAATCAAATGATTTCTGTGGAAATGCTGGTAACTGCATTCAAAAGCCCCTCTGTCTTCAGTTTGATTGTACAGAATATTAAAAGTAATACAGTTATTTACCCTCATGCAAAGTAACATCAGGCTTGTTCGTCATTCTGATTTACAAAGTGGAAACAGATCAGATAATCAATCCTGATTGGTTGCAATAAGGTTAAATCAGTCTCCTGTCAGTGCTGGTCTGGTCCAGTCTAGGTTTGTTTTTTTTTTTAGATTTTGTGCCCATAAAGGAGGAAACTGTAGCAGCAAAGAAATAAAAAGACTCGCAGCACTGTTATAAAATGAGAGACTGATTCCCTCCTGACGTCCACATGTGACTGTCGACAATCACGGACGGTTCAGGAAAGAGACGAGAAGCCTGAGATGAGACACTGAGATGAGAGCTACTCTAGGAAACGGATCACATCTGAGGGAAAGCTCGTAGTTTTTTTCTATTAAATGAGTCATGGCAGCAAATACCGGCTACACTATATCTGTAAAAAAAAAAAAAAAACAAACCTCAAACTATGATGAAGCAGGCTTTATCATCACAAGGAAGATGATAAAGATTATATATCAACGATTCCGGCGATAAAGTTATAATCCTTAAAATTCCAGCTGTGGTTACTGGTGATATTATTATACCAGTTATATACCAGTTATAATAAATGTTCCAGATGTTTGTTTGCTAATGATGAATGCTTTTAGTGTAACTTTATATTTACAAATCATTGTAGCTACACTTGTAGTGACGCGAATGTTTCCTCTGACGCCAGCTGTTCATTTCTTCTGAATGACGTCATTACAGATGTTCACTTATTACACACAACCGGTGCACGCGGCATCTCTCGTCTTACCACTTTTGTCCAGTACGTGCACATAATTTCAGCACAGGACTTATAATGCAAGTGACTGTACAGTAGAGCTGCAACAATTAATCGATTCATTGCCAACTATTAAATTAATAGATAATACATTAACTGTTTGGAGTCATTTTTTAAGAAAAGACATAGCCAAATTCTCTTAATCAAGCTTCTCGAATGTGAATATTTTCTGTTTTCTTTAGTCCTCTATGATAGTAGTACATAGTGGACGTTACTGTTGGCTTTGATCGACATTTTTCACCGTTTTCTGACATTTTATGGACCAAACAACTCGGGCTGTAGTCAACCAAAGAAAACCTTGGGGGGGGGAGTGCACAGGAAACTCACATTTCTCCGTTTTGCCTCCTCAGGCTAAGCTAACCTATTGTTGCTAACTCTGGAGCTAACCCCCTTCACTTTTCCAGCACTTGGGGAAACAACAGACGTGACTTTTTTTTAGCATTTATTAACTGTTACACTGTAGTCTGTATTGTACATTTAATGCCAGACTGAGAACTTACCGATAACCTTTTCCTCTGCTCCGCTCGCATCCACCGTCACTTTCCCGCCGCTCTTTCCCCACTCGCTACGCAAACATACTAACCACTGCCCTATTCTTAAACGTAGTTACGCTACCGATATTTAGCGTTATTTTTGGTATTAAAAAATATCTTTTGGCCTGGCGGTAATTCGTTGATATTATTACAGGAGAAACGCTGATTCAGTAAACATTCAGTACGTTCAGTAGACGTTGAGTATAGTTACACCCAGCAGTCCCCGTTAAGGTTGGGCCGTTGAGTACAGTTAGACCCACTAGTGTCCGTTAGGTTGGGCGAGTTCAAAGTTGTGAAAACAACGGGGGTGTTTTGAATACACCCCTGTTGTTTTCACAGGTAATTTGTTAGTCTGCCCCCCCCATCCCCGCCGCAGTAAATAATGGATTAATCCTGGAAAACTATTGATGTAGCACTTCTCTTCCTATGAAAGTAACACGGAGATTATTCCTGTAATCAGCAGATTTATCGATAATGAGAATAATGGTTAGTTGCAGCCCTGCTACACAGAGAGTTAACTAATGCTTGTAAATACATGTAATGACTATAGTAGAATAAATGAACAGCCATAAACTGTATTAAAGATTGAGATTGATACGATGAAGATTTTAAGGATTATAACCTTAACAAACAAAAGTAGAGTCCAACTAATACTAATATCAGTACTTAATAAGATAGTCCACTGCTAAACCTTTAGCAGAAAGCAACATGATCCACGGATTAAATCATTTAAAAAGTAGCAAACAGATCCAACTCAAGTTATTGCAAACTGTAGAAAACACTATAGGAAGGAAATGAGTTTCATACAGTCCAACATTTCCAAGGACCATTAATGATAACAGAGGCTTTTGAATACTTTTTACCTCCACAAAATAATGACCAGAAACAGACACAAAAAACTCCATGACTTCAAGAAAAAAAAAAAAAAAAAAAAAAAAACTTCTCACAGCATGACAAAGTAATAACAGGGTATTATCAGCTCCGGCAAGCAGTCGCTTTGAGCTCAAGTCAAACCCTCAGACAGACACCGAAAACACCAGCGTGGTACAAGTTTCAACAATGGATTGAACAACACAGAGATGAAACTTCACTCCAGTCACAGTAGAGCGACATCTAAGGCATCTGCTGACTTGACATTCATGTGCAAGTATTTTCTATTTCCAGGAGGAGGAGGAGGAGAAAAAAAAAAAATCGGAACGTCTGAAGTGTATATCCAACACACACACACACACACACACACACACACACACACACACACACACACACACACACACACACACACACACATTCTGGTCTGCTGTTCAAAGGATCAGCGCTCACGTACAGACACACACACACACACACACACCTAAAAGCTATATACACCTGTCGCTATGTACATTCAGAAGTACAGTAAATCATGTGTATGGAAAGAAGTCTTTGATAATATACAACTTACTAGAGGAGTAACACTGAGAGCAATTAGAGACAATACTGAACACGTGTTGTGTATGTTTGCATACCGACACTGAAATCACACTTTTTTGAGTATACGGATAAATATTTCTGGATCGGTGGACTTGAGGCGTCTAACTCACTTTGATAACATCTATTTGATATAGTTTTTTTTCACTCTATGAATGCGTACTATCCAGAAACACTGCTGCAAGATCAACCGATCAATAATCAATCATTTCTCTGCTGCTAGAGCTGAGTATCGTTTCAATTTTTTGATATATACATGACAACAAAAGAAGTTTTCAAATGTTAAATGTTGTCTAAACACAAGAAGCCGTACGAGAACTTTGCCTCAATAAAATAATCTGAAACCGACATCTTAATCTCATCCTAAGGTTCACTTACTCGCTTGTTCCAGAGCTTTCGACCACATGAAACTGTCAATCTCAAAGCCAACAAAGATGAGAGAAGACCTGGAGGTGCTCAGGAAAAAAAAAGAAAAAGAGTTTGAACATCTACATTTCCTCCACGGCAACAAAGTGAACTCGATCTGCCGATGAAGACCGTGTGATGCGGTCAAAAGCTCCAGAGCAAGCGGACCTTGAGTTCAGTCAACGAGGTCAAGAGTGAAGGGTCAAACTCTTCAAACTGGCAAAAATTTGATTGAAATCACAAATAATCAGATCAAAGAATACAAATGTGAAATTTGATGCTTCATTTCTATACTTTTATATTTTTCGATAATCTGAGCTGCGGATTAATTTCGGAAGTTTGATACTCAGCGTATTTCAGATCAGATGCTTTAACTTTTTTTTTTCCCTTGAAACTTTAAACCCTTCTTCATATCCTTTACTTTACTTTAAATTTACAAAGTTCCTGTAGAAAGCAGCTTTAATCCTGTTGCAACACACTGGTGGTGGTTTTGGATCTCAGCCTAGATAAACCCTGCAGTCACCCTACGAGCTACGAGGGGCTTGAACCGGAGGTCACGGCGGTGAACGCACACGGCCCGTCGCCTCAGCCGACGTCACGCGGCGTACAACTTATTAACCTGGACAAACACGGCACAACCAGCAACACGCGCATTCAGACTCTACAGCAGCTCGATACGCTGCAGCCGCTCCAACCAGCTCCTGACACCAGACCGTCGAGTCCAGAGAGCTCGTCGTCGTTGTTTACGTCTCTCCTGAACCTTCAGGTTGAGCCAAACTTTTATCAGCAGCCACATTATACATATAGATCATATTTAGATACGCTTATAAAATCTCATCATGATATTTTGGCTGATATTCATTTTGGTTTCTATAAACATACTGAGTGGAACATTTTACAGTTTAAAAACAGACTTGTCAGTGCTCTCTGGTGCTGTTCTCTAAACTGCCTCAAACGTTTTTTGGCTTTTTTTTTTTTTTTTACTTATTGGCCATCATGTACGCCATCATGTACGCCATCATGTACGCCATCATGCCTTGGTTTTTTTGGTGATTATTGCAGCTGAGCTTCCTCAAAAATTGCAATTTGTACTGTTTTTTGTGCCCGTTTTGTGATAAAATTGCAAGAATGGGGAAATGAAAATAATGTGATTCTTTAAAAACTAGTCATATGTTATCACTTTCTGTGCGCTGCCATGATGTAAGTCACAACACAAAATGTGACAGTTGGTCCAAATCACAAGCGCTGTGTTGCTTTGGTCATTTCATGCGGAAAAGTTGCAGTACTTTATTACTGCGATCGCACTATTTGCAGTTTCCTGGAGGGACTGTTTAATGCGGATCCCCCTGCAAACACTGATCCTGATTTCTTGGAGGGACTGATTATAATATATCTGCAATGAGTTTAATATCGTCTGATATCAAATTATCAGAAAATTCAGCCTAAACTGTGGTCCAGATGCAAATACCGACAGACTGAAGTCCAGTTTATCTTCTCTACGTCACAACAGTCGTTCTCTCGACCGCAGCACGAGTCAATATGGGTATTTTATATTTTTATATATCTGATAAGGCATTGAGGGAAGTACAAATGATGCTTCAACGTAATGTTTACAATTTAAAGTAATCAGGGTGCATACCAGTGTGCAGTACGAGGGCGTTTTCAAACCTGTGTCGTTTAGTCTGGTTGAATCAAAACTCTGGTTCGATTAACTGATTAATCGATTAGTCAGAAAATTAACTGGCAACTATTTTGATATTCAAATAATCTTTTTTTTTTTTTTTTAGTCAGATGTGACTATTTGATTGTCATTTATGAAAATAAACTCAATATTTTGGGGGTTTTGGTCAAAATAAAACAACACTTTTGAATGTTTTTCACTTTTTTCCTGATATTTTATAGACTAAAAGGTGAATCAATAATGAAAATAAAACAATGAAAATAACTGTTAGTTTTGTTTCTTAAGTTTCTGGTTCGTTGGATCTCCTTGCTGCGTTTCTGTTTGTTTCGTTTCTGCGTGTAAAGAAACCGAACCAAAGTGAAAACACATCAAGTTCACCAGCTCAGCCACTAACTGGGACCAGAACAAACGAACTGCAGGTTTGAAAACAAGCTCATTCTTTATAAAAACAATCATCTGCGACCCTGTTTGTGTATAAAGTGACTCCGACATGGGCTCCCGACTAATCTCAATTCACACACGTCTGCATTTACAGACATCTTTAGGCAAGTGTCTTTCAGAAAGACAGTCCAGTGCTGGTATACTGTGCAGAGAAATATTCAGAACTGGATCAGAACTGTTTGCAACAAGCTCCTGTTCGGTTCTGAATCTGCATCCCAACTTCGTACTACAGTATCGTCATAGTGACTCATATAAGTGTTTGGGTTTTGGGGTAAATTTTTCCTTTCGACATCCAGCGTGTAGATTGTAAAAAGCACAATACCTGAAGAATGATTAAATCCCTTCAGAATCCAGCGCTCATTTTTATAAAATGAGAAACCGAGAGCGAACACAACATTCTCCTTGGACCCAAAATATTCCATCCATAATCCAAAAAAAACACATCCCGTCATACCGCCATCATGACACCCAACATGTGTGTTTATGTGCTAATATAACTAGAGTCTCAGGCCTCAGTGTGAGCTACAGTTAAGCAATCATTCCTATAAAAGTAGTCTGAGTGTTTAAAGTCTGGCTGTACCGAAGCGCCACACATGCAAACACACTCATACACGGGGTTGTTTTTTTTTTTTTGTTTGTTTTGGTTAAAATAAAACTGAATTTCAAATCAACCCTTAGCCTACGTTGTTTTTTTTTTGTTTGTCTTTAAAAGAGGAATATGTGTTAGAGTTAAAATAAAAAACATATTGCATTAAAGAGAGTAAATTGAATACAAGAGCACAACCTGTACACTGTACATCAGATCCTAAACACACACTAAGGCAACAAGCGGGCCGAGGCTACGAGTTCATTTGGAATTCAGAGGGAAAATTAATAATAATAATAATAATAATAAAAAAAAAAGAAGAAGCAGTAACTCATTTCCATCACAAATAAAAACAAAAGCTTCCCAGTCCGTCCACACAGTAACCGCTTCACAAGCAATAAATAATTCCTCTACATAATTTATATAAATATTCGAGGTTGCGGCACAGAGGGAGGGGGGGGGGCGGGGCCTGGCGAGAGGAGGAGACGTGGTGGTGGTGTTGTTGTTGTTGTTGTTGCGAGAGACCAGGTGAGGTGAGGGTGTGTGAGGAGGAGGAGGGGGGGACAGGCGGGTCTTTTTTTTTGTTTTTTTTGTTTTGTTTTTTAAAGTTTCACTCGGCGACATTGTCCATCCTATAGACTACAGTGGTGGAGCAGTCCTGGTGCGACTCAGTGGGAGACACCTTTTTCCAAAGAGGGGCTTTCAGAGCTAGCTCTTGTTGGAGGCTCTCGTAATCCATCGGTCCGAAGGAGTTTTGCTGTTTCAATTGACACGAATAACAAATTAGTCTCGCTCACTTCCTTGTGTTAGTGTGTGTGTGTGTGTGAATGTGTGTGTTATGCTTTTTGTCTAACATTTTAAAAAAATAAAATAAAAACAGAGCCAAAATCTGCTCGTTTTACAGCTGCGATGATTAGCTGATCATCAGGAAATTAATCAGCAGCAACTGTTTAGATGATCGAATGATCGTTTTAGTTGTTTTTTGAAGAAAAATGTTAAAAACTTGCAGCTTCTTGAATGTGTTGTGCACTTTGTTTCATTGTATTTGTATGAAAAGTGCTTTATAAATAAAGTCTGATGGATTGATTGATTGAATGTGGGGAGTTTATAGATTTCTCTTTGGGTTTTGGACTGTTGATCACATAAAATAAGACATTTAACACATTTAATTAGTAATGAAAATAACTGTTAGCTGCAGCTCTTCTTCATTTAATTATTAACTTTATGAGGAAAACTTTCAACACTTTGCTGTGAGAGCAGCAGCTGCTGAAACGTGAATTAAACGAGGAGATTCTGGCTCTAGTTTTTCACCTCTATGGGCCTCGATGTATTTTGGTTTGATAAAAGATTAACAGAAGAAAACACCTGCGACGACCTCCACAAGAAGAGGCAGCGCATCGACAGATGAAGGCGACATGATGATGATGATTATCTGACATGTTGAAGAATAAATCATGTTGTTTTTTTTTTTTCACATTAGATGGACTGTATGTACAGTTATGGAGCTCAACAGCTACAAATCAGCCAATGCTGTTTAATGTAACTGTAACAGTGACTTCAGAGTCGGCTGAAGTCACTAGCAGCAGTTTTCTGAGAGGAGATGTGTTCGTTAGTGTGTTTGAGGTGCAGTTTTTTGTTTTTTTCTCCTCACAACAAGATGTTGTGCGTCCTTACCCGCTGGTCCCCTCCCTCTCTGCGAGGATCGTGCTTCTTGGCGAAGTGCCTCAAGTTGTCGTAGTTGTGGAAGTTGAAAAGTTCCACAAGGTCCTGTGAATGAAAAAAAGAGACACGTAGAGCAGATTCATCAGAATATATAATGTGTTATTTCTGGAGGGAAGGTACAAAGTGTTAAAATTGACCTTTCATTCTGATGATTAAAGGCTGAAAGAAATAATTATTTCAGTGGTAAATAAGAAAATAAATGAGCTAATTCCATTAATTAAAAACACTCGCAGTCTTAATGTGGATTCTTGCAGCTTGTGTTTACTGGTCTGTATCCAGGTCTCGTCTCCAGGCCATCATTAATCAAGCATTAATTAATTATCAAAGACATTCAGTCACTCTAAAAAGTAAATCAAGTCGAGCTGAATTAATAACTTCAGGACACTGTTGCACATTAATTTCATGAGGCGTTATTCCTGTTTGTATAAAAGAACTTATTTCCTTGAGGCCACAGAAATGTAAAAATGAAAAATAAACAATTGTATAGATGAAGAAAATAAAAGTAGATAATCGAGCTGAGACATCAGAAAATTAATCTGCAAGTTTTTTGATAACTAGATGATGGTTTCTGTCATTTTTTCAGCAAAAATGTTCAAATTTCACTGTCAAATGTGACTATTTGATGCGTTTGTTTGTCAGGTGTGTCTTCTACAGCTGGTTGATATCTGAGCTTCTGTATCAAGACATTTGAATGCATTTAACATTATTTGAAATGCAAAATGCCCAAACAGCTTTATTACAGCATGGCAAAAAAACATCATATCACATTATTGGATGTAAATTTGACAAAACACCATCCTGCTGCTGAAATGTTAAAGACTAAATATACTTTGCTGCAGGGCATCTACAGTCTTATACGTGCACATATCTGAGTATTTCTTATGTGCAAGTACACACTGCATGCTCTTCTATTTCTGGACGTTACATACCAAGCAGAACTGTATTCCTCTGACCGAGTTGCCCAGCTTGTCCAGTGGAGGTGACCAGCACATAATACCCATCACGTTGGGAACAACCAGCAGGATCCCTCCTGCCACTCCAGACTTGGCCGGCAGGCCGACCTGCAACAGAGAAAACAGACGAGTGACAGAAGATCAGCTGTGTGTATCTGCAGAGTCGACACGTCTGCAGTAACACAACGCTGAAAAACAGAAAGTCGGCAAAGAACACAACAATAATCATTTATCATTTATCAGCGATCTGGTTATTATCAGTTTCCTCAAACATTATGCTGAAGAGTGTGAAATATTTAGATTATTTTAAAATAATCACTTCTCAAAACTCTTTTAAAAAGGTCTTTATTTATTTAATTGACACCACTCTTTTATTGCCAATATGTCTTATCTGTTTTATTACAACTGTTGATTTATTGTTACTATTATTATTAATAATAAACTTATACCAGGGGTATTTTATTGTTTTATTATTTTTAATTGTCTGATTTTACTGCCTTATTGTATTATTTAAATGTTTCAACCATGTTTTAACCTTGAAAAGTGATGTATAGATGTTTATTATTATTTCCAGAATCAGATTTTTATTCTATTATTTTACATCACAATAATGCACATTATCTTATTATCTTAGTATTAATCGCATTCCTTCGTATGATATCCAGTTCAAAATACGGCAAAATGAGAGTTTTCTGCACTAAAGTATTTCAGACGAGCAGGATGAAAGCAGAGGAATGTTTTAACTGTCAATATTTCCATCACACTGTTGTTTTATGTCAATAAAAAGAGTGGAAATAATTCAAATCATCAACTCAAACAAAAGTAACAGACAAAACAAGAGTAAACTCTCACTGTGCTGCCTCTGAACTGACAGCTCCGAATGTGGTTTATCATTAGAAATTAAACGCTCAAATGTGCATTTTCACACTTTTCTCGCTGCCATCAGGAAGCGTCTCATTAAAACACCTCTGACGATGTGTCATACCAAGGTTTAATCGTTTTAATCAAAGTCACAAGTACATGTACAGAAGTGTCACAGAGCTAAAATGTAAAGATGGAAATGCAAAAAGCCTTTAAAGCCTGATTCATGATTCTCCTGCAGTTATATTCTCCCCGTTGTGAGAGAAGAGAGTTCATTTGACTTACATGGAAGGCGAACTGTCCCGAGAAGTCGTACATGCCGCAGGAGTGCATGAGACTCAAGGTGTTCCTCACCGCCTCGGGGCTCAGCACACGCTCGCCCGTGATTGGGCAGATACCGCCGTTAGCCAGGGTGGCTGCCATGACGCTGGCGCTCTCGCAGGTCACCTCGATGGAGCAGAGCTGCAGGTTCGTTCACACAGAGAGAAAAAAACAGTTTGTATCAATCCTCTGTTACAACTTAGTTACACACAGCGACGCAAGTGTGTCTCATGAGGAGGGCGAAGATGATCACAGTCACAGTGGTGGTAGAAGAGAAGAAGTAGATCCGTACAGATGACAAATTAAAATAAATCCTCCAATAAATGAGGAGAAACATGAGGCTCAGTGGACGTTTACACAGTCACCAGATCTCAACCAGGCAGAAAATCTAGATCTTTTTAATACCACGGCGCCTCTTCATAAGATTTTTTTTTGTCATGGAAACCCTCCTGAACACAAGCCAGAAAGCGTTACTATGACAACTGGCAACCGTGAGTTGTCATTAGCTGCATATTAAACATTTTTAACATGGTGATTTTGATATTTTTTGCTTATTTCTTCTGTGTTTTACTATATTTGGAAAACATACTAAATGTAAATGTCACCTCAGTTTAATGATGATGATATGAAACAACAAAGAACGACATGAAAATAAACTCTGCCGCACCCTTGGCTCGTCATCAAGACATTCCAGATAGACACATAGATAGACTTTATCGTCTCTAAAGGGGAAATTTGTTTCCATGGAGATACGTTTGAACAATAAATAAACTCACACATGTGGGAAAAGAAAAAGAAAGAAACAAACTGTTTTCTTGTGATATCAGATCAGCGACGGCAGAGCAGACACATATTCTACGGTAACGAGCCTTATTTCCATTTTAGTGTCCTGTATCTGCGACTAGATGAGAGCAGAGTGATAAACAGGTTGAGTGAGTATCCAGGGCAGCGACGGGGTTCGACAGCATTTTATCGAATTCAAATGCAGTATCATTTGCAACTAACTAAAGTCTCAAATAACTGCAGCCCAAACATGTCTGATCGCCTTTTATAGACTAAGAAGGCAGAAACAGATTTTAGTTGCAGCCTAATTAATGCTCACAACCTTAAAATTAGATGAGCTACTTATTCCAAAATACTGAAGATTCAACTATTAACTGGATTAAAATGTTGATCTGATACGAATCAAAGAAACAAACAGTCCACTGACGGTCCTACAGTGGTGTTACAGAGTGATACGTCTTCTCAACCACAAATAGTCTTTGTCTGAATACAGACAGCAGCTGCAGAGAGCACGATAACCAGAGAGAGAACAGAGAAACTTTTCAGTTTAGCCGTTAGGGAATTAACATTAATTAGCTACAGACGTCTGACTTTAACCAGCAACAGAGAAGCTGCTGCATACAGATTTGTTAGCATCGGACCGAAACACATCAGCATGTTTCGGGAACGGCGATGGAAGTGATGGCGAGTGTGTGATATGAGACGACAACAGACAGCATGGTGAGAAAGCAGAGGGAGCAGTAGAGTAGTGCTGGTTGAATTCTTCTTTTGTAGAGCAGTAACAGAACGTGGGGGGCAACAGAGAGGGCTTTGAGTTTGTGAATGACGATGAATGAGTCTTTGCTGCCAGTGTTTGTGGATGTCGGGTCAAAACTGAGTTTAGTGTCTGCTGTGTGTCTCTTCACCGCCATCATCAAAATACCAGATGAGGGAAAAGGTTTTGGAAGAATGGTGTTACACACCTGACAAAGACAGACGCTGTTTACAGAAAAACTGGGAAGAAAACAGGATGGAAATCAGAGAGTGTGACAGAATAAAAGGGATATGTTGATAGTTTGGGTAGAGCAGCAGAAACAGGACTGAACCAGCATCTCTGACACTCAGGGGTGTGACCAATAGGAGGAAGAGAACAGCAAAAATAAAAAATAAAAAGCAGCAGGAATATCATATATTGTCATTTAACATGAGTAAGAGTTGAAAACTCAACTACACTCACTTGAAAGTAGAAGTCCAGTACAGACGTCATATCTGTCCCTTCTGGGAAACACTGCGGAGGAAAATGAGAGTTTCAGCCAAACGAGTGAATACAGTAGAGAAACATTTATCAACTATGATGCTGCAGCATTTCCAGATAAAAAGCAGGTGACTGTGTTTTACTGTTAAAGAGGACGAGTCATGCTCATCCTGGAAACAGACTCCCAGCAGCTCCGGAGGCCACATAAACAAACCATTCCCGTTATTTACTCAAAATATAAACTTCTCAAATACATCTGTACATGTTCGACCCCGAAATATACGAGTGGACAAAGCGAACAACCCACGTAACAACATTAGCAAAACATGAGGTGAAGTTATGTAAAAACGCTCCCTGAAAGTAAAAAGTCACCTCTACTTCCTCCTCGTGATGACGTCCGATTGTTTGCACACGCCCACAAACGGTCGTCTGTCGGTAGCTTTTGTTGCTAAGGTTGTTCACGTCGTCCAATCGCATATTTCAGATCGGATTCGGGTTCCAACGTGTACTGATATATTTGAGAAATTTCCATTTTGAGTAAGTGAAATCTACTATTGTTTGTTTACGTCTCACCAATCAGAACAGAATGAGCTCATCAGGAGGCGGGGCCTTAAAGAGACAGGAGCTATAACGGCCTGTTGCAGACAGAGGCTGAACTGAGGGGCTGCATAAAGGGCCAGTAGAAGATAAATAAGGAGTTTTTTAGACTGTAAATCAGGCAAAGATATTCCAGTAGAGCTCCAGAATATAAATATAGACCTGGAAATGTTTATAATACGTCCCCTTTAAGATCCGTCTGCATCGGTGAAATATAAGCAGGTCTAATAAATGTTTATTCAGCTTATTCCATTAAATCAGAGCATTATAATCAGTTCTGTTTCTTCTAAATTATAGATGTGAATATGCCTGATTCATATATGATTAATAAAGCAACTGATCAGCCTCTAGCAAGAACTTATTCTTCTTTGTATGTGCTTTTAAAGTTAGTGGTGAAAAAAGCAGCAAAAAGTTTGTGTTTTCAAAATGTCAAACATGAGGAGTTAAAATGTATTTATTTATTAATTGACAAATATAGATTATGGACTTTACCTCGCAGGCTTAATGACTAAATACAACAAAGCTGCTTTTCCTAGTTATGTTTTTAAGGTTCTTAGTTACTTTTGTGAAGCTTTTTAGGGTTGAATACAGACAGGAAAACAAAGAAAACAAAGTCAGCGGTGCCTCATGACACATTCAAGGTCAAACCTTTTTTTCTTTCAGGTAGTAGCCGATGGCAAAGTTCCTGTCTCCTGACTCACGCTCCGACTGGAATCTGTCACACAAAGAACAGAGCACACCCCATTACACAGAGGAAGGAAATGTTTGCACTGTGTGTGTGTGTGTGTGTGTGTGTGTGTTGTGTGCGTGTGTTGGAATGTCACTACCCCACCCCTCATGTGTACAGTACAACCAGAGCTCTCATACCGTCATGTGATGATACTGCAACACGAGCCGCGGCGCTCGCTCTTTTTCTCCGTAAACATAGTTTACATACGGCGTCATCTTAGATTATATACATGACATACACGTATACAAGTGACCTTTACAACACAGACGCCGGTCCCGGTCCCAGTCCTGAATACAGTCCATCCAAATCAATCAAACTAATAACTAACTGGGGAATAAATACAAACTTTACTCAAAATTTACCAACCAAAATGATCTTTTAAGCAGAAAATGTTGCTGCTCTTTATGACTTATTATTATTATATATTTTCCCTTTTGGTGATCAGCAATGTGTCACCATATATATCTACACACATTATTCTAATGGAAATAATCATCTGAGTGAAAGATTTTCTAACTGCTTCACTGTTAATTTCTCTTTTATTTCATTCATTCACATCGCAAACTGTGTGTAACAGCAGGAAACACTTTGCCTACATACAGACACCTGAACGTAGCTCAGATACAGTTTTAAAGCCTGGATTTATTTAATGCAGCGCTGCAGCTAATTATTATTTTTTTATTAATCGATTAATCTATCCATTATTTTCTCAATTAATCAATTAGTTGTTGGGTCTATGAAATGTGGATCACATTTTCCTAAAGTCCACAACGTGACCTGAGATGTTTTGTCTCGACCAACAGTCCACAACCCAAAAATATTCAGTTTACGATCACAGACGACTAAAGAAAACCAGTAAATGTTCACGTTTAACAGGCTGAAACCAGAGAATTATAAAAATAAATAAATTAATTAATTAATCAATGAACAAAATAGTTGGCATTTAATTCTTGGTGATGAATTTTCTGGCGTTTGACTAATCGACTGACTGTTACAGCTCTAACTGAATGACTAGTAAACATATTTTTTAAAAAGGGAGTACAGATGGTACATTTGATCTTTAGCATCATGTGCGTCATTTATATATTTGTAAATGCAAATGTGCAAACCCAGCAGGAAGAACACCTCCTGTAAACTAGAAACAGGTAAACATCACGTAACGACAACGTCACATGTTTAAGCTGCTGTCTGTTAGGCAACTGTCATCTATGTAAATAATGCCAAATATAGAGCTAACACCAACCCACACAGGTGTTTTCATCTAGCTGATTAAAGCTCTTTTTATGGCGCGGTCAGACTGGATTTCACCTCCTATTTAATGTCTTTGTGGAACAATCGAGACACGTTATCTTCAGTTCTGACAGTTCAATCTGATTTAACTTTAACTTTGAAGAGGGGATTGATCTCTTAATCAGGAAATACTGTTTGTTTTATATTGTTTTATAATTGCACGGCACAGTAATTCAAGCAGCAGAGAGGGAGAGATGTTGTTTGACTGCAAGGATAGACACACCTGAGATCTGCCAGATATTCATAAATAATTGTAATTTAGAGATAATTATTATTTTACAACACTCATGAGGAGCAGCTTCTGCACCGATCTGTATTATTATGAGTCAAAATAGCAGCAACAATGAAGTCAGCAGCGTTTGGATCGTCAGCTCGGTGGATCTGCTGACGGCCAGACACCCTTTTCATTCTAATTGGTGCGTGTAGTTTTGGTGTCATCGTGTAATTTCCACAAGCGCACCATCAACCTGAGCAAAGATCACTGAAGAGTCACCTGCAGGTTACGTTTGGACATCTCACAAGTGTTGGCAGTGAAAATACAACACCATGGACTGGATTCAACCGTGACGAACCGTGTGACAGACATGTTTACCAGTCTGCTGTCGTCTACAGGATAAGTGTTGGTACATCCAGTTTGTTTTTTTCTGTTTGTTTTGATCCACAAACAACAGACTTGTGTTTCAATCTGACACAAATCAGCGCATTAAGAGCTGATTAAAGCCTCCTGCTGTGAGATGACTGATTGGATTTTGGCCAAAGACGCAACATGCTTCAAAGTTTCAACCCACATAGAGCTGTGCAGCATGTTTTTCTGCTCTGTGTAGTCCTCTTAAGCATTTAATTAATTAATCAGCAACTATTTTGATAAGCAATAAATCGTTTAGCCATTTTTTTAAGCAAAAATACCCAAAGTTTGCTGTTTTCAGCTTCTCAAATGTGACGATTGAATGATTTTCTTTGTCAAACATTAAATTAAATTGAACATCTTTTGGGTTTTGGACTTTTGGTCGGACGAAACAAGACATCTGAAGACGTCACCTTTGACTGTGGGATATTGTAACTTTCATTTTTTCACTATTTTCTGACTTTTTACAGACCAAACAATTAATTAAGAAATTCATTTGCAGAGTAATCGATAATGAAAATTTATTCTTAGTGCTGAATAAAAGAAGAGATATAGAAACTTTAACAGCCTGAAAACTGAACTCATTATTTGAGAGGGACTTACGTGGCATTGCTGAAACCAACGTACTCGTTTCCCGCCATCTTTTTCAGGAAGTTCATGACCTGTAGGGAAAGCAGCGGGGAGTTAAATGATGAACAAGGGTTCATACATACAAGATTAAATTCTGTGGTTGGCTGATTGCTGAAAATGAGGAAATAATAACATCTCAGTATTTTACGATAGTCCTGAGTCCAGTTTCTCTGGTTAGTTTGGCTTTAATGTGATTAAGAATATGGACATTTCATCTATTTTATCATTTACACCTGTGCTTTTCCTAATGTATCTACATTCTGTGAGCTTGTACTAAGGAACTAGGACACAACTAATGAACTTAATTATGCTCTCAAAGTGAAAAAAATAGTTCAAAGAAGAATCTAATGTATGAAAACTAACTCTGAATACTTGTCTGACCCAGATCTGACTTCAAATACTCACATAGTCAAATTTTTCTGCGTTGCCTGCACCTTGCTGAGGAAGGAGAAGAAGAACACGCAATTAGTACAGTTCATTAACCAAAGTCTGATGCAGGTAGAGGTAAAGAACAGCATCATATAAAGATAATACTAACATATGATAATGCTATTGCTGTCATATTAAAAACTACACAATTAGCAGATAGATGTGAATACATTTTGTAATAATAAATCACATGAGCTTTGCCAAGAATTATATAAAGAGTAGATACAAAATATTAATAAAGATTGGCTTTGCAAATAGGTTACAAAGAGGGAAATGTTTTGGAGTTAAAGGGGAGATTTAGTAGACATGTACATTACCAGAGTTTAGCCACTTAAATAAAAACATGTCTCACTATTATGTCTCGCTTATTCAAAGGGATTCGTTTTTATTTAAAGTGCAAAAAAAGGTAAAAACACCAGTTTTGAAAATTTGCGGCAGCCCCGACTGTGTGTATGTGTTTGTATGTAAAGTATGACTGCACAGAGATGTGGGGGGGTGTATACAGGGGGAGTTTGTATTATGGGTTACCATAATGCAGGTGTGTGTATATGGTTTTTTTTTTAAGATGTAGGTCAACATGTGTCATCTGTGCAGAGAGCCACCGGGCAGCCAAAACAGAGGGAGGGACGTAAATGAGGGAGTAATGAATCTTCCTCTGAGAGCTTCTAGTTTATTGTACTTTTGTTTATTTATTAAGTCACAAAAAAGCTCATTGATGCTGCCTATTCCCACAAAGAAAACACAGACACACATGCACATTTATAGTGCTATAGCATTTGTTATAATCTCATAAATATTGAACTATATGTATGTTTTGTATGGTGTGATTTTACATGTATAAAAAAAAAAATAAAAAAGAAAGAGGCTTCATATGTGACTGACAGTACATTTTAAATTCTACACTTAACTGTGCAGAAAAAAAAAACTGATGGAGGTGTTAAAGAGTCACTAAATGGGGGTTTTTCTACAGGGCTGATTGGAGGAGAAAAAGAGAAGAGAGGGGGGAGAAGGGGGGAGGAGGAGGAGGGGGGGATCATGGGATTGGGAGAGTGGAGGAGATAGATATGGAAAAGGAAGAAAAAATTACCAACGTCATTTGACCTGCAGCAGCAGTCATTATTTCCCACAGTTCCTAAGTCTGGAAAATATGCAACAACATACAAAAACAGCAACAACATGTAGCCTTCAAGCACCATGTAACAACAGTTTGGGGCATACTGCCACGGCAACCATCCCATAGTTTTTACCCCCCCCCCACGGAGGTTAAAAAGCTGACTGGGCGACCTGACCGACGGCTTGACATTTGTGCTTTTCAATTATGGAAAATAAAAACACACACATTGAGACACTGATGATAATGGTGAGCAGAGGTGGAAACAGACACACGTTACTGTCTCTGCAAACGATGGAGAGTTGATGTCTTTCATATTATTTCTGGAGTTTATTGAGCAGTTTTTACAGGTTTGCTGTTTGATGTAGGAGAAGTAACCAACATATATAACTCTCCATATGCTATAATTTCTGTATTTAAGAAAACAGAACCAGTAGATTTTGCTGGGATACACAGTGTTTGTACTTCTGCTTCGTCTTAGAAGGATCTGCTCACAATGTTAAAGAAATACCTCAACATTTTGGGATTTAATTAGGTTTTTTTTTTCCCCGAAAGTTTGAAGAGAAGATTGATATCAATCACGTCACGTGCGTCAAGTACAGAGCTGGAGTCAGGAAGTCATTAAGCCGCCAGTATAAATCATCGGAAATGAAGCTTTTGGTGAAAGTTCAAAAAGTTTTACGTTTATTCCCTGCGGGTGAAAGTTTGTTTCCTCTTGTTTTGTTTCTCTTTCCTTTCACTTCTGTTTTCCCTTCATTTACCAGACCAATGATCTTTCTGCCCGTCTTCATCCAGCCAATCAATCCCCAGATTGCCTCCTCCCATCACCACCATTACTTCCATTATATCCAAAGAGACTCTTCCAAAAGGTTTCCACCTGCTGGCTCCGCTCCACCACCACCAGCGTCTAGACTCTACATCTCTTTACATCAATGGAGTCTAACCGCCAAGACTTCCTGTCGCTAACATCAATAGATATTGTTCTACACTTCCAGTTGATGTCTCCTTATTGAACTGCTTGTTGGATGGTAGAATAGTTTTCCAATATCAGAATTGAAGGAGCTGTGTTTTAGCTTCTCTCTTGAGGTCTCATGTGTTCAACTGAATACATCATAAAAGCTTTCCAGTCTGAAAATGTGCTGTTATCCCTTTATTTCAATGACCAGCTTTAGCGCCTTTATAAACACTTATAAACAAGCCTTCTGACTACTTTGGACAACACACAGAGATAATTAGTTATTTTCTGGCATAAAACCAGCCCTCAGCCAAGATTAGCATAAAGACAGGAAGTAGATAGTCTGGCTTTGTCTGAACTGAAAAGACACAGCTTCCAACATCTATGAATAGTTCACTAAAGTTCACTCTTGAGACTTCTGTAAAGCCAAAACCAAAGTGCTGAAAGACGCTAAAATGCAGAAGTGACTCCTTTCACATTAAATAGAGTAATTTGGTTTATTATTGATATAATATATAGATTATTGCAGCATTAACGCACTGGTAGAAGACTGATACCGATCTTCTCTTCTTGCTTTCATAGAGTTTTTCCCAAATTGTTGAATTATTCCTTTAAGAAGCAAACTTATTGTCAGTTCTGACTGTAGTAAAGCATTTAACACAATTTACTCTACAGCTTTCTATTTCCTTGATCAAAGGTCACAGATTACTGACTGTGACAGAAACAGAAAGTCTCAATGAACTGTTCTGTTTTAATGAAATAAAAGAATCATCACAAAGAGCAACAGTTGGCTTCTTAACATCGCTGGTGACAAAACAGATCAAAACACTGCTAAGACGAACCAGATCATTTACAAATGTGGACAGATTTTAATACTGGTAACTAAAAAAAGACCAACGTTTGCTTTCAAGCTGACTTAGTAGTAATGTTTTTCTCTATTATAGTGCAGTATTTAGACTACAGGACTTATTGTACAAAAGGCTTTTTGACATTTGGTGGTTAGTTTCCTGTCGAGGCCCTGAGTGCTTAATGACCAATACACTTTAATGAAAATTGTTAGAATAAAAAGAAAAATATGTCAGCACACTGTTTC
Source organism: Thunnus maccoyii (assembly GCF_910596095.1). Classification (NCBI taxonomy): domain Eukaryota; kingdom Metazoa; phylum Chordata; class Actinopteri; order Scombriformes; family Scombridae; genus Thunnus; species Thunnus maccoyii. The sequence goes on from NC_056543.1 coordinate 6,517,525, forward strand.
AATGGTGCTTCAATTGATTATTAATTAATCACTTGCCCAACAAGTGTTGCTGAGCAGCACTGGGGAAAAGGTAACTTGTAGTACTTTGCTTAAAAATTAACTTTTATGGAAACCATGTTCAAAAACATGCTGTTGTTTAATGGTTTACTGTTATGTTATGACCTCTGTTATGACTTCTGCTGGGACGTCTCCAGAATAAATGTTTTCTGTCATGGTAACGACACAATCTTTCATCCAATCTTTTTTAAATGATTTCTCTTTCACTAGAAACTATTTGGTCAAGAAAATAAGTGTATATTGTTTATATATTTGCATGATGATAATGCACAATAAACACAGGTGGAAAAACTGAATTTTTCAAAACAATGAAATGGGATTTTGACAACATGCATACACATGGGTCCCAGACCCTTAAGAGTGGTGACGGAGCTACTCTGTTGGGTGGGTGTTGCCTGCAAGAGGTCCAAAAATAAAAAATCAACATCAAACAGGCCACGTGCTTCAGCATGCCTCTTCAAAAACATACAGTTTCATTACTATGTGAAGACTTTCATTCCCTCTCTGGATATTGCTTCCTCTCAAGTCAAATGAAAACTAATAATCACACCCCTCCGAGCTTTTATAGCACATTAGTTTCTTACAACATCAGGGACAATGCCACAAAGATCAGGCACATAATTAAGTCAAAAGCTTGGCATAACAAAGGTCAAATACCAGTCCTTGAAGTTGAAAAAAAAAGTGGAGCAATTAACAAAAATCCATAATTCAATAAAATAAAAAAAGCTCATTTCAAGACATCAGAAACAAAAAATCTGCGACACAGTCTGAAGGAAGCTGACACACACAGTAAAGGTATCTATGATGCAGCTCATGTGTAGATGTGTGAGTGTTAATAATTCACTTCTCCATCCTGGTAGGGTTAAATAATTACAAATTAAACCTGAGAATGATTATTAAACAGCTGTAAAGCTTACGGCAGAGTTTAAAAATGGAACACTGCCAATGTGAAAGCCTACTGGCAAAGCTGGTATTTAAGCTATGTTAACATTTCCTTTGTTACGGCTGAACCTGTGAGCAGCAGCGGGATGATGTCGGTGATTCATTTCTGTGACTGTGCGGGCGAACTTACTGTGTTAACCCAGAGAGAAATACAAATAGGGCGACACCAAACTCTGGTGACGAGATGGAGGTGTCGTTATCTGACTTCCTATCTGTCCTCGTGTGCAGACTGCTGTATAAGTGCACCTGCGTTCCACTAGCTCTTCTTCCAGGTTATTTTCAGCGGAGGACAATAACAGCGTGTGAGCCGGGCCAGCTAAATGCCCCTCAGGAAGGATTAGCACAAATCTTAATCACCACAACAAGACACATGGCGGTGGACTAAAGTAGTGACCTAGAAATTCTTCAAGAGTCAAGAGTCATAAATATCTGAGCGCACTGGGAAGTCTACAGTCTATTGAATGTGTAACAACACCACAAAAGAAAAGAGTTTTGTGTGGACGAGGGTGTAAATTCAGCTAAATATTGCATTATTGTGAGTCTTGAGTGGGTTTCATTGTGTTCAAACACATAAAGTAGGTTAATTAGTCTTTTGTTAAACAGTCAAATCTTATCTGGTACCAATATTTACCTTCACCTTTGTTTTTTATCTACTTGATAAAGCAGCTCAGTGATACCCACCATACAAGGAATTTTTCTAGTCAATGTTTTGAGTGGAAATGACACACACATGAAGAAAGAAAGAAAAAGTGTTACTGTTTTTTACCTTTATCAGTGAAGTACAAACGATAGCGCCGGCATTCACCATCGGGTTGTGGGGCTTATCTGCAGATGAACAACGAGAGCTCAGTTAACATGCGGTAGAGGATCTGAGAGTTCTGTATATAGACTGATCAAACAATGAATTAATCATATCAAAATATATGTAGAACACACACCGACTCCAGATACTGCAGATAAAAGGATAGTTACGTAAATTTACATAGAAAATAGATGCAGGATGTATATGTTTCACTTCCAAACCTGATGTTTAGGTGCACATGGTTGCAGATTTTGGTAATACAAGTCTGTGTGGAGACTCCTGCCATGTTTTATGAACTAAACTGATTTTTATACCATTCAAACAAGAGTTTCACAGCCACGTGTTAGCATGTGGGGGTGGATGGTGTCCGACAAAATAACCCAAAGCCAGTTATTTTCAGTGAAAGTTTGTCTTCATTTGTCAGCTGTTGACGTCATGTGACTCCTGACATATTGTGCTGTATCTCCTCTACAGCACAGTTCAACCAAAAACTTCTATATCCATAACTTATCCCCTGAGATGAGCTCTCTTCCTCTTCCCTTTTAGTTGTAGCAACGCTGGGCGAGGAGGAGGAGGAGGTGAGAGGAAGCCTTCCTCCCCCAGATCTCTAAAAAGAGTTAGCTCTTACATCACCTACATTACCTCACTAGTGCATGATCTCCTTACACAACAGGAATGCCACAAAGCTACGCTGGCAGGAGGAGATACAAAATTCCGACTAAACATATGACGACAGGATGGCTCCGCTCTTAGTACCAGCCTGGGATTAGTGGCATTTCCTCTGAAAAACTCAAAACAACTTTGACTTTGACAACCATGAGATTTCATTTCATATCAAAAATGTCCCTTAAATAAATATCCGCATACTTCCACAGCATAATCCATGTGTTTAGTAGACGACCGAACAAGTATTTTCACACAAAAAAACAAAAAAAACTTTCCACAAAATCCTCTAATGGGAGCATCTGACTCATTCACTTGGCAGCTCAGTCGCAGCTTTCACTGCTTAATCTGACACTTAAAGCCTCCCTACTGTGTATTTTGGCATTTCCTGACAATGTTGACACCAAATATTGTTTTGACAAATAGCTTAATTTTGCTCTCAAAGTTCAAAAACTTCATTGTGACATATGACTACAGTAGAACGCTGCAGTTATACGTCATTCTCATAAAACTCCTCCATAAGCTACTGAAGCAGTGTCAGGCAGCTAAGTTTCAAACTAAACACTCGGTGCTGCAACAATGGATTAATGCATAAAATATAAATAATTTATTTCAATTAAATTGGTACAGAAAATAACGTTTAATATGGTCAGTAAATCAGTCTGCATTGATCTATAAATGAATGTGGGAGATTCTTACAGTATTTGTTGTTCACAGCTGTTTATACTGTATGAAAAGCTTCTCCTGCAGCACCTGAAGGCAGCAGGACAGATATATTGATAAATCCGCAGCCTCTGAGAAGTGCAGCGTCAGAGCTCAGTGCCGTTACGCACGACCGCTCACTGTGTTTCCTTTCATTAAATCATCTGATGTCACCAGGCTGCTACACCGGATGGTCATAACTCAATATTCTGCTTTTTATGAAGGAGACGTCGTGTCAATGAGGCTCACCAGCCTCCTTTCCAACTTCCTGTTTGGCAAAAGTAACATGTTTTCTCATGTTTTATCCTTGAAACACATTGTGATGCAAACGCTGTTGTGTAACATTAATTACTAAATGTGACCGTGTACGAGGTGAGATACATTATAATTATTGCTGAAATAGCGTTGGTCCAATATAATCATATAAACAGCTTCAAATCAATTTCTTTATTTCTATCGTTGTTATAGTAACTAACTGATGAAAAAGAACTACTCCATCTGTCTTTGGCTGCAGATTTGTGGTGATGTGTGTTCATGTCGTGAAGAAAAGCTTTTTGTTTGTCATCACGTTTAACTGTGATTGACACTTCAGCTACGAGAGCGGTGATGTGACTGGCTGAGAGACTATTTAACAATCACCACACCCGCTGATCTATATTTACCTTCACTCAGCCTCTTTCTGCACGTCGCGCTGCTGCACATACACGAACCTAAAATAGCAGGCGCGCACGGAAACGTCCTAACAATCCTACCACGCTGCACTTGACATTTATTATTCAAATTTCAACTGAGGGTGCAACATATTAAACCGAGGATGCAATGCGTGCTTTTCCATCCTCCTAGAACCGAGGAGGAAAATTTACAGACGTGTACTAAAAGCGAGACGTCATTGCTCAGTATAGACGAGCCGCCAATAAAGAAGCCGTCATCTGACTTCACGTATCCGTTACTGACATGTAACCTGCTCTATATGGCTACAGCTGTAAACGGAAAGGTTAAAGGCTATAATATCGCTACCATCCTGATACATCACCAGTGTGCTGGAGCAGCAATCTGGTTGTCATGGTAACGACTATTAGCCACACGTTCCATTCTCTGTTTGAGAAAGAAGCGTTAACCGTTAAACAGGAAGTTGTAAACACTGGCTGAAGCTAAACAGCGGGTGAGTGTCAATGACTAACTATCAGGGTCGGTGCTGACAGACTGCCCCACTTATCGTTATGAGGGTCATGAGGGAGCAGCGTCAGTCTACAGATTGATGGGAAAAATGCCAAAAAAATGTTGCAGCAGGCAAAGTATTTCTCTTTTATAAACTCTATCCGTGTTGTCATGTGATTTAGACTCAACTTAAACATAAATGCTTCCTTGTTTACAAAGAAAAAAACAGCAGTGAAGCGTTAAATCAGTTGCAGATAATGTAGGTTGTCGCTTATAGTTTGCACACTATGATTCAGTGCCACTTTCTGCTCGATGATATAAATACAAACAATGTCGGAAACCTCCTAAACCCCTCTGTTGGCAACACATTCTCCTTATCACCGTTGCATCAGGTCTCAACTAGGTTGCAACATTTTAAGGAGGAAAAGCAGCGTGTACGGGCTGATAAGCTCTCCACAGACAGAAGAATTATCTAGAAACACAAAAAAGGGAGATAAAAGAAAACTCACCGTCTTCATTCAGGAAGAGCTTATTGAAACGTAGGCCACTGGGCTCCTTCCCGATGAAACTGTGCACATACTCTGTGCCGTGGTCATGAACGGCGACGGCGTATTTCAGCGGTTTGACACAGGACTGCAGACAGAAGGGGACCTTGGTGTCTCCTACGGTGTGTCTACACAAGACAGAAGATAACGGTTATCTGAGAGGTTAAAGCAGCCGCGGTTTCAGTGGTTAGAAACAAAATATTCAGAATGACAGAGAGACATGAAAACAGTGAATGTTATTAAGATTATTCATTGTCAGTTCATAGAATAATGTCAGTATTCCGGGAAAAACCATAAACTTCGGTGACACAGCGGGCAGGAGAGTGTTGCAGCATGATAACAGAAACACATGACCTGTTTAGTACCATGTTATCTTTACGACTTCCACTCTTACACAAACATAAATATACACACCTATGGAACTTTACAACTGCTTATCAGAGGACAAGCTGACCGACACAGCTGCCGACATCATTACACTACACTCGTTGCACTACTTTTGTCTTTTCTGGGAAATATATGAACGTTTACACAGTGAAACCAACAGCAGCTGTACATGATAACATAAAGCCCTGCAATAAATAAACATGATAAATGAACATTGTAAGCTTCACAAAAGGAGTGTTTATTACACTGCATTTCATTTTACAGGTGTTCCTATTATTCTGTCCATCCCCAGGACCTGGAGGAGTAAACTGCAGCACCGTGTCAGAATCATTAATCATCATGTGACTCATCATATTAACAGATATGGCTGATGATTTTCTATAGTTTTATTATTTTATTATTGTCAATAAATCTCATGTTTGGCTCCAAACCAACAATGAATTGACCTACTTACAAGTACTGTGTGTGTATCCAAAACACGTCAATGACTCACACTGTTGCAGTGGGTGACATGTTCCTTTATTATGAAGATGTTAGTTTGTTTAGAAACGGCTCCAAAGACTAATAACAGCGATCATGTTTTCAGTCTCTGGAGAGTAGTTCCTTGTAATGCAGATACCACTGTGAATGTGTGGGAATGTTGTTCTGTTTACAGAGTTTCACTAGCTGGTTGTGCTAAACATCACAACCTTTTGACTTTGGTACAAGAGACTGAAAAGTTGATCTCTGTTATTAGTCTTTGGAGCCGTTTCTAAACAAACTAACATGACCGTAATCTTTTTTAATGAAGGAACATGTCAGCCAGTGCAACAGTGCGGCTCATTGATGCATTTTTAATTTTGTTTTTAACAGTTTTTGGACAAAAACGGAGGTCTACAACACAGACAAATAAGATTTATCAGGCTGTAAATGACCGCTATCTCATTCAGTCATTTGTGGTCAGTCACTTGTATCGTTTTGAACCTGTTTAGCAAAACATGTAAGTTAACATCATATGATGTAGAAATGTCATGTTAGTTACTCATTAATGCTGCATGTGTGTATTTTTACATTCATAGTAACTTTTTGAAACTTACGCAGTGTTATATTTGTCACTCCTGTGTGCTATTTTTAGCTTAGACAAGGTGTATAAATCAAGCTAGCAGCACTAGATGGGACCATATTGATCATTGGCAATAAATGTGTTTTATTACATTATTGTATGGTAATAATAATTGCACTGTTAAAATGTGTGTAATTGTGTACAATCTATTGTACTTGTCTTAAATCAAATTTGAGGGTTAATATTTTACACTTCACTGTAACTTTTATTCTCCTGTTTTATCTGTCTTATTCTTTTTTAGCTTCTTTTTATTTCCAAATTTAACACTTTTTAAATTGTCTTTTTACTTGTGTTGCTTTTATATTCTGTCTTGATGCCTTTTATGCTTTATGTAAAGCACTTTGAATTGCCTTGTTGTTGAAATGTGCTATACAAATAAACTTGCCTTGAGGAGAGGTTTTAAGCAAATTGTGTTTATTTTTAGTTTTCACAGTGCAAATGTGATTCTCATCTTGATGCCAGCAAAATAAAAAGATTAGAGACTCTCTGCTGTGATGGTTAATGCTAAGGGCAGCTACACAGTCTGTGGAAACACACAATACTTGTAAATAGGATGAGTTCATTACCTGCCAACACTCCCAATTATTGCAGGAGTCTCCCTGTTTTTAAACCTTTCTCCAGCTGTGCTCCCAATTGGTAATTTTTCCCGTTAATCTCCTGATTTCATAGTGATACAAATCAAATGGGTGTTTCTCAGTTTCTGTGTGTGATATGCGTCAAGCTACCTGGCAACCGAACTAAGAGGCAGAGGTCAGCGTGAACAAACGACTGCCAACATTTTTCTCTGGTGTCTCCCGTATTTTCACCCCCTCTCCCGCTGTGCTCCTGTTTTGTTGTTTCTTCATAATTTGCATGTTGCCTCTCTCTTTATTATGAATAATCGTCGTACACACGGATCCACAGGTTTTACATGTTTTTCTGACGTTACCCGAGTTGCCAGATGGTCTTTGAAACCCAAACTATATGCAAAATCCATACATGACAAACAATTTCAACCCATCTATCACCACAACAAGACTCAAAGGGGCGTATGCACAGCTGCTCTCTGCACAGGAAGTCTTTCCTCTTGACCTCTGTCCTCCTTCCTCTGCTGCTGATGTGATTCACTGCCTGCAGGTATCGCTTGATAGAGAGACAAGGGGCTGGTTTGTCTCAGCCAGCAGCAAAGTTTACAAGAATTTGCCAAAATTTAAGATTCGTGGCAAACTCACAGCTTTTGTGTTATTAGCTGTGGTTGTGTAAAACATACTGGTGGTGGTTTGGACACTGCGGGCAAAGCAGTTGAAAACATTGCTTTTCTACATGTTCATGCTTTTTATCTTATCTTTCACTTCATCAAGTGTCTCCCCCCCCCCCCCCACACACACACCTGAAAATACCTTCCACACTTTCATCTGATTTCTGACACTGAGGTTAAATAAGTAAAAACTGGCTTGTTAGCATTCCACACTGAAACCACTGGCTGCCGTTTTGTAATGATTTAACTAAGTGAGAAACATCAAAAATAATGTGCTAAAATTTAAAAACATCCCAGTATCCCTTTAATACTTCTCACCTCTGTCCGTCAACCGTGCACAGAGAGACGGCCCACAGGTCAGGGTTGAATTTGGCAAGCTGAGGAATGTAGTCTGCAACCTGAAAGAGAAGTATACAGCTGAAAGAGGATCACAGTACACCGCTGACGTCTGCTGAGGCTCATGTTTCAATGGGAAGATAAAACCACTGACAGAACAACAAGACTGACAGAGGTTAAATCCTCGTCTGACGATCGCAAAGGAAAAATCCACCCTCAGATACTCATATCAAAAGGAGCTATTTTAAGACAAAGTGTTTTGTCTACTTTGTGTCTTTTATCTGTTTCCACTACCACTATTATCCTCTCAGTATGTCTACATCGAGCTCTTCTTCTGTTTGGTTTGGCTTTTAGTCCGCACATAGCTGACGTCTCACATAGCTCTGCAGAATGGATGAATCTAACAACGCGGGCTTCCTGTTTTAAGGGCTGATATACTCAAGGACAGCTTTTAGACTGGGTGTTCCTATATACTGTATATGTTGGTGTGCACGGTCATAAATTCTGGGTTAAACTGTGGACAGTCTGTGCAGATCCTCGCAGACATGGGAAGATGAAGAAGAAAGATACAGAAAGTAAACTGAACTTTTGGAAAACAATGACGTGACCCTGCTGAGACACAGTCAACTTTCTGCCTCTAACCCAAGCGGTAACTGTCACGGCTTGAGGCTGAATCGTAGACTGTATATAAAGATGGACGTAGCGAGGTGTGACAGTTTGCATTGGAGCCGGTTTGAAGCTCGTAGCTGCTGCTTATAGTTGGCGCCATCTTTTCCATTTGTAGCCAGGACCTTCCAAATAAAGAGTGTCGGGTGTTGTCTTTCACGCTCTGGAAACACGCTGCGCTACCTCAGACGGAAGCTAACGTGTGCTAACATTAGCTACGTAGCAATAGTCCGACTCAGTGCGAGTCTCGGAACAAACTGTCAATCACGGCTGTCAATCAACGCCCACATGGCAGACATCACAGCTACTGTAAGTCTTCAAATCTTTTTAACGCAGCAATAATTTCCAAAATAACCACCAGCACACTTATTAGAAGGCCTGACTTTAACAATCGAGACCAAAATGACTCATTGAAATAAATGATTGATTGATTGACGCTTTTTGAATGGGAGTCAATGGGAGCTGTTTGGGTTTTTGCGCTTTTTATTTAAGATTATGCTGCTTTCTCCTTGAAACTGTTTTTTGTACAAATATTTGAAAGTAGTACTTAACTCACTGCCGGGAACACCGCTACGATCCTTTTAACATGTTCAAGGGTGGAGTTTTTCCTTTGAATCGGAGCACTGCTAGCAAACCAGCTGACTGCAGACTGAAGCCAGACTGTTACAACAGACTGATGGTAATGAATCTGTATGAGCTAATAAATAATAAAAAAATGATGGTCTGGAAGAAAAAAAAAAAACAAAACAAAACAACCAAGAGTCATGCATCTAAGGTCACACCTGTCCTCCAGAGAGATTTTTGGCACTCTCATACAGTTCATCAATATGGGAGGAGAAGGACTGGAAGTCTGGGATGACGAACTTCTTGCGGAAGGCCTGAGTGAGCAGGACAATGTTGCTCTGGACACACCTGATGAATAAACAACAAATAGCATGCTCAAATACAGTGACTGCATGCAACTGAAGGAAAAAAAAGTTTGTCAACCAAGTTTTTAAAACCCTGATGTCTGACAAACTTCTGTGAATGTTAATAGAGGTGGTTGATGAAGAAGCTTCATCATAACATATTGGTTCATTGGTTCATCCGTGTAGCATGACCCAACATGAATCCATATAGTGATGAATGATCATTTTCAAACCACACGACTGTAGAAAACCATGGACATAGAGCCTGTGAGGGTTTCAGGGACGTGTCAACACTCGAGCTTTCTTGAGCCTTAAAAGAATTTAAATTTGAGCAAAATGTCTTTCATGGATCCATTTTTTTTTTTCAAAGCGGCACCAAAACACAAGATGAAATACTGAACTGAGCTTAACTTCTGCTAGACAAAAAAAACAAAAAAAAGTGATTTGATGACTCGACACTTGTGTTGTGAAGGAAGGAAGGAAGTTGTGGGTTTCAGATTGAATACAATCCAGAGTTACTATGACATTAACTGCGTATCAGGGCATCCAGTTATGGTGTTTACCCCAGTGTGACATAAATCAGTGTCTTTAATGTTTAAAGGGTTAAATGAATCTGGTGTTTTTTGTTAATGTACAATATAAATCAAGAGTAAATGCTACAAAGTGCCAAAAGCATGTTAGCGAACTACAGCAAATATCATTCTTTGCTCTTATGTCAGAAAGCTCTTAATGTTATGTTTGTGTAAACACATAATTCTTAATGTAGTGTTGGAATAATGAGAATACTGCAATGCCATTACAGTATTAGTAACGTGGCGTTTGACAGATAGTTGAATCTTGATGAAATATTTATAGCAAGCTAATTATGTCCTTACATCACATCCATTGATTACTCATTACTGCATTAGAAGGATCTAGAAGGAGAGGAGTTTCTCACATAAACAGAGCTGCTACCCAAATGCTTGTTTGTTGATATTTTTTATGTGTTTACCAAATAGTTTGAATTTTCTCATTAAAAAATATGGTTTTCAAAATGCAGAAAATGTTTTCTGACACTAAAAAGAGTTCAGGTTCTTTGGAGAATGTGATAAAAAAAAAGAAGTGCCGCTGTGGTGTCGGTGTATATGATGGAGAGAGAGAAAACAATTAAGTCAGACAAGACGAGACAAGACGAGACTCACTTCTTGAATAGGTGCCTGTCCAGCGTAACGCCATCTGATGTGTTCTTTAAAGTTTCTTTGAGGGTTTCCATGCATTCCTTCAGTCGTGGATCTCCACTGCGAAGCCCAGTGGCTTTAAGAGCCTAAAATAATATAAGAGGAAAGTACAGGACAGTAAAAAGGAATAAGGAAAAATGTCATCTCATAATGCTAGTGTGGTTCTGATCAGTGGTATGTGACTGCTGTAATGAGCTTATTAACGCGGTGAAATAAGCACAAACCATCAAGCTGAACTCAATTTAAAAGGACTTACTGTGAGAAATTTATGAGCAGGAATCTTCTCTTGACCTTCAGCGACTGTATAGAAGAGCAAATCCTCCAGACTGGGGAGAATACCTACGTTTCTTCTCCTAGGTTGGAGAGACAGACAAAACAGTTTTAATAATTTGAAGGCATTTCAATGAGGTGAGAAATACATACAATAAATAAGCTATTATTCTTTTGTTATTTATGTATGTAATTGTTTTTTTCACTGGCAGGTAAATATCTGTACCAAAATAGTCTTGTAATAAAATATCTGGCACGATGGCTCAGAGTAAATTACTCATGTTTGTCCCTATACAGTGTAGACACGGGCACCATATCTGTTTTTACGTGTCTAAACAGTGCCGTGAAACTGTGGGAGCGCTCGAGACGGTTTGAGGTGAAGGAGCGCCAGCCAGACATCGTCTCGAGCGCTCCTAGTTTCACGGCACTGTTTACCGTAATGGACATCAGCTACTCAACTTCACAGCTCTCCGCTAAACTGTCACCTGCCGCCGGTCTGCTGCTAGCTACCGTTAATTAAACGGCTATTATGTGGCGACATTTACAAGGAGTAAGTATATGTGACACAAAAAGGCAATTTATTATTTTGGCTGGTAAAAAAAATTGATTTTTTTCATCTACAGCCTCTTTCACACATAGTTCCTGGTTAATTACTGGGTTAAACTTTCAGGCACCGCTAGTGATTGTCACTATTCACACATGAATTCACTATTCACTCAGGGACATTTCCGTCTTGCGCCTTTTCACACATGCCACGGCAATGTCGGGATACGCGAGGTGAGGGACAGTCCAGCAAATGGCGGTGATGCAACACTTACGGATGCCAACTGCTCTGCGCGGACTGAGAGGAGCTTCTTTATTTCTGAATCTGTCCAGTTTCCAGACATTATTGAAATAAAGGAGCTTGTTTGCAAAAGTACTTGTATTGCTTGTTCATTATAAAATCATCCTCAAAAGCATCAGCAAGGCAACAGTCAACAAGTCGCAGATACAAACACGTCATCAGTAGAGTCCTGTGATTGGTTCGCTCGCTCCACGTAAAAGCGTCTTACGTCAGATAAACGTAACCTTTACATGCTTGACCCATGGACATATAAAGAGAACTGGATACAGCGTCGGAGGCGGGGCCCCGTTCATTTTTATGAAAGTTGCTCAGTGGCGCATGAAGCCAAAAAAAATCGACTTCCCGGTATGAAAGTACCCGGATCTTCCGCATTGTGCGGCCCATAGAGCATGCGCAATAGTGACTTTCGCTGGGCCGAGTCGGCTACTTCCGGTTTAGCCCTCCGGCTAACTTGAATGGGGATAAAACAATTCAATCATGCGGCTCTTCTAGGCTTTTGAAATGTGATCGGACCAAACGGATTTAATTCTGATAGTGAGACAAATCATTTCGCGGGGTTTGTGACGCTCAGAAAAATGTATCCGCTGATTTACAGACGTCTCTTTCACAATGTAAGTCTATGGGGAAAAGTCTTTTTGGGCCAGTGTGCGTCACGTGACGTTGTAATTACACGGTTTGGCCGCTATGTCAAATTGGCTTCAAAGCCTGGCGCTCTTCCTGTATCCAGTTCTCTTTATACATCCATGGCTTGACCCTGTAATGTTACTGCTTTCATCCACAACACAGCCGTACCAGCATTTTCTCTGAAATGTTACTGGATCTTGAGGTGGGAAATTAGTGGTTACAGCTTTCCCTGTATATCGATCCCTGCTCCCATTCGCACATGACCCCATGCTGGAAAATGTTTCTGAACATTTCAGGGATAAACTGCATGTGTGGAAGGGGCCTTCCAGTCCCCCTGGGCATGTGAGTCCAAAAGTTCATTTCGGACTGTGTCACTCAAAGTAAATATAGTGCAACAGCGTAGGCATGACTGATATGCAGCCAGATTGCCCTTTAGCCCGAGCTACAATACAGCCCACCTGTCTTCACAGAGTAAACACAGAGCTTATCTGTAGCTGCTGATAGTCTTATCATGTTAACGAGGGATTCCAGTGACACATAATATGCAATACAAGTGGAAGCATTAACCACAGAGATGTGTGTCTGTTTGTACAACCAAGTAATCACAGGGCTCGTCATAAATTAATTATAATATTCAGTGTTTCCTGTTGGCAGTTCTCCCTGATGGGGACCACTAAGTTTAATAGCTGGAAATCAGGAGATAATAATGTCTGAACTGGCACAAAAATGGGATAAATTAGCTTTAATTACTATTTACTATTACTACGACCTTGACCTTGACCTTGATCAGTAAGCTAAGTTACGCAAGGTAAAATGGAGGACACTAGTGAGAAAAGCCTTCCCTGAGTAGACAATCACGACACCAAAGCATCTGAGAAGCATGTGTGTGTGTGTTAGTATTTTGAGTTCTACACCGTAGATCGACTTTGTAAAAAGCAGGTGAAAGCCACTGATACTGATTCGGCCGTTTCCAGACTAAAGCAAACTGCAGCTCATCTTGGAAGGTCTCCATCAGACAGCAGCCTGATGGAAGAAATGCAGGAGCTTCTCAGATTTAAAAAAGACAGACTAATAAATGTCACCAGATGGAAAACCACTCATGACATGATACGTCGTGCATCTGTGCAACAAGCAGCTGCGGCAGTCGTCATTTTTAAGAGGAAGATGTCCTATTTGGAATTTAGCACTTCTCAGTAGTCTATGGTTGAAGAACTAAAGAGACACTGAAACCTTTCAAAGTGGCAACTCAGGCCGATATTTACCCCACAGCATCAGCAGCATGTCATGATATCTCAGCCGAGCGCTCCTGATGCGTCGCATAAATCAGACATAAAAGAAGTGAGAGGTATTTAGGTATAGCTTATATGTTACACCATACGTATTTTCCAAGACGACTAAAATAGCGTGTGATATAGGGCTACAGACTTCCTGGTCTGCTGGTTCTCCTGTTTAGTCCATCTTTCATCTGAACAGAGAACTTTAGTCGGCGATAGCTTATCACAAGAGATGAAGACACAAGCTGCCCTGGGTGCAATGGAAAGCCTGTTTGGGGACTTGTACAAATCAATTGACTTTGGCAAATGTAACGGGGACGCCATGCAGGAAGCTCACATGAAGGAGACTCCTCTCTCCTCTCTGCAGACAGAAACCCACTGATTTGAGAGATATAAGGTTCAACAGATCCCACAACTGTCAAAGCTGGCTCATAAATATGTGTTAATCGTCAAATAATCATAATCAAATAAGTGTTCTCATCAGCAGGTAATATTATAAATAAAAACAGAGCCACACCTGATCCTGCCTGATTAAGTTGATAGACTTGTGTTTCTGCTATGTTTGTTGATACATTTTTAGTTTAAAGCTCCTGTTGTCTGTGATTTGACATTTTATATTCAGGAAAGCTTCTTCATCTGAACTCTTATTATTATTTTCTTTATGTTGTGTCTTCTATGTTATTAATACAGTAGCACTTTGAGTTTCACTCAGAACAAAAAATGCAGTAGAAATTAAATGTATTGTTATTATTATTATTGTTATTATTGTTCTGATGCCTTAATACAGCAGTTTAAAAAAATAACATCCAATTGTTGGAAGAATGTGATGTCAGACTGGTGTAATGTAAATTTAATAAACTAATAGTATTGTTGTTGGGGGGGGCAACTAATTGCGTGTCATTTCAAATTCATTTGAATTTTTTGGAAGTCAAGATCTGAGTGAACTGTTGGCAGTCGAGTTGCATTATGGGTAATGTAGGCACCAGAATGCATGTTTTCTCACTCCTGTTGTTTAATATTAATATTTTTTATTTTATAAGTGATTTTATAAGTAATCTACAGAGCAGATATGTTTCTGTATGAAACAAAAAAAAAAGGCAATTTAATTTCAGATGGACTTTAAATGCAGTTTTCAACCAACAGCTACACTTTAGAGGTGTCGTCCACCTGAGAAATGTCACACAAATGGAGGCTTGATAACCTTTCCTTTCATCCAAATCACCTCCACTCGCTTCGTTCGCTGGACACACACCATCAGTGAGGGTATAATAATTAATAAAATCTATTGGCATCAGTTAATTTGTTCATATCACCACATGGTCCATTCATTCACTACACTGCATATCTCTTATTTTGATTGTGCAAACACAATGGCACCCTACTACGTGTCGACTCACACACAGGTTTGGCGGGAGTGCCAGTGTTAGACAAGGCCTGAATTCCAGGGATTCTCTTGTCCTTAGCCCTGCCCCAGCGCTCTGCGGCTCTCGGATTAATAAAGCCAACATCGTGGCCCGTTCACACGCTGGTCATGACACAGCAACGTGGTCCGCGACACGGCAAACCGGGCTTAGACACAGATGAGGCACCCTCGTGCAAAAAAACACTAAAAGTATGACCGGACGAAGTGTTCGGACTGACATGATCAAGACAGATTTTCACACCGCTGTGGTTGGATGTGATAAAGATCTCGTGATATAAGCGCCTGGACCTTCATGGGTGTAAATAAAAAGTCCAGCCGATAAAGCTGACGTCATTTTTTGAACAATCCAATCAAATCAAAGTGTTTTTCTCTCTAAAACTAGTAGCAGCCATTTCATTTACACCTCCCTTATGTCTAATGCTCACCTGGCTACGGGAGCCTTTACGCTCAAAATTGCAGAGTACACCTAGTAGTCGGGTCGGATCGAGGTCAGATCACATTCCCACCACAAGTTCGAATTAACTGGACTAAAAAGTGCAGGTGTGAAAACACCTTTAGAGGCGGTGGTCTCGATCTCGTCCCAGATTAACTCCGGAGTGGTTTGTTTGTGGTGGGAACGTGATTTGTCATTTGCACAGAAGGTCAAACAAGGCAATGACATCCTGAGGACATGATTTATGCTTCTGATCCAACTCTGCTGCACATTAACCACATAAGCTCATTTGAAATTTCAGTCTGCACGTCCTCCGTGTCTTCATCTCCTCTTTTTTTGGGCACATTTTCTGCTCTCCACAGAGTAAACACTCCACATATAGCCGAGGTAACCGCGCCAGAACATGTGCAAACAAACCAAGATCGACTGAAATGCTGTCCGTCAGGCATGCCTAATTCAAAGGCAGCGTTACTGGCCTGACATCTGTCACTAAAACAGCCCCTTTCATACAGCAGAGTCAACAGATGCACTGCAGAGTCACTAACTGGTTTGCGTACGTGTGTTGTGCAAGGATGATACACTTCCCATAGAGCGGAGGTTGGATTAAGTTCAGGTGAAGTGAGGATAGGAAATTTAAAAAAAAAAAGAAAGCATTTGTAAGAATTAAGGCTAAATCTTCATTAATCTACCTTTACAGACACACTTAAAAGTGTTTGCTTTCACAAGTGGACTGAAAAGTTATTCATGTTTGTGAAAAGCTCATTAACCACCAACAGGTTCTACTTATTAGACAAAGTGTGTTTGTATTTCTGCTCACATGGGCCACACGGCAGCACTTTGAGCAGCGACTGACGAAAACATGAGGGCAAAGTATTCATGCCGTTAAATCTCATGATATTCTTTCTATTTATTCTAGTAATAGAGAGCGCTACTTTACAAAACATGCATCTTCTGTTGATACAAATACCAACATACCAATGAACTGTTAACCCATAAACGGCTCTTTTTTTCTCTTCTGCAAAGCTTTTTCCATGTAACCAGCTCATTTATGTTTCATACAGTATGTGAACAACCAACCAACAAGTCTTTGTGCATCATCCACACTTAAAAAAATAAATAAATATCAATTTTTATCTTTCCAAAGAAAGTGTTGCGCAGTTCCCAGTAAAAAGGACATGGGGGGAAAACCAAAATGGAGCTCAATTTCTACATCATTCAGACAGCACATTGAACAAATCTGCTTCTCTTCTAGACTAACATACCGTCCAGTTCCAACAGTAAGTAGAGAAATGAAAGATGACAGCTTTTACTTCATTTTTTTTACAAACATTTATGTGTAGACAAGCTGCAGAGATGCAAGCCGCATTGTTCAAATACGTCCCAGAGTACCTTGCATCTACCTGGACAGTAAAAAAGTGAATCAACTTGCTTACTGAACTTCTTATTTTGCACGCTGTAAACATAATGGTGACACTGGATAACATACTGCCCTCCCAGCATTCATGTATCTTCAGGATGCATAGTGGTCATTTCTACAGACCAGCATGTATTGTTGAGCACTAGCGATGCTATATGGCTGCATACATATGTGAGGTTAAGTTCCTTTCCTGGGCAAACAAAGATATTTAGCTACTGTTAACTCTGGTAACTCATTACCTGGACAGTGACCTATAGTGCATCGTCAGTGCTATATAGACTACAGAAGGTTTGCTCAGGGTCGGCACATTACGCTGCACTCAATGTCATGAAGATTTTACTCAGAAACACTTGATTATGAGCGTTAGTGACTGCCATTCCACAAAAATGGAAAAGAGAACTTGGCATGCGGTATCGTTAGATGATACGGCAGATGGTCGAGATAATTTATGCCACATATCCACATCATAATCCTGTGGTTTGTCTCAGTTTTCACCAGTCTGTCACATGAAAAGAACTAAATGAGCGAATGCGCCAGAGTCTGTTTGAACCGTGCAAACAGATCAGGTGTGAATCCAGCCTGAGACACCTCAGTCGACTACATTTGCACGTTTGAAAATCCTCGTCTTCATCGCGGGCAGATGGCTCAGTCCATTTGCCTCTGGATGACTGCTCATTGGTGCGAGCACAACACTTACTCACCGAGAGTTTCCTGGATACCAGCTAAAGACGGGGCTGTGATTTTAAAAATTTCCTTCTGGGTGTTCTGTGACGTTTCAGTGCCATATTAATAATCAGTATTTTATTATTCATAAAGATAGGGCTGCAACTATTTTGATTATCAATTAATCTGCTGATTATTTTCTCCATTAATCGCTTGGTCTCTAAATTTCCGTTACAATTTCCCACGTGATATATATTCAGTTATATTCAGTTTATTATCATGTCTAAAAAATAAAAGTACACATTTGACAAGATGAAAACACCAAAGAAGTATGTGTGAATTGCCAGTTTTTGTTGTAACAATCTGGTAATTAAGCTTCTATAATCAGTTTTAGTGCAACTGACATCCACCAGGGCTGCAACTAACTATTATTTTCATTATCGATTATTTTCCCGGTTAATCAATTGGTTGTTTGGTCTATAAGATGTCAGAAAAGGGTGAGAAATGTTAATATGCAACCTAAAATGTCTTGTTTTGTCCCGCTCAATAACTCACAACCCTTAAACACAACCACAACCTTTTCAATTCTGCCAGGTCTGTTCCTCTAGATGACACTAAATCTTCCACGCTGGTCCTTTAAGGTTCAAGAAGCAGATTGGATGCTGCAAAGATCTGGCTGTAATATTTAATTATCTCAAAGAGAGAGAGAGAGAGAGAGAGAGAGAGAGGATATCCTTAGTAGGCCATACCAGTGACTTAGCAGCAGGTTTTATTTCACTATGCACTGTGTGTTAGAGCTTAACACCACCAGTGGCTATCACTTTCTGTTCCTGTCATGTAACACAACAGTAATTTGTCTGTTTTTGATCTCTTAATCTTTCCAACCTCTGATCCAACAAATTGCTCAGGCTAAATGGCTCTTTGCCAGGGAAGCTCTTACTGAAGAACATAACTTAATAACACATTCTGCTACCAGTTGAAACCACATAACAGCTTCGATCGTTTGTACTTTCCACCTTAACTCGTTTAGGGCTGCGACAATTAATTAATTAGTTGCCAAATATTAAATGAATCGATTCGTTTTGAGGCATTTTTCAGAAGAAAACTGCCAAATTCTCTGATTCCAGCTTCTCAGATGAGAATATTTTCTGGATTCTTTAGTCCTCTATGACAGTAAACTGAATATTTTGGGTTGTGGACTGTTGGTCAGGACAAAACAAGACATTTGAGGGCGTCACCTTCGCCTTTGGGAAACAGTGATGGACATTTTTCAACATTTTCTGAGATTTTATGGACCAAACAACTAATCGAATTCAGCACTTTCTCGCTTACAGCTCAGTCTACAGCTTGATAATTAAACCCTGATGTGTCAAAACATGTAAACACTGCTAAATTTCAGAGACCAGTTGTTGTCATGAACCACGCTTCCCTCTGTGATTTATGCTGTCAATATTCATCTCAACATTCCCATCACGTGTGTCAACACCTCTTCTTGTGCTGACTACGTAGAAATCACTGGACTGATCCCAAACTCTTGGGAACAATGCATTTCCGAGGACGGCGACATATATGTGCACAAATATTCAGATGCTCCACATCAGACTCAGGTGACGAGTCAAGTCAATATAAAGTCATCTCAGGGCACTTTTCACACAGAGCAGGTCTAGATCGTACTCCTTAATGTACAGAGACCCAACATTCCCCCATGAGCGAACAGTTGGCGACAGCGGTAAAGGAAAAACTCGGGAAGAAACCTCGAGCAGAAGCGCGCTCTAGGTGGGCGACCATCTGCCAAAAGACGCCTGCTTTGTTTATCCCTTCAGCTAAAAACTAACAGTTGCTGTTTGCAACATACCACAAGCTCAGTGCCAAGATGTTAGTAGCTAGTCGTAGCTAGTTTGTTTTTTAACATCTTGGGACCATGTTGGAAATAAATGTTTTCACTTTAAGATGTTATCCTTTGGATTTTGTTTATGTGTTTGTAATCCATAAATAAATCATATTCTATCATATCATATCATGTCTGCTAGACTGATCACGACTACTGCGGGCAAGCCCATGAAAGTACCTTACATTTGTTGGCATCTCTTCCTGAAAAGTGAGGAAATCTAAAACTACTCTTCATGTCATGTTTCATTAAGTCCGTTAAGCGGAAAAGATTTGATTAGAGAGTGAGCTACTGACCCAGAGAGGACTCGGGTTATGTGAGTGCAGACTCCGGAGAACAGCATAATCCCACCCCCAAAGTCCATATTTTAGTGATGTAGCTTCATTTCTAGGTCAGGAAATATCCCAGTGAATTAAGCTGCACAGAGCTGACTCATAAAAACTGTATCCCTTCAAAAAAGGGAAACACATGGACTGCAGTCACTGTACAGGCAGCCAGCTGGCTAAGACCATACTACTTTAAATGCAAAATGGCAGATTTAAATCCAACAAGGGTGAACGGGTTTGGTTTTTAATTACGGGCGTTACAAGGTAATATTAAACAATTGGACAATTTTGCAAACGCCAACAAAACAGAACTGGAACTGGTGAATCTGAATAAAGAGCTACGACATCCCATAATGACATAGATTTCACTAATTTATCAAAACCACAGGTGGAGTTTTGTGCACTTACAACATGCTTCACAGTAATTGACTAAAATGGAAGACCGCACCTCTCTTTTTAACCATACCTCTCCGAAAATACCCTCACCAACCAGTGGAAAATATATATAAACACATCACAACAATTTGGTTCAAACCACTGCTCAATGAGACTATTGTTTCAAATCAGTTATTTTGGTAAAAGTTTTTATATTTTGGGAAAATATGTTCTGAGACGTGCAGAAACACGTGTATCTGTAAACTTGTAGATGTGTGTTATTCTGTAATTATAAATGGTAAATGATAGAAATTATTGATTAATAGTCAGACACAAGTGCCGAGACTAAAACGAATGGTTTAATCTGGAAACTGTCACTTATATAGCAAGATGTTTCAGGTTTTAGTGGCGCAGCTTCACTATTTTTAAGACATTATTAAAAAAAGACACATTTGGCAGGGAAATTATAAAATGGGCAAATATGCACAAATGGTTTGCATGCAATTTAACAGTAAAACTGCAGGGCTGGAGTGGATTATTTTACATATTATCCTGTTATTACTATATTTATTAGTGTCTTATGAAGCGGTTAAACCACACACAGACAAAAGTGGACTTTTAGAGAGCAGATACTGTCAGTGGTCTGGAAGCAGCCCTCCAGCTGGGACCTGCAGCCACCTCAGTGAAATGAGTGGGAGGTCACAGTAGAAACCACTAGAAGCCATTCAAACCAGTTCACACACACCAGCCAGGCACTGATCATTATTGTAAGCCACAAATCAATTATCCTAAGAGGTTTTATTCCACCTCTATGACAGCAGTTGACATAGTTTGTGGTTGGATTTCTTTATATTTTAAGGTCTTTTCTGTATTTTGTCTGTATACAGTTTTCCAGCCTATTAAATGTGGATAAACTGCTCGCTATTTAAACTTGAATATGGATGTTTTTAGCCTCCACTTCATCACTGATAACAGGCCCCACTTTCACTTTTATTAACAGCCCACTACCACGTTGCGTGTTATCTCCACAGGAACAGATAGCTAACCCAGCGTTACATACAAGCTGGTGAAAGCCAACTAAAATCCTAATTAACTTCGGGTTAAGTTGCCGTGTGGGTATTCCAAGGTGCTGTATTTATTCAGCGACTTGGCACAAAGCCGGTAAATGGAGGTCACACATGGTATGATAGCTGTTGCTATAGGGGCGGTGCGGTTAGCTAGCCATATTCATATACATTACGTATGTGTTTAAAGGGGAGGTTAGTTTGTCTATAGGTAAGATACTGGCTTCTTGTGAGAAGATGGTGTTAAGTTAAGTAGTAATTGTGAGCTATTTAATGCTGTTTTAATACAGGTTTTGTGACGGTTGGCGCATACATCCGCTAGCGGCAAGTGTATGCGTCATGACTCGCCATAAACGCTAGCTGTAACATCACATCATGGAGCCGGGCAGCTTATTGCGCGATGACAGCACTTGGGGAAAAAAACCTACTTGTCACTGGCTGCTTCACCGCTGACTCCATCCTTCTTCAGCTGTTCAGCGTCCAGCTCCACGGCGCCTTCGGTTTTCGCGCAGTATGAGCGGAATGGCGCGGCGCAGAGCGCGGTGCGTTGCGCGGCGGCATGGAGAACCTTCAGTTGAGTGGACGCGGCTCTGAAATCAACGGAGGCGGTGCCGAAGCAGCAGCGGTGGGTCGGTAACCAGGTCTTCTGTATAGAGCCGGGCAAGGGACGCTTGAGGGTGGCTTCAAACAACTCCTTCAGCACTGTCGAGAACCTAAAATGTAACATCTCAATCCTGTCAGGCAGTTAGAGAGAAAGTCTTGGGTCCAGATATTTCCAGTAGCGACTACAGGCTCCCTAAGAAAATTGTCCAACCACTGCGACTGTCTGAGAGGCGATGACTCACAAACCGGCGCGCGGCCAAAAATAAATAGAGGGGCAAGTTCACGCCCCCTCCGTTCCTATTGGTGGAAACGAGGTTATATCCGCATTCAAAGATAATATATGACGCTCTCCTATTGGCTATTGGACACATGCCTGTCAATTCCTGTTTAGAGGACGAACGAACCGCGTCACACATACCTGTCTAGTCTGTTTATAAATGTGGCTTATTAATGACAGTAACATCAACCTTTGACTATAATCAGATCCTGTATTAAGTTAATTATTCTTATTTTTAGTCTATTTCCCACTCAATTTTTATTTATCATAAAAAATGATATATTATTTATATTGTTTTATTGTTTTATTTAGCCTTTATTTAAGCAGGAAAAGTCTGATTGAGGCTAAAAATCTCTTTGACAAGAATGTTCTGGTCATGAGAGGCAGCAGCACAGCATATATATATATATATATATATATATATATATATATATATATATA
Organism: Thunnus maccoyii; assembly: GCF_910596095.1. NCBI lineage: Eukaryota > Metazoa > Chordata > Actinopteri > Scombriformes > Scombridae > Thunnus > Thunnus maccoyii. Next base: position 6,540,169 of record NC_056543.1, read on the forward strand.
TATATATATATATATATATATATATATATATATAATTTACAGTGAAAAGAATAAATATCAGAATCATAAAATATCAGAATTCGTCACAAGTCATCAACATCAGGTGTCAAACAGGGGTAATCTGCAGCACGATGTGTCTTTCCTCCATGTCATCATCTATTTATTTATAATTTATAATTTATCATTCTTCTTCTTCTTCTTCTTCTTCTTCTTTGTCTTCTTCTTATTATTATGATTATTATTGCTGCCACACCCTTTGCAGACTGATAAACAGGCTTTTTGTTTAAATCTTTTTTTCCCCTCAAATTGCACCTAACATTCATTATTTTATAGTTTGCTGTTTAAATCGGTAGTCTGCACACAATTTAGTGATAATTTAATCTCCTGACACCATAGTGTAATTAAAAGTTCCATCAATTATTATTATTATTATTATTATTATTATATAGCACATGAATAAAAGAGTAAGACATATACAGCTTGACATTTTATTCATTATCATATCTTTATTAAACATATATGTACTTTTATATGTTATTTTATACTGTTGTATTTGTCTTTATAATATTATAAATAACTTTCTGTGGGACTTCTGACGCACAAGTGTTGACAGTTTTCATTTTACAGCATTCACTTGTGTAGTGTACATTAATCTTCATTAGAGCTGCAACGATTGGCCGGTGAATAGACAATTAATCTCCAAGTATTTTGATCGATTAATCATTTTGAGTCTTTTTTTTTTTAAAGAAAAAAATGATAAATACTCTGCTTCCAGCTTCTTAAATTTGAATATTTTCCGGTTTCTTCAGTCCTCTATGACAGTATGACTGAATATCTTTATGTTGTGGACAAAACTATACATCTTAGGTTGCACCTCGGGAACATTGATCAATACGTTTCACCATTTTCGGACATTTTATAGACCAAAAAAATAATCAATTAATCGAGAAAATAATGAACAGATTAATCAATAATGAAAATTATCATTTGTTGCATTCCTAATCTTCATTTTTACTTCAGTCATTAATTATTATAAATATACTTAGTTTAATGCCCTGAGTTTAGTCTGTCAGGCAGAGTTTATACTCTGGGTGAGAGGTACCTCCCTCGGCAAGCTTCTCCAGTCCAATGAGCAACCGTTAAAAGAGGGCCATGTTCATTGAGCGGACCAGATATACTAGAGGAGGTGGGATTTGTAGGCACCAGGAAGCAGAAAACCCTGACAGTCCGCACTCAGGGCCACAAACTCAACTATAGCTACAGTTCTCCACGTCCTCCAGTGCTCCAGTGTGTTGAAACGTCATTTTCAGAAGTTGCCACGCATACACAGCAGCATGATGTCGAAGTTGGTGATCTACACACTGTGGCTCTTTGTATGTTCACAGCTCAGTTTGTGGTCCGTTTGGGCGACAGCAGACGAGCAGGACGGCGAGGTCAAGATCGAGGTTTTATTCAAGCCTGAGCAATGCGACAAGCAGAGCAAAAGAGGAGATCTGATGAATGTTCATTATGATGGGTTCCTCGCCAAAGATGGTTCCCAGTTCTACTGCAGGTTGGTTGTATGAGAAAGGGAAAAAAAACTCTTGCAAGTCTTTGCAAGCCACTTTGATATATTAAAAGTCTACATGCAAATATAAGACGTACTTTTTTTTGTACTTTCTTCTGTAAATGCAGTGATTGATTGATTGATTGATTGCAGCTTATATGCATGGGCATTCTGTGTGAGTCATAAAATTGTGAAGCCCTTTTGTATGTTCAAAATCTATAATCTTAAAAGCCTATTTTAACTATTTTAGCTGAATCCATGGAGCCAAATCATATCTGTCCTGCAAATCTCATTGATGTGAAGGCTGATTGATTGATTGATTGATAGCATGTTGTGTCTTTTTGTGCTTTTTTTCTGTTTCAGTCGATCTGACAAAGCCGGGCACCCTCAGTGGTTTGTTCTGGGTGTCGGACAAGTCATCAAGGGCCTTGACGTTGGGATGATGGATATGTGTCCAGGAGAGAAGAGAAAGATAACTGTTCCACCTGTACTGGCTTTTGGAGAAAAAGGCAAAGGTAATCATATGTAACAGACTGATTTTTGCCCACAGGAATCACAAAAGAGCATTTTTTTTAAAGGATAGGCCTAATGTGGTTTTAAGGTTTTCATTAAGTGCAACTCATCTGTACTTCATTTTAAGAATGATGAAACAACTTCATGGATTTCATTTTTCAATCAGTGCTTGACTCATTCATGCAACTATTCTGAGACTGTAGTCTGTAACTGTAGTTTACATATGGTGGATAAACCACTGAATTACACAAAATTACATTACATCAGAAGGTTCCTCAAACAATTTCGTACTGTACTTCTATAAAGTTGAGGGACAGATTTAAAAAAATAAGTTTAAAATTGATGCAGCAGAGGCCGAAGTACCCTGATGTTCAGTCCCTAGTTTGGGTCAAACTCCAAAAACACTGGATCCTACATTTCCCATAATGCAAATTGATATCATCTATTGCTCTGCTGCATTCATATCATATCTTAATTATGAGATTCTGACATGTAAATAGCGGCTACATCAACATTTAAGTTGTAATTATGACTAGTAAACTCAGATTTTTCTGAAAGCTCTGACATGTCCGACTCGCCACTTCATAAGCAAAGAAGGCTGCTTTAAATCGGCCAAAATGGAGATTAAACCCACATTTACCGAACATGTTATATTTTTAATGCACAGTATTTTAACCCTCACTCTGTAATCATACAACTGTCTTACATTGACCTGTGACGTGAAACACACCTTTCGCATCTCTGTCATCCAACCCAAATGACACGAATGTGACATTAGACCATAGACTGTAAAAAATAATGGAAGTAGCCACCATAATGGCATTTTGAGTTTGGCATTTTGACTGTCGCCATCTTGGATTTTTGGAGCCAGAAGTTACCATATTTGGATGAGAGGTTGGAGCTGACCCTAATGCTAGCAGCTACCTGCTAGCTTGGTTAGCAAGTGCATTTACTGTCTATGGTTAACTGTAAAAATGCTAATGCTAATTTTCGCTAGAGAAAAACAGGCTTAAAACTATAAAAACAAAATCACCAGTACATCACCAGGGTTGTTATTATATCTTAGACCTGACACAGTTTCTCCAGAACCACAGACGACATTAAACTGCAAACTGTTTTCACTGGCTGAGTAGTAAACAGACCTTCATGTGTAAAATGGACAGACTGGCCCTTTTTAAATAAGACAAATAACACAAGTTTCACCTGCATTACACTGCAATCATAACATGTAGTTGTCCAGATGTTCTCTCTGGTGGATATCCTGTTTCAAGCAAGTTGATTTTCATGTTTTAGTAAAGTAAATGTAGTCAGTGACCAGTATAGCTCAGCAGTAGTAGTATGCATGTTGTGATTAATGAATGATAAACAATAAATCCTTTTTTATATATTCTTTCAAACTGACCAACTGTATTGTGTGATATTGTTTCTGTAACGAAAGAGCTGCCTTTACGCTGTCTTGTCTTCTTTTCACAGCTCTTTAGCTGAAAGGGCATCACATCCCTGGCAGTGTTTGCTACCCATCCCCCCCATGGCATGTACTGTAAGCATGTACGGAGGTTTTAAGGTGTCTACTTCCTGTCACTCTTTTCTTGCATGCACAGGAGCACTTTTAAGGTACTAACAGCCGAGCGGTGTTTCACCTTCAACTACTATTGTCTGTAAACCTCTTCACGTTGGTGTGTGATGGTCTGACAGTGTTATAATCTAGAGATTCTTCATTTCAGTGTACTCTGATTTCTCTCTTTGTCTGTGGAGGAAATGGGGTTTGCTGAGTGTGCATGTTGCCCCCCTGCACCAGTTTATATCCAGTCAAAACCCTCCCAGGCTGAAAGCTGCTGAATGTAAACTCACTGTTGACCAGCTGCAATGAAGCCACCCTGTTCTTTCTTACTCAGTCAATAAATATTAACAGCTTTAATTGCATGTTGCTCTAGTTAGAATAGTCCCTCTTCTTGCTGGATTAACGTGTTGTATCTCTTACAGGCTTTTACATTTTGTAGATTTGTCTTCTTGAGGCCTAATTGCTACTCAGAAAAGGCTATGCGTAGTTAATAGTGAAGTCACCACTCCTTTTACTCATATGTTTCTGTAGTTAGTAGCTATTTTCACGGTGGTCCTGATGTGCAAAACAAAACTGAAAATACAACATTTTCGAAAACACAACAAACCAAGACAACAACATTTCAGGAAATACATCAACAAGCATGACAACAAAACAGAAAACACAACATATCAGAATACACATGAAAATTTTACAACTCATAACAACGTTTAAGAAAACACAACATTTTACATATGTGAAAATGTGAAATTTGTTCTGTTTTCATAAACGTTGTTTCTTGAATGTTATGTTCTTCTTTCTGTTGTTGTGTTTTCTGATTTATTTATTTATTTATTTATTTAATTTTCTAAAATGTTATGTGTTGTGTTTTGCATCTCACAGCCTCTGTATATTTCGTTCAGTTCATCACAAAGTCTGAAAATGTCATTGAACAACCAACCAATGAAAGTAAATAACGTTTCTGTTGAAATGCAACTTCACAATTCCAGCCTATAAGGTGGAGCAATTTAAACATGATCAGTAATTATAAATAATGATTATGCTATTATTAAAGTTACTACAAGGAACTTTTAACTGGTTATGAAACAGTCTTATGATATGACCTACATAAGAAAACAAGACCATCAGTGAGAAGATTTGCTATTTCTATATAGTTATTCTAAATGTCTGCTGAAACAATTTACGGCACGCAGACCAGAAGAGCCTTTGTTTACATTACATATAGCATTGTAGCATGAGGGAGTACAAAGACGTTACTAGGACCTCCACACAGCCCTGCAGGAAGGTGCCACATTGCCGGATTAGGTGTGAATGCATCCTTACATGTAACCTCGGTGTATGAACGCTACTAAAACAAAGTTTACTTTAGTTCACCATCGTCATATTAGAATTATTAATCTTATATAGCCACAAATAGATGCATTACCTCATCGCTATGCATCTTACAAACAGCTGTTTTAAAAAAAAAAGTATTTAAAAATAAGTAGCGTCTTTTTTTCACTCACATGCTAGCCAAGATCTTTACGACACGAGGCGGTGGTGCTCATGGGAAATGCAGTCTTCATTCCGGGAAAACACAATCAACACAAAATGAAAGTTCCTTACAGTAACTTTAATGCATGTGGTCTATTTAAATCTTGATATTCTGTTGTTTTCCTGGTACTGAAACAGGTCCAGTGCCACCCAATGCCACGGTGGTGTTTGAGGTGGAGCTCTACTCCGTGTCCAGGGGACCACGCACCATGGAGGCTTTTGGAGAGATAGACATTGATAAGGACAGAAGTCTCACAAAGGCTGAGGTAAGTTTCAAGTATGAAAAAAGGCTGAAAGGGTTTGTTTTATGGTAATAATTATAGTTGGATTAATATGCCAGGGGGTTACTTACAGGGCAAAAATGAGCTGTAAGCCCCCAATTAATCCTTTTACCTTTGGTTGTCTGTGCAATGTGGACAGTTTTTCTATTTGAGGATAATCTCTTGCCGCTGATGTGCTGTGTGGTAATTAAACACATTCATTTACATTAACATTCATTTTCATATAAAGGTCAAGCACAAAACTGTAATAATGAAAGTCTTAAAAGTAGAGTTTGACCTTAAAGAAACAGTTTGACATTATGGGAAACTTTTTTTTGCTTTCTTTCCACTAGATAGATGAGAAGATCAATACCACGCTTTTATGTGAGAGTGGTATCAATCGTCTCATCTAACTCTTACTATTTCTTTATGTCCCTTATCTTGTCAGTAAGTGCTTTAGTTGTGGATATTTTCAACAAATGTTCAGTTAAATTAGCACAAACCAGCTGATACACAGTAAGTCTGGATCCCAGCTGGTAATCTAAAAGCTTTTCCCTAAAAATATGTTTCTCCATCACAGTATGTCTCCATCTGAATTTTATGTCAGAGAAGAAACTAACAACCCTCTCTGATTTTTTTTTTTTTTTTTTTTTTTGTTTTGACATATTTTCTAATTGCAGGCTGACTAAGAACGAAAGAATTCAACTCAAAGTATCTTATCTGGTTGCCTCATAAACAGTGAAGGTCATCCTTGTTTCTAATCTCATTATCTCACATCATAAACACTGAATGAAGGTTACAAGAAAGGCTATAAATCACTTTACCTTTAATTTATTAACGGCATTTAGGTCTTTACAGCAGCGTAAAAACAAAACAAAGAACCGTATCGATACTACAAACCAGTATTTTTACATGACCCCAGAATTCATGATCAGAGTTGTGTTTAATAACGTTGTAATAACCTAAATATAAAGAATGTTGTTATCTGGATTGTTGACAGTGTTGCTTTATTTTCAGGTAAAAGAATACTTGAAGAAGGAGTATGAAAAAGGAGGGAAGCCCCGCGACGAGGCTTTCTATCAGAAGATTATGGATGATATATTCCGCAGGAACGACGACGACAAAGACGGACTGATCAGCGCAAACGAGTATAATATTTATAAACATGATGAGCTCTAGTCTAGTTCACGGTGGTCATTTTGTAGTTTTAAGTACTTTATTCAGTCAGTGAGAAAAAAGGGAACAGGTGAAGAATCGAAAGGAAAAATCCACCCTCAGATGTTTTTTCCACTGTTAGATGTCAACTTTACTCTTTCAGTCTACCTACTTTACATCAACATGCCTCATCACTTCCTCTTTAGTTGGGGTTTCCCTCTTTTCCCAGAATGCCTTTTGACAACCGCTGCACACACTCTGGTCTGTTGAAGCTACTGTGGGAGTAGAAATGGAAACATCTGCCTCTTCTTTAATGTTTTTCCCCCTGTATGATTTTTCAACTTCAGTTCAATGTGGCTTATCTGGAGAGAAACCTTTAGATGATTTATAGTTTAAACAACTTCTTATTTATCTTATACCGGCCCTTTATGCAGCCCCTCAGTTCAGCCTCTGTCTCTAACAGGCTGTTTTAGCTCCTGTCTCTTTAAGGCCCGCCTCCTGATGAGCTCACTCTGTTCTGATTGGTTAGCTTCACAAAGCTTCCATCCGCTCCGGACGCTATGTAAACAAACTATAATAGCAGGATTTCACTTCTTTTTCTTGTTTTTTACTCAACAAATCAACTTCTCAAATACATGCGTACATGTTCAGGCCAAGATATGAGAGTGGAACAACCTTAGCAACAACCTTAGCAACAAGCTTAGACATTTGGGTATGCGTGACCAATCTGACATCATCATGAGGAGGAAGTAGAGGTAACTTTGCTAACTGATCATTCAGAGCAGACTGAAGCCCTGGCTTTTGACTTGCAGGGAGCATTTTTACATATGTTCACCTCAAGATTTGGAACTTTGACCACGTTTAACATCCGACATCATGACAGTATAAAAATAACAAAATCACAAAAAGCACAAGTCCCCTTTTAAAGGGGTCGATGCCTAAACCTTAACATTTGTACTGCTGATGATTGTAACTGAAAAAACACTTAAATGTGACCAAAAATGCAGGGGAAGTAGCTGTTTTTTAAGAAAGTGTTGAAGAGTTTGTGGGTGGATTTTTTTCCTTTAAAGATCTGACAGGAAACAACCACATTGAGGTTCTTTGAGTCCCAAAGACAACTTTCCAAAAAAGCACAATAGACTCTCGTTTTTTAATACAAATACAATTAAACTTTGCAAGGAAGAACATCCGTAACACCCGAGCAAACATTTACTTTTATGCAAATACCACTAAATTTTAGCGTTTTTAAATGTTTTATTCCTATTTGTTATTAGTTTTGTCTTTCGGTGTGTCTCAGATACACAAGTTGCAGCCCGTAGAACAAACAACACGATTGCACAATGTTGTTGAATCAGTGGCTTTGAAAACTGTACCATGACTGTCATGTGAGACCTGAGAGAAAACAGCTGCAACTTTTTCACCGTCCTGTGAAATTTCTGCCCTCTGTTCTGCAAAATCACACCAGTGATTCAGCTCCTTCACACAGAGGTGACTGCAAAACGTTTGTAAGAATATACAGATACGATTTTTCCAATTGAAAAGTGTAAAAGAAATGAAATGTGGCTGAAATGGGTGAAGTTTGAATATAATTGATAAAAAAGAAAATGCACATGTATTTTTGTGGTTGACATGTTTACAAGTTTTGTGTACATCTTAATGTGGTCACGATCATGATTGTCATTGTATTTTTGTATTTAGTAACAGAATAAATAAGCCATAATGTCATTCAGCTTTCTCTCCTCGGTTGCAACTGTTGATTTATGGACTTTTTACCACGATGAGAAAAAAGAGAGAGAAGCTATAAGTAGGCTAAAGATAAGAGTGTGTTTTTGAAGTTAACCTCCAGTTTAGGTGGATGTAACTGACACGAGAGGACAGAGCTGATAAGACAAATGCTTTCAGTGTTTTTCAGAGTACAGTGATTGATTTCTTGACCTGAACTCATGTTCTTATGTCAATGTTTACTCTGTATGTTCCTTAATAAATGCATTTTGTTTTGTCATCATGCAGAAATAGTTGCCCGTTCATACACCAACCATTAGAGGATACTGTTCAGCAGTAACAGAGGAAAGATGCGTCTGCTGTACAGAGATTGGACACAAAGGTTATAGGATGGTTTAAGCGTATAACGTTAATTTTTCAGATAGTAGCGGAGAGGTCTAAGAAAGTCTTTGTCTGTCCCTTAAAGGGGAAACTTAAATAGGTGAAATACTTTTGTCACCATGACAAAAAATAAAGATTTGATCGGTTTCTTGTTAACCAGGAAATATAAATCCATCATTTTTACTGTTTCTAGCCGATGTAGGCTGCAGCATTGTCTGAGTCTTTCTAGTTTTAACGATATATGGAAGTCTCTTATTATAACAACTGATCATGTAAAGAGGAAATTTGGTTTTAATGAGATTCATTTTGTGAAATAATGAGAAATCTTTGGGATTTAACAAAATAAAAGTGATAAAACAAGAAACATTTCTTGATAAAACAATAATTAGTATCTAGTAGTAATGAGAGAGTATCATTATAACGTGAATATGTAACACAACATCATGGTGGCAGCAACACACAGCCGAACTTTCAACACTGGTTTTATTGTTAAGATTTTAGTCCTTTTTCCATCCGAGACTCGTTGACCAACAAGGGGTCACAAACCGTAGTGAACTGTAGTGTTAGTGGTGTCTTGTTGGGTTCTCAGGCTTTTCTTTCATTCACAGAAGGAAGAACTTTAAATGTAATTCTCTTGTAGTAGACGAGACAGTAAAACTTTGGTTTTATTTCCAGACTGGATGTGCGTTATGTTTTCATGTTGTCAAAATGAGCAGTAAATACAAATTTCCCTCTTCAGCCTACCACTTACATTTACAACAGGACGGGTTACTGTGTAAAATCAGAGGTGCGTTCAGGGTGTAAAGGAGCAACAATACAACAGAAAAATCGCCATAGGTTTTAAAACATTTATCACCCTCAGATGTTCAATTCAAATATGTATAAACCCAAATAAATGTCCTATTTAGGAAAAGAAAGGAAATTATCAAATGATGAATACAACAACATGTCTTTTTGTGACATTTTGACATTTCTAAGGAATTTGCACACCTTGTGCAACTTGTGCTAAACTAGAACTGAACCTTCAAGAATAACTATACAAATACAAACAAACATCACAAAACTTAGGCAACCACCTGAAATTCTGAGGCAATACAGGAGCTGTGTTCATGCATGTTGCAGAAATCCTTTGATTACAATCTCAAAATGTGGAGTTATTTTATGTAAAGTCATGTAACATCAGTATGAAATAGTCAGATGTCTTGTAGATAGACAATATGTGAGATGTGCAGGAGAAGAGGGGATCCTTGATTCCTTGGGAGAAGAGGACGAGGCTTTTTCCTTGTGAGAGATCTCTTTGAGACTCTCTTTATTTTTAGTTTTTTGTATTTGACTATTTTTGTAGTTTTAGATCGCTTGCTTTGTAAAACCAAATAAAACTGGTTTGTAGTTTTTATACACTTCAACCAAAGTTCCTGACTCGTGCTCATCTCTGAGGTTCTCTGGTGTTAGAAGAAAAGACGCCTCCCTCGGGATAAGCTGACAGTAGTTTTTGAAATTGATGAGATTAAAAATTTATAGACTCTTATTAAGATAAAAAATTAGTGCCGTTTACTAAATAACAGAGTAGTAATGGTTCAGGTTCAGTGACTAAAGTTAATATATAGTCACATATGTGTCAGAGGTAGAGTTTCAATACAATATTAAGTTGAGGGTTTATAATTAGGAGTCTAATTGGCTAGACTGTTAGGGCTAGGGCCTACAGAGTGGGCCTCGTCCAGTGATGTCCTGTTAGTAGGCCATCCTGGACTACTTTCAAACCTCCAACACCTATTGCACCTACACATTTCGTTGTCGGGACATACTTGACTATATAGGCCCTTTGGTAGTGGTTCAACAACAGCTGGTGATTATAGAAGCTGAATTCTGGTTCCCTAAGCAAGGCCAGGTTGGTCGTGCGTCTGTAGATTTTGGGAATTACGTTCGAGGACAGCCGTCTGTGTCGGGTATCGGTTATCTGTAGGACAGAAACCGCTTCAGTAGGAAAAAGCACAAATAATACAACTAATAAAGGTCAGAATGTCTGCTGTGAAAAAGGGTCAGTTTACAGCCTCAAACACCTTCGTACAATTGTCACTGTGGAAAAGCTTCCTATATGTGGACATTCACCTGCCTCTTACCTGTCACTCTTAATAACTTCCTATCAGTGAAAGCCAATTAGACTGGATCATTTCCAGGCCTCTTAGTTCACTGAGGTCAGCTCTGTGAGACTGTTAGTAGACAAGTCAAACACCAATAGTTTGTGATAAAAAAAAAACATTACAAGCATTACTGACATAAAACATTGTGGCTTAATTGTTCAAAAACCTAAATGTAGCAAAGAAAAATGGATTTTCAGTTGGTATAAAAACACATTTATTAATAAATATCTGTGTAATGGTCTTTTATACATAGTTTATCAAATATATACACAGTATATACTATTATTTGGGAAAAATCCTTAGTGACAAAACATTATTTTTAGTCTGTCAGTTGAGGATCTTCATCTTCACAGACGGTAACTTGATCGCTGCTGCTTTCACCTCCTCTGTCATGTCGACACCCAGCGGCGCCCTGCGACACAACGTTTATACAGTTTGGTATCTCACTCGGCTCGATCATTGAAATTTCAAATGAAATCCTTCCTTCAGGTGTTTGACTTACTTCGGCTCGTAGCTTACGTCCACATCCGGAGGCAGTATCCCCTTCCCTTCTCTCAGACGCTCCACGCCGTTCCTGATTAAACAAAAAACAAAAAACCTTGACTAGACTCAACGGTAGGACAAATCTGATTCAAAGCTTTTTACTGATTATCAACATACACACCACGCAATCATCACGCCGTTGTCTGTGCAGAATTTGGCCGGAGGACAGAGCAGACGCAGGCCTGTCGTCTCTGTGATGATGGTCAAGGCCTTGCGGATGTACTGATTGCTTGCAACTCCTCCAGACAGCACCTGGAAAAAACCTAAATTTATATCCACAGTGTTCTCAAGCTGGTCACAAATATATAGTTGCATATTTAAAAAGAGGCTGTATTTTTTTTTTTTTTGCAAACGTTACTCAAACAGAATGAAATAGTGTATTTTTGGGGACTATTTTCAGTGGCGGATGAATCCACATTTGTTGCTCTCATGAGTATTTCTGGCAGCAGGACGGTTTGTGTGGGATTGACTCAAAATAATCTACAATGTGTGTGTTCATAGTGATGAAAGAACATGTCACCCGGTGCAGCCGCGTGGCTCAATGACGTGTTTTTAATAGTTTTGGGACAAAAATGGAGCTCTACAGCACAGAGGAATAAGATATATCAGGCTGTGGATGCACAGAGAATACTTTCATTGTTGGTTTCAGTCTTTTATAGAATAGAATAAAACCAACTTCATCCTTAAATAGCTCTACATTTAAGTTATTTATGAGACGCTGCCATCTACAGCCTTTAATGCAACAGCACGATAAATTTAAATCACAAGCAGTACAAGAGTCAGTTGTCAGGCTCTTGCAGTATTTTTATATACGCAGGATGATAATGTAAGAACAGTGTGCTGAGAGCAAAAGTAAAATAACAATAGCTATCCCAATATAGCACATTTTAATTGAATGAATAAATAGTTGGTCACATGATATATATCGTCATATCGCACAGCCCTATGCCAAATATATTCTTGATTAATTGATTAGTCTATGAAATGACAAAAAGTTGTAAAAAAATGCTCATCCCAGTTTATCCATTCCCAGTTAAATATCTCGTTTTATCCGACCAACAGTCTAAAATCCAAAGACATTCACTTTACAAAGATATAAAACAGAGAAAATCTGCAAATTCTCACATTTGAAAAGGTGGAACCAACAAAATTTTGGGCATTTTTGCTTGAAAAATGGCTGAAACAATCATTCAGTCATCAAAATAGCTCTAAAGTGGTCAATGAAGAAAACATATTTTGTCATCAATTCAACAGAACAGAAAGAGAAACGCACTCACCAAGGTGGGACTGTGTGACGGCAGCAGGCCATTCGCCTTGCAGAACAAGATGGCTCGATGTGTGCGCTTTGCAAGATGAGAAGCGACCGTGTGCTGTGTGGCAGCCGCGATGTCGTTCACACACGACAACAGCGTCCCCTGTTCTATACCTGCAGAGGGAAGGAAAACATGTTTTGCATGTTTTTACAGGAAATATCACATTTATCTGGACCACTGGTTCCCAATCTGGTAACAATACTGGGGAAACAAAAACATGCAGCAATTAAAGCTCATCTCCACTCAGAAATGTGTTTTTCTTCTTGTTACTTGTCATTTTAAGGATTTTTAAGGATATAATTGATATTTATATGTCTTCAAACATGTCTGGAGGGGATCTTTAATGTTGTTACACCTGTGTAGTTAGTTAGTTTCTCTCCCCTGGTCATGTATCTCATAACAGGAAGTAAACTTGTACATGTAGCTGTTCATTTAAATACAGGTTCAGGGAGAAAATATGACCAAATGAAGATATTCACCACATTGAATTCACAATATTATGTTGTGAATCACTGGTACATGTGTTTTGGTTGTTATCATACCTTCCTCTGCCTCTTTTTTCTTTATTGTCATTGTAATTTGATTCCGTAGTCCAGCAAAAGAAAAGCAGCAGTCATAAGTTTGTCCCATAGGAGTCCTGAAAGGAAACCTCGCCCTGTCACCGTCCTTTGCCAGAAGCTCTATAGCTCGTCCTCCGCTCAGCGTGGAGCACCGCGGGTGTTTTATGAGGGACAAACGTCTCGCCACCTGTGAATCCACACAAAAACAATATTAGTTTAGTTCACGATCACAAACCGAGCATCACGAACAGCAACGACAGCCCAACTCACTTTATCCAGCGTATCCCCTGGAGCTTCGTCCAGATTGTGACCCAGAAGCAGAAAGTCGTCGACTCCTCGAGCCACGGCGAGAAGTGAGTGACCGCCAGAAACCAGCAGCACCAGGAAGGGGAAGGCGACGGGCTGAAGCATCCTGACGGTCAGGGCATGGGCTTCCATGTGGTGGATTGGGATGAAGGGCTTGTTGTGCGTCCTCACAAACCTCTGACTGAACTCGAGACCGATGCCCAGGCTCAGGCCCAAACCCGGCTTCACTGTGGTGGCCACGGCTGACAGCTGGCTCGGGACCACGCCGCTCCTCTCCAAAGCCTCCTGGACTACACGCTCGATGTTTTCCCTGTGGAGCTGCTGTGCCACTGTGGGAATGATGCCACCGGTCCTGTAGGATAAAGGACAAGTTCACAATTTTTTAAATGTGTCTTAAAACAACAATGAGGTCTTCAGTGCTATCACTTAGCTAAGGTTAGACTGTTGAGAATGTATGTTGATCCTGTCTGTTCTGTTTTGGACATGACCCTTTTTACATTTTGGTTGGAAATATTCAATCCAATATCACAAATTATCTCATCACTGCCTTATTTATAGTCATCCTGACACCTAAGATATCAAATCATATGAAAAACTTTACAGCTGTTGTATCTCTTTTGGCCTGATTCTTGTAAAGTGGAAATCCCCTGCTCCACCTACCCATCACTCTAAGATTAGAGATATTTTCTACTTTGTTAACATGGAAAAAATAAGTGTACACTAAGAGGGTCATCTACCAGTTTTAAGAAGACACAGGGACCATTTTTCACATATGCTGACAAACTAACTTTCACTGACATCCCGGACGGACAAACTCCAAGACCAGATTCAATATTCTTACCTAATTTATTGAAATTATTCATTTTGTTTTATTGTTGTGTACTCTACATATGTGTAAGTGTATGTGTACACACATATAGATGTTGGTGTTTACATTTGCCATGTAATTACACAACTGTTTATTTTTTATTTCCTTTTGTAATTGCTTAAAATCTCAATTGAAGCTCGGTATACTACTTGTCTGTTCTCTGTTTGGAAACCCAATAAATAAAGTTTTAAGGAAAATTAACAGTCTGGTGTCCATATGAACAGTGAAAGAGGTTTTCATCGCTGTAATCATGCTGAACGTTGAACCTTCATATTAGCTTCAGATAAACTTTTAAATACATTTTTGCACAGAAGGAGGACTGTGGATTTTGTCCCCTATCACTTACATTGTAAGTGCATTATGAAGGGATCTTCTAATGGTCAGTATGAATAGGAGGAATGATTACAGCAAGAAAAACATGTTTCAATATTCATTTAGGCTCCTGATTGTTGTTTTAAGACCACTTGAAAACTTGGTGAACCTGTCCTTTAATGAATTAATACAAACTACACTCACCTCAGATGTACTTGTGTCTGTGAGTGCAGAGACTCTCCCAGTATTGCACCTGTCTCATCCAACACAGCAGCTCCAGTGTCATCACAGCTTGTCTCGATGCCCAAAACCAGTCTGGAGCAGGAGGCTTTTCCAAATGAAGGATTGCACCAAAGTGTGTGTCTAAACTGTAGCAGCCTCTGTAGATGTTTTACTTTTGAAGGGAACATAGCCATGCACCTTAAGTTAACCAGCTGTGAGGTAAAATGGTCTAATAAATCAGGGTGACCTCAGCTTAGTTTCAACTGAATTTGAAACTCACAAAATATATAAAAAACGGAGACAGATATGTTAGTAGCATCACATTAAATTTCACAGCGACAAACCAATAACGGGAAGCATAGTGAGGCACTTAAGAGCTGCTTGCAGGAAGCACGATTTTACTCTGTTTTGTTTCTTGACTGACATTTCCTCCAGGGAAAGACGTCTGGCTGTGTCACATGTAAATAATTCCGTGCGCCGGCAAATTCGTGACAATAGATTAAGTGACAATAACCAGCTAAAAGACACTCAAATAAAATAAAATAACGACCCAGTAAAGTAAATTATACACTTATTCGTTTAGAAAGCTTTTTTTTTTTTAAAGAATCGTTGAAAATGAAGCTTGGGCCCTCTTTGGGGACACTTTAGTCTGCTGCACAAGGAAGTAAAAACGGAGTCCAGCCGTTTACCGGCCTTTTTAACCATGCGGCATTTCCCATCAAAGTTTTAATGTCTATAGAGGTAAAGTAGAATTTTTGTCACTTCATAGTCAGAGTGTATTAGTTTTTTGGTTTCTGTATATAACGGCGCTGTTTTTAAAAACGTTACAAACGTTGAAATTAGCTGTGCTGTCTTCATGGGTCTCAGAAATGTAGTACTTCTGATGAACACTCACTAACGAAGGGATAAATGAGAAAATAATTGGATATTTGTTGACAGTCAGTGTCGTGCGAATGCTTCGTTTTAACAATATAAAATTTGATGTAATTAAAATAACACAATACTGACATTTATATAGTATAGTAACAAACTGATTGAGTTTGGCACTAAAAAGACTAACATTGAAAGTTATCTACTTGATTTGACTCATTTGGACGGATGAAGCTGGACGGAGGAATGATTACAGCAAGAAAAACGTGTTTCAGTGTTCATTTGGGCAACTGACTTATTTTAAGTCAAACTTGGAAAAACTGTGAACCTTGTCCTTTAATGTCTCTGACGGAAACCATTTTATTTGAATGAAAGTAAAAATCATTTACACGGCTCGAGTTCTCCTACGTACATCAAATGCACCATAACGTTCATGTGTGCAAGATTTTTACCATTTCTGATTTTTCTGGCTCACTAACTGCAGAAAAGCAAACCAGTTCCCATTTAATATGTATCAGTGAACTTGTAATGGATCATACAATCGGTCTGTCGCTTTGTCTGTACTGTATTTCATGTGTTGTAGGCATAAAAGTGTGTGGAAATGGTTCGCGGGAGCTAAAGGTTGCTAATGCTATCAACATACACGGAAATACCTCGGATCACGTGACATGTTAGGAGCTGACTGCTGCTAACAGACACGTGATATTTTAGTGTTTGCTCGTTAATTAGGCAACCTGCGCGTTTACGCTAAAATATTAGACGTTTTGGTAAGATTTCCAGTCAAATATTCTAATTGTAGTTAGCTTTAGCATTTTTTTCACTTTTAACAAGCATTTCATGTTTCTGAAGGAGGCATGGATCACCCAGCTTGTATTTTGGAGGAGTTGAAGCAGTTTGTCGTAGGTGACGCCCCACCGACAGTGTATTACATCCCAGATTTCATATCAGAGGATGAGGAGTCATATCTTCTGCAGCAGGTCTACAGGTCTCCAAAAACTAAATGGACTCAGCTGTCAGGCAGGAGGCTTCAGAACTGGGGAGGGTTACCGCATCCCAAAGGCATGCTGGCAGAGAAGATCCCTGACTGGCTCCAGAAGTACTGTGAGAAAATTTCCTCTTTAGGTGCATTCAGTGGGAAATCAGCCAATCATGTGTTGGTGAATGAGTATAAAGAAGGAGAGGGGATTATGCCACATGAGGATGGCCCTCTGTACCACCCTACGGTCACCACTATCAGCCTGGGCTCTCACACCCTCTTGGACTTCTACACACCTGTCAGCAGCCTGGACGATGATGATGATGATGCTGATGATGCTCCGCTGACAGAGGAGAACCGCTACCTGCTTTCCCTGCTGGTGAGGCCGCGCAGTCTTCTGATACTGCAGGATGAAATGTACCAACGTCTCCTTCATGGCATCAAGGCCTGCACCCAGGACACTCTGACGGACAAGGTGCTGAACCTGGCTGCCGCCGGCGGCGCCCTACCGGGGGAGACACTGACCCGAGGAACCAGAGTGTCACTGACCATTCGGCATGTGCCTAAAGTGATGAAGACAAAGCTTATCCTGGGACGGAGATGAAGAGAGACTGCAGGAAACAACTGTCACCAATATCATGAAGCATAAAATGGGCTGCTTTATGAATTATATTTCATGTCTTTATTAATTGGATCCAGAGCTGCAACAGTTAGTCGATTAATCGATTAGTTGCCAACTATTAAATTAATTGCCAACTATTTTGATAATCGATTAATCATTTTGAGTCTTTTTTTTTTAAGTAAAAAAAGTTCAAATTCTCTGATTCCAGCTTCTTAAATGTGAATATTTTCTGGTTTCTGCAGTAATTGATGACAGTAAACTGAATATCTTCGGGTTATGGACAAAATAAGACATTTGAAGACTCTGGGAAACAGTGATCGACATTTTACACCCTTTTCTGACATTTTATGGACCAAATGACTTAAAAAATAATGGACAGATATTAGTTGCAGGATCAGTTTAAGCCTTGCTGATCTCTCTGCAGCTCTGGATCTGTTGTGACAACACATACTTAAAGGACTGCTACTAACGATTGTGTATATCTCATGAATATTTTAAGGGATTAATAAATAACTCACTATTATTTAATATTAACAGAAGAACGGTTCTTGATCTGCAGCCAAAAAAAGATTCAAGTATAAAATTTCCGATCAGACGATCAAGCAGCCGTTTGCTGTTTTGTGAATCTGTAACCATCAAATGTTTGACTGACTGTAATCATTAATGAATAGTCAGAACTGCAATCAGGGTTTTGTTGATTTCTCTGCTTCTTGTTTCAGCACTACAACATATAAAAAAATATGAAAGTTGTGTCTGGTGTGTGTGTTGTTTACATCATGGATGTTGTCTGGTATCTGTTATATGTTGTCTGATAAGAGCAAGAATCTGCAAAATGTGTTTGAGGTCGTTTAGAAAGTGTCACAATTACATCGATCGTCCACCAGAGAGCGCTGACGGCTTTATTTTTGAACTGTTAAATTACAGTACATATGTTGGTCACAACTCCTTTAGTAACTATATTTAAGGCGTCTTTATCTAAATGATTGTATAAAAAGTTAGTAGCAGCTGATGTATTGTTATCAGTTTTGTCAGTATGCTGTTGATTTCTAACAGAAATCACAGTAAATCTTATTCGAGTCACAAATGTAACAATCTAGTGTCTAGTAGCCTCTCAGAGAAGCTCAGCACTGAACGTTATGGCTTCATAATCTACCATCAGAAACATGAGAGCTGCAAAAATGATTCAATTAATCAGTCAATCCACAAAACATTAATTGCTATTTTGGTAATTGATTCATTGGTTTTAGTCTTTTTTTTTAAAGGAAAAAAACCCTCAAAATTCTCTGGTCTCAGCTTCTCCAATGAATATAACAAAATACAAATTAACATTTTCTTGTTTCTTTAGTTTTCACTGATAACAAACTGAATATCTTTAGATTATTAACTGTTGGTTGGAACAAAACAGGATGTTTGGACTTTAGGAAACAGTGAAAACACTTTTTATCGTTTTCTGACATTTTAAAGACAAAACAACTAATCAACTTCAGATTAATCAATAATGAAGATAACTGTTACTCACAGCCCTACTGAAAACCATCACTATGTCTAACCAGAGTGTAGAAATGATTACAAGATGTCATTGAAGTTACAACTGGCTTGTTTTTGACTGTTAAAGATCACAGTCACACCTGCAGGCTGATCTCTGTTAAGGAAATACAAAAAAATATGCAAATAGCATCACAGTAGGGCTGCAACAAATGATTATTTTCATCATTGATCAAGTGTCGATCACTGTTTCCCAAAGCCTGAGATGCAAACTAAGATGTTTTTGTCCCGACCAACAGTCCACAAGCCAAATATATTATGTTTACTGTCACATACGACTAAAGAAACCAGAAAATATTCAAATATAAGAAGCTGGAAGCAGAGTATTTATATTTTCTCTTTTAAAAATGACAAAAATAGTCCGTGACCGACTAATCAACTAATCGACTAATCGCGGGTCTTTAACTGTTGTATTAGACAGACAACACAACTGCAGGGCTTTGTCATCATGTGCTCTATCCTGCAAACGCACTAACTATGTTTCACTTTGGTGTGAAATGATATATTCACAGGAGGACACCGAAACAATGGAGCCACAGACAAAGCGCTGGAAAGGGCCGGTGTGTGACACCGACTCCTGGGTGGCTTATCCTGTACTGTCAGATGAGCAGTCACAAGACGTCGAGCTGATAGAGGCGTTCGCTGCACCCATTGTCAACAAGAAAGAGACGTCTCGACTTGTCAGGGAGCTGAACAGCCTCTACCCCTTAAACGGCCTCCAGCACGTCAAGAGGGTGCGAGCGTGCAAGGAGAAGGGCGGCCCTCACCCCCTGGAGGTCCTGCTGTGCCTCGTCAGCGAGGCGCCACACGTGAAGGAGGTCAGCGTGGAGTCTCTGCTGCCCTCGGGTGAAGTTAGACATGACGGATTAGGTGAGCCTTTTGTGGTGAAGGTCCCCGCTCGTCCCCCCTTGACGCGACCCCAGTTTGAGCTGGCGAGCAAACACTGGCCCACTTCCTTTCACGAAGACAAACAGGTGACCGTCGCCCTGAGGGGAGAGCTCTTCAGCTCGCCTCAGAAAGCCAGGATGCACATGTACATGACGTCTGCTCTGACTGCTGCCAAACAGGGCAAGGAGTTAGGGATGGAGGCGGTGGGGGCCTCAGTGGTCGACCCGGCGACGGAGAGGATCGTCGCGGTGGGCCACGACTGCCGAGGCGACCACCCTCTTCATCACGCGGTCATGGTCTGCATCGACCTTGTGGCTCGGAGTCAGGGTGGTGGGGGTTACCGCTTTGACAGATACCCTGCTTGCCACTATTCATCGCCCAGATCCATCTCTACCTCAGATACCTCTCAAAACACGCCTGACGCTCAGCCGTACATATGCACCGGATATGACCTTTACGTGACCAGAGAACCTTGCGTCATGTGCGCCATGGCGCTGGTCCACTCCCGGATCGGTCGTGTGTTCTACGGGAGCGCCTTCGCTGACGGGGCTTTAGGGACCAAATATAAAATCCACTCACAGAAAGATTTGAACCATCGTTTCGAGGTTTATAAAGGAGTCTTGGGGAAGCAGTGTGAAGATCTCAACACGCTGGATGAAAGTTTAGTGGGAAACAGGAAATAAATGTGTCTGATCAGCAGGACGAGATCTGATTATCATGATGTTTCACATAAGTGTTTATTTTAAATAAAGTTTTTAATCTTGTGTTTGTTGCTAAAAGAGCATGTGTGTAGATGAAAAGTTCCCATCATGGTTGAGGTGTTTCCATGAGATAAAAAACACTGATTTGCTTTTTTTTTTTTAATATAAAAAGGTTGTGACACAGAAACTTGTACAAAATCTCCTCAATAAAGTTAGCATGAGTTAATGAAAATAATAAAAGCTGCTGTGAGGGCTCTCTAGGCCGTCATGAATCTGATGCAAATCAGCTGATTAAACTGAAAACACTCATTCACATTGAGCTGCAGACTGATTTGTATGTCAGACTAGTTGTACATGTGCTAACCTGTGCTGCAGGTTCCTTTAACTTTAGGAACAAACATGAGTTGTTTCCGTCATGTTCACTGAGGTGTAACATTTGTAGATGCCACTTGCAGCCAGTGGCTGTTACAGCTAGGATCAACATTTACAACTGTTAGCATCTACTGTACAAGCTAAAATAATTAAAATTATTTGGTCACATTAACCTTCAGGTGATATTAAACATCAGCTGTTTGTAGGTTTTGGTAAAGTTTGACGCATCAAGATTGAAGAGGCTGTTACTTTTGTTTAAAGGGAGGCTGGAAATGCAGGTGATGCATCTCTGCAACTGACTTTTGCAATTATATTATCTGACTGCATCCATCAACTCGTACAACATGTTTAAGTTTGTACTCTGTGTTCTACTGGAGACATTTTTCAGAAATCATTTGATCAGAGATCATTCTGATGATCGTTTACGAGCTGCTTCATGTTATTCTCGTGCAGTTTATCGTATACGAGTTTAACGCCAAAGTCAGACTCTTCTGATAAGTCCATGTTATTTGTCAGATCAATCTACAATCCATCAAGTTTACGGAAACATCAAATAAGTTGTCAATGCTTCTATAAATGTAACCATCTGTAAGACTGGAAAGGGAACCATTCAATACACAACCACGAGACATTAAACACTTTGAGGGCACAAACAATTTAATAAGATTAAGAACAAGAAATATCAAGAGTACTATGAGCTATGGCCAAACAAAGCAGGACTAGCTGCCTTGATGATAGCAAAAAGTCATAATCTAAAGACAGCAACTACATGAATCTACGTTCATCACAGAGACGTGGCAGACCTCCCTCAGTAAACACTTAACCTGACGACAAGAGTTTGTCTCGTTTCTACATACATTTACATTTTCTTGAACACAGAAGACATTCACAACAAAAAAAAAAACAAACAAACTGTACAATGAAAAAAAAAAGCCTGCCCTGTTGTTGATTGAGTTGAGAAATGATTCACATACGAAGGAAATAATTCAAATAAAAAGACTATGATTCCTCACTCAAGCATGAATACGTTTTGACACCCGTTACAAAATGAGAGTGTACCAATAAACGACGAGCCACAGGCTCCTACCCTTACGAAGTAAACATCTTTTGAAAAATACATTTGGGACATCTTTGTGGCTAGAAACATATTCACAATTTGTGTCACCGTGTGAAGTGAGGGCAACTGAAGGAAAAAAAAAAACAAACTCAACTCAAAAGCCTCACTGATACCTGGGCCAGCCCGGGTCTATGCAGGCCAAAAAATACATCATTAAATATTCACATAAGTTAGTAATGCGTATGGCATCCTGTCATCTACATACCTACTCCTTTTTTTTTTGTTTGTTTTGTTTTTTTAAACTTTTCATCTTAAACCAGATATATCTAAACGACGACAGTGACATTTACACAAATTGTTCGACTTTAGTTTACACATCGGCGGAACGGACTACACAGGGATTAACTTGTGTCGCTACGAGGCACCGCGTTTACAATAACTTAATACTTGTTGATACCGAAAATCCTCACTCCGTGTAGCTGCGGTAGCTTGGGGATCAGCACGCTCAGGAGCGAGGCGGTGTTTATGAAGAAGTGCGCTGTGTCGTATTTTGTATAGAAACTCGCCAGGAAGTATCTGTGGAGCGAAAACAGACAACACACAGAAAAAAGGTTTGTATAAGTTTCAGTGTTTCATTTTCCATGACTGTTCTGCAACTGTTCAACACCACTGTTATGATCTCTTAGCATTGATGAAGTTCTGTTTTCATGTTACTTTTTGTATCAGTGCTTAAAGGATCAGTCTCCTGTGCAGAGCCAAACCAACAATGAACTGATCTACTTACAAGTATTGTGTGTGTATCCAAAGCCTGATATATCTTGTTCCTTGGAGCTGTAGACTTCTGTCATTGTCTAAAAACTATTAACAACATGTCAGTGAGTCACACAGCTGCACCGGGTGACACGTTCCTTCACCCTGAAGATTATGATCACGCTAGTTTGTTTAGAAACGGCTCTAAAGACGAACAACAGCGATCATGTTTTCAGTCTCCAGAGAGTAGTTCTGTGTAATGTTGCTGCACATGGGTGAGAACATGCTTCTGTTTACAGCTTTCTGTGCTACATATCACAACTTCCTGACTTTCTACTTAAGTTCTAAGACATATCAGGCCTTGGATACACACACAAGACTTCTAA
The DNA here is from genome assembly GCF_910596095.1 of Thunnus maccoyii. Lineage (NCBI taxonomy): Eukaryota > Metazoa > Chordata > Actinopteri > Scombriformes > Scombridae > Thunnus > Thunnus maccoyii. Next base: position 6,563,272 of record NC_056543.1, read on the forward strand.
GTAGATCAGTTCATTGTTGGTTGGACTCTGCACATGAGATTTGTTGACAATCACCATCCGTGTATCAGTATAAAAATATAGGACAGAATCGAAGGATATCTAATACGTACAGAATGATCGGTGAGATGGTGAAGAACTTTCTCGATGAAGTGAACTGGACGCCGTAGTCCAGCTGTTCCCAGTGTGTGAGGAGTCTGGCTTTTCCTTGGTCGGGGGTCTCGAAAGGCGTTCCTTTCACCGCGTGCATAAAGACATACATTCCCTGTAGAGACAAAGAGTCAGTCAGTAGTGCAGTGAATGTAGTGTGTGAAAGAGATGGAAGGACTTGTTTCCATCTTGTTCTCTCTGTTATAACTGCATGAGTTTTGGTTATAATCGTGGCTGTTTAAATATACAGCAGGTTTTGAATATTGTTCACCATGTGGGGGAAAAAAGTAGCAAAAGGTTTGTTTGTTTTTTTTAAATATGTAAAGTTTGAGGCTGTGGTGGAAAGTCCATGTTTACGTCTGATAAACTTGTGGGAATAAAAACTTTTATTTCCTGCAGGAGTTTTTGGTGTTCGGCCTGCGGAGCGTTTAAAGCAGAAAGGAAAAAAAAAAAAGAATTAAAACACATCTCCCGCCTGAGGCTTCTTCTGCGTGCCACCACGATAACATTCAAGAACCACAAAGAAAAAAAAGGACGAGATGATGCAGATTTATTGCCATCTCGGGAATGACGCTCGTTTCGAACATGCCTCTGTGTTGAAAACACAGGAATCCAGCTTTAAATGGAAAACGTGCGTTACAGAAGGAAAAGTAATCAAACTAAAACGGTGGCGAACAGCCAAGACATAATCAACACACTGCTGCTGTATTGTGTAGAAAACAATAGGCTATAGTTGACCTTAGCCATTACTGTTAATAGCCCTCCGTATTGGCTGTGAAACACAATCCTCGCAAACTGCTTCGAGCTCGCACTACTTGATGATGTCACACAAATCGACTTTGTTTCTTCATTTGAGGCTGGCCGTGTAACAATGAGAGGTCAGTTTTGGTCTACGGACCTTATGTGGAGTGGGGATATCATCATCATCATCATCATAATAGGTCACGCGCCAGGCTCTGCAACAAGGACGGCCTCCCCCAAAAATAGAGCATATCTTAACAAGCACACACACACAAACATAAGCGCAGGCCTCGGCAGCAGCTTAACAGACACTCGGGCTCTTTTAGGCTACAGCTAACTTAAATGTCTTTATTCAAAATGGCCCAGCGTGGTTTGGTTTTATCTTGGAGGAGAGAGAGCGACGAAGATGATGTGCGAGAGACTTACAAAGTTGTGTATGACATTCGTGAGAGTCCACACCACCGGCACGCTGAAGAAGGGTATGCTCAGGAGCACGATGTGAAGTATCCCGACACCGAGCGCGTAGGTCAGCCAGATCCCTCGACTGTTCATGACCCGAGTATTTGGGTTCACCTCACTGTGTGCCACACCCACATTCATTCTGGTCTGTGGATGAAAATGTTACAGGAATAATGTTATTAAAAAATAATCGACTTTCAGCAGCTTTCCGATGTCTGTTTTACTTCACTGTGGTTATGACCATTTGTGGCTTTTTGAAAGTATTGCAAGGATTTCTAATGTCAGATCAATGGTTGTAAATAAAGCTGCAATGATTGCTTTCATTATCGATCAATCTGCTGATTCTTTTCTCAATTAAATTTGTTGATAAAAATGTGAGAAAATAGTGAAAATGCCCTTTATAATTTCCCATAGCTGCTTGTATTCATTGGGACAAAGTACAGTTTTAAACATAAATGTTAACATTTGCACCAGAGTTAGCTTAAACTAATTTTCATTAAAAAGGTTATATCCTTAAATTTCCTATTTTGTATGAACAACAGTTCAAAACTCACAGATATTCAGTTTATCATCATGTATGACAAAGAAAAGCATTAAATCATCACATTTAAGAAGCTTAAAGCAGACCATTTTTGGCATATTTGCTTAAAAAAAAAAGACTAAAATTAGTATTCAGTTGTCAAAATAGTTGCTGACTAATCAAATAGCTGACTAACTGTTGCAGCTCTGGTTATAAATATGTATTTTAGTAGGTATGTGATGTTAGACTGTGAGGATTATTCATTTGTACCATGTAAGCAAATACAAGGTGTTGAAGTATAAAATATGTAGTTGAAGTATGAAATATCACCTTTAACTCACTTAAAACTAGATTTATTTACTACAATCCTGAAACAGTTAAACACTCTCTGTAAATATCTCCAATCATAGCTAAAAAAAAAAGTGCAATCATACATTTATACAATAACATAAGACACACATGATATTACCAAAAAGTACCATTGTAGCACTTTGACCTGCCTGCAAGACTGAACGTGATAACTATGAAACACCTTATGCAATCTGGTTGAACTTTGCCCTCTGGCACACTTTAAGCTGCCAGGCTGGATTAAAGAAAAGGAACAGAGCTCAGGACGCAAGTCATTAAAAGCAATGATGACTTCAATCCCACATTCCCAAACAACAGGAACCCGATGTGTGCCAACATTCAGCAAATCTGTTCCACTATTTCACCAGCTAAAATGATATTTTGACCACAGAAAAAAAAAGCTGCTTTCAGCTTCTCAAATCTGATGATGTAATGCTTTTCTCTGTCACGCATGATGGAAATTAAAAACAGGCATTCTCACTGTTAAGTTAATCTAGAAAACAGGCCTTAACTGCAGATTAATCAATAATGAAAGTAATAGTTAGTTGCAGCCCTTTTGACAACCATTAATCTGACTGTGGAAATCCTTGCAATACTTTGAGAAGGTCACATATGGTTAAATATACCACTGTGATAGAAGAAACAACACCTTTTAATTGCTAATATTACATCTGTATTAACATTTAGCCAAATAAATATCAACAATTATTCATGCAGTGCAACAAACAGATATATTCTGATCTGATAACAAGACTATTTACTTGTGGATAGTGAGTATATACAACGACAGGAATGACTGAGACAACTAAAAGACTTGTTAAACTAGATTTTACTACAGTTGCATAGAAATTAAATGTGTTTTGCTGCTCAGCCCACTTTCACTGGCTTAGACTATTTGCTGATTAATTTTTTAATGTAGCTACAGCAAACTGCACGATTTAAGATATACAATTATATGGAGTCAAACTGATTATATTTCTGAATGACTTAATAGAAACCGGATTATCTAGCTAATCTTTAATGTCTGGCTCGTCCTACTAACTATGTGTAAACATGAGACGTGTTTTCGTTTCCAGTGCATAGCCCGAACCGAGCCAACCGCTTAAACCAAAGTTGGCCAGCGTCACTGCGTAAATAAGAGACGTTAAGTAACGTTTTGTGGTTAAGAAAAGTGTAAAGATCAAAACACCCACAAACCAAGCGGTGGAAACTTACAGGTGGCGGCGAGCAGTGGAGGTATTTGTGGAACCAAACTGCTACGGAGAGAAATGGTTTATCTCCGCCGTGTTCGTGTGTTCAGTTCACGGGCACAGACCCGAGCGGAAGGAGACTGTTATGAAGGTTTTTATGCCCCATTTTTTGACTTGTCAGGCTGAGTCTCACTGACAACAACTTCTACAAAAGAGCAGAGGTGGAAAGTAAGTAAGTATATTCACTCAAGTACTGTACTTAAGTAGGATTTTGAGGTACTGGTACTTTACTTGAGTATTTCCATGTGATTCTACTTTATACTTCCACTCCATTACATTTCAGAGGGAAATATTGTACTTTCTACTCCACTACATTTATTTGACAGCTTTAGTTACTTTTCAGATGAAGATTTGACACAATGGATAATATAACAAGCTTTTATATATAATAACATTTCGTTAAAAATGAAACCAGTGGTTTCCAACCTTTTTGGCTTTTGATGTCTTATAGAAAGCAGTGTGTAGTTGGGGTCACATTTCAGATGTCTATGAGTTGTTAACAGCTCCACCACACAGTGATTTTTCCCTCTAAACTTCTCACATGGTTTCATTTAAATAAATGTTCAAATTAGCCAGTATTTCACCAAAAATCAGAGATGAGACAAAAACTCCAAAATCTGCAAATGTTGTTTTTTCTCCTTTTCTCTCCCATTCATCAACTCACGACCCCTCAGATTTATCTGGTGACCCTTTGCAGGGGCCCAACCCCTAGTTTGGGAACCACTGGACTAAACTAGCTAACTGTATATAAAGTAGTTGAAACTAGCTCCACCTCCAGCAGCTACAACAGTAACATGCTGCTCTAACACTGATGCTTCAGTATTAATAATCTAATGAGTACTTGTGTGCATTTATATAATTCATTTACTTAAGTTTCTGAAACTTTCTCAATATATATATTTAGGAATCTTATATTTTTTAATAGTTAACTTTGTTTAAATCGTTTATTCTGCAAGTGCACTGTTTTTGGTCTGAGAGAAATGGAATTTAATTTCAATGTATACAAGTACTGAGAAATTACAATAAAGTTATCTTGAATATATTCTGCAATGCCATTAAGGTTAAATTACAGCATGTACAGTATATTCATTATTATAACAGTGTACAGAATGAGCAGGTCCAATAAGAAAGTCTTACTATTTTCTATCGGACTATTAAGTCTTCCAATCTCTTCTTCCACCACTGTGTATTTCTAATTAGCCTGACAACGAGTTGCACCTGCAAGCTCAAACTCAGGGTAAACTTCAGTGTGTCTACCTCTGAACCCGCCCACGTGTCACTTCTGACCAATCAGCGTTTAGTAGAGGGGGCGGGAATCGAGTCATTTCCGCCGTGTGGCTCGTGTCTGTTGTTTATGGAAGATCCAACAGTGTATGGTCCTTGTGCAAGTCAGTATTCAACTATTTATCTTGTTGTTGACGTTAATATTCAGTTTAATATGAGTTTGTAACCATTAACGTAAATGTGCAAGAAATGATGTTTTCAACAGTAAGTTAGCGAGTCTAAACAGCTTTAAACGAGCCGCAGAGCAGCTAGCTAACGTTAGTTTGAGCTCTAACGTTTAATCGCCTTCTAACTGTAATTATTTATTAAGATGTTTAGAGCTGTAACGATTAATCGACTAGTTGCCAACTATGAAATTATTTGCCCATTATTTTGATAATCGATTAATCATTTGGAGTCATTAAAAAAACCCGGATTCCATCTTCTTAAATGTGAATATTTTCTGGTGTTTTTAGTCCTCAATGACAGTAAACTGAATATCTTTTGGTTGTGGACTGTTGTTCAGGACAAAACAAGACATTTTAGTAGAGCTGCAACAATTAATCAACTAGTTGCCAACTATTAAATTAATCGCAGACTATTTTGATAATTGAATAATCATTTCGAGTCATTTTTTAAGAAAAAAAAAGTCCAAATTCTCAGACTCCAGCTTCTTAAATGTCTGACAGATGCTGGGTTTTTGGGGCTGATATCGATATTAGGGAGTGAAAAAATTTTGATATCGATGCATTGACGATAATCTCATATAAACAGAATATATACACACACACATTATGAAACGAGTATTTTGCAGTGATCCCTCAAATGTGGTTATCAAACACTTGTGACAAAGATATGTAACGGAAGCATGATAATTTACAGTTTAACAATAAACTTTATTGTATAAAATGACATCAGTGCACTGAAACAGTAAACTTCACTGGGAATTTAATAATTATAAATAACTATGATGAAGAAAAACACACAGAACAAAAAACATATGTATATATTAAACTTGAATTAAGAAAAAGGACCAAATATATATAAAATACTGCCTATATAACTCTTAAAAATAAAAAATATCGTGCATATCAGACAACATATACACAGATACCGATATATCTGTTATAGGCCAATATCAGCTGATAATATCGGTCAGCCGATATATATTGGTTGTGTTCTAGTTTCTTGTGTCTTCTATGATAGTAAACTGAATTTCTTTGGGTTTTGGAATAAACAAGACATTTGAAGACATCATCTTGGACTTTGGGAAACAGTGATCAATATGTTTCACCATTTTCTGATATTTTATAGATTGAAGAACTAATCAATGAATCATGAAAATAACTGCCTGGAAGCTCTTTTATTTGTAAAGTTCACGTATTTATCAGAGTAATCATTTTCATCCTCGACTTTTGACTTAAGCTGTTTAGAACTGCAACTAGTAATCGATAAGTTCTGAACTATGAAATTGATCGCAGACTATTTTGATAATCGATCAATCAATTTGGAGTAATTTTTTAAGAAAAAAAATTCTCTGGTTCCAGCGTCTTAAATGTGAATATTTTCTGTTTTTTGGGGTTTTTTTAATCTTGTATGACAGGAAACTGAATATCTCTGGGTTGTGAACTGTTCGTCGGGACAAAACATGACATTTTAAGTTGCACCTTTGACTTTTGAAAACAGTGATTGAGATTTTTCACTGTTCATCAAACAACTAATTAATTAATCAAGAAACTGATCCACATTGGTAGTCGATGATGGAAAGAATCCTTAATGGCAGCTCTAATATTTCTATGATTAACAGTAATAAATCCTTACTTGTGGCAAGAAGACTGTGAATCTGTGTCTTCATCATTATATCAATAATTATTATTATTGCAGATGGACAATTAAACTGATTTGTTTGCCTCACATAATGTTTACAGGCTGTGCTGTTCTTGTTCATGTACAGTCTCAGTTATCTCACTAAGTTGTCCCTCCTGGCTCCCTCACAGTCAAGACGGCAGCAAAGCAAACAAAAAACAGGGATTTATTCATCTCATATCATGCCTAACTTTAGTGGATCATAATATATCGAGTATGGAATGAATCTGGTTCAAGATGACATCAAACTTATCTGCGGATGTCAGTTTTTGAGTGACAGACTTGTTTGTAGCCTAACTGTTTGCTGGAAATGTCTTTTGCTGCAGTTGTTGATCACTTGTGGCCCCTACCGGCCGGTTAAGAGGAGTAAGGAGTCAGCAGTCAACGGTGATATGAATCGTGTTTATAAAACTGGCTTTTCAACAACTGTGAATCACTGCAACCATGAGAGATCCTTGAGCACACAGTCATAAATGTGCACAAAGATTATTAGGCTGACGGGTCCAGTCATATGCAAGATCTCCACATGATCTCACAGATTTCACTAACATCTTCATCTTCTTCATCTCCACCCTCACATCACGATGTTGTCCCGACTCAACAACATTCAGAAGTATAAAACTAATATGAGGCCGTTTTCTTCAGCAGGTGTCTTGAATCATGAAGCAGCTGTCTGCTGACACCGTGCGGCTGCTGTCCAGCTCGCAGGTCATCACTTCTGTAGTGAACGTTGTGAAAGAACTGCTGGAAAACTCCCTGGACGCTGGAGCTTCAAGCATTGACGTTAAACTGGTACAGAGTTTAAATTACTGGACAAAAAAAATATTTATTTATAGAACTATAATGATTTATGAGTGATAAGTTTTTGTTGTATTTCATAATACAATCTGTAAATCTTAAGTACGGAGGGTGTGGCAGCTGTTGTTGTTGTATTGTTCTCACAGCTCAGACAATGTACAGGACATGGCTGACTTTTAATATCCCATTGTAGGAGAACTACGGCTTGGACCGGATAGAAGTACGTGACAACGGCCAAGGAATCAAAGCTGCTGATACGGCTGTGATGGCCGTGAGACATTTCACCTCAAAGATCTGCAGCCACGAGGATCTGGAGCAACTGGAGACGTACGGTTTCCGAGGAGAGGCGCTGGGCTCCGTCTGCGCCGTTGCCGAGGTAATTGTTGTGTTATGAAATTCATAATGTTGCTTTTTCAGTATTTAAGTTTGGTATTTATCTGTTTGGAAGTTGAAAACTGAACCTGATTGATGACATGGATCCATATTTAGAGGACTGCATATGTCTCTATCAACAAAAATACTTTATTATTACAACAAAAAACATTAGAGAGTATGCAAAATTAGAAAATGTTGTATTTTTTGTCAACATTTTGCAATCTAATTGGAGGTTATTTCATTTATTAGTCTTCAACAGAGTCAATGTCCACTTATCAATAGAAAAAAAAGCATATGAGCTCTTGCATAGATTCATAATTTAGTATTTTACAGTTAGCAACACCCTTGTCTTTAACAGTATACATGTAATACAGTACATATTCCCTAGTTTCTAACCAGTAAACTGGGAATAATAATAAACTGGGATGTCGTGTTGTGCTGTTTCTCTTCAGGTGGCCGTCACTACAAAGACCGAGGACGATGACATCAGCACCCAGTACACACTGAACTGCACAGGAGGCATCGTCTCCCAGAAGCCGTCTCACTTAGGTCAAGGCAAGGCATCGTTAACCGACTCAGAACGAGATGCTGAAGTTCAACTCATGAATGTTTTGATGGTTTTTCATTCTGCTGAATTGGAAATGTGTTGCTGTGTCGCTAACAGGTTTAATATTTTTGTATTTTGAGGGATGTTTTATTATCTTCTGTGCCATAATTATGAAGTTAATGATTTATTCCATGATTTGATTATTCTATTTATTAATATCTTTACCCCAAAAGTCAGTCATTAAACTGACAAATGTATTTGCTGATGGACAAGTCTTAAAGGGATTACGTATAATTCCCGATGATACACATATCATTGATGTTTATTGTGAAATGTTTCAGAATTACACACATCTAGACAAGTATGTTTGGGCCTCATGGTGTTCATGTACATCTAGTCTTCCTGCATCCTTCAGTCTTGTCACAGGAAGCTGTTGCACAACTCTGTTCTTTGTGTGTTTTCCAGGAACAACAGTGAGCGTACTGAAGCTTTTCAAGAATCTTCCAGTGAGGAGGCAGTACTATTCCTCCACAAAGAAGTGCAAGGAGGAAGTGAAGAAAGTGCAGGACCTGCTGATGGCCTACGCCATTATAAAACCTGACCTGAGGCTCACGCTCGCTCACAACAAGGTCAGTCGCTCCTCCGACGTTTTCACATGTAACCAAGAAAAAACTCTCACTGGTGAACGATCTGAAGTTAGTGTGACTGTCAGGTAGCGTTATTGAAACCAAGGTGTTTCTCCAGTGAATTTAATTAATGTAATTTACACTTAACAACTCATCACTCAGCGCAACAACTAGTGATAAAGTGATGATTTGCAACCCAAAATCTATCTTATAAGCATCAAACTTTTCACCGCTGTGGGTTTTAATGGTGGTTGTAAAAAGTTTAGACTTTGGTGGATCACAAAGAACGGCAGCTTAGTTTCATGCACCTTAATGTGGAGTTTTTAGTTATCAAAGTGTATAAAATATGTCTCAATATACATCTTTGTCACACTATTGTCCTAAATCGTGTCTAGACAACAAGCGTCACACCAAATACTCTCATTTTAATCTATGCAGCTGGTGTGAGAAGTTTCTGTGGACGTTTTAATATTTATAATATATCAGATTAATCTGTTGATTATTTTCTCAATGAATCAGTTCTTTAAAATCAGAAAACGGTGAAAAATGTCGATCACTGTTTCCCCAAAGCCCAAAGAGACGTCTTGTTTTGTCCCAACCAACAGTCAACAATCCAAAAATATTCAGTTTACTATCAGAGGAAACTAAAGAAACAAGAAAATATGAATTCATATTGTGTCATATTCATTTGAGAAGCTGGGAACAGAGAAGTTTGATGTTTTCTTCTTTAAAAATGAATAAAAATAATTATTCGATTCACCAAAATAGTTGGCGATTAACTTTCTATCGATCGACTAATCGATTAATTGACTAATTGTTACAGCTCTGTAATATATAATTTAAGATATTTCAACCATAAGTCAAACTGTTCTTTATATAAGGATGAAATAATCACTTTTCAAGCCATTATCATGTGTTTGATACTCAAAAGGAAGATTTTTAATCACGTCTACGATTAAATTTGTTAGATTATAAAACATGGATCAATGTAACAACACTTCCTCCAGAGTCTATGAAGTTTAATAGTAATAAACTTTATATAACGGACTTTAAACGTGTTCATACAGTATATTCAGTATATATTTCACTACAAACAGCAGCCACTAGGTGTCCTCATTAGTCTTCAGATGAGAGTCTGAACGTCATTAAGCTCTGAGGATCACACATGATATTTATACAGCACTAGTTTAAAAAGTATGTCCTCCAGATAGAATAACAAATAAAAACAACAACAACCATTATGAAGCATAAGCAGCAAATACAAACACTTAACAGTTTATTAGTTGTTAATATTAATGCAGTATGATGTCACAGCTGCAATAAATCTCCACCTTCATAAAGGTTATCATGTTTAATTTATAATCAATCTGTTTCTGAGAGGTTTTGGAACTGTATCGGGTTAGAGATGTTTCTAATATTTATATTGATATTGATTGATATTGTTCATCCCGTTTATATGAATTATAGTAAACAAAATATTAGAACACAGCAGCACCACAAACTACAACCTCCAAAAAGTCTCTTAAACAGATTAATTACAAACTAATCATGATAACTTTGATTGGATTTATTGTAGAGCTGCATTATGTTTAATGTTGATATAAAGTGAGTGTTTGTTTGTTTGTACATGATAATAAAAATGGTCTGAATGTGGGATTTGAAGTGTTTTCATCGACATTCAGGCATGACGAGAAAAAAACATGTCAGAGGAGTAAAATACCAACAAATAAGAGCACAGATCACTTTTCACACTCGTCTATATTTCTCTCACATTTTTATGATATTGTGAAATATTGCAAACGTTTCTGTGGACGTTTTTAATCTTATGAAATGTAACTTCTGCGTCTGGAAATCCAATGTCTTCATCGCTTCTCTTCTTCTTCGTCTCCGTCAGACGTGTGAAGAAGCTTTGTCAGATAAATTATGATTCAAACACCCTTTTCTGAAGACACTAATTGTCTCCAGCCTCCCTGTTGGTTCGTTGTCGGTGTGAATGCGAGTCAGTGAGCTATGAAATTGTTACGTGTAATGGAAAAATAATCATTTTGGCTTTGTGGAAACATTTCTATAAACACATCGACTATAAAGCTTTTATTGAGGCGAGCGGACGGACGGACTAACCTGACGGACGGTGAGACTGTCACTTCTTTAAAGAAACCAGATTTCTTACAAGGATGCATTAAAATGTACAATACATGTAATTATTTAAGTAATTATGAGTTGTAGGACTCTTTTAATTATTGTGCATGTGGCCCTCAGTCACATCAGTGCATTTTGGATGCAAAGAAAATATAAAACACTTCTAAATATTATTAAAATGAGTTACTACTTGAATAACTTTTGTTAAAACTAATTATAAAAGCATTTGATGCAGTTTTAATCTGTTGAATGACATGGATGCTCTCAGAACATTCAAACTTCTCTGGTTTTCTGCTTTGTGTTTCTATTCTTCATCTTCTTCATAATAAAACTCTGAATAGATAATTATCACACATACAGATGTTAACTTTGAGGATAACATCTGGTATTAAAGGGTGTTGATTGATATTTAACAGATGTTTTGACATTTAGGTGAGTTAGAGGCGTCCTGCTCTTTTTTTAAAAAGGTTGGTTGTATTTATTTATTGGGACAGTTTTTAACATAAAAGATGCACCATACTGGAGTTAGCTCAAAGTCAATTTATATCCACAAACCATAAAAAACACAAAATACAAAGCTAAGCAGTGATCAAATAGTGATTTAAATTCTTTGCTTGCATCAAAACATGAATAAATTCTGTGTTTAAGTTATAATATAATAAATTGTTGATGTCCATAAAGGATGCAAAGATCTACAAACCTTTTTCCAAAGACGTGAGCCTTCGACATTCAGTAGCCTGTCAGTTAAAACTTCAACAGAAGACATTAAGTAATGATGCTGCTCCGTCTGCAACATCACTGCAAGACAGAGGTGCTGCACAGCTTCAGATCATCATTTAGCAAATGAATAGCTGAAAATAGTAAAGGTCAGTGCTGTTAATGGAGGAGACTATTTACACTGTGCACAATGCTACTGGAATAATATGCTGTGAGCTACTGGTAAAAAGACACTGTTCTGTATTTGCATCGTGGTTTCAGCTGTCGAAGGAGCAATGAAATCCAAAATCTATCAGGAAATTTTAGAGAAGAAAATCTGCGTATAAACAGAAAGATGATTCAACACCAGAGTAAATTCACTTTATATATTATCTTAAATGAATGAAATGCTTGACTTGTGTCCAAGTCGGCTGCACAGAGTTATTTGTGTCATTTCATTACGTCATTAAGACTTTAAGGTTTAGACTCTTGCATCATTGACACTTTGTATTTATAGTGCCTGAAAAAAAGTTCATAAAATAATAGTTCAGATAAAAAAGAAATCATAAAAATGGCCATTAGAGAATGGAAAACAGTCAGATAACTAGTTGATTGTTGCATGAGGTAGTTGACAACACACATACCGAAGCTATGCTTCATATTCCACAACGTCCAATTTTATTTGTCTACATTTGGAACGATTAATCATCAGCTTAACCACCGGTCGTTAATTATCAGTCGTATCGGGGTTAAATGATCTCGGTATGACTAGTCAGATATTTTGGTTGTAAGTACGTTTTGAAACTGTTTTTATTTGGTTTCTTTTCTCCCTCTGGGTTACACAGGAGTTGCATGCTTTCGGGGGCACATAATAAAAAATCCAGTTATGTCAGTTTGTTCCATTACATAAGATTAGATTAATCAACAGCGGAATTATTTAGCAATTAGACATTTCCATCCCCCTTTTTTTTTTTGCTCTTTCCCAACCTCAGCTAAGCATAACTGTCAGGTGCCCCAAACACAAATATGGCTGACTGTGAACTCGGATTTGGCTGATTATGACGCCTGAGTAAGTTGCTGAACACAGCTGTGGGACTTAGCCCCAGATTCAGTTTCAGGCTGCAGCCAGTTTGTACACAGAGGCGTGTAGGTGGCGTGGGTCAGGGAGGGGGCACACGACCACCATATAGCTTTCATAGAAATCAGTTTCCTCCCCCCACCCCCCCGTTTTGTACAATCAGCACTCAGTTGCCCCTATCCTTTATCTCGAACTCTGCTATTCGGCCTGTGTCGTGTTTCACAGCTTCTTCGAGAACTGTTTACAGGAGTGATCCGTTTACATGTGCCAAATTGCGTATTTAATAGCTGAGACATGCCCCGCAACGGAGCGCATGCTTTGGGAAATCAACACCCAGGGGATCTAATCACAGGGAGACACAAACTACAAGCCCTACCCCTGGGTGTCAACATATTTTGTATCAAAAAATATTTCCTGATCTTTACATGATCTTTTCTGGTAATAAAGCCGTTTTTTTTTCACAGGCGTCGCTGGTAAGTTTGAAGAGGATGTTTTTGACTTTAATTGTAATAATTTCCAAAATGGTATAAAGTCATTATAAGGAAAATAATCATGACTTAAGTAGCTGAATGTCCTGTTGTAGTTTTAGGTTTTCAATTAATCTTTTCTCAATTGATCGATGAGTTTTTTTTTGTCCATAAAATGTCAGAAAATGGTGAAAAATGTCAATCACTGTTTCCCACAGTCCAAGATGACGTCATCAAATGTCTTGTTTTGTCCACAACACAAAGATATTGAGTTTACTGTCATAAAAGACTAAAGAAACAAGAAAATATTCACATTTGAGAAGCTGGAATCAGAATTTGGACTAAAAACAACGACCCAAAACAATTAATTGATTATAAAAAATAGCTGGTGATTAATCTATTAATCCACTAATCATTGCAGCTCTACATGCTGTCTTATAGTCTTGAAACTCTGTCACACATCACTGATTTAAATCATAAGATATATATAAAGAAGTTGTTGTAATTTAAATCCCCATTAGAGATCCTCGATGGCGCCCTCAGAATGAATTTCATAAACCATAAACTTTTAAACCGGACATTGCTGGTATCACTACAGTTTCATCTTCCTCTGGCTGAATATCTTTACAAAGAATATGTACGAGCTCCGGATATGTTGGCGGCTCCGGTGGCCCAGTTTCTATCTTGACAGGTGTTTATGCAGTGTGATTCGCCTGATGTGGACTCATGGAAGTCGACCGGTGTCATATTGTTCCAGGTGGTGGTTTGGCAGAAGGCCAAGGTGGTCGATCACAGAAGCGCCCTCCTCGCTACACTGGGGCCCGGTACTGTTGCCAACCTGCTCCCTTGCCACCATCGCCAGGAGCAACCAGAGGTTAGTTAAGGGGAAAAACGCAGAGACGAGAAAATTCAGCAAATCTGTGGAACGAATATCAGAGTTTTCTTTGTTTTCTTGCATGCAAACATTGCTAGAGATGCATGAGTGTGTATCATTTTTTAAAAAAATCATATCACATTTTAGATAAGTCAGTTTGAAATAGTTCCCCCCGTCTGACTAAAGGCGATGTAAAGCTGTGTTATATCACAGTATAAAGGCTCGGCGTTTACAGGTTTCTGGTTTCATGGTCAACTGTTATTTTTATTGTTTCACATGGACCGTTGCTCAGCTGGACAAAGTCACCTTTGAACGTCGTAACAAATGATGCAGTGAATGTGAAGAGACTGCATGGAGCGCGTTGCTCTCTGATGGATGAGCGTCACAGGCACATAGCAGGGCCGAGCTGGCACGCCGCCACATGCTGCCCGTTCCACCTCGTGCACACACCTTCCACTCTTTGCTCTCATACTGTGGCTCCCATGCCCCTTTGCCCTTCATTATGGGGCCAATATAGCAGTTTATCTTCAAAAGAAACACACTCGCCCCCTTTAAAGAAAGCTCACTGTCAACAAGTCCGACTTCAAATCACACGTCTTTTAGTCTCGTTTTCGGTTAAAATCGAATCTTTTGATTTGTGGTTTAAAAAAACTTTTTTGACTCGTTTCAGGAAAGTTTTAGAGGTCAGCTTCTCTGACGTTTAGTGACACTAAAAAGCACTTAAAAACATATTTGTAATAATGTAATTTGCACTGGAAATAACTGACACGGTCTCGCCGGATAGCTTATTTGTTTTACTTGTCTTCGAAAGGTCTAATTTAACTGTCAGTACCGCATTAAAAGCCTCGTTAAGATGGATACTTTTTGCCGAGCAAATGAAAGCACGCACGTTATACTTGACCGTGAGCTAATAACCTCATCATGAACGCCTGGTCTCAAGCCAGCAAATGTGGTCAGTTGGTGGCTGGCCAACTATTCCCTTGCCCTTTTCTCTTGAGTTCTTTCCTGATGAAGAGTGAGTGATTTTGGTTAGCTAAGCTTTGCTGCGCTGATTGTAATTGAATTACTGTTGAGCGGTAACTTTCTGCTTGGTCACGGTAGGTGTCATGTGGCTCGTACCTGCTGCCAGGCTCCCAACTAATCTAGTCTGACAGATATGGAGCAGCCCTTTTCACCCTGTTTCTCTCTCATTTTCCTCTTTGTTGTTGTTATTTTGCTGCTGCACTTTGGTGCCCGGTTATGAGAACAACCTTTCACCTTTCCCTCTTACTCCCTGTAGCAATGAAAGAGAACTTTTCTCCTCCTTGTCCCCAAAGACCAAAGCTTAGTGATCAAGGGAGCCAGGTTGACAATTTCACCGGGGCCTCGCTCGGGGAGAGTTGCAAGAGCTATTCCTCTGCAGAACAAAATGTGACACTCATTTTTGGCAGCATGACTACACATAGCCGCGGCCCTTCAGGGCCAGAGGTGCCATTCGTGCTCTCATAAAGTGACCCTAATGAGCAGAAATAGAGAGAAGCATATGTGCCCCGACCTGAAACAGCAGTTCATTTATTAACTTCATTGGCGTGCGTTGCTGCTAATAGTGAGCTCGAGGCCATGTGGAGAGAGAAAAAAAAAAAAAAAAAAGCATGGCTACTCACCGCCTGCAATCTGTAGAACATTAATAGCTTTCTATAATTTCTTACAAGCTCACATTCATAATGGAGTTTTGAGTACAATTGTTGGGTTTTATGTCGAGTCATCAATTTCAGCTCATGAGATCTGCCTCAGGCGGTGATTCTGGGTGAAAGGTCATAATATATGACGCAAATTTTAATAGAAAAACACCAGCCTGGGTCGGCCGTGTTCATAGTGAAGCCTGCTAGTAGATTCTCTCGTTTCAAATGACTGTCTGAAAAAAGTTGCAAAGACATCCAGGCCATCGAAAAATATGAAGGGAGTCGATGAAACGAGTGGAAATGTAGCTACTACTCGTCCTCATTACGCCGCGGCAGTGTATGCGCGGTATGCTGCGACCGCTGCCAAGTGCCTGTTTGCTTGTGCACAATCAGAATTAATGGCTTCATTCCCAGCTGTGCAGGCAGTGGACTGGATCAACCGTGTCATCCTAATTGAAAATGTAATGGTGGCAAAGTTTATGTAATGTCCAGGTTTTTAAAACGTGTAGTTACGCCTCCCCCCCACCCCCTCACACCCCCCCCCCCACCCCCTCTACCCCATCCGTGCCAGCCGGCTGCTGAGCATGTCGGTATGAAAATGTTTGCATAGGCATCTCAGAAACTTCCCAGCCAAATTCATTCCCTTATTACAGCTGTTGTTTGTTATGCAGTGTGATATTTTCCTCACTGTATTTTTTGTATGACATCTACTGTCTGCTTGTCTTGTGTTGGATTGTTAATATTGACATTTATTTTATGTTTTTATTCAGATTTTTCTAGACGGTTTTTTTCCGAAGCCTGGAGCAGATTACTCTTCTACAAGCACGTCAACACCTGACAAAACATTCATATTCGTCAACAACAGGCCTGTCCACCAAAAAGATATAATGAAGGTAAAGTAAATCTGGATAAAAATGTTTATATAATGAATATTTTATATTGTATCTTATGCTGTTCTTTTCTTTTATGTTCCCCCGTTATCTTGGTTGGACGGATCATCAGCTGTTGCGTCAACACTACAACGCTCAGTATCCCGATGACCGAAATCGATATCCCACCCTCATGCTTAAAATCGTTGTTTCGCCTTCCTCGGTGGACGTCAACCTGACACCAGACAAGACCCAGGTTCTCCTTCATAACAAGGTAGTTGTGAAACTCAAGCTTGATCAGTTGAACATGTGGTCACAATCTATTGTTCAGACGTGTTATTGAGCTCTTCGACAGCGGTGTTTTCAAGCACCGTCCAACTTTTTCTTTTCATCGGGGAACTAATTAAAAACACTAGACTACAAGATGTTAAAGGATAGATTTACAGTTTTTCAAGTACAGTAGTCAAGTTTTTCTTGCTGTAAGAGCTATTGGCTATTAAGAGATCCCTTCCTAATGTCTATTCAATATGAGTGATTCACAGTCGTCCTTCCGAGCAAAATGTATTTTTTTTGCAGAAGTTCATCAGAATTTTATCAGAAGATTTTATGAGTTTATGAGTCAAAGCAAGACTATCTGACAAAGTGTTTTTAGCACAAAATTCCTTCTTTTTGCTTCTATCCCTCCACTGCAACTCAACAAGGAACCAAAAAAGGGAATTTTTGTAATGACAAGCTTCACTTTATTTGATTAACACAGGCAGCTGAAGTCGTATAAATGATTCAGATAAACTTTTGAGAACATTTTTGCACAAAACGAGGACTGTGGATTTTGTCCCCCAAAGCTCGTTTGGAGGGAATCTCTTAATGGTCGGTATGAAGAGGAGGGATGATTACAGCGAGGATTTCAGTGTTCATATGGACACCTGATTGTTATTTTAAGATGGATTTGGAAAAATGTGAACCTATCCTTTTTTATTAATAAAAATATTTTCCATCTGTCATGTGTGTGTGACATTTAGGAGGCTGTGCTGACTGCAGTAGAGGCTTTACTGGTTTCTCTGTATGGCTTTCGGCCCAGTGGCGACCCCCCACCGGAGAAGCAGCTCAGCCATGAAACATCTTCACCATCTAGTCCTCTGCAGACCGATGCTTCACAACCGGGCGACGAGACGAGCGTGGAGAGGGATGTCACACCCGACGACCGCGGCGGTGATGTCCTCGAAGATGCACCCGAACGCTGCGACGCGGCTCTGTCGACAGCCGGGAGCACCGATGTTCCACTGAACAGTCAGACCTCCAACGGCAGCTCCTCATCCTCTATAGCGGAGGACTGGATTGTCAACCAGATCCCAGATGGGCTCGAGTCTAACTTTTCTCTTTATGATGATGAAACGGCTAATACAGGAAGCAGATCCCCCGAGAGTTGCGAGGACAATGGCGTGTTAGACGCAGACACAAGTAAAGACGGTCTATCAGCTGAGGACTGGAGCAGGGGGACGGCTCTGACGGACCCCGTGTCAGGAGAACCCCTTCAACCCGTCGAAATCCATCAACCCTCAAAGCACAATCATTCAGACACGGATGAGATCAAGAGCAGCTCAAACAAAAAGGTGTTCAACGTGATAACGGAAAAGCGGGCCGCTCTGACGGCCTACGACCTGATCAGCAACCGAGTCATGAGGGCACCGCTGTCTCCCGCCGCCCTCTACGAGAAGGAGGTCAGAGCAGAGGTCCTCAGGGAGAAACCCACAGCCAGCCTGCAGGATATCAGCGTCGCCGTTCACGAGAGATGGAAAAATCTGAGGGAGGAAGACCGTAAGAAGTGAGTTTCCAGACCTTCACCTTTCCAAGCAGTTGTTTTCATTTCTTGTTATTTGCAAGGCAGAGAGAGAAGGAGGAGGTTTGACCTGTCATTTGCATGTGAAAAGCCCCAGCCTGGAAATTTTGTTGATACGAGCTGTGTTTCTAATTTCCAGACAACTGTTCCTAATAGCGGGATAGGTAGACAACATTTTCCACAGTGAAAAAGGTATCACTAATGATGAAGTGTCGTCTATTTCCTGAGGATGCCATCTCATCCAGAGAATTCACATGTCTCACGTTTGTGGTTCACTGTCTGTTAAACTTCCCACAATTTCAATAATCCCTGAACACAGATGTGATATAATGATTTTAATTAGAGATCTCACCATTTACTTTTAATATCAACTGAAAGGTAAATGTCTTGTTTCCAGGTTCTCACAAGTCTCTTTGTTCATTTTAAAAAATCTCACCTACACTTACTTCATAACTGGTTGGAGGAGTGACACATAGTTGGCTAGTCAAGAACAGATTTGAGTTCTGTGCCAAACAGATTTGGCACAGAACAGATGGAGGTAATGAGCATTTGTGTTTGACCCCTTGCTCCCCTCAGAGTCAAAGGATTTACATTAATGAAGGTAAGACAGAGATGGAGTCATTTAAAAAAAAAAAAAAAACAACAAAACAGAAAAACGAGGTGATCAGATGAATGCAGACTGCTGCTAGAATATCTGGTTATTGCTTGTGTCTGTCACTGCTTATCAGTGGTGGAAGAAGTACTCAAATGCTTTACTAAAGTACAAGTACAACAGTATTATAATACTTTATTACAAGTCAGGTACTTGTTCTGCAGAATATCTGCCCCTGCAACTAATATATTCAATATACAGTACAATATATTATGATATTTTACATGATTAATACTGATGCATCAGTGTGTAAGCTGCATTTTACTGTTGTGGCTGCTCAAAGTGGAGCTGGTTTCATCTACTTTATATACAGTTTAATCCAGTGGTTCCCAAACTAGGGCACCGGCCCCTCCAAAGAGTCACAAGTTAAATCTGAGGGGTCGTGAGATACGATAATGTATGACATAAAAACACCACGATCGTTTTCATGTTATTACAAGATTATTTCATGTTATAATGACTTTTCTTGTTATTACTAGATATGTTTCTTGTAAAAACTGAATAATCTGGTATCTAGTAATAACAATAAAATATCTCAGAATAACATGAAATAGCTTATAACACAACATGAAAAGTTTCTTGTTAAAATTAGAAAAGTTTCTCATTATAACAAGAAACTGAGCACATTTTTTTTTGTCATAGTAGCAGCAACACACTGCTGTAGAAAAAGTATGTTCTTGTCTACACACTGAAATTAAGAGCTCACGAGACAAAAAGGTCATTAAAACACTTCTTTCATCTTAAACTATTTTGTTTTAATAATAATATTACCAAATGCTTTTTATGTCAAATGTTAATCTGAGAACTAGTAACTAAAGCTGTCAAATAAATGTAATGGAGTAAAAAAGTACTCCATTACATGCAGTTTTAAATGCAATATTTGCCTCTTGGTTGTAGTCGAGTATCAGTAAAGTACCTCAAAATTGTACTTGAGTAAATGTTCTCCACCACTGCTTTCTGTTTACTACATATTAACTATTTTATCTGAGTGTCATCTACAGTATTTAGTTCCCTCAAAAATTCCCCAATGAAATTAAAAAAGGAGCGTCCACGGCATGTATGCAATGCAGTGGGCTGCGTTTTATAGATTCAAAAATGGCCGTTGCACAACTCCACCGCTGACAGTGATGACACAAAATGATGATGAGTAGCGAGTGTCTAAAATCTCTCATTCGCTATTGATTAAACTGTTTAGTGTCTATTATAAAGGGAGTAGTGATTGTGTCGTGTCTCCAGGCTCAGCGGACAAACTGTGAGCAACTCTTTACCTTTTTATTCAGTCTGTTGGATCAAAACCAACTCTGAAAAAAGGCAAATCTTGTCTCGTAGTCATTAATAACTTATAAAAAGCTCCGGGTGCACGAAAACGCATCAATAACAGAAAGTACAAACTTTTCTGTTTGTACAGAAATCTTCTGTTCTCCAGCCGTGGAATAACACCATTATACTGCACTGAAAGCGCTTCAACCTAATTATGTTAGATTACTGCAAACCAATTTAAAGTAATTGCAAGGTTGGAAAATGTGTATCAGCAGTACTTGGGGCCTTATATAAGGTATGGAAGAGTGTATGGAAAAAGCCATCTGTTTAGAATCCCGCCTTGCCGTACTGCTGTCTTTAACATGAAATAAGACGTGGTAAGTACAGTACTTGGCTTCTTTCACCGCCACCGTTCAGCGGTGTACCACTTCTAGGAATTACACAGTTCACGAAACAGGTTATTTGAATAATGGGGTGCTATGTTAAGCCTTAATGCTTAACATATGAAGATGCATGGAAACATGACTTGGCAAATACCTGTATTGCTCAGGAAAGCACCCTATATATTTATATATATACATATATATATATATATAAAATTCAATATCATGTTCTCAGTATGTACA
Organism: Thunnus maccoyii; assembly: GCF_910596095.1. Classification (NCBI taxonomy): domain Eukaryota; kingdom Metazoa; phylum Chordata; class Actinopteri; order Scombriformes; family Scombridae; genus Thunnus; species Thunnus maccoyii. The sequence goes on from NC_056543.1 coordinate 6,584,371, forward strand.
GTGGGAAGGTGATACTCGGTATCTAAATTCTTAGAACATACTACTCCTGTAGTATGTGTACTGTAGTAGACAACAACAGATGGCAGCTCAGCAGCTGTTACACAGAGCAGAGCAGCTGTATATAAAACAAGTTAAAGCTTGAATCACTTATCAGGCAATTAAAGCATTTGGGCTGGTTATTAATGTTAATAATGATAAACATCCCAGTAAGAATTGATTTGGTGATTTGCAGGTCAAAAGATGTTTGGACGTTCAGGCTAAAACTGGACATATTTGGTTGCATATTAGTGTTTCATTGACTATTTGAATGTGAAGCAGGTTCTAACTGTATGTTCACATGTAGTCATTTAAATGCTGTTTAAACAATGGTTATAAGTAACTTTTATAGACATTTATAAAACTTACAACGACATTTCAAATACCCTGGATGTCTAGACGTGTTTTGCCTGCTTGTTGGGATGTCAGCTCGGAATAAGTTTAATAATAAAGAAAGAAGTTTGTCACTGCTGTTAAAGACTTGGTTGAACTCTCGCAGGTATGAGGAGAAAGCAAAAAAACACCTGGAACACCACAACCACAAGACCAAGTTGGCCTCCGCCGAAGGTCCCAGAGAGACGAGCGCGAGCACCCCGAGAGGCCACGCGCAGGGCCAGAAACGCAAGGCCCCGCTCTCCAACCAGCAGCTGCTGGACGAGCTCTTCTCCGCTCAGCCCCAGAAGAAGATGAGGAACCCTGCGCCTAAACCCTCACAGCCCCTCCCCTGCAGCGTGGCTGCCCTTCGGCTGCAGCTTCAGCGCCTCTCATCCCAGAGCAGCGCAGCACCGCGGGGCCTCCGTCTTGTAAACCGGCTGGCCTCTCAGAGCGCCTGGGTCATTTTATGTGGTCAGAGGCTCATGTTGTTAAACCCATTTCGAGTGGAGGAAGCCTTGTTGTTTAAGAGACTTCTAGAGAATAATATACTTCCAGCAGTGAGTCTGCAGAACCCTATACAGTTAACAGATGGGTAAAGTATCACTCACTTCTCTCCAGCTAAATTCCAATGTTGTCAGTTGTTTTCCTTGTGGGAAACTGCACACTCATCCAATTTCTTTAGATACTTAAGAGTATCTAATAGACACCATTACCAAGAAAAACAAATCCTAACCCTTGGAAACCCTTATAACCCTTCTTTACTTAAGTAAAAGTACCAATACAACAGGGTTAAATACCTCATTACAAGTAAAAGTACTTCATTTAAAATTTTACCAGAGTAAAGAAGTGTTATCAGCTAAATTTACTTAAAGTATTAAAGGTAAAAGTTTTGCTGTGACTGATATAAAACATATAATAAATTACATAATTAATACTGATGCATTAATGCATAAGCAGCATTTTACTGTTGTAGCTGCTCGAGGTGGAGCTACTTTTATATACAGGTTAGTCCAGTGGTTGCCAATCTAGGGTTCGGGCCCCTCCAAAGGGTCACAAGATAAATCTGATGGGACAGAAAAGAAGAAAAAGCAAAGTTATTTTCTCTCATCTTTGTTTTTCTTGGTGAAATAATGGATCATTTGTACAGTTACTGAAATGAAACCATATGAGATGTTTAGAGGGTAAATGTGTCTTTGGTGGAATCGCTAACAACACAACAAGGAGACACAACTACACACTGATTTTATACAAGAACTCACAAGACAATTTGTTGTTTTATTATAATCTCATCAAATGCTTTTTATGTCAAATGTTAATCTGAAAACTGGAGTCAAAAATACAATATTTCCTTCTTAATTGTATTGAACTAGAAGTAGAAGTAGTAGAAAATGGAAATACTCAAGTTAATTACTTGAGTAAATGTACTTTGTTACAACTGCTCATATCTAAAGTCTGTTGTATGTTTTACATCTTGTCTCTGTCTTGTAGGAGTCTCGGGGGAGCTGAGTATTTCGAGGCTTTGTGCTACATGAAGAAACAAAACCCTGATCTGAACGGAACGACGTTCATCTCTGATCCCAGAATCGTGGCTAACGGGTTTAAAATCAGACTCACTCCAGGTATTTATACATAAAGTGTTATTTTTAATTTAATTCTGTACGAGACAGTCCAACATGTGTGCGATTAATCGAACATTCACCCGCTAATTATGCAGCTCGCCCTTTTAAAACCCGACAACAAAACCACTAAACATACGAACCTTTAAACTGGTACTGTGGGTACTGGAGTATAACGGACCAGTAAGAAAACAAACCTTTCTCATGTTTCTGAGTCACGCTGTTTAAAGGTCTCACGGATCGTTCAGTTTTATTTCACAAACGTTGGAGCCGTTTGCCATCATTAATGTCATAGTTCACAAGTCACTGAGAAATGTCAAACATACAGTCCCGGATAAATGGATTATAGTCAATTATTTCTGACAGTTTTCTGTGTGTCGGATTAGTTGTGGATAAGACAAAATATACTCATTCTTTCAAAAAAACAATGAATGATGACACAGAAATTACAGATTTTGTAGAATCTTGTGATATAAAACCAAACAAATGTAATTTAAAAAAAAAAAAATCATAAAAGATTAAGAAAAGTTTATCAATATTTCAATATGATAAGAAAATTTTGGCAAATACATCCAAATTGACACTTTTATTTGGACACATGTTCAAGGATTAAAGTTATCAGTGAACCAAACACACATATAAATAATTAACACATTTATTCATATTAAACAATAAACTGGTTGCTTTAAATAACCAGTTAGACTTAGTAAAGTGAATATAATTGATAAAAAAAAATTAAAAAAACATCAGTTGTTTATACAAAATGTGTTATTTATATCCAATAAGCTTCGTATTTTAGGAAGATCCTATTTGCGGTTTAAATATTTAACAGATAAATGACATTAGTGTAATTTAACCATATATTTACTGTAAGAAACTAAGTCAAAAACAAAGGTAAATGTAATTATAAGCATCATGTAAAAAAATAAAGCAGTTAAACTTGTTTTTGCCAGATTTCTTCCATCATTATTATGACATTATTCCTCCGTTCGCTAGTAAAGGGTATACAGTGTCCTGTGAATGTTGGTTGTTTTTGTTACTGGAATGGTTCACCTCAGTTGACATTGGCTCTCTGCCCGACAGCGTGGTCTCACAGTAGGTTTGTACCCCAGTGTGCAGGTGATGAGAATGGTTGCCCTTTAAGAAATTCAAGGAATTTTCATTTGGCACTGCCAGCCTCGGTGGGTGTGCATGAGACTGGAGGTAGAGGCGTATATAAGATGGTTTCATTGCACAGTCTGCTGAATATCTACAGCTTCGTGACGGTTATTGTGACTATTCATATTTAAAATTGATAGATTTCTCACAAGCGAGGCAGCAAATTTCTGTATGCAGTTAAATATGCTGTAAAATAATGACATTTCTTACTGACAGTTGTTGCTCTCTACATAAATATTTAATAGCACATGCACTAGACTTTGCAGTCTCGCACAGACAACAGAGCCAGCACAGAAATATTATAACTGTCTCTGACTCTCCAGGGCTTTTTGGTTCATTTTTCATCCAAAGTCATGTATCAGAAATATAAATTGTGCATGATTTCCAGTATTTCCTCATGAAATGAGAAGCTATCATTCTTCCACCCTACAAGACAACTTCCTTTCAGTCTGCTGGGGCTTCTATTAGTCATTTAACACTCCATTTGGCCCTTCGCTTGTTTGACTTGGTCATCAGTCCGGCCGTAAACCACAATATTTATTTATTATTCTTTCCTGGAGATAGTAGTAGCGTCTGGAGTATATGAATCCTTGTTTTCTGCTTGTTTTGGCCAGGCCTCACGTCAGCCGAGAGACATCTGGAAGTGACAGCTATGGCAGACTGCGTGCCTTTCCTCGGCGTGGAGGACCTCAGGGAGATCCTGACTGCAGTTCTTCACAGGAAGGCCAGCACCGTGCATGAGTGCCGGCCACTTAAAGTCACAAACTACCTACAAGTGAGACACGCTATGAATTGAGGGATGAGAAGAAAAAAAAAACAAACTGCATCTGATAAAGTATGTTAGGTTATTTTCTTTGTTTAATTTAATGTGTGCTATGTGACTTTTTCTTGACAGGGTGAAGCGGTTCGACTGGCCCGGCAGCTGCCCTCACATTTATCCAGAGAGGATGTGCAGGAGACGCTTCAGCGGATGGAACAGCAGCTTGATGAGAACAACCGGACCTGTTTCCATGGACGACCGTTTCTACAACACCTAACTGACATCCCTCGTACAGACGAGGAAGCCGAGGCTCTGCTCAAGCCTTTAGAGCTGTAAAAACACAGACACCTTTTTTTTATTTTTATGAAAAAATAAAGGATAAGACTGGCATTTTTCTGTATCAGAACCAAAAAAACAATGAATTGATCTACTTATAAGTATTGTGTATGTATCCAAAGCCTGATATATCTTATTCCTCTGTGCTGTAGACCTTCATTGTTGTCCAAAAACTAAAAAAAAAACACGTCAGTTAGTCACACCTTGTCCCCTGAAGGCAATTGCTACTGTAGTTTGTTTAGACATGGCTCCAAAGACTTTTAACAGCATTTTCAGTCTCAGGAGAGAAGTTCCTTGTACGGCAGATGCTTGGCTAGCTTGTTTGTGCTACATATCACAACCTCATGCTACACTGTAAATTCGACCGTAATCTTAGTGATGAAGGAAAATGTCACCCAGTGCAGCGATGTGGCTAATTGATGTGTTTTTAATATTTTTTAGACACAAACGGAGGTCTTACGGCACAGAGGAGTAAGATATATCAGGCTTTGGATACACACACACACACACAACACTTATAAGTAGATTAATTAATTGTTTGTTTTGGCTCCGCTCATGAGATTTGATGACAACAAGAGAAATACAGAAAATCACCACTATCCTTTCAACAGCAGTGCAATATCAGTGAACATCTGTGTCTTTTTTATGCAGCAGATTATTGTAAACTACCTGAATTATTTCGATTCTCCTCTAATTCTGTACAACTGTGTTTCCAACAGAGTATAATAAATTTATATTTGTACATTTGTACTTTGGTTAAGCTTGTAACTCATTTTGTAAACATTGAGTAGTTTTGTTGGTTTTTTTTTTAATACATTTGATGGCACAGTTTATCTGTAATAAGAAAGGCCTCTAACAAATATGGATTTGAGGATGCAGCTCATTTAGGGCTTATTAGGTTATCTTATCACAGAACGCCGGAGTGTTTATTGTTGAATAATTAACGAGAGTGCTGATAAATAAAGGAGAGATTCATACATAAATATAAAATAGGTGAAAGGCTATTTTATTGGTTAAAAACTGTATTAAATGTTCCCACATCACACACTAGTAAATTTAATGTTTATTATGGTTTTGTGTGATTATATTAAATTTTTTATGTTTATAGGCCACATTTTTATATGTATGACTCATTTTTTTTATATTAGCTTAAATTTGTTTATGTGTGTGTGTTTGTGTTGGGTTATTTTTCTGTAAATTTGCTGTTATAATTTGCTTTTTGTGTTCAGTAAAATCTTAGTCACCGCTCAGTTATAACCAAATTTAAGGAATCCTTATCAAACATGCTTGTTTTTAGTTATGTGTTGTTTGAAAAAAAATAATATCAGATATTTTTATCAGGTTTTTTAACTGCTGAATATCGATACCCATCTTAGAAATCCAGTATCAGTCATGCTGTAGCTCTATCCACTGTGAGATATTATGGATTGGAAAGATAATCTTCCTATTATCCGAGTCCAAATAAGGTGATTTGTTTGAGGCAAATTATGTCTGAACTTCTGGTCTATATAGCCCTATTTGAAAAAAATGAAGAAAAGGTTATAGACAAGGAAACCTTTTAGTCGTCAGCTTGCTTGAAAGTGAAGTTTAAAAGCTAAGCTAATGCTAAATGAATTTAAATCTGCCCTTTTTTCACCATATATATATATGTATATATATATATAGCAGATAACAAATATAGTAATAGCCTGGTCATACTGTAGTTTCATAGTGCAACTTAATCCAATTTGTCAGCGGAATTTTTATGGACATAAGTCAAACCGCAGTGAAGTTGAGACATAAAGTCAGATATGTTTTTATCTTACCAGGTATTGCAGGCAAAGAGTAATGATATTTAATTAAAATGAGATATATGAAATAATAGATTCACAACATCAGTGTATTTATATGCATATTTACTCTTTCCTGTTACACCTACATGTTTTTTTCTTCTCTTCCTTTTTTTAATAGATTGATTTCTGACCTAGTTTGCATTTCTCAGATTAACAACAGCAGTCTTTGAACTGCTGAGTGACACCTGAAAACCAGAGTATTTTACTACCCCTGAGCCTCATTGTGGCACCGTTGGAATGAGTATTGGCAAGCAACAAGCCAGAGATGTACACTGTGCCAGCTACTACCCATAATTCTTTTCCCTCAATTAGTGCCAGCTGCTCGGCCTTTAGTATTGACAGATAGTTGTATATAATCCCTGGCTGCATTAAATGCTTCAGAGATTTGCGCTGTAATTTCAACCACAAAGTTTAGCAAATCCTTGACACTGCGCTAACTTGTAGCGGTGCCACTTCCTAAAGACCTTAGACTATTACAGCATCATTCTGGTGTACATGTTGCCTGGGGTTTCCTGTGGGAAGCCAGTTTAATTAGGCTGTGCTGTAACCCTAAAAAAAGGAGGGACTGGTAGTCTAAAAAGTCTATAGGTATATGATTTTTTTTCTCAATCGTGCAATTTCACAATACTTTTCAATAGACGTGGTGTGATGAGAAGTGGAAATAACCTCAACAAAGGCTTCAGTTCTTTCAGTACAGAAATAGTCTTGACTATGGTTTGACCACACTTGGATAACAGGGATACATATAGCCACAAGAGGTTTTCACTCATCGCCTTGTCATATGGACACTGAATCTCACCGCAGGGAAAAGTGCAATCTGAACACTCATCTAATGATAATATTATAGTTAGGGCAGTGAAAGGTCAAACCACAGCACACGTCTTGTTTTACGTGGCCTCTGCTGAGAGAACCCTCCCACAGATGGCTTCGGCATTGCTGCAGGGCCAACGCTATGCAAAGTGCCTCAGGGAAGGGGATAAATGCCGGCGAGGACCCCTATCCCCCACCCCCCTCCAATCCCACCCCCACCCCTACCCCATACCCCCATCTCCCCTCAGCTTTTTGCCCCTCACTCCTTTGTGGACTCTTGTGTGAAACTTCTCACTGTTGGACACGTGCTCCTCAGTTTCTTGAGTCCAGAAATGTGTACAGCAGCAGAATTTACTCTGTACATGCTGCCTTCGGCACCCAGGGGGCATATCAGAGTAATTGGGGACGATTAACTGATGACCATCTTTTGACCATGCGACCACACTGTTTAAAAGGTCAGCAACGGTTCAGTTTGCCAGCTGCCTTTTAAACCACCTGTTGCACTCTTTTTGACATTTTCTGCAACCAAATTGAAGTATTTGGTAGTGAATAACGCGACCCGGAGAATGTAGAAAGAAAGTATCTTGTAATGCATGCAAAATTTTGAATATCCAAACCTCGATACAAGAATACTCGTTTCACATACAGCGTCATCAAGATAGTTTTCTATTCTCCTATTACTGCCTTAATGTGCAGAGCTACTGCTTCTCAGGTCGTATTCAGCAGCCGGGGCAACTGTACACCACTCTCACAACCCAGAAGTAACCGTGCACTTTAACAGAGTCGTCAAATCCAAAATAAAATGACTTGAACTATATTTAACCCCTTTCCCACTCTATTTTTGGAACTGTTATGAGAAGTAGTCACATAGAGTACCTTGCCCGGTGCTGGGTACAAGCACCACCTGTTTCTGTTTAGAAATGTGAAACTAGAAGTGGAGAAAGACAACATTTATACATCCCCTTGGGAATGCATGGATTCAGCATGTCATACTTGCAAAAGTAGTGATTAGATAACAGGTTACATCTTAATGGGAAAGAACAAAATTCATATCAATCACTAATCAAGCCACTTCTTCAAATATTGCCGAAAATGGCAGTGAAGAGACTAACGGCGTTCAATCATAGTTCTAGTTGGATGATCACATACCGGCTGTCCCCACATGTTCCCATGTTTCCTCCGAATTTAGGTGGACTGAGTCCCACAGTTTGTGTTACTTTCCGAAACATCAATCGGGACATTCATGCAGCAATTGAGTAGCATTTTTCATATGTACAAATTTTGTGCTGTTATCCCCATTCGTATGATTGATCATGTCTTGCCCCTCTCAATAATGGCGGATTTGCAGCTATGAACACCTTTGCCTTTGGTAAATGCTAGGTTGGATCAGCTGGAGGGACAAATTCTCACGAGTGCGGTTAGGGTTACACGCACAATGAAGAAACACGTGTATTTTTTGCGAGAGCTGGTTAGCAGCAACCTTTGCCTTTAGCCATGGTCAGACGAGCTAGTTTGTTTCAAGTATACTCTGGTCTTAAACTCACCAATGAATCTCTGCACCATCAAAAAAATATAAAACAAAATCCGCTTGCATTCTGCTGCTAGCTTTGATCGTGTAAGGGGAAATTTTTGGAAGACGTAACATATAGTAGTACAGCCTAAAGCAAGTTCAGTGGTAGTATTTTGAGTTCAAGGTGGGGAGAGCTGCACCTGTAGCGCAGGGTTATATATTATAAGAGTGTTACAACTTCTGTTTTTGAAGTTGTTCCTCGTGTGCTTCACTGTTACAAGCCATCAACTGGACAAGTCAAGTTGAAAGCTAGAGAGGAGGGCAATTTACCTGTTTGTTGTTTTAGGTTTATGCTCCGGTCCGTGTTAAATTAAAATGTAGTAGTAGCAGAGAATTACTCTCCAGTCATTACTTCCAAAAACCAGTTGGAAGATGATTTAACTGCCAGGACTTACAGAAGTACTTGCAGTCAATAGCAAACGAGACAAAAAGAGTGTACAGTCCTTTTAGGGATCTTGGATAAAAGGCTGTTTGCTGACTTTGTAATGTAACTGCTTTACAGTAACGTTAGCTTGTTACTCGAATGAGGCAGCGGAGGCACTGCGAATGAACCGAACAATGTCGACTCCACCATTTCAAATTAGTTCACACAAATTATGTATTTGAATTTGTTCAAACTTGATTTTTTGAATAAAACAACAGCCCCAGTAGAAACAGTATGCTTTAGATAGCTGATGACGGACTGATTACCTCCCATACTGATGACCTAAGTTTGAAATCTGTATCCTGCTGTTCAGGGACCTGATTTGTGGCATTTTGAGAGACAGAGGATCAGTTTTCTAAAACAGGGCACTCCAACATCCACCATATTGTCCCCATGCCTCCTCTCGATGTTGGCACACTATATAATATTGTATACCCAAACACACAAACAGAATAACTAGAAACTACTACAAACATATACTTTAATGGAGATAAAATATATAAAACTGGATATTTCAGTTATGACTCACCTGTTGACTGTCTACTGCTTTGAAGCCCGGTTTCCAAACAACTACTTCCCTTTGCTACCTCTTCGCCCGCTGTATGTCGCCTCTTTGAAGAAGGCATTGTCACTGTAATGTGCAACGCTTAATAGAAATACTATAGAATTTACAATTTTCTTCCAGATAAATAGGTTGTAATATGTTGCACAACGAGCTAGTGAAGCACTGTAAACCATGTTACCGCACATGCTCAGTGGCATCTGCCTTACAAGGAACTACTCTCCGGAGACTGAAAACGTTATCGCTGTTATTACTCGTTGGAGCCGTTTCTCAACAAATTAACCTGCCCAAACTCTTTAGGGTGAAAGAACTTGTCACCCAGCGCAGCAGCGTGGCTCCCCAACATGTTTTTAATAGTTTTTGGACAACAACGGAGGTCTACGGCACAGAGGAATAAGATACATCAGGCTTTGGATACATGCATAATACTTGTAAGTAGATCAATTCATTGTTGGTTTGGCTCTGCACATAAGATTTCTTGACAAGAAGAACAATATAGAAAGTCGTCAGCCTTATTCTTTAAAATACTCATTAATAGAACTATACAATATGCTTTTTTCCTTAAATAAATCAACCATTTAAAAATCTGTTAATCAGATGCAAACGATGGTCTTTAAATCTGTCACCAAGCCCCAACGCTCACCATCAACACCAAACTTCACAGAAGGTCTTAATTAAGCATCTTAAAACCATACCATAGTCCATATAGGACCAACTATAAAATGCATCTAAGTTTTTGTTTTTCAGCTGGTAATTGGTGGTGGTGCCTTGCTGTGACTGTGCACTTTTCTGCCAACCACCGAAGAGGCACTTAGTTCTTTTTATGGGTTTCAGGCACACACTAATGTGATGGGTGTTAAAAAACCACAGGTTCTCAACAGTTGGAGAATTTAAAGCCACACCACATTCAATTTCATGGGTCAAGGGCATCCACAATGGGGCCATCAAGTCTACTCTTTTTAATTTTTAATCACTTGTCAACAATTCCTCCAGCAAGTTTATTGAAGTTATATACTATATGCTACTTGGAGGGATGCATTTAGGTAATTAAAGAAAAGAGGAACTTTGGGTTAACAGGACGAAAACAACACATAGTTAAACTGTGAAAGTCACTCAGGATGCCTAGCTAAAGGAATATCTGCTTTCAAGGAATATCTGCCAGTAGGTCGTGATGTTTTCACTCTTCAAGAGAACCAAATAGAAATAAACACAAATGATTTTTCACATAAATATGCCATGTTGAAGCATTTTTGAAAGTGGGATTTCCTTCCAATTCAATAAATGTCAAACCTGTGCTCAGACAGTCTCCTGGATTTATCCACGAGACCTAATTCCGGAAAGTCCTGCTTACTGCACTCAATGTCACTCAACTGAGCTTCTTGTTAAATTAATTGCATGCAGTAATCTGTAAAAATGTACCATAAATGTTATTTCTGAGATGTCAAAATCTATCCAGCCCTCTGACACATACCTGATACTACTCTACATCCGTCTGTGTTAAGAGCATAGGCATATCATCTGGAGACAGGAGGTTTCCATAATCTGCCCTCCCTTAGCCTCCTTAGAGGAACATCTATTCTTCATCACTGTCAACTCTTCATCCCCAGAGAGACGATGCTCCGCTGCCTTGGACCTTGGATGGCTTACGGCCACATTTTTTGCTCGTCACTTAACCCCTCCTCGCAAACAAACACTGACAGTGAAGAATTTTGTAAACATATCTGGAGTGAACACCAAATTTGTCCCGTCTCCAAACGTCCAGTAGCTTTACAAAGTCATCAATCATATTATAGCTTCCCAGAGGTGACTGTCAGTTTTGGGGTAGGAATAGTGATTCCTCATCCCTAAGTGAAAAAGCAAGCGGAGTGCAGACGGAAAGGATAAATCACTCGAGAAGTGAAGACAGGTAGCATTCAGCAGCTGGCCATTTGGCCCTTATCGTGTCCCAGACTGGCTGATTTTATTGCTTTTCATTGCTTTCTGTAGACCCAAGAGGGATTTTCACAAATAGGCTGTCAATCTGGCCTGTGGTGATCATCCTCTGCTGGTTGTTTAAGTGATTACAATGTGCATCTTGAACATCATGCCCCTATAAGATACAGTGGCTTCACATTATATTGAGTCAATGCTCAGTTGGACAAGGGACGCTGTGTACTCTGCATTGACCCTGATCAATGCCTTGGGCATTTACAGGGAATTAGACATGCAGTTATCTTTACACAATTTCAGTCACAAGTAATTGTGTTGCTTGATCTGACATTAGTGGCAACACATACTAAACATTATAATATTTAGCTATGGTGGCAGCATAGCTCTGGGGATTTGGTCTGTTGGTCAATCCACCACTTTGGTGCGGACAGAAACATCTCAACAGATATGAGGTGGATTGCTATGAAATTTTGTGTAGACATTCATGGTCCCCAAATGATGAATCCCACTGACTTTGATGAATCTCTGATGTTTCCTCTAGTGCCACCATGAGGTTGACATTTGTGCTTCAGAGTTAAAAAGTATGTAATGGATTGTCATGAAATATACAACAGATATTCAAGGTCCCTAGAGGATAAATTCGAACAACTTTGGTGATTCTCTTACTTTTTATCAAACGCCACCAGCAGGTCAAAGCCGTTTTCACTGATGCTGTGCTATATCTCAGCATCTACTTGATGGAGTAGCGCAAAATTCAGACATTCAGACATTCATGATTCCCAGACGATGTACCATAATGACTTTGGTGATTCTCTGGCTTTTCCTCCAATGCCACCGTGAGGTTGAGATTTTAGTTCTTTATTAAAATATCTCGACAACTATAGGATGAATTGGTATGAAATTTGGTTCACACATTCATAGTCCCCTCAGGATGAATTTTAATAACATTGATCTGCTGACTTAACATCTGGCGCCATCATCTGGCCAAAATTTCTTTATTTTTCTGGTCAATTTTGTCCAATACCTGCAAAGCCATGACATTGCCAACAGCTTCTACTCTGTGTTTAATGCTAATACAAAATGTTCATATGCTAACACTTTAAACCAACACGGTGAACATGGTAAATATTACACCTGTTAAACATCAACATAGTTTCTCTTTGCTCCTACATAAAACTATACACAACACATTTACTGTACTTGCCCCATTTACACACAGAGAGAATCTGGTGTTGGTCTAAATGGTTGTTTCTGAAACTATAATTCTGAATTGGTCTCTGAACAGTCTGTACTGTAATGACCTAATGGGCCAGGTTGAGGCAAAAGGTATCAATTTGGACTGAAAGGAGTCTTGTTGAAATCAATACCATAAAGTGTCACACTGTGAAAACACAGCAAATTACCATTTCAGCAGCGTCTGACCTTGTTTCCTGACAACACCACTAAATTGCCATTTTGTTTCACTCTCATTTCTTTAATTTTATTCATTCAGTTTGACATATTTTTATGTTCACATTCCAGCCAATTTGTTGTTGTTACAGCTGTGTCAATCTCATCCACCATTGGCGCCATTTTGTGGTTATTGTTTATGAATGTAGCTATGTAGGAAGATGGCAACCTCATTCTTAATCTCGCCTAGAAATCTCCAATTGGGTCAGTTGTTTTTCCAACCAGGAAAACAGACGTCAGTGGGAACAACACTGGACAGGAAAAACACCAGACGCATTGACTCACTGAACAAATCTGAGATATGGAACAACGCCATTGTAGAAATCATCTGTAATTTTTCAATAGAGGATATAATTTCAAGTTTCAGACTAGATAGTAGTGGTCCACATAACAGCAGGAAAATGGTTTGTCTCCGGAGGGTTCAATAAAAGAATTTCATTACATTATTTCATTGCTATCACAATTTCATTGCACTTTGCTGACACGTTCGCTTCAATCTCACCGTGGTTTGACAGCTTTCATCTGTCATCACTCTTCAACCCTGCTGTTGTCGAGGAAGACCTTTGCCACAGAGGGTTCTGTATCTGTTGACAGCAGCACTTGTCCAGATGTAATGGTTTGCTCATCTGTTAAGGGCTCCAGATGTTTTTGGATGCACCTGGCAAGCCCCTTTGCACTCACCACCCGTTGTCCATGGCTATTGCCCCACTTCCAGGACAGGGCATCCCCCTCCTTTGTCCAGATGTGGGGGAAATCTTGAGGCCTTGCGGTAGAATTAGGAGTAATAGAAATATTGCTCTTTAAAGCCAAATGAAAAACCTACAGTAGCAGCAATAGAATATTAGAAACAGTGAGGAAGTTGTTGTCTTGTCTGGACACTTACAAAACTTGTAAAGTACACATGGAATGTTAATCAAAATATTTTCATACGGTAACACATTAACAGTGTAGTTTTAATTGAAGTAAGTGTTTCGTAATTATGACACTGACTATCAAACCTTCATGAATTTTAGTAAACTGGTAAACCTTTAGGTGGAAATATGAATCATGTAATGTAATCATTGTATGCACACTACATGTGTACTTCAAATCAAAAAGGCCACAATTACATCAACAGAGGAATGTAATGGTCCAATGTGTCACAATGGACCCAACAACTCAGTTGATAACTCTTATAAAACAAATACACTTCACCAACTTTGACCTGTTTTCTGTTTTGGCAGTTGTTCTTTGACCACAGCATTTAGGTTCAAGTTCAACTTGTGTCAATCCATACATCCCAGATTCCTTGAAATGCCTCTGGAGGTGACACCTCTCTTGAATAGCTGCTATCATCTGTCAGGTGTCTTCACCTGACCTTCTCTAGAGACATAGTCGACCTTCCTAAAATAAACCTGGGCCACTTATCTCTTAGATTCTGCTTACTTGCAGAAATGTGTAGATTAATATGCAGAAAGATGTCGAGGTCGGTCAGTCGGCCACTGTGGTCCAGACTGAATTATCTTTATGACTTTTTCCATGAAATTTTCTAGACATTGTTGTTTCCCTGTTGAATACTGAGGACTTGCACTACCAAGAGACTGACATTTTAATTTAACATTTAAGAAATGAAATTTCTAGTCAACAGTTGGATGAATTCAAAGTTTGGCACAGATGTCCATGTTTCCCAGAAGAGGAATTCAACTCTCAAATCTCATAAATTGCATCCATTATCTATTTTATACCCCCTTTATTACTACTAAATTTATTTGTATGCCCTTTTCAAAGCACATTGTAAACTCTGCCTTTAGGTATAGATATAGATATTGGTATTGCATTATTATATTCATTTTAGCCATAGTGGTGGCAAGGCTCTAGCAATGTTAGCCTGTCAGTTGATCAGCCGTTTTGTTGCACTTTTTTGGCCCAGAGTAAAATATCAAAACATCTATTGGTTGGATGACATTTGGTACAGATACCTGCAGTTCCCAGAGGATGAATCCTCATGACTTTGTTGATCCTCTGACTTTTTATCTAATGTTGCCAGCAGGTTGGAGTTTTTATTTATCCAGTTACCAGTCTCACACAATTGGATGGATTGCCATTAAATTTGGTCCAGACACGTTGCCCACATGATGAATTTGAATGTAATATAATTTCAGTTTGTTGAATACTTTGGTTTATGACCAAATACCTGCAAAACTAATGGCATTCCCATCATCCTCAGTTGTACTTTGCATTTAGCTAATTAACAAATATTAGCATGCTAACATGCTACTCTGAGATTGTAAACATTAACGTTATACCTCATCATCAACATGTTAGCACTGATATTGTAAACATTTTAACATGCTGATGCTGCATCCCAGACAACTCGAAACTTGAAAATTTCTGACATAGTACTTGGAAAAAAGTATGATGGAACACAGTTGCAACTCCACCTGGGAAACTCGGGCCAATTTCATGCACCCCAACTTCACCAAGAAGCACATGCTCTGACGTTAGGGGTGGATGATATGGCAAAAATATCATATCATGATTTTCTTCAGGCAGCATCATGATCCCCGATCTTATCACGATTCTTTTTATGTTGGTTTTTAAGACTATTTTGCAAGTTACTGAACAGCAATCAAGATTAAAAAACAGTTCATCACATAGGGGCTCACAAATAACAAAAACATACACCCATGAAAAACATAAAGACATAGTATTACATTAAAACACAAACCGTTCCATAAATAAGTAAGAGCAGGTGTGCAAAGCTGTATTAAAAGGTAGTCACAGTCTATTTGGCCGTGTTTAAAATGGACACTGCAGTAGGAAACCAAACTAACAGTACAACCAAACTAATTTCACAGCTGAAAAGCAAACAGTTGATGTGTAGAAGCGTTAGTGTGTCGTTTGAGATAACTAGCAGGATATGTGCCGTTAAAAAAAGGTACCAAGACAGTACACCAGAGCTGACATCATGCTAGCTTGCGGCATGACAGCAGTTAGTGCTACCGGTTAGCAGGCGAGCTAACCGCTAAAAGGTGGCGTTTACCTGCAGCCCAGCTGTCAGTTTAACATGATGTGCAGCAGGTGAGGTTCCTAGTAGGACATTAAAACTGCATATTGAAGATGTGGTATGAAGCGCTCACCGTGTTGGGGCTGTTAACCATTAGCCTCCTGCTAGCAGACTGCGCTCCATCATGCATATCACATACCCCTATCTGACGTCACCCAATGTGGCAGTATTACAGAAGTAAACACGGAGGTCAACACCATGAATAATAAGTAATTGATTTAAGGCCAGTTTCCCCTGCCTATAAACACTGTAAATTAAGTAAGACCGATGATCTATGCAGAGTGATAACCATACCATAAATGCTGCAAGCTAGTCAATGAGCCATGTTGATTGTTTGCATTTGGCGTTGAGAGTCATGGAGCGCTTCAAGCTCAGAATTCTGAATTATCAACTTGGAAATTTCCAACTTCCGACAAAGTACAGTCTCACAAAGATAAACTTGCATCAAAAGATCACATTTCAAAAACTCAACAACAGTGTGTCTTTGCAATGTTTACAATGTCTTGGTCACTCACTGTTGCAATCTTTACCTTTGGTGGATAATAGATCCCAATGGAAAATGTTTGCAGGAATGTTTGTGTATTACGTTTTTCCAGGAAAGAGATGCTGCTGTTGAGTTCTTTAAATGTAGTCCACTAAAGGTAAGTGGGAAATATGATTTTGGTAAATCAACCTATAAAAGTGCAAAAATGTGATTTCATCTCTTCAATAACCATAATCCATTTTCATATCACTCATTTTCATATAAACATTCTTAAGCAGCCATATCAGGCATTGTTTAACGAGGACTTGAAGAGGAATACAGCTTCTATCCATTCAAATTCTGTTAACCTTAGACAACAAGAATCCTGTCCAATAACGTGGTCTCCAGCTGTCTTGGACTACTTCTTTACCCCCTAACATCCTTCTTCCCGTTCTCTCACTCTCACTTCCTCACCTGTCAGAGGTGGAATGTCGCTGGCGGATACAGTCCTCCAGGGTCTGACTCTTTGACAGATGTAGCGATGCTCAAGTCAAAATGTTTCCCAGCTCTCGTACACAAAGTAGCTCGAAACAAGCAGACAGCAGCAATTACTGCCGGACAGCATTTAGTGAAATGATGCACCCGGGTATGATTAACATACGGTTGTTTCCAGCCGTGCCCTTAGCTGGAGTGAAAAGAACAATGTTGATAGCTTTATCATGTTCACCTTATCTTTTTCTGTGTCTTCTCTTTACCAGCTTACTTTATCTAAAATCAAATCTGTGCTGGAGATTTACTCTGTAACCTAACTGTAAAGTGGCAAAGCTGTAGGGCTACATCTAACAGTTATTTTTATTATCAATTAATCCATCTTGATTAATCGATTAGTCATTAGAATATCAGAAAAAGTTGAAAAATTGCTGATTTCCAAAGCCTGAGATTCAACCTCAAATGTCTTCTTTTGTCCCGACCAGCAGTCCACGACCCAAGGATATCCAGTTTACTGTAATGGAGGACTAAATAAACAAAAAATATTAAAAGTTAAGAAGCTGGAACCAGATAATTTTGTATAAAAAAAGACTCAGAATGAGTCTAAATGATTAATCAGCTATAAAAATAGTTATTTTACTGTCGATCGACTAATCAGTTAATTAACTAATTGTTGCAGCTCTACAAAGTTGGGTACAATTTAAACCTAAGCTCTGGAAAACAAGTTTAAAGATCCCCTGCAGATGTTTTAAGAGATATAAAAATACTCCGTTTTGAGTTATAATTTGTATCTGAGTTGTTTTTTTTTCCACAGAAAAGTTTGATTAACTCGTTAAAAGGTCTTAAAATGACATTAACTTATTCTCTTTCATTGAATTGATATAGAATCAATGAGTGTTTGTGCACCGGAGGCTTCAAGTTTCCACATTACACTCCTCTAACTGGACCATGATTGGCTCCAAACTAGTTGTGATGTCACAAAATCTTACATTCATACATTTTATATTCAAATTTAAGGCGAGCACAGAGAAACTTTCCTTCTTTAGCGAATAAATGTGAAAACAAACTCTACACATACATGATTCTGCACAGAGAAGCTCAGACATCCAGGTGAAGGAACAATAATCAAAACACTTTTTTGACTGGAGGGGGACTTTAACTGACATTTATACATGGGACCTGGGAGCAATTATATTTTTATACTCCTCAGTTGCTAATTTTTAAGACATGCGTCATTAGTAATAATGTGAAAGTAAACTGCTGGAGAGTATTAGACTCGTAAAAAGTTCATGCCCATGTCAAATTGCAGATGGAAACAGCACCATTTTTTAGCAGATATGAGCATAGAGATTACAGATTGTAAATTGGTTCTGTCCTCTGCTGTTAAACCTGCATGTTTTCATTTATAAGAATTACTTTCCCTCTCTAGTTTACAGATCTTTTTATCCACGTTTTGCCCCTTCACTAGAAAACAGAGAAGGGTAGAATGTAAAACTCTTTCTCGGGGGGAAAAAGAAGTTCTGCGGATCCACTCTACCCGGGGTCTGCTCTCTGCTGTGGCCGATCGTCGTGGCAGCTTTCCAGCTCTCAGCAGGAAAGGAAGTGGCTCTCAGGGGCAGTGCTCAATTCGCCCTCTACTGGGCGGAAGTCAGGCCTCAATGAGGCCGTCAGTCGAATAGGTCATGCTGTCAGAGCGCACCAGAGTTCACATCCTCTCATTAGACTGCAATACTTTCAACATCCCTTCACTGGAAAAAAGCAAAGTCAGGGAAATTGGGCTGAATTACGCTTGTGATAAAACAGGCTTATGGTGATGGGATTGTGCAGGTGTAGTCAGGTAGACGGAGCGTATGTGTGAGTGTTGTTACTTTTCTGCTCACACACACACACTCACACACACACACACACACTCACACACACACACACTCACACGTTGCCTGTGTAACTTATCAGTTTACACCATGTGTTGAAGACATAAAGATTCTCAGCTGCTGAATTGTGAAACAGGGCTGCAGTGTTGAGCTTCAGGTTGTGGTGTGACACCGAAACATCGAATGATCTTTTAACCAACAGAATGACACGAAGCTACCTCTAGAAACAAAGACATATCCAACATTATTCTTTTGATAAACTACAGTAAAATTATGTGTTATGTCTCGGAAATATTGTGTATAATTTCCTGGAACGTACATGACTAAATGTACCTTAAATGCTGCAGTTCATCCTTAATGGAAGTGCAGCTAAAAGGACAAACTGCGTGATGAATGCGACCTGAGAAACAAACTACTCAAAGAAACAGAACTCAACAAACAAGCTAGAAACTTTATTTGTTAAAACAAGTATATAGAGTTGCCGTATTACATCTTTTATCTTGCTAGATTGTGGTTTTTTATACATTTACCAAAAGTGGTTTAGAAAAGCAACTCCTAATGGAAACAATGGCATATGTATACAATACAAATTAGCAAACATATCAAAATCAGTTTTTACAACTTTTGTAGCAACCAATTCTCTCTATTGGTGTGCCATAGTGCAAACTGTGTTGTTTATAAGACAGAGTATAAGCATGATCTCAACATTCATACATCTAAACAATCCATGTTCTCTGTCTTAAACACATTTTCATTTGTAGGCTGCATTCATTGTGCCTTCAGTTCAAGTCCTTCCGTCCTGTAATGTGAATTTACAATCAGAATAATTCAAGTGTATCGGGCAGGTCAGGCTGTTCTGTTGGATAGTGGAGATTATGACTGAGCGAGGGCGTCTCTTCGGGTATGTGGATGCATGTTTGTGTGTATATGGCAGAGTGCATGAAGACCTGTCAAGACCGAATAAAGTGGTACTTCACCCTGGTGGAACATTTTGGGTCCATATGATCAACCGCCACGTCACCGCCTGCACTTTTTTTTTTTTTTTTTTTTTAATCCCAAAGTATCGTTAGCCAAAAAAAAATTAGAACTTCAAGTTTGATCCAATATAGTCTTATTCTCTAAATAAATGTCTGGGTTTTTATAAAATGGCAGTTATAACGTAGGGGTGACTCAGGCTTTTAGCGTGCAGCCACTTTTCATCTTTTCAACAACTTCTTACGAATCTACGTGTACTAAAACATGTTCTACCAGTGTGAAATATCACTCTAAAAAAAAAAGTCTCCAGCTGTGTTTTTTTTTTTTCCAAGCCCTTTCAAAAAGTCCATGAGGATTCCTGGTTTCACTCTGAAAACATAACTCGTAAAAATGATTATCACAAACGTATAGCTTAGCAAAAAGTGTAATAGCTTGTATGTCGTCTAGGAGTGGAGTGTGAAAGTGAGGAGTGGACGGCGCATGTTTTTGAGTATAATCTGTCGGCTTGTTTTGAATAAATGGACAGAGCACAGAACGCTGACACAAAGAGGAAAAAGTTTTTTGGTTAACTTGATAATTTCTGTCTACATTCACGTCCAGCATGTGTGTGTATGTGTGTGTGTTTATGTGTGTGTGTGTGTGTGTGTGTTCCTGTATCCTTCAAGCCTCTATGAGTAAGATTTCACTGGAGGAAAGAAAAAGAAGCTATGCCGGTTGTGAAAGCGCAGCCCTGTGGGAGGGTCGGGCTGTTTGTGGCCTCTACTCTGGTTCTATTGCACTGTGTTCTGCAGGAAAGCACTGGAACTGGTGGATTGGTTGTGTCAAAAAGTCTGAAGTTGGAGGCCAGACCCGTCCTCCCCTCCCTCTTGCCAGGGGGTCTCAGTCCCAACTCAAGAGCATCCACAACGGTCCACCACCATGGAAGGGATCTTGCCATAGATTATCTGCTCTTTGCGATTAAAGTAGAGCATGTTGATGGGCGACATCTTGGTGGGGGTACAGCAGGGGCCTGCGGTCCCTCTGGGGTTGGCTTTGTTCACCAGGTGGGTGTGGGGGTACTTCTGCAAGTGCATGTACTCACACTCCCCGGAGCAATAGTTGGCCTTGTAGCGCTTTGGGGCAATAATCCAGTCCCAGCCAAAGTCTTCAAAGTCCACTGTGAGCGGATAGCGGCAGCATCTGGACTCTGGCGAGTTCTCGTCACAGTCCAGGCCCGAGTCTCTCCTGGCACGCTTGGGGGCTTCTGAAATCTTCACCTCCATGAATGGTAGCTGGAATGACAGAGTGTGTGTGAATACTTTGAAAATAGCGGCTTTGCAAAAGGAGGCCGGTGACAGCATTCGGCTTACATCTTTCAATCTGGCGCCCGCGACCTTTGGCAGCTGGTTTTGAAACATGGCACGATAATATTATGAAACTTTGAGTTTTAAAGAAATTAAATCATCTGACGGTTGGTTAACCACAGCCGTCTAGGTATTCTAATTGCCTCAGAGCCCGGTGCCAGTATTTGAGCCGTATGATGTGTGTTTGTCATTGATAGTAGCAGTGTGTGTGTGCAGGCAATTACTCTGATTTGCACAGTCACACAGAATACTTTAAGGAATGTGGGGCAGGTGAACTTTTATGTAATCAAGCAATAAGATTTGAGGTTATTGTGGACCAGGCATTAGTCCAAATGCAGGTGTGCGCCTACATGGAGTCTGTGTTGATTAACAACTTTCAAAGGTCTTTTAAATCTTGATTCCTGCTTCCAGCAGCGAAATGCATGAATGTTTAACCACCTGCTGACTGTGCAAAGCCTCTCTGCACACTAAAACCTCTGCAGGGTACAATACAGCACCCCAAAAGCAATTTTTGAGACTCCAGCTGGAATATAGACTTTTAGAGATTATTTGTCAAAGAGGATGGTCCAATTATACACACTGATAAGCACTGGAGTCCCAAAGTCTGCAGCAAATCAACTGCAGCAGCAATAAACAGCTCTGCATTAATGCCACCTGTACACTTATGGTTTAATTAACCTTTTAGTTTATCACTTATGCTTTAAAAGCTGAGCACAAGGTTTCTATCAAATGTGAAATAAAGATTTAGCTCACCAGTCCCTCCTCTCCTGGCTCCGCAGAGGTCACGGCCAAGTCATTTCCCCTCGAATCGAAGGCGTTAATTTCGATGCCCCAGTTGGTCTCCGGCTGCCGCAGCCACACAGTCAGCACTTGTTTGACGTCTATACTTTGCCAAGAGCTGACCCCGGCACTCACGTCGATTTTCAGGGACCGGATCCGTATGTGCCTGCTCCCCTCTGCGACCGGCATCAGGCGGGAGATTTGCAGGAACACAGTCGTCGCCTCGTCCGATTGGCGCAGATGCACCCATAGCTGAGCTCGTAATACGCGACTGGCTTGAAACTTTTGAGTAAAAGAGAAAAAGCAGCACCTCGGTTCCCCATCCACTTGCACGATGGACTCGGCTGGAGGGAGACAAGGAGAGAAAGTGTGCTTGAAGAGTCACAGACAGAAATAAACAGGCTCAAATAAAAAAAATAAAAAAACACCCTGACACATTTAAACTGAGGAAGAGGACTAATAAAGTTTATTAAAAAACTCTGTGCGTAATGACCACGCGCTCCGTGTCAAAATGCACCTCCTCATACACTGTTTTAAATATTAGTAGATTGTATATCCACATTTTAAAACTTGATGAAATCTATCCTCATGTTTTCAAAATACTATTTCCTATTGATTGCGTCGCTGCGCGCTCTTCCGTGCGTAAAGATCTATTTTGAGGCCAATGAGCTCCCGGTGCGCGTCCTTTTTCATTATGCAACAAAATGAAGAGAAATAAAAACTTACGTTCAGTGGCCATCATCATTATTGTCTCCGTGATGGCATGCTCGTCATCTTCCTCCATAACCACATCCTTATTATCATCTCCCAGCACGTCGTACTGGTCGAGAAGCTGCTGCAGCGGCGGCGCTTTGGGCAGGAGCTGCTTCACTATATCTCGGCTGATATTAGGAGCTTCTTTCATTCGCAGTTTGCTCAGAATTTGGGATTTTATCGCGTTTAATCGCATAGTTTTAATCTGCTGCCGGACGTCGCAGGTTGAGCACTGCTCCGTGTCTTCTGGGCTGGTGGCGGAGGGCTGCTGGTGCGTCTCTTGGTCACTCAAAACTACTGGACCCAAAGCAATCAGCAAGCTAAGATACAGCACAATCTGAGACAGATGCATTGTCTCTAAGGTGTGAAGTCTGGTTTAAAAAAAAGATCCCGTGGTGTGTGTTGGACCTGATTCGCGACTGAACTGGGTTTGGATTAATGTCCCACACTGATAGGCATCATACTTTATTAGCGCACACCTTTTTATACTCCAACTTTAGCCTCTTTTGTGTCGTCAAAAACTATGATTGGCTGGACAGGCAACAATGAATTTTAACCGACTGACATGAAAACTTTTTTTTCACTGTCAAACCATACAGGGATTGAGACTGTGAGCATGTGCTGAACGTGTCCACAGATGGATAAATTCACTTTTCTTGCGGTGATTGCGCAACAAGCGCAAGGGGTACAAACCTGACCATCTGTGAAATATGTAATGTTCTGATTAGCCTCAAGTTATAAAACCCACACAAAAAAACAACAACATATCTAATGCATCTCCGAAGGAAAATAAGATAATATGATAAGTTTCAGTCATATAGATTGAGTTAGGAGTGCGCTTTTTGAAAATAATACATAATAAAATAAGATATTTTGTTAAATATGATTGTTCTATCAAACATGAAACGTCTTGTTTGCTTTCACTTTGTGCTTTTGAGGAATAACATTGTTGTACAGTACATGAATATGGAAATAAAAATGACCCTCGAGGAAAAATAAGAGTTATAATCGTTTCCACTGTCAGTCAAATCCTCTCTGTCCCCGATGAGAAGCTGTTTATTGGCTCGTGTAAAATCAAATTTAGTAACACATTGTTCTCTACGCTGGGATTTAAAACATTCAATGAAGATAAATAAAATTCTTGGTCCAGGACTTGTCCAAATCCTTGGTAGTGAAACCTGCACGCAGTCTGTCATGGTTGGAGTATTTGAGAGGATAGTGCCACCGTGTGGTCAGTAAACAACCAAAAGACATTTAGGAAAAGACATGAGCCTGTGGCTGGATTAACAGGCAAAAACAAGATGCTGTTTCCATATTTGTGGCCATTTAGTTAAATTAAACTACACTCAGAAACGTGTTTTACTTCTTGTTCCTTCAGTTGGATGTTTGAGCTTCGCTGTGCAGAATGATGGATGTGCAGAGTTTGTTTTACATTTATCTGCTGAAAGATGAAAGTTTCTCTGAGCTCATCTTCAATCTGAGTTTAGGATGTGTACCTAAGAGCAGGATGTGTGACATCACAATTAGTTTGGAGCCAATTATGATCCAGTATGCAATTTACATACTGTGTGTGTGTGTGTGTGTGTGTGTGTGTGTGTGTGTGTGTGTGGGAACTTGAAGCCTCCAATGCACAAACACTGAAAATTGACTTTACAGTGAAGCAGAAATAAATTATTATTCAAAGCAGAGTGTTTTTTTTATGTGTTTTAGAACTACTGTGTTAAAACTACAGGAATATGCATCATATAATGACTCCTCTATGACGGGTTAAAGTGCAGGTTATCATTTTCAGTTGATATTGTGCTTTAATGTTACACACAACCAAACAAATGTGCAAATAATCAAATCACCACAAACTATTTGAACAATAAATATGTGGCCTTTAAAAAAAAAAGAATAAATTGATACATTAATATGTGTCCTCATAAAAGTGATCTAATAACGTTTTACATACAAATAAAAGCAGCTTAATGAATCAAAATTATGACTTAAACAAGTTCTGAGATACAAAGTCAAAGACAAAAAATAAATCTGACTCGCTAACATCTGATTCACAAAGTCAATGGCCTCTTTGTTCTGATTGGTTGTTTCTTTGATTGACATTTCATTCCACCAACCAAAACCAAGCTGTGGTAACGTCAGACAGCACGAAGTCTGTTAATTAAGAGAGTTTAAATAAATGATAAAGTAATGTTATAATAAGTAATAAGTCATGTTAATAAGTGATGTAAGTGAAATGTTCACTAACACTTACAGATTAAAAAAAAAAAAAAAAGAGAGACAAAACATACTTAATCAATATATCACCAAATTAGCTGCATTCCAGTTAACAGCATCACAGTTCCATGCACATGATCCAGAGAAGTCCGGGTTTACTTCATATCATTTGGGTCTATATAATTTGATTTATCCAAAATTTCTTAGAAATTAGCAGCACTGACATCTAATATCAACTCTGACAAGTCCTCCATCCTCCATGTTGTAGTCCTGGTCTTGAAGAGGGACTCTGTGTCAAAATCTAGTTTTAAGACATTCATTGTTTTAGTTTATATTGGGTGTAAGAGTTCTGTAAAGCTGCAACCACACATTATTTTCCTCATCAATAGGTCTGAGAGTTATTTTCTTTAATAATCGATTGATTGTTGAGTGTATAAAATGTCAGAAAATAGTGAAAAATGTCGATGAAGCCCAAGATAACATATTCAGATGACTTGTTTAGTCTGACCAGCAGTCAAAAAAACAAAGATGTTGATTGATTATAAAGATATGATATAAAGATATGATTACTATCATAGAAAACTGTATAAACTAGTGAATACTCACATTTGAATAAGTTGATATGAGTGAAATTTGGGCATTTTTACTTAAAAAATTACTTCAGATTATTAATCAATTATCTAAATTGTTGCAAGTTAATTTTCTGTCAATCAGCTAATCAGCTTATCATTTCTGGAGTCCCATCATGCATAGTGGGATCAATGGGGGCTTAACAACCAACCTTTGTCCCGGAGCTCCGTACGAGGTTAATCTGGTCATGAAGCTACAAGAATTTATTCTCATAGAACATAGAAGTTGGTTTTTCTAGCTGGTTAGAAGAGTTTTTATCCTCAGTACAGCACTAAATGTGTTTATATGGACTTCAGGGTTTTTCTTAAATTAATCTTTTACAGAAATTGACGGTGAGCTCTGTGAAAATATTATCGCTGTTATTAAACTTTGCAGCCGTTTCTGAACAAACTAAAGTAACAAGTCTCTTCATAATGAAGGAAGATGTCACCCAGTGCAACGGTGTTACTCACTGACGTGTTTTTAAATGTTTATGGACAACAACTGAGATCTACAACACAGCAGAATAAGATATATCAGACTTTGGATACACACACAATACTTGTTAGTAGATCAATTCATTGTTGGTTTGACTCTGTACATGACAAGAAGAAAAATATATTAAATTTCCAGCTATATCCTTTAAAATGTCCTTTTATCTGCTTACAACTACATTATAATGTGTTATAAAGCAATAATAATCTGTATATGAACAGTTACTAAATGGTTAAAAGTTAATAAAAGCTGAACAGGGGGATATTAAAGTGTGTTACGCCCCACCTTTAATCGGCCTTATGAGGTGAACAACACTCCACTATTGAGACAGTTCTTAAAATACTCAAACCAGAAGATTTATTAACATGAAGACATACAAAACAACCAAGACACTAAATAAAGACATTAAACAACAGTCAAAAGACAACAGCAACAATAAAGAGGCAGCAAGACTAGCAAGTCCACAAACCAGAAGCCTGAACCACTTCCTCTCCTGGACCAGGTGCACCTGACTGAGGACTGATCAGGTGTAGAAGACCTGGACGGGAGAGGACTTCTCATGGACTGTTACAGAGACAAACTGCACTTTAATTTATGTTATAAAACTGTCATGAATTGTATTATTGATGAAAAACTGCCGTCTAAACACACAGAACTGATACAATTATAATTATGCGTTGTATGTTCAAAATGATGGAAATCAAGATGTGCAGTTATAATATATATATATATATAATATCTCAGCATCTCTCCTGGAACATACTGGACTGATGAACTGACAACACTTTATACCAGATTACTGGACTTTATGCACTTTATTGATGTTTTTGCACTTTATTTTTAATGTAAATTACTGTTTTTTGTAAATTTTAATTATGTGAAATTCAATAAAGTTCTTTTAGTGTTACCGGTGAAACACTGAAGATCAGTGTGGACACATCATACTATAGATTATAATATATTTATCTGAAGCAGTTTATTAAACACATGGAAAATATACAGAACAAAACAGGAAACATATATCTACAAAATGAAGGATAGAATTCAATCAACACTTTTAACACAAACTACAAACAAAATAAGTATAATTACACTGAAAATCAAGAGAGAAACAAGCTTTTTAAACAAAACAAACAACAACAAAAAAGAGAGAAACAAACAGGTAAACAAAAGAGCATCATAAGAGGACTTAATATTTGCATCAGTACCTCTCGGTGCCGCCGGCAGATGTCAGTGTTGGAGCAGCCGCTGATCCGCGGTCACTGCGCACAGAGCGCACAGTGCGCAGCGACTGCTGGACGCTGCAGCTCCGTCTGTTTGCCGTCGGAGCGTCGTTTCACTGAAGTCAGTCCAGATAATAATAATACTCCCTCCGCTGAGGAGCTGCACTCAGTGTGGACCGACGTGAAGGCAACAGGGAAACAGTCTGTCGTCTGCTGCACCAGTCTGGGGATTTTTTTTATTTTTTTATTTTTTAACATCCTCAAACATTATATTTTGGAGTCTGGTGCGGAGCGCGTCATCCTTACAGTTATTAACCAAACCTGCAGTAACTTGGGAGATATTTTTGTTTCTTTACACATTGAATACAATCAATCAATAATGTGTGATGTTTGAGGAGGCGACGAGAGGACAGAAGAACCGGCGCGACACCAGATGATGTCCGGATTTACTTGAACGACCTTGGGTTTTATTTCTTCTCACGCCGGATTATTATTATTATTATTTTGGTGGGATGGATAAAAACCTGACGCGTTTTCCACACTCCTTTAAAAGTATGTACAGCTTTTCTGGATCACAACACATAATTCATTTTAATCTTTGCAGATATATTTCCATTGAGTCTCATTGAAACAGGTTTTAGACAAAATCTCTACAGTGTTTAACTCAAATAAATCAGATTTAATCTAAATCCGTGTGTCTGACAGCTAATGGCTGCTCTTACAGTTTGATGCATATTAACATTAAGACACGTTTACAACCATTTAAGCTCATTAACATTAAATGTCAAATGTTTGCAGAGGGGTTTTTGTGACAGAGTTGAGATTCCTGTGTAGATGTCTTAGACCTCCAGACGTTTGTTTTACACACAGGGAGACTCCCCAGCTCTGCATAAATCATTCATGGCCTGCGTGTTTGCTTTCTGAATGAAGCACATGTTTTCCTGTGCACCAATAAGGCCTGCAGACCTAGACGAGGAGCTGTCACTGCAAATCAGGCTGCGAGGCTCGGTTAGTAGAACAGATGGGAGTCACAGGCTTACAGCAAAAACAGCATCAGTGCACTCAAGCTAGAGACAGACGTCCCCGTGTCATGCTACACAATACAGGCAGGGGGATTGAGTCATAAAACACTCTTGAGGCAGAGGGAGGGGGGGGGGGGGGTAGTGAGTAACACACTTGATGTGTAGAGGAGCGTGTTTAAAAATGACTCTACTGAGGTGAGCCACGCTGAGGCCTTGACCCCCCTCCCCAGCCAGCCAGCCAGCCAGCCAGCCAGCCTCTGGAGCCCGGGTCACATAGTGGCTACAGCCGCTGTGAAAATCGTTCTCAATCCTTTCCTCGTTCCCCCTGCCATCTGGTATTTTTAGGCTGCTTCTCTGATGGAAAAATAAGTCACTGAAATCCTCCCTCTCCCACTCTCTTTTCTCTCTGCAGTTGAGGAAGGGATGAGTTCAAGTCAGCGAAGGAGCAGGACTGACGCCGGACCCACACAGGGATGGGCCTCCTAGCCGGTCGCCCCCCCAGCTCCCTCCTAATCGCCGCCCTTTCTGCTGTGTAAACACCCCTCCCCAACCCCCCCTCCCTCCCTCCTGATCATCACACATGTTGGCACTCAGACATGGATGAGCGACTGAGTGGATGACAGGAGCACAAAGGCGACTGCACCGAGTTGTGGGACTCCTTACTTCAGGAAATCGAGATGAAAAACGTGGATGTGTGACTTATAAATCGAACCAAAGACTCTTGCACTTTACCGCCAAACGCACATCTCCCACCGCCCCACCCCCCTAAAGTAAATCAATGCTATATCCTCTAGAGTATGGGGTGCGTCAAATCCAAGAGGAGCAACTCTGCAGCAAAAAATGCAAACGCCACGGAGAAGTTGGACGGCAAAAGCAAGGGGACGACGAAGGGCGAGAAAGCCTACTTGGTGCACTCAGAGATGGACTCGACGGAGAACTCTCCTCAGATCAACCCAGTGCTGCTGGAGTACGCGCAGAAGCTCTCCGAGGAGATCGTGGCCCGGGCCGTGCAGCAGTGGGTGGAGGTAGACCGCCGCTATGGCGACATCCCTTACATTGAGTGTGACGTGCCGTGAGATTGGGGACGGTGCGTCGCAGAGGAAACATCAGGCCAAGCTCGACCTTGACACTGGAGGTTCTTACGTGTGACGAAACAAGGCCATTTAGTCTCAAACACCTTCATTCAGAGTGAATCTACTTGCTGTGAGCGGGAGTGTGAATGAGCTGTCAGTACATCAGTTTTGACCTACTTTTGGATTGGATTATACTTGGATTGATCCTGAAAAAAAACCCTTCCCTCCAAAAGCGCTCTGATCCCGTTCACGTTTCTGTGATTATCTGTATCAAAGCTTGAGCCTCGCTGAAGCAGAGCGCCTTTCAGTTGGGATATCAACTCTCTCAGACCTTATTTGTCACCCTCTCTCCCAGTAGATGTTGGCTCTCCGTGGTTGGACTCATACCGCAAAGCAAGAAATCCTATCAGATATTGCCTGGAATCGTAATGTTCCTCCTCGCCAGTGAAAGTCTATCCCGCCCATTGATGCTGCCCCGTGGCCAAGAGTCTCTCTTCTTACTAAGGAAGTTATTAATAGATCCCCTTCATTTGGAGAAGGCTCTAACTTGAAATCTCTCGCTGGTTATCGCCAGGTCAGAAACACACCCAGCTGTTCAGCCCCTCCTGGTCTGACAAAAGGCGGCGCGGGGCTGCAGGTCTCCCTTAATGGCCTCCCTGGAGATCCTGTGGCAGAGACGCCATTAGGCAGCCTCGACCACAACCCATCCATCTATCCAACGGGCCAGGTCCTCAAAGTGAAAGTCCAGGAAATGATGTTTCCTGCACTCTCCAGGATATTCTGTAAACACAACTTTGACATCAGGCCTGCTGGTCTGTCAGCCACAAAGAAACCAGGGCATGAGAAAGGATTGACATACTTTTTCGGAAAGGATTTGGCTCGTCAACAGAACTGGAGTTTAAACAAAAAAAACAAACAAAACAAAAAAACCCCACGTGGTTTTGGCTAAAATGTTGTAGGCCTAGTTTTTTGTCAACATTGTGTCATTGTATTACGCTTAAAAGAGAAATACTGCCATCTGCCATACAGAGGACAAAAGCACTAATATGCAAACCTCAAAACATCTCAACTCAATCCAGTATAATGTATAGTTATATACATTATTATATACATTATATTAAATATAGCCAGTCTATCCAGTCTATATATATATGTATATATATATATATGACTTGTTAAAATAGTGTGGTGCTGCTCTATAACAGTGGGCCACGATACATCCCAGGAAACAGAGTAGATATATTTGGAATATGGATTCACAACCGGCCAAGTCCTTAATGAATGTTACTATGAGCCCAATACAATTTATTGTTTTATACTGTCTGATTTCTATTAGAGTGGACATTATAAAGGTCTGTCTTTTGTTCATTAGACGGACGGATAGTTTAGCTACGAGCCGAGGCCTCGGAAGTAAAATCAAGGTCAGATTTGTGCACAAGTACTGTAACTGATGTCATTGGGATCTACCCAAAAAAATTTCAAGTGGCGTTGCACGCTAAGCTCCGCTGAGGAGCATCGATGAGGACACTTAAACTGCCACACAGCTGTCTGCAGCGATTACAGCTGTGAATAGTTTTGTAGTAATTACAAAATAACTGTAAAGATCAACCATAAAAGTCAGAAAACTTCAACCCAAGGTAACGATAAGCCATAAAAAAAACAAACAGTGGCAGGGTAATTCTCACCACTTGCCTTCTCCCCAGGTCTTCTTTAATAACAGTGACATAAAAATGGCCAGTAGATGATAACATAATATATATTATATATTATATTTGTACTGGGGAGTCGAAGCAGTACAGAAAGTCCCTGTTAAAGACGTTTCAAAGTCTCAGTTTACAAGCGAACATTGAGAGTTTTCTCATAAGAAACACGATGTTGCCATTAAAAACGTAATTTCTGCACTAATCTGTGCGGACAGAATAATCCCAAAACATGCTGCCAACACATTAAAGATTAGAGATGACACTATTCTCCACCACCACCACCACCACGTATTCCTAATTCTTAATCTGATGCCATTTGTTTTTGCTTCAAGATAAAACGATAAACTGGTCTCACAGTGTGTTGGGATTTGACTGGTTTCAGTTGGACGGAGAAGTGAGAGCATTTCTTCTCTTTACGGTTCACATGCTGGAAGATGATGTGTCATGTTGTTTTACTTTTTTTTTTAAAAAGTAATTTAGAATATAGACTCTAAACCGGGTGATGGCAATCTGTTTCCAAGGCGATAAATCAAAAGGATGCTGCCATAATGCTGATGTCAGGCTTTACTGTTGCATTTCCAGTGTGATGTCACCACCGAGACAAGTTTAAAGGGCTGGTTCGCAATTTTTCGAGTCTGTCCTAAAACAACAGTCAGGTATCCAGTTGAACATTGACACATGTGTTTCTTGCTGTAATCATTCCTCCTGTTCATACTGACCGTTAGACCTTTATAATGTATTTACAATGTAAGTGATGGGGGACAAAATCTACAGTCCTCCTTCTGTGCAAAAAAGTATTTTTGAACTAATATGAGGCTTCAGTCGTCCAAATGAGTCATATAAAGGCATCTCTCAAATTTCCAGTCTTTTTAGTGCCAAATTCCCTCTTTTTGTTGTGTGCAGCTGAACAGGAAAACACTCTCTGTCGAGACATTAAGGGGGAATTTCTTACTAAAAACGCTCTAACTGTGGAAGATATCCACTGTATTTGACTAACTCAAGCTGCTGAAGCCTCATTTAAGCTTCAGATAAACTTTTAAATACATGCAAGGGGATCTAGTCAGTATGTACAGAATGAATGATTCAGTGTTCATATGATGTACATTATGTTCACCTGACTAAAAGTTGCGAACCAGTCCTTTAAGTACACAAACTGTGGTATCATCTGTGTTTACAAATTCACAAGAGACCTTTGTTTTCTTTCTTTTTATTATTTTTTTAACAACGATCAGGTTTTGTGGTTGTCTAAAAGAAAAGCAGTGAATTTGGATTTTGCTTCCTCAGACAGCCATGAAGCTGCACCTGCAGCACAACAAGTTAAAAATCTGATCCTGTGTTAACGCCTGTCTTCATTCAGACATCTTCGTCTTCCAGTTGACGCTTTTAACACTGACTGAAAGGCTGCCAATGCTTCCTTTTGGAAACTGTGATTTGTAGCTTGTAAAGGTCACACATTTTAGATTATTTTATAGCGGGAGCTGTTTGGACAGAGATGGGAGATGCTGCCAGACTCATCCCTTTGTGGGATTTATTCATCACAATAAGAAAACATTCCCTTTGCAGAGTCTGGAAGGTTGTTGTGCTGCTGTGTTAAAGTCCCCTCCAGTTAAAAATGTGTTTTTCTTCTTGTTACTTCATTTGGATGTTTGTGCTTCACTGTGCAGAATGATGATATGTGCAGACTTTGTTTTCACATTCATTTGCTGAAAGTGGAAAGTTTCTCCTTGCTCACTTTAAATCTGAGTTAAAGACGTGGACCTATGAGCAGGATTTGTGACATCACAACTAATTTGGAGCCAACTGTGGTCTAATATTCAACTTACTTGAAGCCTCCAGTGCACACTGAGAATAGACTTCACAGTGAAGCAGGAGACATCTTGTGTCCAGCAGTTCAACTTTTCAAATGAAAAATATTTGCATATTCATAGATTCTGGGTTTTTCAAAGAGGGAGAAGGAGGAGATGTGATCTAAAACATGGCTGGAGGGGATCTTTAAGGTTTAAACAGGTTTAAGAGTCTCTTGGCAGCCAGAAGAATAGTGAGAATTGAACTTTTTCTTTCCTTTTCCTGCACATCAAATCCTATTCTGCTTGGTAAAAGACGTCTGTTTAATCCTTTATTCAAAAAATGTTTACAATCAGACTTTATCCCATGATTCAAAGCTGCGCAACTTGCCTGAAACCAAGTCAGCTGATCCAGTAATGCACTCCCTATGGCAGGTAAATATGAGCGCGCTGTTGATACAGGTGGTCACATGGTTCTGAGCTGCAACAATTAGTCGATTAGTCGAGTAAAAATGCCAAAAATTTGCCGTTTTGAACTGTTAGTCAGACAAAAACAGACATCTCAGGACGTCACTTTTGACTCCGGGAAATTGTAACGTTTTATAGACCAAATGATTAATCGATAATATAAATAAAGGTTATTAGCAGCCCTACAGCAAAGTGACCCATCAGCCAGAGCGGGGCAGCAGAAGATGATCAGCTGAATTGACTATTTTCGTGATTTCTCTGCTGCCAAATGAGTGAAAAATATCCTGCAGGAAGCAGCTCTGTAACATGATACAAGTCTGTGAATATATCATCATAAAATAATGTAAAATGAGTGACTTTTTTTTTTTTTTTTTTGCATTTTCCAATAGTACATTATTCATGTAGCCTAACCTGCCGAGTGTACTTACAAGTGTGTGTAAAAAACTGATGATGCCAATAAATCAGATTTACGCCTTCTCTCATTAAAATCATCATTAATTTCTAAATCAGGATATTAAAAACAACGTGTGTGATGTTTCTGATATTGCTAGGTCGCTGACACTCAACAATATTTATTTTTAAAAAGACTGTCAAACAAGACAGACGGATACGCTGCATCCTGTGTCAGTGAACGCACCGCAGGTTAAAAGTTCAGCGACACGAAGGACAAACAAGAGGATTTAAAACTGACTGCCAGCCAGCGTTTGTTTGAAGAGCAAATGGTCGCCATAAACCATGAGGGTTTTATCTTTGACGCGGGGTGAAATACTCAGACTCTGCTCTCAGTGTTTATATTAGTTTATTGTCGACAGTTTGTGGAGGTCAATGTCTGCTCAATGAGCCGCTGTGAAAAGACCGAAGGAGTCAGACTGTGTACGTGTTGTTTGATGAATAGACTATAAAAAGTTTTTTAAAAAAAGTTTGGAAATGTTTGTGCAAGTGAAGAAGGCAAATACATACTTTAGATAAAAAGTATCCCATATTTTACATAGATTAGGATTCAAAAATCTGATTTTGTTGCGATTGGTGATTGGTAACCGGGTCAATGCTGCACAGAGCAGTTTATAACCCAACATGCAATTAAAATAAACATTTCTACTCTCTAGATTTCATATCTGAGCAGCAGTTGAGACACTTTATGACCAACCCCCGTCATTCTTTTACAAGCAGGTCATAAAAAAATCCTGCCGTCCACAACTGCGGCTCTTTTATGCCTGAACACGAGACGTACGAGCGGCTTCTTCACTCAACAAGAACACACAAGATTTTATGTTACATTACCAACCGTCTTTATTGCCAGCTGTTCCAGCATCGACTCCGGCTGCCTCATAAATAATGCAGCCATTGAGAACTAATGTTTGCGCAGGAGATTTCACAAGGTTCCCTACTGTCAAAGCGGTGAAAATGTAAAAAAAAAACAACACACAATATATCACACACATTTCAAACTGCTTACACCATATTTAATTCATAAAAGGTCATGTTAATGCATAGTGGATATAAAATACTGATATTCTTCTAAATCTAATGTGAGTGGGAGTGTTGCTTTGGAACAATTTGACATGGAAAAAGAAACTACAAATGCCATTAAAAAGAAAAATTCTGGAAAACATTAGAGATTTATGATCGATATTAGAGCAACGCTGCATATAATTCAGATGATATTGATCAGTGTCAGATCAACAAACCAACAGGAAATGTAATAAAGCACTCAGTGGTGAGATCATTTTCTCCTCTTATGTCTTCATGTTAATGCGAAGCCGCAGTTCGACTGATTCTTCGAGTTCACAGCAGAACAGTTACAGTACGACTCGTGTAGAAAAGGCTCCTCTTGCACTGCAGAACAAGTTTACACTAGCTGTGTTTTATCTGCTGCTACCATGTTGGATTTCTGGCTGCGAACATTAATCAGACCGTCCTTTCCTCGGCTGCAGAGGAACAATTCTGGATTTTACACAAGTGTTTAAAACGAATCCGGCGGCTGATTTATGTCACTGCACAGACAGAGAGAAACTGAACACGTGTCCGCTAGAGCTGCAACAATCAATCAATCGACAGAAGCAACTATTTTGATAATCAAATAATCTTTTTCAAGCAAAAATGTCCAACTTCTTCTGGTTCCAGCTTCTCATATGTGACAGGTTTTTAGTTGCAGCTCTAGTGAAAGCAGAGCTGTTTAATCGAGGTCCGACAGATGAAGGTGGTCTGTGTGAATGTGGAAGTTCCACTAAAAACAACCAGTATGATACTGGTTATAACACAAGCTTTGGGAAAAATAAATTGCACCTTCTCTCCGAGTCTGGATGTTAAGGTGTTGTGTGAAGTAGCTCATTAAACCCATCAGGGAATCGCTTGCTAGCGTATTATTGGATTGTAATTAGAAGAAACGAACCGTTCAATAAAACTCGGGAGACAGACGATAGAGTAATAGTGAACTGTGGACAGATCGCTCGGTCTTCAGCGGTCACCGCTCGACACGCGGCTCGGATTGAAACATGAGGATTTAATGGAGATGTATGGAAGTAGAATGAATGTAATGGAGGCGTCTCGCCGTCTGTTAAAACGGGACTAAATGTTATTGAAAAGTATTTTTAGCTTATAACTTTTATTTTAACGGCACACGATGACAATATTTTTCAACACATAACCGTTTCTATGAGATTTCTTCGCATCCAACACCCAAAACGTCAAATCCTTTACATAGTGTTAAAAGAAACAATTTTTCTGCGATGACGGCGACTTCTACCTCCACCTACAAACCTCGTCCGTCTATAGAATCAACCCATTCCAGTATTTGACCTGTGTATTGATGTATAATAGCAAACTGTCTCCCTCATATTCCTTCATCCTCAGCCTTACAGTCCTCATGAATGACTGACAATAATGGAGATGTGGGGACAGGAAGCAGCTGTTTAGAGAAAGGCTCAGTGGTGTGTGTTTGAAAGTGGGAAGCAGCTGCTGGCTGGCAGGACATCAGAAAGTCAGGTCCTTCCCTCCCAGCGAGGAGAAGCACTGCTCCACGCTCTGGTCCGACACCCCTTCCAGTGTTGATGGATTCCACTTGGGGCTCTGGTCCTTGTCAACCAGCACTGGCAACACACAGACATTCAAATACATAAAAGGGGAATCAGATGATGTGACAGGCGGGTAATACGAGGTGGTTTCAAGCTTCAGCTCTAAAAGGGGCAAGAACTAATTTATGACCTTTGTTAACCTTTAAAACAATGCTAGTTGGACTACAAGCTCCCTGCAGATGTGTATATACTGTATATTACAGTCATTTTATACTAGGAAGGATCAAAAGTCCAGTCTCGTTGCCCTCGTACTGCAGTGACTTACCAGCTCGAACTCCCTCGTAGAAATCGCAGCCTCTCTGCAAAACAACACAAAAAAAATCTCATGAGACGACATCATACCGATCAACAATATAGATTAGTTAACTTTAACAAGTCGTCACAGCTAAACTAACACAGTTGTGGCTAATTAAGATAAATAATACTTAAATTACTTATTGAGGAATGCAAGTTAATATGTTAAAGAATGCAACAACTTGAAGAATAATTTATTAATCCTCCAATTATGAGTGAAAACTAACAAACTCAAGATGTTGGGTCTGTGCATTTTTTGGTATTTTAAAGTGGATGTATGCATATTTCCAGGTCTATATTTATATTCTGGGGCCCTACAGTTACAGTTATTTGTCTTATATTGGCCCTTTATGCAGCCCCTCAGTTCAGCCTCTGTCTGAAACAGGCTGTTTTAGCTCCTGTCTCTTTAAGGCCCCGCCTCCTGATGAGCCCGCTCTGTTCTGATTGGTTATCTTCTAATCTTATCTTATCTATGGAACCTCTCTGCGGCTCCGGAGGCTCAAATATAAACTTCTCAAATACATCCGTACATGTTCAAGCCAAAATCTGATCTGAAATATGTGAATGAACAACGCAAACAACACATCAAACAACCTTAGCGAGAAGGACTACGGAACAGACAGTTGTTTGTGGGCGTGCACTAACAATTTGACGTCAGTTTGATGAGGAAGTAGAGCAGCCTGAAGTCCTGGATTTTACCTTACAGGGAGCATTTTTACATACGTTCACCTCATGTTTTGGACCTTTTACCATCACAAAAGTCATGATATTCCCCCTTTAAGTTTCCTTTTATAAAAAGAAACAAAACATTAAAAGGAAAGAGCCTTTTTAAAAAAAAAAAAGTTAAAGAAATGGCACAAATAAACTTAAACGTTATTTGTGAATTAAATAATGAAACTATAATACCTTAGAAAAAAAAACAGCTTCTTTTTCGCTCTCTAGCAAACCAGAAATACTGTCTTCTTCTTCTTCCATTTGTGGCAACACGCGTACGCAGTATCAACGTTACCAAACTCAACTGGCAGCAAAACATGGACCGATGTGTAGTTCTCAGAAATAATCAAGTCAGAATATTGTTACGAAGATATTATTATACAAGCCGTTAGCTTCCATGTTAGCTTATTTGTTGGTGTCACTTGGCTCTGAACAGATTGTTCAAATTAAATAACGACTGTTTTCCTGTTTTATTTTCTTGCAATTTTTTTCTTATTTGATGTACAAATGACAAAAAAATTGAGTCTTTTTTGTTTTTCATTCTGGGGTTTTTCATTGAAAATCAAAACACTCTTTCTTTTTCATCCTTTGTTTATATGAGGAGAAAGAAACTTAAAATACCAGAATGAACACAGACCCTGATGCATGCTGATCATTTGTTTGGTTTTTACCATGCAGGCTTGACTCAGTCGATACTCCATCACCAACACGTCTGGCAGGCTCAGAGAGGCGCCTGCCTGCAGCTGCTTGTAGGTGATTTTCAGGGACGTGGGAGACATCTTAGACAGCGTCTGCAAGAGACGAGACGCAAGGAACTTTTACTGTTTAATTGACTCAACCTTCAAACAGAGAGACGGTTTTAAATGCTCAGTTTTTTCTTCTGTTTTTTCTGTTTCTGTTTTTTGCTTACGGATACATTTTGTTGCTAAATATCCAACAGAAAAACATAAGCAGTGCAATGTGTAAGATGGTTATGCATTTTTAATATGCAGGACAGCGAGTCTGTGGCGGAGTAGTAAGTGAGGAAGTGGGTTTATTATAAATATTTGATCCCTGAGCCGACCCTCGCTGGCTGTAATTCAGATTTTTATGGTTGGAAAGAAAACTGGAAACGCTTAAATGTTTGTTGAACTGAGCAGAATGAAAGCAGCCGAGTCATATTGGTTAAAACGGTTTAAATGTGGACTACTGTATACTTTAACACATGTTAAATAATCAGGTGATTATCAGTCACTTTAAGAGCGGACAACTGATTCTGGAGATGAACAACGAAGACAATGAAGCGATGGGGAGACGGGCAGCATACGTGAGGGAGGATCTGATCTCGTTGGACCATCCAGGTCGACATTAGGTTAAAACACAATTATGAGAATTATGAAATGAGTCTAAGAGACTAAAATTTAGTTTTATTGAAGCCGCTGTGGTCTGCTGAGCTCTTAAGTCTCACAGGAGGGATTTTGGTCAAGCCAACGAGGCACAAGACTAACCTCATTAAGTGCTTGAACTGAGCTAACTACTAATTACTAACATATACTGTTAAAGCCACATAATACACTGGGTCCACTCTAACACTGTCGGTGGGATTCATCAGACTGCAAACAGGAAATGACAGCATTCATAAAGTTAAATTTAAGACATTTCAAGACCTTTTTAATACCACATAGAAAGCTATTTAATACTTGTTTCACCATCATACTGGCTGAAACATGAAAGCATGATGGAAACCAGAAGGGATGATATGACCTGGAATTATTTATCATTACATCCCAGTACTTCCCAACAGTATATAACAATAATTACTAATGATATAATTAATTAAGTTAATGCCTGGACCTGGATAAGTGGCAGATAACCGTTTAACTGATTAAAAAATCGGCACTCGCTCATCATAAGTGGATGAGCTTCCTAGTTACGGTATCTATGAGCACTGACGGTGTTTGTGGTTTGATGATGCTGACTGAAATCTCCACAAAAAAGGATTTAACAGCTTCCTGCAGCACAATCTTCTGTCTAAACAACCGCGCTTTTAGTTTAGAGACGTCTGCTGACAGCCCGCAACAGCAAACTAAAACATTTTATAACTAATGTTACTGTCGACGACAAGGAAGAGAAAAGATTTTTGTAAATATTGAAGATTTTAATATCTTCTAAGACTTTTTTTTTTTTAGGAAACTGAATTTAAAAAATACTAAAAAGTTGGTCACAAAAAGGAAACCGTCTTCAATGCTTTAAAGTATTTTCCAGACCTGCAGATACTCTGGAACGTACAAGAACTCTATGAGGACAATAAAAGTGAAATAAAAGTTTTGTCATCGGTTTCCGACTGAGCCGCAGGTCAAGATCGTACCTCAGCTTGTTTCTTAGCGAACTCGGAGCCGTCGGCCTTCAGGTTCTGCATGATGCCCTCCACGCTGCCGGAGCTGAACAGCCTGAAGGGAGAGAAAGGACGACACGGGTTCAAGTTTTCAGTAGGTTACCTCTATTCACTTTAATTTAGTTAAGTTTATTCAAAAATCTAATTCTCATTACTTTCACTGTCTGCTGTTGTACTGGGCTTTTTTAGTTAGGTCCAGTTTAAAAGGCGCTCGGTGGAGTTTTCTTGTAAACAAATGGATGCACTGTGTGTATCCTTGAGGTCTAACAAAAGTGTTAAATGCATTTCATTCCTCAACAAACATTCGCAAAGCAGATATTTTGTTTACTAGCTTCTTCTTCCATGTCTTTGCTGACATATTGCTGAGTCTGTTGGTGCATTATTACCTCCTTTAGATCACTGGAACAGCAGGCACATATGTGTGTATGTGTGCAAAATAAGAAAACTGCTCCATAGTGCTACTAGAGGTCAGAAACTCCACAGGGTACCTTTACATAACTAGCTGTTTACCAGCTTTCCTGACGCACTGATCAAATGGATGGTTATGGTCGGAGATGCAGAGATTCAAAACCTACCTGTCGATATCAGATACGTGCTTGTCCAAGATAAAAGGCTTGTCAGAATCCAGACTGCTCTGTGGACAGAAAACATAACGATCAACACTGAAAAAAACAAAGATTCAGACATTCACAGGAAAACAGATCTCTGAATAGCAACTCGTTGAATGTTGAGTCATGTTTAACGGCAGCCTCGGTTTCTAACCTTGTTCTGGAAGGAGTCTAAAACTCTGGAGACGTCGTCAGCGGAGGGAGACTTCAAGTCCACCAGCTCCTTCTCCAGGTCTGGGATCTATTGGAGGAGAAGTTTTGATTCTCTGCGGTCGACTATTGATTCTTCAAGACTCTAACCCAGATTCAGTTTTATTATTATAAAAAGGCTGAATCTTTCCCTTTTGATCCTCACTAGAAAAAGAAATATCTGAAGAGGAGGTTACTGGATTGAGAATTTCTTTTTTTTGTGAATTTTTGTAAAGATTTTAACCAGTTAGAGGGAAATCATGACAGCAGATCTCTAACCCTTGATCTCCTAACCCTAACCCAAGCCCTAACCCTAACCCTGGCCCTGGCCCTAACCCTAACCCTGACGCCCTGATGCCCTAACCCTTACCCTGGCCCTAACCTTAACCCTGGCTCTGGCCCTAACCCTAACCCTCCAAAACTGTTTTTAATTGGTCTTACAGGCTTGATTCAGTGAGAAAATACCACATGAATGCACTGCTGTAGCCAACCTTAAGTCCCTGCAGTCGGGTTGTTCCTACAAGCGTATAAAAAAGGTGACATTTCATTTTATCTTTAACAAACAGACAAATAATAATTCTAATTTATGACCAAAGCAGAGATTCTTTCATTATAAACATTACTCTCCCTTTATTTCTATGGAGCCAATGGGTAGATTGAGAGCTCAGTGATTTGAAAACAATCTGACTTTTCTTTCATTTCCATTGAGGTAAGATGTTTTTCGTCTTTGGTCAGAAAAAAATTGTAAAAATAACCTAAATCCACCCCACTGGTCATCTGTCCTGAAAGTCAAGGTTATAGTCTAAACACCCTGTGCCGCCCACTGCTGTGTCGACCTCACGCCAACACAAAGACAAACACCACCTGCCTCTGGACCAGCCAGTGTATGTCGGCATCTATGAACAACACCCAGTGACTCAGCATCCAGCTTTCCAGTGGAGCTTTAACACCCCCTCCCCACCATGCTCCTGTCCTGCACTCGTCCTTGCAGCATCACTATCACCATGTATGGACTGAAGAGTGGTTTAGATAACAATAAATTGGTAAAAATCCTCTTTGTGTGGTTTGCTCAGCAGTGCAGTGCGAGTTTATCTATTACTTTAAGGTATCGTACCTTCTTAGACTCTACAAAGTGAGTAGCGACTCCAGCTCTCTGCACATCACGCCCTTTGAGACGGAAGCCTGTCAAGGCCAGAAACAGTCCCAACTTTCCCCGGAGCCTCGGCAGAAAATAGCCGCCTCCTACATCAGGGAACAGACCTGTCAAAATGAAACGGGAAGAGTTCAAACACATTCTTGTACAGCTTTAATACAGGTGCACTTCAGGGTCACAGTTCACTACACAATTAACCATATGACATCGACTAAAAAGAGAAGTTTCCTTAAAATGAAAAGGGAATTTATTGTTAACTATCCCACAAATAACAAGTACCACATGTTGGGCCTCATGCAAGAACATTTTCGTAAACTTATCCTACATCTCTCTTTCTTTTTTCAGAGAGGTTTACTGGTACGAGTGTTGCAAGACGGATTCAACAAACTCTCTTAACTGCACAAACTTGTCATAAATCGCTCGTTTCAGCCTGATGAATGTTACCTCTTCATGAGGAAGTGAACGTTTGTGAGATTTGATCATTAGCATAATCAACGCCCCTAAAATTGCCATAGAGGGCGACCTGTTCCGCTCAGTTTGTTGGTTAGTTAATTAGTTGGTTAGTGGATTAGTTTCATTGACATTTTTGAACACCACAGACCGTCTGACATGAAGTTAGCTACTGAAAAACATTTTTCTAAAGGAAATCGCTCTATGACTAATATGAGAGATGGTCATGTGACAGTCACAGAGATATGAGAGGAAAGAATATTGTATCCTACAGTAGGTGATGTTACACTGTCAGCACAAGATGTTGGACAGAGAGCTGCAGAAAGACCCTGAGACACCTGCAAATACTACTGAAATCTAGAGGTCGCTGCACCAAAATATAATAAACATCAAAAAATATAAGTAAATTGGCAGCCATGATGAACAGAAATTAATATTCATTTTTCTTTAAGTTTGTCTTAGTTATATATTTACTTTAATCTAACTCTTTAAACTCCAAATTAATTTTAATGAAGACGTACACACAACACTAATTCAAGTCAAGTTAGTGTTGTTTTCCCTGCGGAGGAAGACAGACTCGTCTTTCATACGTAAGAGAAAAATCTAAGTACGAGAAAACTGGTGAACATCACAAATTCACTTAAACCTCATATGTGACATTTAAGAACAAATCTATTGAGTGTTTTTTACACGAGGCCCATAAACATACAATAACCAGCTACGAGTGCAACTGGTGATTCATTAATGAACACTTTTATCTATAAAACATTAGAAAACAGTGAAATGTTTGTTCTTTTTACCTGGAAAATACTTCAAAGATTAATCGATTGTCAAAATCGTTGTAGATTAATTCTCTTTTGATTGACTAATTGATTAATCAGCTAATTGCTGCATAGTGTAGCATTGTTTTGCTGAGTGTAAAATTAATGAATTGCATTGTCGCTTCCTAAAATATATGTAAAATATATAAAATATCCGTCCACTTCCACCCAGAAATGATTTAAGTACAGATTAAGCAAAACCATTAACAAAAAAATACAAAAAAACCCCAAACATGTGGATTATAAGTATTTATGTTTATGAACTCTTTCATCACAATCCACAGCCTTAATCTGTACGGAATTTATTCTGTATTTTCAATCATGTTTCCATTTGATTCGAAAGAGGAAATGAGGCTTTATTGGTCACAGTTGGTTTTCTGATCGCTTTTGTAGCGTGGCGTGAGGCTACAGGGGGGGCGGAGTAGTGTACGGGAGAGAGAGAGAGAGAGAGAGAGAGAGAGAGAGGGATTAGATGAGTTGACCTGATTCACAGTTGAAAATGTAATATCATAAATGTGGCAGATTATGGCTGCTAGCAGGGCTGGGTTAAATCTGTTAATCCCGCCACAGAAGGGGTTAATGTTAAGACGTGAGGGAGGGTACGAGTGTGTTTGTGTGAGAGAGAGAGAGATGAGTGTGATAGAAATGTTTGTTGGTAGGTTTGAAGAAAGTTATTAGTCTAAACTTTAAAACACACTGTGCATTTGTAGCCCTGATGGTATCCTGCTTTAGTAAAATCATAGATGCAGATATTTTTTATCCTGAGGGAATAATCAATAATTAGATAACTTTTAAAATGAATAATCACCACACCCAATAATAAGGCTGACGTTCTATATTCTTCTTATAATCTTATAATCCATAAATCCCATGAAAGGACCAAAACCATCAATGTGTTAGTCCGTCTCTGAGTGCCTTCCACCTTCCCTACTCTGTACTCAAGTCCATATGTTCCTGAAGATGTTAATACTTAAAAAAATGGTTTATAATTGTATAGTTTAACTTTTGGAAAAGGGTCAGTAACTTCCTCAGCCACCACCAGTGGTTCAGACCAATCAGCGTCCTACGAGGATTCTTGCGTGATCCAACAAATCTAACTGTCTCGCAAGGTAAGACGGTGTTAGACAGGTGGTTCATCCAATCACCTGCTAAGTATTTTTTGAAAGTGCCTGGTTGGTTGATGGTTCTGTGTAACAAACCATCGGCGCGTCAGGTTAGTGGACTGAGAGTCAGGCTAGGGAATTTAAATATGGCCATCCTTGGTCAGAGTGGAGAGAAAGAAAATTAAGTAAATATAAGACAACATGGAGAAGATCCACAACCTTTACAGTCAATCCAATACAAGAGTTTTGAGTTTTTTAAATACACGATGATTGGCCAGCAGCTTCTGTGCTGTAAAGGCTGTGTGGAGGTTGTACGAAGCACTCAGACACTTTGAAAATGCTGCGGGAGACCAAACAAGGAAGAGAGGCAAACTTACAGAGGCCTAGCTCATTGCATGCAAAGCAAAGAATTTCTGTGTCTGAACTTGTAAATCTGTCTCAGCAACTCAGACAAATTCAATCAAACTGTTGAGAGCAGAACAGCTTCTGAAGCGTATCATCCGAGTGCTGGCGTCATTCAAAGACTCTCCAGGGGGAGAAATCGGAGGAGGCTTTGGGACATTTCGGATCACTTTCCCCTGGAGTCCAATGCAAAGCTCAATCAATGCAAAGCACTTCCTACAAAGTCTGATTAACAACATGAAGAAGCGCCTCTCATTGGAAGGAGAAATGCTTCGTGATCTCAGCATTCTGGACACAAGCAACCGCCCATCAACACCTGGCATACTGCACGATGAGTCACGAGTGAAACGACTGTGCAGGCGGTTCAATCTTTGTGAAGACCTTGACCTTCAGCACCCACACAGTGAG
The DNA here is from genome assembly GCF_910596095.1 of Thunnus maccoyii. NCBI lineage: Eukaryota > Metazoa > Chordata > Actinopteri > Scombriformes > Scombridae > Thunnus > Thunnus maccoyii. Next base: position 6,629,132 of record NC_056543.1, read on the forward strand.
CCTGGAAGCCTAAAAACCACTCATACGATGCATGCAGATCATCTCCTGCAGCACGGCTGACTGTGAAAGGTTTCTGTCTTATGAACAACATTTGCAGGGACAAGAGATCTACAATGTTGTTGTCCGATATAAATAATCTGATGATGACCAACGTGTTTTGGCTTGTGGCCTTCATCAGGGTCATCCAAGGCCATAAGCCGAAATGCGTTGGTCTAACAATAAGGTTGTTCTATATACAACTTTGTGCTGGAGTTTTGACCTCTTGAGACTTTTTTCCCTTCTCCATGAACCTTGGAAGTAGGTGAAGTTGTGCCAGAAACCCCTACTCACTGGGTCATCAATTGGTAAGTCTTTTCAAGCCAAGGAAGTACGTCACAACATCGGTTTAAGTGTGATGGTTCTGCTCACATCATGACGTGCCAGCTCACTGGGAAAGAGTCAAGTTGTCAAGCCTGCTCTGCTTTGTCCCAGTCCCGTCATCAGCCAGCCGTTTGATTGAAGTGGCACGAAAAAATATGGAAGGTGCACAGGCTCATTAGAAAAAACTGTACGACCATTAAAACTGAGCGTCACCAGTTTGGTCCTAGTGACTCTGTAGCTCAGGAGGTGAATGTTACTCCTGCATTTGTGATTTCTTTTGTGCTTTCAGATCCTGAGGTTCCTGCTGAGAGTTTGGACGATGAGAGGGACCTTCAAGCTCCTGATCCTGATCCCGTATGCTAAAAAACCCTGAGTCTTGATACCACCACTGACGCTACTGATATCCACAACCCACGCTTTACATATTTAGTTACCTCTTTAATTTGGCTTAATTTGGTTTAAGTTGGTTAATAAACTCATCTTTTGTTAAAACTTTATCACGGTGTGTCTCCCATTTGTTGTGGCCAAAGTGCGAGGTCTAACAAACTGTATCCACCACTTCCAGGTCCTTTTCTAGACAGTTAAGAACATGACTTACAAGCACTAGTTTGGATGCCTTCATCATTTGGCAAATGTCTATCAATACACAACTTGTGTGTTGCTAAACTGCTCTGCTGCTTGACTTACCTTAGTGCTACTGTTGTCCTGTTGCTCATATTTGTTTTAACTCATATCTGTTTTTGCTCATGTCTGTTTTTGTGTAGCTGTAATGTAATTTCAGCAGTTCTATAATTGTTTAAGCTGTTCTGTTGAATCATAACTCGTTCTGCTTTTATTGCTGCCCATGACTGTGTTCTGCTTTTACTGTAACTGACATGCCTTACATAATGATCATTGTTTTAAATGTGTTTCTTGATTATACACTGACTTTAGGCTTCCAACTTCACACACCTGGCCAGCAACTATGGATGAAAACTAGTCTTCTGGCTAATTCTGGCATATTTACAGTTATGTCTATTAATATGCACTGTGCCTGAGAAGTAAACTGAATAAATAAAGAATAAATAAAAACGTTGAGAAGACATCACTCTGCCACACAAGCAAGGAGATGCTCAGACGTCAGATGCCTGAGTGCAAACGTATTTCGAAAGCTTTGTTGACTACCAGGCTAGTTACTCCACCCACCACCCACGAACGTTATACTGCTGCTCTGTAGTGACCCCACCCCTTCCCTTCTTACCCCAAACCGAGGACACTGCCAGCAAACAGAAGAAACTGGACCAGGTGGACCAGGAGCTGGGACATCTGTAAGTGTTCCATCTTTTTTTCCAGGGCTTGTGGGCTAACAAACGGTGAACCCAGTATGCATAATTTGATTGTGATGTTGATAAGAGTTCTGTCTCTGAAGCTTATTAGTCTTGCAGCAGTTCTTGGATGCTTTCCCCTGCATTTAATCAGATACGTAACCTAAGTTTGACAACGGTTTGGAAGATAAGTGAACATACTGTTTTAATTCCTCTCCTTTCCTCTTTGTATTTTTTTTCCCACTCTCTCATCAAGGCCACGAGTAAGAAGCCCAAAGATCTATCATTGTGAGGCGCACTATTGACTGTCAAAGCAGTGAATCACTGTCTCCTGCAGCCATGCGAAATCACCAGGTATGGTGATTAACACTAAAACAGCAGCAAATCTGTTAAAGTCTTGTTTTGCTTATAATAAACTGTTGATAACACATACCCAGTCTTTCTGAATGCCCTGTTACATGTGGATTCATGTATTAGTATGTGTTAGTGAGTGTTGTGGTGCTCATGGGGCGTGTACGAGGCTGGGAGGGAATAATCACAGCATACCCACTACAATAAACTGGACTACACCACTGGTGAACAGCACAATCTTGTCCTAAAGTGGTGGTGAAACCTAATACAGCTGGTGCTGCATCTTTGGCTCTATCTCTCTTTACAAAGCAATGTCTTTGGTTGATCTTTTAAGGGTGATTACTGAATTATAAAATGTTGTTGGTAGTGGTGAGAGAGCTGTGGGGGGGGGGGGGGGGGGGGGGGGGGGGGGGGCAATTAATAAATTATAGTCATGGCCCCCTAAAGGGCAGGGGCAGTACTGGTGCTGCATGCTAAAATCCAGACTGGGACAATCAGGATCAGCCCTTTTCTCCATCTGTTCATTTGCTCCTCATGTTGTAAGAAACAGGGGAACAGTTCAGTCAGTAATGTAGGCACAAGAAACAGCATTTTCTCTTTTTACATTACTAGTTTAACATATCAACAAGTTAGCTTTGACTATATTTAATTTGTTTTAATTAACTGTGTGTCATTTAAGCTCTTGACTGGCTGTGTGTATTCATTTCTACAATTTCATATGGATGTTAATTTGAATGGGTGTTGGGTTGTTTACTGTTGTGGCGTTTATTAAACCAAATTTGAGGGTTAATATTTTACACTGCACTGTAACTTTTATTCTCCTGTTTTATCTGTCTTATTCCTTTTTATCTTCCTTTTATTTCCAAATGTAACACTTTTTAATTGTATTTCAATGTCTTTTTACTTGTGTTGCTTTTATATTCTGTCTTGATACCATTTATGCTCTATGTAAAATGTGCAATGGTTGAAATGTGCTGTATAAATAAAGGCAGGTTTAACCTTGCAGAACTTGTTAACAAGCTTTTTTTAACCTTCTTTTGAAAACCTCCATTGACTAGTGAAATGCTGGGCTTGGAAAGGGGTTATTAGTTCAAAAAGAATAATCAGTAAAACTTAGGATTACTATCGTTATCTTCATGACAGCGTTTAAACTATAGGCCCTTTCTACAGCAGACATTTTGACTTGGAATAAATATGCCAAGTGTAGAAGCCCTGCACACCCACTTCAGGGTGATTAGACCTCCACTCAGCTGATGTCGGGAGATGTGCTGGGAATTACTTGAGCTCACAGAATCAATGTGAGAGACGATTAGAATAATAATGTTTAATTGTCCGAACAGGTGCAACAAAACTGAGAGGAGAGTGAGGAAGATGTCAATGAAACAAACTCTGTTTAAGCCCAAACAGTCTTGAGAAATAGTCAAATAAGTGAAATTTTATATTCAAGAACATTTCAAGACGTGAATTTGCGTAACTGAATTTCAGGCACTTAAAGCTTCATGTATAATATTGGCATACTTGAGTGGAAAAATCCAGATTCGACAGCGCGATAATAGCAGCAATAAAAACCCAGCACATAAAAGAGACTCTTGAGAGACTTCGACCCCAAGATCAAGGCTAAAATAAGCACGTTGGGGTCTGGAGGCAGCTGAAAAATGCTGTTTTCTCATGGAAAACTGTGCATTGTGAATTAGAAGTGGCTGATTGCAGAAAGGATGACGTGCTGGAAGTCAAATGAACAATAGTGACAATGTGTTACAACCACAGAGGCTCCAAAGAGGATTAACAAAGATTTCACGCCATCTCGCCAAAATGACTGGAGAAATTATTACCTTTTTAGGACCATAAATAATAAAATTAAACAGGATATAGTGGTTTTTTTATTGTTTGTACTACAACACTGACAAAAATGCATGGGTGTATGTGTGTGGATTAAAGGAAAACGAGCGCAATAATTAACACTTGCAGACACACATACAGTCCACTCAGAGAGCCAATTCTCAGCCTGCGCAATTCAATTATCGTCCCATTTCCTCCAACTCCTTTTTGTGGCCTCGCCTTTGAGAAATTTTCACACAACGCTCGGACCGCATCGACAAGGACCTTTTTTTTTTTTCCTTCCTGCTGCACTCATTTCCTGTCCGCTGACAACACGCTCTTCATCTTTACTGCCCCAGACATGTGACTCAGATTCCACCGCACGCAGCTAGACAGCGTTAAAAAAAAAAAGGGCATCAGCTGAAGATCTACGAGCCCAGACTGCACTGGAATAAGCTTGATGTGTGTGTGTGTGTGTGTGTGTCAGTATCTGTGTGTTCAACAGAGGATGAGTGTCCTTGGAAGTTTGCAAGCGTGAGGAAGTCAATCATCAGAACATACACATATTATAACCGCAGAAAAAAAAGATCAACCCTGAGCTCATACATCTACGGATGATACAGAGAACATTTCCAGACATATTGTGCACAAAATACTGACACCATTTCCCACTTGTCACCTGATTATAACCTAAATATAATAAAATATGGACAGAAAGCTTTTAAACTGACCATCAAAACTGCTCGAGGACCATCTCAGAATCAGTTATCCAGCTTTATGAAGTGAATACACTGACGACATTAGCTGTCTGGTTTGTTTACAGGCTCGTTCTCACCACAAAACCATTGTGATTAATGCTTTGGTATAACAAGCCTTCTGTAGATAATTCATACACACATAAAAAAACTGTGATAAACCATCTGGATTTAAGTGACAACGAGCTAGTTTATACCATAACGTAAGCTGTAATTAGTCAGTTGTTAGAGATTTGTTTCTAATCTCCTCAGAGCCTCAGGAGGAGGCCATCTGTCTGCAGGAGTCATTTAGCTAAAGAGCAAACTATAGCTGTTTACACTGGAGGAACTGACAGCGAGATAAGTTCTTGATGATCTCTGCAGACACTAAGTGGTATCAGTTATGCAAATGAGGTTTAAAAGTTCAAGAACTGTATAGTTGTTTTGTTCTACTTTTCACAGCTCTTTAATTTAGGATTTTAACTTCACCGTTAGTGTGAAAACATGCCATTAAATACAATTAATAAAGACACTGTTGATGGAGTGGAATATTTTTTAAAGGCAGGTCATTTCAGTTCAGCTTCAGAAAAACTCATCAGTGGCTCTTTTTACGTAAAGGGGACGTATCATAAACATTTCCAGGTCTATATTTATATTCTGGGGTCCTACTGGAATATCTTTTAATGATTTAAAGTTTCAAAAAACTCCTTATTTGGTCCTTTATGCAGCCCCTCGGTTCAGCCTCTGTCTGAAAAAGGTCTCTTCACTCTCAGACGCTGCCTCTCAGCAGACGTCTGCCAGCTCCGGAGGCAACGAGAATGAATAATAGTAGTCAGATTTCACTTATTTTTCTTGTTCTTTACTCAAAATATAAACTTCTTAAATATATTAGTACATGTTTGAGCCTGAATCTGATCTGAAATATGCGAATGGACAATGTGAACAACTTTAGCATCAAACACTAGGCATAACAATAGGCATGCGTGAACAATCTGAAGTTGGTTTGAGGAGGAAGTAGAGGTAACCTCGCAAATGGAGCGTTCAGAGACGGTTGACTTTCAGGGAGCATTTTAAATACGTTCACCTCCACCACCTTCACCTTTTCTAACTTTGAACAACATCATAAAAGACAGAAAAATCACAAAAAGCTTGTTATGTCCCCTTTAAAAGCTGCTTCAGTCAGAACAGCAGATGAAATGAGATCTTCCAAAGCGTAACGTTTGATTAATTCAACTGGAAGAAACTATTTACAGTTGGAAACCTCACAAAGCATGTCTGTGTTTGATCCATGGCATATTTATAAATTAAAGAATTTTTGGAGTTGTAAGTCCCTTCTCTCCCTCTCTGCATGATGTAATATTTCTTTTTTATTTCTCATCCTCCTGGAGTGTATCTGTGAGAAACTGAAGCTCAGCTGGAAACATATACAGGCCTTCATCATATATCGCACCGAAGACAACTCAGTCAACCCTCCTCGGCTTTCCGTGCAGACAGATCTCGTGTCGATGAACGCGTGTGAATTGAGTCCAGCTGGGTCTGCGGCTAAAATCACTGCTGCTTCATAATTAATGGACTAGATACCCTCTCACACTGATGTAGGCCAACCAGCGCATCTGCCCCCCTCCACCCCCTCCCCTCAAGGAAAAACAGAAAGCCGGTGCAGCTGGACTTACCGATGGCGGTCTCCGGCATGGCAAACAGCGTCTTCTCAGTGGCTACTCGGAACCGGCCATGAACTGATAGACCTACACCCTGCAGGTGGAGGAGAACAAAAAAAAAAAAACAATGCTATAATGAAAAGAGGTGGAAATAGAGTCCCATGCTGGGAAAAGAGAATACACAGAGGGGGGAAAAGAGGGCACGGAGAAAACATTAATCACTGTCACCCTCTACAGGGAGGAACTGAGGTGAAGTTTGAGATAGAAAGTGCTGACTGGGGAAAAAAAAAAAAGTAAACCAGGACGAGCGTGTGTGTGTGTGTGTGTGTGTGTGATTAAAGTGTGTGTGTGTGATTAAAGTGTGTGAGGCCCGGCAGGGAGAGAGGTGAAGGCTAATGAGCAGCGTTGGCCAGAGGACACTTCCAGCACAGATAGGACTCTGTGCGTGTTTGTGTGTGAGTCGGATTATGTTACCATGGAAATAACATCCCTTTGCATACATCCTCAGAAACAAATATGCATAAAACAATGTAGATACACAGACAGGTAAGCTTTTGTTTTATTTATATAGCACTTCTTAATTGACAAAATTTAAACAAATAGATTGATAAAATACACAGAAATCAACCAAACTGAAATAAAACAGGACATGGGAACAAGAAGGGAGGTCTAGCTGATATAAATGGATTTTTAGGCGTCGTTTAAAACAGTCCAAGGATTCGGCGGATCTAACAGATTGTGGAAGGTGACTCCATAGAGTTGGGGCTGAGAATGCGGAGGCGGTCACCTTTTGATTTGCGGTTTGTGCGGGGGATAGACAGATAGAAGGCTGAGATTTGAGGATCTAAGAGGTCATGAAGTGAAATGGGGGACAAGGAGCTCAGAAATGTAGCTAGCTCTTGCAGTTTATTCTGAATTTAACCGGAAGCCAATGGAGGGACGCAAGAACAGGGGTAATGTAGGACCTACGGCTAGTTCTGGTTAGAAGTCTGGCTGCTGTATTTTGGATTAACTGTAAACTTTTTAGAGAAGACTGACTGAGGCAGGTGTAGACGGAGTTACATTGTATTGCCTGACAGGTGAAGCACCATGTAGTTCAGATATATTAAAATACACAATTAGAAGAATTATTAAAGTCCCAGTCCACTCAAAAATGTGTTTTTCTTCTTCTCTGAGCTTCACTGTGCAGAATGATGTCTGCATGATGTGTAAAATGTCTAAATTGTAAAATCAAGTTATTACAATATGCAAAAAAATGTTATTTTTTGTCAAAAAGTAACATAGATGCTAGCTGCTACATTAGCTGTTTTGACTCATGACAGTCCCGTAAACTGTGACGTGATTAGTTTCACTATGTGTGACTCCAGGTGGCTAGGTGTCTCTGCTCATCTCGTAGTGAATTAACGCCACATCTACAAGAAGGATAGAACGAAAATGAATCTGCACACGGATCTGAGCTCTCAGTTTGCGCTAATTGAAGTAACGTCTGTGGTTATGAGAGTTGAAGCGCTGGGAGTCGACTGAACAGTTTCCAGATTCTACATACTGTCTCAAATCGCTTCACTTCTGTACTTACACTTAACATTTTGAGTGTGTTCACACTGAGAAGTATGGAAAAATGCAGTGCACTGTGAGTACCCGGATGGTGCACTCAAAATGGTCAAAAAGTTGAGTGTGGAACTATGGACACTTCTCGTCCTCAGTGGTCGCCATCTTGGCTACGTAGCGGAAGGGGAGGGACCGCTTTTCAAACTGGAAATGGCGGCCGAGTACGTTGTAACTACAGCGAACATCACCACATTATACAAATGTAAGTTATACATGTGTTTTTTAGCACTAAGCACCACTATACAGTTGTCAGATATAAGCCATCAGTATGTTTTTTGGGTTAATTTAGCAGTCTGTAATGATTTGATAGCGCGAACGATAACACGAATGCTAACGCTAGCTAATGCTAATTTGCGATTGTCATTTCCGGTAAGTGCACAACGGCCGTGTTTGATTTGAGACAACACTACCCTGTAGAAATTCGCGCACTACACCAGTAAGTACATAGTGTACACAGTATACTACATGAAAGTGTACTAACAGCAGTATGTGATTTGAAACACAGCTTTTGTCTCTATCTGCCGGGCAGCTAACGCTAGCTAGCAGCAGTCTGCAGATATCAGACTGAAGAAATACAAACAAAAGCAGATCCATTAGTGAGCTGATCTATCTGTGCTTGCAGGTCTTTTATTATTCTTGCTCAGCTGTCTTAAAAAAAAATATGATGTTTCAATTCTGCATTTTGCAGGCAAACATAAAATTGATTAAAATCGTGAATTGACACTAGACAGCATAGATCAGTCTGGAGCGGAGGGAAAATAAATGAACTTGAGACAAATATAGACAAATGTACCCTACGCATCATTCTGTAATCTTTATGTAATGTAAATGTCAAACAATGAGTTAAACTCAGTCAAAATGTTGTCATGCACTGTTTCTTAATAACAACAACACAGACGTAATGATACACAAATGTATTCATTCAATTGAACTGTCCTTCATACAAGCAGGAGACAAGATGAATGAGCTCTTATTTACAGTGATTTGATACCCTGCTGACAATGGCAAAATACAATAAAAATAATCAATTACATTAAAAATAAAATGACAAAGCAGTCATAAAGCTAAACACTAGAAGACGAGGTAGACACTAGTCGTTACAGCTTGTGTAGTTAGATGAGAAAGGCGACTGAATACCAGAGACACAGTATTTCTCCTGCAGTCCAACTGCCTTTAATAAATCACTAAAGCGTATGCAGAGGAGTACCTTGAACAGCTCACACAAAGACTTTATACTTTAAGCCTCTGCCTAACACAACTGTCAACACCTGTTTCCTGCAAGATTATCAATAATAATTCCATATATGGTGTCATGACTGTCCAGTTCTTGCATTAAGTTCCCCTTTTCCAACGATCACTTCTTAGAATCGGGGTCACCATGTGTCACGCACTTCAGATAACCTTTCCTAGTTCTTCTTTCCTAACATACTAGACATTTATTTGCCTAAACAAACAAAGTGTGAGGCATCTCACTTAAAAACAGAGCAGGGTCAAGAGTGCATCGTGTTCTTTAAAGGCAAAAACTGATCAGTTGATCACACTTCTACACTGGAATAAAGATTAAAAAAAAGGAGATGGAATTATTTAGTTTCTGGAGGAGATGTGATCCAACAGTTATGGAAAGTAATCACATTACTTCGTTGACCTTCAACGTTCTGGAAGATTGTTATTAATTGACTAATCATTCATCTACAAGGGGATATGTTGTGGGAGGACTCCTGGGAGCAGGGTCATTAACTGGTCAAGCCTGAGAAAAATGCAGTATGTCAGTGAGTGGTGATGACTGATGACTGTGGAAGGTCACCGGGTAAATCCCCCCTGAGGGATCGCCGTACACATGAACTAGAGGCTAGGATACGTATAGGTGATTCATTTCCTCTAGCTAATACATATATCTGCTTCGTGTCACGGTCACGTCACGTAAATCTGTTTGTACGGCCTGATATCACACACAGTTTCTCTTTAAGCTTTATAGGCGCGCATGAGCAATGGCTACAAATCATGCGGCGAGTGGATACTAGAGTATAAGATGGCGTCCATTTAATTCCAATGAAATTTGCTCATCTGACACATAGGCCAAGACATCTCTTTGGTCTGTGATGTGCAGCCCAAACTATACATTTAAGTGTCTCCCTCTCGTTTTTCTCCAACGTCTTGGCCCACTGACTTAATTTTGAGATGATTTCATGCACATAAAAAAAAATTCCTTTCCAGGGTCAAGTAAAGTTTTACATATTTAGTCATTATTTATAATTGTTGTCTTTGAGAAAAAAATGCTTTTAGGGCTGCAGGGGATTTGTTTGTTGCAGTATTGCGGTTAAGAATTGGCAGCAACGTTGTTTCAGTCTGTAAACATCACTTAGCTTAGTCTAAGCCAGCGCATTTTAAAATGGTGACTGGACACTCAAACTGTGCTCGTTGTTAAGTTGGGACATACAAAGAATGAAACCGAGAGCAAAGACAATCATGAAAAGCCTTGGATTTTAATAATGTGGATGTTTTTGCACAAAGGAAGGTACAAATCACCTGGTTTAAAGAGGACATATCATGCCTTTTGGGATTTTCTGGTATTCATATACTGGCATGATGTCAGATATCTTTGCTAAACATGTTCAAAGTTCAAAAACTTGAGGTTAATGTACATAGAAATGCTCCCCGCTAGTCAAAGTCAGGGCTTCAACCGGCTTTGAACACTTTGTTTGTGGTGTTTTTTTCTACTTTGCCTACGAGCTGACGTCACCTCATATGCCCATAAACAGCTGTCTGTTCTGTAGCCTTGGTTACTAAGGTGGTTGCTATGTGTTTGTGTTGTTTACGCTCATATTTCAGATTGGATTTCGGTTCGAACATGTACGAATTTATTTGAGAAGTTGATATTTTGAGTAAAGAATGAGAAAAGTAATGAAATCCTGTTACTATAGTTTGTTTCATGGTTTGTTGACGTATCCTCCGGAGCAGGTGGAAGTCGGCCGAAGCTGACCAATCAAAACAGAGTGGGCTCATCAGGAGGCGGGCCTTAAAGAGACAGGAGCTAAAACTGCCTGTTGCAGACAGAGGCTAAACTGAGGGGCTGCATAAAGGGTCAGTATGAGATAAAAAAAAAAAACATTTTCTTAACTGTAAATCATGCAAAAATATTCCAGTAGAGCCCCAGAATGAAAATATAAACCTGGAAATGTGCATGATACGTCCCCTTTTAGCTACGACAGCTCAGTGTGACCGTGTGCTCCGTTTATGGTTGGTTTGTTCTTTGAATAACGTTTGCTGGGCTATATGGTCAATGCATGACAAATATCAGGTTATATAATGTTATGATGATTTCCAGCGTGATACATGGAGCAGCCCAGTAGGCCTTTGGCTTTGGATGGATGACGCAGCGTTTAATTTTATTCTCTGATAAGCGAGTCACTGATGTTTACATGTTGTTGAGTCTGATTTGCTGATTTGTTTCCCTGCAAGTGATAAATTGGCTAATTTTACAGTCATTTAGTGCTATAAATTTTTTAAAAAAATCCTTATTGCCTCTTATGAGCCAAGCTGAACCTTCAGTGATTTTAACTGATCTTGCTGTAGCAGCAGAAAAAGTAAAGTTTTTATCAGGGGAAACCAGAAAGTAGCATACAAGAAATTATATAATAAATAAATAACAACACAATAAAACAACTGAAATGAATCAAAACAAAGCAACAACACCAGAAAAACAACCGTGTGTTTCGACACGTCGCATAGAAGTTTATGACTGAACTGAATGTTTTTAAGGCAGTCGGAGGAGTCGGCGAGCCACACGAGGGGGAGAAACTGAACCCTGCAGACCAGTTGACCCACATATTAAAGAAAAAATGCAACCAGTCACAACATAGTTGAGCAATTGCAGACATCTGGGGAGCAACCAACAAGGCAGAGTGAAAAATCCAGCAAGGTTGGTATGTAATAGGACTGCATCTAATCACAATTTCCTAGCGCTAAAGGTGACATCTTCAAATTGTTTGTTTCGTCAATTGTCAATTGTCCAAAATCCAAAAATATTCAGTTAACAATGGCATGACACAGAAAAAAATGACACATCCTCACATTTTCTTTAATCAACTAATCAGATAAATTGTTAGTTAAATTCAATATCAGTCAATCAAGAGAAGAGACAAGAGTAGATTTCAGGAAATACTCTGTAATTATAAATACTCTGGGTTACTTATAGACGGGTTTAGTTGCAGTCAAATGAACATATAGATTTCTATTTATGAAATAATGACTTCAAGCAGCTGCATTTAGGCTCATAAACGCTCAATCAAACTATCTATAAAACAGTAGACTGTGCAGATATAAAGAGGATCCCACCTGCCGAGGGCTGAATCACTGTCAAGCAACAATTAGTGACTGTGATTGAAATCGACAAGCTGTCTTCACCTTGCTCTTAGCGAACAGCCAAAGAGAAACAAGCGGAGAAGCCAGAGAGCAGCGCCGCTGGGTTCGCCATAAGGCTGTGTGACAAATGACCACAGAGGATTAAAAATATCTGATCGCCGGAGACTAAACAGACCTTTGCCAAGAGTAGCTGCTCGTCTCGAAGAGCCAAAGAACCAGAAAGAGACGGACTGTGACTTCTGTCAGCTTCTGCCATGAAATACACGATCTGTCTGTGTTTCATCAGCACATCTGCACAGGAGGGCGAAGATGGGCGTCAAGTTCATTTTCTTACTAAACAAGGAAACTTTGTAAAGTGGAAATCAAAAGATATTTATTTTTAATCCCAGTATACCATGAAATTCGGTGAAACTGTGTGTGTTTGTAGGGAACTCCTAAATGTACAACTGATTAAATTAACCATAACCTCTTTAAATAATCATCAACTATAATAAATAAAGGTTGTCTAATAAGTTTGGATTCTTACCAAGTGTCAAAGTGAATATCATCTGGTTAATGAGCCTTTTCCATGGAAGACATTTTGACTCGTCAAAGCAGGAAAAGTACAGATGTAAATAATACAATTATTGATGGCTGATTTCCATTTAGCTGCTTCTGTTTCAGGGTCGTGGTACTGGTAGTGTGCACGCTGGCTCACTGTCACGCTGTCATCATGACTTACTGGGACACTAGAATAGAAAGGAGCCATCATAATGTTATTACCTGTGCTTTTATTTCTATGACGAGCCAAAATGTCTGTTGTCTCAGAATAACCTCTGTTGAGATTTTAAGGTATTTTTTACAGTAATATTGTGTATTTTTAAATAGAAATAGCTATAATGAAACTATGTTACTATGAAAATAAGGATAAATTCACATAATGAATACAGTTTTAATAGGGAATGTAATTATTTCACAATTTGCTAATTTTGTATATTTTACTGCATTTTTTTCATATCATTATTTGTTATATAATATTGAATTAATCCGTTCAGAGCTTCATATGTGTAAGCTCATGTTCTAGCAAAAACATCCAGTGTTCCTCCTGTCTTCATCTATTATTAGACACCGAATGAGTCACGTAAAAACGGAGTGCACTTCAAAATGTTAGCTAAATGAACCTTGATCTGGAAAGAGATGTGAGAGAGTTTTAGATATGAAAGAAAGAAGAAATGAAAGACAAAAAAAAAAAAAAAAAAAAAAAGAAGATTGTTTTTGCAATGATCACAGGATGCAGCCGATGGAATGAGAGATCCTTCAATCTCATATTTCACCATAAAAGTAGTGGAAGACTGTTGCGTTCTGGTGCCGTATCACCAAGCACCATATAAGAACATGTCTGCAGAACCTGCTGTAAACAATGGAAATGTGCAAAAGTCTGCAGAGCGGCGTGTTTATAGCTCATGCATGCAAACAGGATTGGCTTCAAAATTTACCACCCAGCAGGGAGAGTTTACACTTCCTAAGAATATGCAAAGCTTCATTAAGCCCTCGTTAGGATATCTGGTTGACTGGATATTATTGTTATTAGATCAGGTGGGGTAAAGCAGTAGTGCAGCAGGGTACCTCTCCCCGATTAATATTATCTCCCTGAAGACTTTGCAGAGGATTTAAGCTTCTTCCTGCACTCATTATGAGACTGGAAATGCCCGTGTGGGTTATGCAGCAGCCTCCCAGTCGGTGTGAAGGGACAAACGTGACAGACAGTAGTTATAAACACAGAGACCGTGCAGTCTGTTTGAAGATGTACAACAGTTGCGTTACTTTCCACATCACTCTTGCACAAAATATTCACTTTCAAAACAAGCTCAGGCTGCAACAAAGCTGTGGAGGGATGAGAACCTCAGCGCAGGGATCAAAACCTGCCCCGAGGACCTTCTTGGGTCTCATTCTTGTCTCGGATATTAGCGATCAAGAGCTCTGTTCTCTGCAGGGGGAAGAGAGATCATACAGCTCCAGACAAATATCCATCAATTTGGGAAGCAACGGCCCCTGTTAAAGAGTCGTACAAACAGTTTCTGAACGTGAGGAGACGACCGTCCCGCTGTGTAAATGTTTGAGATCTCGACAGCAAACGCAAAACACTCACAAAGTCTCGAATGTAAAGTGCAGCAGACAGGGATTAATAACACTTCAGCATTTGCAGGCCTTTAATTCGAGGGATTTGAAACTTGAGAGAGTAATGAACGATGTGCGTGAGATGAGATCCTACTGATGTAAGAGGGAGGCAAACAGATGTGTGTCTGTGTGTGTGTGTGTGTGTGGTTTGTTATCACTAATGCAAGAATACTCGTTGTTCGACGTGGGAGTTCTGCCCTGAGCTCAGAGCAGATCTGGGAGCAGGGACTCTGGTGCCTCTCGGACTTTTTCCTTATATAGAACTCTGCTGTTTTCAACTACTGCGCACATTAAAACAGCGATCACCCCCGAGGATGGTTTGTGTCAACATCACTGTCCGCTCTGTGCTGACACGACAGATCAGAGACTATTTTATTCCCAAAGCCATAAATCCATAAAGAAAAAAGAAAAAAAGATAAAAATGTGTGATAAGCAGCAGCAAATGATTCAAACAAACACAGCTTTTATCAGCTTTACTGTCGGGATGATGAACCGTAGTGAACATATGGTGCGACGTAGATCCGGACCAGGCGTTCAGCCGTCCCTCGGATCCGTTAACCGACCCCCTGTTTTTTGTTTTCTTTCGGTTTTGTTCTGACAAATAAATTACAGCCTCTGTCTCTTCTGGAAAGCAAAATGGTAAGTAGGGATGTTATCATCACTATCATCATCATCATCATCATCATCATGGCTGTGTAAACATGAGAAAAACAAGCAAACGAGATGAGTTTTTGGAGCTTATTTACTACACTGATAAACTGACAAACAAAAGCTGCAAAGATTTATGTGTTTTTGTTTATTTTTCTGCAACAGGAGTCAAATGTTATGAAAATTGACTTATTCGCTGAATGAAGGTCAGACCCAAAAAAAACAACAGCACACATTTTGATTTAATTACAACACAGCCTCCAGGCTGTCAAAGTCCACAGTTTAACCCCTTCATGTCCCCTTCCTTTTGGCAGGCGGTTGGTCTAAATTAAAACAAATGTAATACTTCTGATCATTACACATCTGCGATGGATTAGGACATTAAGTTTTCAAGGATTTATTAAATTGCGGGACTTCCAGACTGCTTTGAAGGTAGCGAGACGACATTCTTTCAAAGAGCCAAACATTGAACTGAACCTGTTTTTGTTCATCCTTGTGTATCAGCCATCAGACTAAGAAGCTATTGTTAAATTATATGTTTGCTATAAGATGGAAAGGCTTTGTATTTAATTGTAAGTGTTTATGTTTAATGATAAATCAGTAATTTGCAGTTATTGTGTGTTAAGTAATAACTGATTAGTTTATAATAATTTAATTCACCATGGCAACCAGGTGCTGCCACTTTAAGAGAAAAGAGAAGCCTCGGAGCAACACCTGTAGATAATTAATGTTAATTACTTCATGTGTGGTGTAGCTGTGGAGGACTACGGTGTCCTGTGGAGAACATTTTGTTATCCTGCTCACCTGTGGATCACTGGACCTTGAAAAAAACCCAAAAGTGTGTATTTTTTAATTAAATAACTGACTTGGTGTGAATCATTTGGAGACTACTGTTGGTCATGAATGAGCCACTTTGCTTCTACACTGCATTTATCAACAGCAATGGATGAAATGACTACGTGCAATGTGAAAGGGTTCACTCCCAGTGATGAACTCACAGAGAATTATTACCCGACTCTGCATCTATTAACTCACTGTTTTCCGGGCCACAACTTCATGTTTTTTTTTGTTGGCTCTCATCTCTCACCTTATTTCCATTAGCAGGCAGCTGTTTTCACTGAAAAAGTTCAGATAAACCGACTGTAACTTCCCAGCACCAAATAAAAGACAGAAAAAGTTAGCGACCGACTGGTAAACAGAGTGGAGCATGGAGCTGGAGGAGACCAAAACGGAGCTAAAAGGAGAGTGAACACTGGACTTAAGACTCCAAATGTTTGCATGCAAGTATAAAAGATGTGTCCTCCCCTTCCAATGTCTCCATAAACACACCAGAGTTTCATGATTAAGTGCTTTGCTTCACTGATAAAACATCTCTTTTTCTGGCTTCTCTATATCCGTCCTTTCATCACCAGATTAAAAGGTTATTGCAGTGTGAGTCGGTGTTTTCTTTAACTCGCTGCGCATCATTAAAACCTGACACTCTCTGATATGTTTTGTTTTTGTTACGGCCTTCACCTTCGTCCACCCTTTGCTGCTAACCAATTTTCAGTGTGCTGCATTTATGTAAATCAGGACGTGTTGTCTCCTGTGTGAGATTGGTCCCGCTGCCGAAATGACCCTCACGTTAATATATTCTCGGCCGTGTTATCTGCTGGGACAGCTGTGATTTGAGCTCGCCGCCATCTCTCCTGATCTGTCTGTGCTAGACAGTGTTGTATAGTCTGTATAGACCTGAATTCAATGTTTAAGAGCAGAGCAGGTTAGTTGAGGTTTTATCTCTCATTTCTTTTGTTTGTAGACAGGTTTTAGTCTTTAGTTAGGCGTCCTCTTTTGGTTGTATCTATTTGATTTAAGCAGGAACCCTCAGGCCCTTTCTCCTTTGTAGTTTGCCTCTTTTATATCAGTTATTTGTACACTGAAGTCATTTACGACCAATCATAGTAATACATAACTTTATTTCACCAACTGGTTTATGTTGCTTCCCTTTCCCTCAGACAGCTGGGTCGTAATAGTTCTTTTTTGTCCTGTACTGTATGCGAACGGCAGACGCAGCCAAACGCAAATACAAGCAAGTGCCAAACGCTGCCATTAATATCTTCAGCCTGTCTAGTGCAATGTTATTTCTGATTCTCTCCACTTTAGCATTAACACATTAACTTCCTTCTTGTTCCTATCCAACGGAGAAGGATGATTTATACAAAGTACGTCAGTACCAAAGACCTGAAATCTAATCTAGAATAACACACGAGAATAAAGAGCAGCAGATGAACAAAAATGTAAAACAACAACTCAGAAACCAACCACGATATTTGGTGTTTTTCTCATGTTTCTCAACCTCTTGTAACAACATAATAGAAAAATGACAGAGCCAGCTAATAAACATAGTGATTTGTACAACATACTGCTTCAAAACACTCTTTGAGGAGTACCAGAGTGTGTAACGGCGGAGTGACGGTCATTTTTGTGCAAAGGGCCTGATGGGGTTTCACACATCTCTGCACCACAGGGACGCTGACACTGACACACACACACACACACACAGACATGATGAGTAATGACCCAGCGGATACTGTCGGCTGTCAGTGACCTCGGTGACACCTCCGGAGTAAAAATCACACGGTCAAGGTCACAGCAGAGAGAGAGAGAGAACAGAGTCATCCGAAAAGTCAGAAATCTCCTCTGAGCAGCTGAGTTATTAATAATATTAACGAGGCTTCGTGCAGCTCTCTGTCTGTGCAACGAGTCGTCCTGCTTATTGTGGGGCAAAGGTACCAATTCAAATTCCAAAAACCATATCTGACACGTGGAGGGAAGAAACGAGTGGCAGCAACAATGCTTTGTCACTTTATGTTTCATCCAATCAGACGCCACCTCGCCTCTGGCCGATAGCTCTCTACTGACACCTACAGGTAGAGTCTGATATCACCTCTCACAGCAGGAGCAACACTTGTAACACTTACTACATGACACAAACCCCACAAGTGTTTGATGTCAATGTCGACTGTACTTTTTGTATAAAAGTAAATGAATCACTCTCTCATCTGAAACATGTACTAAAGACCAATCAGCTGTGTGACCATTGAGTTTAGTTTACACTATTTCTAATTGACATTGTGGGTGTATGTGATGTGCTGTATGTAGCTTTTTTGTTTGTTTTGTTTGTTTGTTTGTTTTTTTGTTTTTTTTACTGTTTGTTGTTGTGCTGTTGTATGTTTTTTGTCTGGGACTACAGACGCAAATTAGCTTCAAGCTAACTCTGGTGCGGTGCATCTTTAATGTTTCAAACTGCACACTGTCCCATTCAACCAATCAATAAATAAATAAATAAATCAATTTAGTCGTCATTTCCAACATAAACATAATTTTAAACAACTTAAAGATGTTATAAAACAATTTGAATGCAGAGACTCTGAGACTGATGTTATTATGGGAAAATCTTTTATTCACAAATGTTGTTTTTTTGTAAAAGATTATCAATTTTATCTATATTTCTTCGGGATTTTATATATTTTATAAACTCCTTAAAAATGTCTTCAAACTAAAAGATTATATGTGCAATTAATTATTAAAACTACATTTCTGAAAACGTTTAGAACTTAATCTGCTTTCACTTTATTTACTTTATTTTTTCTTCTTATTGTCTTTGTGTTTGTTTCTATTTGTCTTTCACAAGACTTGGTTGTAATTTCAGTTTACAATGTCTGACTTTTGGATGTGATTGTGTTGAAATGGAATTTGTTGTGATGAATAAAGTCTTTAAAAACAAAAAAGGACATACAATACATCCCATCCTTTGCAGTTTTTTAAATTACAGTGAAAAACACGTTTAGGGTAAAGAAAGTCCAAGTTTAAAGGAGCCAAAACTGACCAAACATAATAAATCTATGAAGACAGATACCTCATAGTGTGTAAATATCTGTTTAGAAATAGCTAGAAATAATGAAAAAAGCTATAAGGTTTACCGACCTGTATGATTCATAATGAAATATGATACCTTAAAAATAATTGTACTCACCCCTCCCATTGTTATTCCATCAATGAGGGCGATATATGGTTTACTGCAACCTCCTTAAAAGATCAAATAAAATGTGTGAAAAGGAGGGAAAATTCATTTAAAATATGCAAAGTGATCAATTAGAAGCCTGAACACTGATTGTCATGACATCCATATTTATATTCAGTCAATAGGTGAGACTGTAGGTGAATGAATATCAATACATGACACATTTAATTGATAATACAGGTGTGATTGTAATCATAAAACTCACCTATAAGATTGTTCAGAATATATTCCTCACGGAAAAAGTCCTGTGCGAGAGAGTCTCCGACCTTCCCTGCTTCTGTAACGGCTGAAAGGAAAACAAGACAAAACATTAATGATGCAGCAGCAGGTTTTAACTACAGTCAACCTGTTGCACATCAAAAGCTCCACAGATACCAAACTAAATGGTTAAAACTCACCTCTGATGTCTCCACCAGCACAAAAGGCTTTCCCACCCGCTCCTTTGATAATCACAATGTCAGTCTCATTGTCCTTATCCCATTTCTAGAATCACACACACACACAAAAAAAAACATCTAAGCTGCAAGAAATCTTCACCAAAAACAACATGTTATGTGAATTTCAAGTGTCACTAAGATAAAACTTGATTCAACACATTTTTTTGACATCTTAGACGTTCAGAACAGAAGAAACAACAACTGAGACATTTTAATCGTGACACAAACTGTGTCCTTCTCATTTGAAGATCTGGATAAATGTGACCTTTAAAAAAAGACTGAAAGCAAAACAACAAGTGGCACAAAATACAGTTTGAGGAAACTGAAAACCACAAATGATGCATCAGTCGTGTCCTTTTTACTTCCAGCAAACACAGACGTTTTTTATTTGACAGGAGGGATGGTGTTTATTAGAACCGTTTTTATGTGTGTCTTCTGTTATCTGGTTACATTAAACTGTTATTCAGAGTTAAATGAATTAGATTCCCCAGACTGCTACATAATCGTAGGCACGGCAACGTATTGCTGCCACCATGAATGAAAAAACAAAGTATTTGCTCAGTTTCTTTTCTCGTTTTTAAGATGCTTTTCATATCTTTAACTAGGTATTTTATGTCATTTTCTCTTTTTCTAGCTGATTTAGGCCACAATATCGTCTCTTTAGGCTCTGACTGGATTTTTTTTCTTGATTTAACGACATATTGTTCTAACAACTTATCATGTTATGACAGGAAAAGTTTGTTTTAATGAGATGAGGTTCATTTTGTGAAATAAAGAGGTGGTTTTGTGATATAACTTGATTGTTGTTAATACAAGAACTGTTTCTTGTTAAAACTGAATAATTTAGTTTCTTGTACTAACAAGAAAAGTACATTATTGTGACATAAAACTAGTTAAAACAAGAAAAACGTCTTGTTATAACAAGCAAATGTATGTACAAGCAAAATGAGCGACTGTATCGACTCTCAATCACATCATGACCTTGAGTGTCAAACTAAGTGAGATACTGACAGACGTTTACGATCAGTAACACGCTGCTGTAATACATAAAACATACATAACCAGTCCTTGACTCTTGTCCCAGTAGACGTTTGCATTAAGCTGAGCTGTCGTCATACCTTGAGCTGAGGGTAGATCTGTCGGATCATGGACAGGTTGAGCGCATTCAGGACTTTAGGTCTGTTCAGGGTGATCACGCCGGCTTTGCCCACTTTCTCCATGACAACTTCCTGTTCCACATGACTCGACATCTGATCCAAAATAGAGACAAAAGGCTTTAATACTTCAATTCAGAAAGAGTAGATTTAAATACTGAATAAAGTATCATCACTTTAACAGACAGATAGAAAAGGCTTTGATTGGAACTGACTCAATAAAATCATTTAAACTGACTCATATAACAGTGATACACAGAATAGAAACTGTATCAAATAGAGTAAAGTGAGTTTTTTTAGACTGGACAGAAGCATAATAACTAGAACAGAACTTCACTGAACACAACAGGTGAAAACTTTGCTTGGTCTTATCTCAGATGTAAAACCAACATCAGCACAAAACAATCAAAATGCATCAAATCATAAAACACATGAAGAGCAAAACACAACAGCCTCCATAATGTCACTGTCAGGAGAAAAACACATATGCTCAACAAGGTGAAGTTCTCAGGAACAAAAGTTGTTTTCTTATATATGTATACATATATACATACCATGTGGCCCTGGATTCGCCTCAGTCTGCAGAGGGACCTCAGTCTGAGGGAAGCAACAAGGAAAGTGTGGTTGAGAACGTTAAATAGCATTATATAACATCAATCAACTTATCAATAATCTGTTGCATTTTGTCAAGTACTGCACTTAAATATAATTTTTAGGTACTCAATAAATGTTCAAATGATCCAATATTTCATGTCCAAAAACTGAAAACAGATTTGTGTATCAGAACTTTGTTTTTTCTTCTTTCCTCTCCCATTAATCATCTCACGACCCCTCAGATTTATCTGCTGACCCTTTGGAGGGCCCCGACCCCTAAGTTGGGAACCACTGGACTAAACTAGCTAACTGTATATAAAGTAGTTGAAACTAGCTCCACCTGCAGCAGCTAAAACAGTAACATGCTGCTCTAACACTGATGCTTCACTATTAATAATCTAATGATGTCATATATGATAATATATCAGTCAGAGGGACCAAACCACTACTTTTACTGCAAATCTTTAACTATATGCTAATACTTATGTAAGTTTACTTTTACTAAGTGGGATTTTTCATGCATGACTTTTACTTGTAATGCAATATTTTTGCATTGCTGTATTGGTACTTTTACTTCAGTAAAGTATCTGAATACTTCTTCCACCACTGCTAACTATGTGACATTTAAAACAAGCTACATGATTTTAGCAAACTCGGAGTATTACGGTAAAAACACCTGATTGCACCGAATAAAATCGCTACATACGTCGTCACTTGACACGTACCTGTAAGTAGAAGTCAACACCGTTAAGGACATATTTATTATTATTACTATTATTATTGATTTAAGCTGTGAGGCCAGTGGCTGTACTTGAGGCACAGCTTGCTTTGCTCTCCTTTCTGGAGTTTACTTCCTGAAAGAGGCACACAGCTACCTCTGATTGGTCACTTACTTCTGACGCAAGCACACAGCTGCTCCTGATTGGTCAGTGTAGAGGTGGGCATACACACCATCGATGGAGCTTCAGTCCACGCTGCGTCTCTGCCACACTGCCACCTGCTGTAGAGATGAACCACTCACTCCTGTCCTCTTTAAACATGAACTATGAAACTTCTGTTTTTCTTTTTAATGTTTTTAGTCGCTCATCTTCACACGTCTGTAAGGATGGTTCACCACTTCGGTCAAGATTATATTGAGGGATCACCACTAAATGTTGCACAGACCAAGTTCATATCTTGGATAAGATTAGATAAGATGAGATAAACAGATCTCTAAAATAATAATAATAATAATAATAATAATAACAACAACAACAACAACAACAACAACAACAATAATAATAATAATAATAATAATAATAATAATTCTGTGTACTTCTTTCCAATTCATTAATTAATGAATTCCAAATACCTTCAAAGTTAATGACATTCCCTTCAGCCTTAAAAATCAACATGTTAATGTGCTAAACTGAAATACTGAATGTAATGATAAATAATATATTTTACAGGTTGAAAACAGTTGTAAGACTTTGCCTGTTCATGAGTATGAGCTCCTGACCTGAATCATTTCTAATTGCACCAAAACATTTGATTTTTCTTTTCATATGATATGATATGATATCTAAAATACTATTTCTGCCTGCTGCGCAGTGAATGATCACTTTACATGACTCATGATGATGCCACTGATAGAAGCTGAAATAAAACAGACATGAGACCACAATGACATTGCAAATAAAGCATAAAGCAAACTAGTGTTTCTAGGTGAACTTACAATGATATGATAGCAAGGCGAGGTGAGTTTATAGTATATTTCATACACAAGGTGCTTTACATAGTTCATTAAAACATTAAAATGCAGAAACAAAGGAAACAGAACAAGTTAAGAACAGAGGCTTAGATACTGGTATAGGTATATATTTAATTTACTTAAGGTTCAGTCAAAGGCAGTGCAGAACATAAATGTTTTTTGGTCAAAGTCTGAGATCCTCTGGAAGTTTGCTGCACAGTAACTAAATGCTGCTTCTCCATGTTTAGTTTACACTCTGGGAAACGTTAGCAGTCCTCTACCTGATGACCTGAGAGGAGGGTTCATCTGGTACAAGAAAGAAAGTCTGTACAAAGCCATGAAAAGATTTATAGACAAGCAGCAGTACTTTAAACTCTATTTTCACATATTGGAAACTGGTGCAGAGACCTGTGAACTGGTGTGACGTGTTCAGTTTTCTATGTTAGCTAGCAGCAGCTTTCTGAATGAGCTGAAGAGTTTTATTTTGGTGAAACCTGAGAACAGACCGTTACAGTAATCTAACCTGCTGGAAATGAAAGCATGGATTAGTCTCTCTAAATCCTGGACATCAATGTTTTTTTAAGATGGTAGATTTGACTTCACATGGTTGTTATGGTTTAACTCTGAGTCCAGGATTGCACCAAGATTTCTGACCTGGTTTTCAGAGACAGAGAGTCAAAATGAGCGCTAACAAGGACTGGAGAGCGAATACACATGAAGAGAATCAGCCTGTGTCCCCTGAGGAAGAGGTTTGATGTGAAATATATTGATATTAGACGTTGTGGTGTTGTGGTGAGCCCATCTTCACTCAGCAGTTAAACCACATAACAATCCTGCAGAATTCACAGCATGTAAGCCTCATTTTTTAATACAAGAACAAAGAGCAGCAGCCGTCAGAGATCAGCGAACATGTTCTATAAAAGGCTGAAAATCGACGTCAACATGTGTTTGATTACACAGGTTATCAAAATGAGATTAGGGAGACCGCACCGGCAGGTCCAGAGTGAGATTTACTGCTGCGTGAATGTGAACAAGGTTTGGCTGAACAATTGTGGTCAGTCATCCTTCCCTGGGCAAATAAAATAAAGAGTCCGCCTCAGTCACAAGTGTGTTCAGAAATATTGTAGGGAGACAAAACAAAATTAAAAAAAAGCAAGATGCTGCATCATTAATTTACTCGCATTTATGATTTTTATTTTTATTTTCTCACAAACACAAACATGGATGCATTAATGCTTGTAATTACACCCAAATTATGGAAAGTTAAGAAGCACCTATATGACATTATTCCCTGTTAAAATGTCATGATGTGGCAGATCTCTGTAAAAGCTCAAGCCATGTTTTTATATACAGTATGTTCTGACAAAAACTTGATTGTAAAAATGCAAGTGTTGGATACAAATCTATTTTTAAGCTTTAACTTCAGGCGGTAAAATAGTGATTATAATATAAAGAAGAAGGAGGATAAAGGCAACTTGTCTTGTTTCTTCATCTTCATCTAGTCAGAATCGCTGCTGCAGGAGCTGCTGGAGGACTACAACAAAGAAGAACAGAAAAATAAATGGTTCCATTATTTCAGTCAGTGATGAGAAACTAATGCAAACCTCAGATTACACCTGGATGAGAACATCAATTCTTGCCTTAGATAAGTCAATTTAAATGCCAATTTTACTCTAATAAATCCAATCAACATCCACTGCACTCTACTGGAGAAAACTTCTGCATCTTACCCCGTGGCTGTCCTTTCCTTTCTTGTGACAATCTCTGTGCTTGTGACCATGCTTGTGCTTGTGTTTGTGCCCGTGCTTGTGCTTGTGCTCGTGTCCATGGCATTGTCCGTGACCTTGCCCGTGTCCATAGCCCTGTCCGTGTCCGTGGCCCTGCTCATGTCCGTGGCATTGTCCATGGCCCTGGCCCTGACCATAACCAGGTCCAGGTGGGTAGCCGTGGTTGCCTCCTGGTGGACCGTGGGGCTGAGGAGGGTAGTGTGGTGGCGGGGCGGCGCCTGGAGGATACTGGGGTGGATATCCTCCTGGCATCTGCTGAGGATGGTTCGGGTACCCAGGAGGGTACTGGTTTCCTAAACATACAGAGAAGAGAGAAGTCAGCCATAAGTCAGAATTTAGAAGTGATGCACATTCAATACATTTAAAAGTGTCTGTGTCGTTTACCTTGGTTGTGTCCGTACATATTAAAACTTCAGATGAAACTACGGATCCTGTAAGAGAAAAAAAGCACTTTAAATAAATCAACAGTTTGTCTTTCAGCACTCGTTCATGAAACTCACAAAGCTGCAACTTACTGTGTGCAAGAGCGCAGATCCACAGATGCAGACGTCTCCTGTTGATGCTTTTATTTGCAGCCACACCTCAACCTGAAGCGGTCCTCCTCACATCATTAAGGGCAGTGCCTCAACTCTCATCAGCAAGTTTTTGCTCAGTGACCTAAATGGGTGTGTGCATGTAATCATTAACATATGTCAACATAGACCATCAACAGTCTAAGATATGGATACACACACCCACACACAAAATGTGAGACTTTTACATGCTTGTTTTGATCATTTGAGTCTCTTTTTGTCATTGCTTGATAAATTGACTACCTGCTGCGCACTTTTCACACCCAACAACTCAGAAATGATTCATATCTGGATGACTTGAAACAGATAGATTTCCAAGTTTAAACATGATATCAATTAAATTTATCAAATGCAGTGTGACTTAAAAACTCAGTGCAACATGTTTGAAAGTTTCAGTTTGTAGAAATGAGAACAGCAGCGGCAGCATTGTGTTTTTTTTAGTATTCCATAAGCACTGTTTATTTGGCTCGTTCTCCAGTTTACATTCACACAAAAAGGCGCCAGGCTACTCCTTATTTATGCATGAAGTCATTATAGACAATAACACTACTGATATCCACGTACTGCCACTTACAATACAATACAGATCTGTCCGAGATTAAAAGGTTACCAGTAATTACAAGACCAAGAACAATATTTGATTTATAATCGATTCATGTGAATGTACTGGGGAGCTGCAGGGTGTGTAACTATTAGTGACACAATATCACTGAACAAAGGTCTTGATTCATCCTTCCCTGGGTAAATAAAGATAATATAAATGCACATGGACAGATAACACACACACAGTGTAATAAGAAACTCTGAGGTCATTTGAAATAGAGAATAAACAGGCAAAACATAGAGAGAGATTAACTGCTTTTATTATAAACACAAGTGTTATGTTGTTGTTTTATTCAGGAACAATTATGATCATCATCCCACAGCATTAACTATTAAAAGCAAACACAATGTCTGATGATTATAATAAAAGGTAGAAGGATGAAGGTTTCCAGGTGGCAACTTGTCTCGTTTCTCTTCTCATCTAGTCGGAGTCACTGCTGCAGGAGCTGCTGGAGGACTACAACAACATTTTATTCTTCTGTATATACAAGTAATTAATTAAGGAGGATTCTTTTCACATCCAGGAATCTTCATCTAGTCAGAGTCACTGCCGCTGGAGCTGCTGGAGCTGCTGGAGGACTACAACAAGGAAGAACAGACAAAAAAATAGTGCTGTTATTTCAGTCAGCGATAAGAAACTAATGCAAACCTCAGATTATACCTGGATGAGAACATCAATTCTTGCCTTAGATAAGTCAATTTAAATGCTAATTTTACTCTAATAAAATCCAATCAACATCCACTGCACTCTACTGGAGAAAACTTCTGCATCTTACCCCGTGGCCGCCCTTTCCTTTCTTGTGACCATGCTTGTGCTTGTGTTTGTGCTCGTGCCCGTGCTTGTTCTTGTGCTTGTGCTCGTGTCCGTGGCCCTGTCCATGGCATTGTCCGTGACCTTGCCCGTGTCCGTGGCCCTGCTCATGTCCGTGGCCCTGGCCGTGACCATAACCAGGCCCGGGTGGGTAGCCTCCTTGTGGACCGTGGGGCTGAGGAGGGTAGTGTGGTGGTGGGGCGGTGCCTGGGGGATACTGGGGAGGATATCCTCCTGGCATCTGCTGAGGATGGTTTGGGTACCCAGGAGGGTACTGGTTTCCTAAACATACAGAGAAGAGAGAAGTCAGCTATAAGTCAGAATTTTAAAGAAGTAATGCACATTCAATACATTTAAAAGTGTCTGTTGTTTACCTTGGTTGTGTCCGTACATGTTAAAACTTCAGATGAGACTACGGATCCTGTAAGAGAAAAAAAAGCACTTTAGATAAACAAAAGTTTCTTTCAGCACTCGTTCATGAAACTCACAGAGCTGCAACTTACTGTGTGCAAGAGCTCAGATCCACAGACGCAGCCGTCTCCTGTCTGTCCTTTTATGTGCAGTTGCACCTCAACCTGAAGCGGTCCACCTCATATAGGGCAGTAAATCAACTGTCATCAGCAAGTCTCACATGAGTGTGTGCATGTAATCATTAACATAGACAATATACAGTCTAAGATATGGATACACACACCCACACTCAAACATGTGAGATTTTTACTAGTTTTGATCATTTGAGTCTCTTTTCATCATTGCTTGATTATCTGCACACTTTTCACACCCAACACCTCAGAAATGATTCATATCTGGATGACTTGAAACGGACAGAACATGATATTTCCAAGTTTAAACATCATATCAATTAAATTTATCAGTGTGACTCCAAAATTCCCCTTATTGGGGTTGGGCCTGTTAAGTGACACAATATCACTGAACAAAGGTCTTAATTCAACCTTCCCTGGGTAAATAAAGATAAAAATAAATGCACATGGACAGATAACACACACAGTGTAATAAGAAACTCTGAGGTCAAATGAAATAGAGAATAAACAGGCAAAACATAGAGAGAGATTAGCTGCTTTTATTATAAACACAAGTGTTATATTGTTTTTAAAAGCAAACACCATATCACACTTCACAAGTCATTTTCAGACAGAAGAGAGTCAGAGACGTTAGCTGTTTAGCTGATATGCGTTTAGTTCTTTTGACTTTACTGTAAAACATACTGGCTAAACAGCTCAGTCAAGGCAACACAGTATGTGACAGTTAAACACGACTTCAACAGGTTTCAAAAAAGTTTATTAGACCAATATTTGGAAAAAAAATATATTATTTTTGCTGCTTTTCGGTTTGTGTTTTCTGTTTGGGACACACTCACAACTAACAGCTAATGCTTTTGCTGTGCACTGGATTTGTTTGTGGATGTGAGCCTCGGTGGATTATCTTGCTATTAAATTTTATTTACAAATGCAATTACAACTTTGTTATGCTCAGGCGATAAGGACAAAACAAATGTTTAGCCTGAGGGTGGTGCCAGAGGAACAATCTTGTTAATCGAAAGGGGTTTTTTTTTCCTCTGGTGAGCTGCAAGAACTGTAGATGATATAAATACACACTGATGGAGACAATAGAGACTCTGTAGTTTTCATTTTACAACTAGATCTTATCCCATTACACTTTCTTCCTTTCTTGTGACCATGATCATGTCCATGTCTATGCCCATGTCCGTGGTGTCCATGTTTGTGTCCATGTCCAGGACCATGGCCTGCATGTCCTCCACAGGGTGGTGCTACAGGACGGTATCCAGGTGGTTCTCACGGCTGAGGAGGGCGGGGTGGGGCTGGGGCAGTGCCTGGGAAGTCCTCCTGGTGTCAGCTGAGGACAGCCAGGGGGAAACTGAGCTCCTTTTTTTATTTACATCTGATGTAATTTTTTTGCTCCTTAAAATCCACACACAACGTTTGAGAAAAATTATGGGATGGGGTTTTATTACAGGTAAAAAAGACTGTGAGAATGAACAGAAGACATGTGACAACAAGTGACTTATTTATCTTGATTATGCCCGTATTTGTCACAAAATGACATTTTGATCTAACAGAGATCTTCGTCAGGCATTGTCAAATCCAAAAATGTCAGATCCAAATCCTGAAACACAAAGAACACACTTTTGCACACAAACTCCCTCCAAACATTTTAATGAAAGTGTGGAAAAAGCTGTTTTAAAACCTTAATTGCTATGTGGTGTAGAAAGAAAACAGTAGCAGTCCAAAAGTTATAAAATAGACATCGTCATCATCATAAAATAATGCAATAAAATTGACAAGATAGCAAAATGATAAATCTATCAACACACACACACACACACACACACACACACACACACACACACATTTTATGGTATTTAGCTCAGATAACTACTAGTGAACTTACTACCTACTTTTAAAAAACATTTTTTATAAGGGTTTGTGTGTGCTGGTGTGCAAAAATACATTTGAGATTTCTTTTCTATTTTATTCTATTCTACATTTTACATGTTTTTTTTATCAATATGTGGCACCTGATAAGCAACAGTGAAAAGAATACCAGGCTAACTGACAGCATCATGGCTTATTAGGTCATTTTAATTTAGTTACATGGATCATGCATAGTAATACATCGTTTTTTATTTTTTCCTACTGTTAGTCCTTTGATCTGTGTCTATTATAGGATAAGGCTGGCAATTTTCTCATTACAATATATGATATATCAGACTTTGGATACACACACAATACTTGTAAGTAGATCAGTTTATTATTGGTTTGGTTCTGCACATGAGATTTGTTGACAATAAGAAAAATATAGAAAAACGCCAGCCATGAACTTTAAAGCTACTATATAAAAGATTTGAAAATATCGTCCTCTTTTGCCACCTGGTGGTAGTATCGATAATTACACTGTGGCAGACAGCGATGCACATCCCCAGCACCTCGTTAATCCACATTGTTTCATTTTTCTACAAAGAAAAACTGCATCACAATACTTGAAAGATGTAATAATCACAGAAAAATTCTACGTTTGCAAAGTCCTTCAAGTTGACGTGAACACAAGGCTGCTGAGAAACGTGAAACTGAAGCTGTGTAGAGAGCATCCATCTCTGTTTTCAGTTTGAAAATGATTTTATTCAAGTATTTGATACAAAACCATGCAAAACACCAGACACTCCATGTGTACTTTACATATGTCCTGACAAAAGCTTGTTTACATTTGTTAGGGGAGTTACAAAGTAATTCCTAAGGTTATATTGTGCAAGGCAGGAGGACAAAAGGCTTCCAGGTGGTTCCTGGTCTCGTCTGTCTTCCCATCCAGGAATCTTCATTTAATCAGAGTCACTGCTGCTGCTGCTGCAGGAGCTGCTGGAGGACTACAGCAGAACAGAAAAACATGCAATCAGTGAGTGATGACGACTACCAAACTGATGCAAACTTCATTTCATAACTCTTGCAGTTGTGTCCAAAAGGTCGCTGGTTCAATCCCAGACAAACAGGACAGATGTGTGCAGGTGAGGGAAAGAGTAGCATTTCCTCCTCCCTCATAAGGCACTTCAGCAAGGCACTAAAACCCCGAACTACTCCAATAATCAACTGTAATTAGACTTATATTGTATCAAGAATCATCCAGGTGTGAATGTGTGTAACTCAGTTCTCATTACTTTAGATTGCACAAACGTTTCACTGAGTTCTGAACAAAATTCACTTTCTTTTGTGAATAAACAAATAATGAATGACCACTGCAACACTGGATCTTACCCCATGAGAGTCCTTCCCTTTCTTGTGGCACTTGTGGTGCTTGTGGCCACGCTTGTGCCTGCGTCTGCGTTTTGGCCCTTGTCCATGTCCGTGTCCGTGTCCATGTCCGTGCCCATGTCCGTGTCCGTGTCCGTGTCCGTGTCCATGTCCGTGTCCATGTCCATGTCCATGTCCATGATCATGACCATGACCATGTCCATGACCATGACCATGTCCAGGTCCATGTCCATGTCCATGTCCATGACCATGTCCACCACAACAACTGCCACCACCGTGTCCATGGCCTTGGTCACAACAACCACCACCGTGGTCGTAACATCCCTGAGGACAATGTCCTTCTGCAAATAGTCATAAATTGATATTTAGCAAATCTGAAGATACATTTTGAGGAAAGAGGTGAGGATGAACCAAGAGCAACTGTGTTATTTACCTTGGTTTTGTCTAAACATTTCAAAACCTCAGACCCTGAAATTGAAGAAAAATGAATATTAAAATGTTTTGAATCAATCAATCAATCAATCAATCAATCAATTGTTTAATGACCACACGACCAAGATGCTTTTGGTACAGCATATAGGAAAGCTCATAACAACTGTGTCGGACATAGAACGGATAACAGCTTTACACTTGACTGGCACAAATCCACAGAGATCCCTCGTGAGCTAAGAAAAGTCTTTTCACACAAGTAATTAAAAAAAAACGTGTGAGATGGCAATGCACAATAACAAAACATTCAAAATTAGCTGACTGTAACTGTAAGTAAGGTGTGATATGTAAACCACATCAAAATTATACCAGGAATAACGCCATCACCCCTGCACATACTCCATACGCTCACTCCGTTTTTTTTCAACAGCAGAGTTTTAGATGTAACTTACTGTGTTCTGATGTGCAGATCTACAGACGCAGCTGTCTCCTGCTGCTCCTTTTATGTGAAACCACACCTAAACCTGAAGCAGCTTGTCGGGGGCAGAGGCTGACCTCCCATCAGAAACCCTTTGTTTTGTCAGGGTACGGTATGTGAGTGTCAGTGTGTAGTACGTCCACATGGAGCCACAATGAGAATGCAGCATTAAGATTTATAACAGTAGCTTTTACGTGGTGTTTGTGACACTCACATATGTGCTGGCAACATTGTGATTTAATGAATATGTATTTCTTTGTTGTGGTCACATAAATACTCATGCATCTCTTGTTTCAATCTGGTAATTTGTAGTTCTTTTGTCCCCTGCGCAGCATATTTCACAAGCCGGTTTGTTTCAAACATTGTCCTCATAGCAAACCAGTGTGATGTTATCAGGAACCCAAACCTGTATGTTTTCCTCTGAGGAACAAAGAAACACTTGTAGTTTGAGTCTTCTGTTTTCTTTGCATGTCAACACATAAAACTCTCTAGGTGTGAAGGTGTATCTTTTAATAGGCTTTGTTATGTTTATAAATGTTTACAAATCAATTATTATTAATATTTTGTAGTACACACATACACACACACTGAACAACATAATAGCGGGCAATGAAACTGTCAATCAGCAATAATTAACTGTAGGCTAAATACTGTAGGCTATTTTTTTAATGTTAGCGTTATGTACGTAGCCACAAGTCTTCATAAGTCAATTTCAAGTCATGTTGACTATTAAAAAGGCAGAGTAGTTTAACTATTTCTTTTTAAATGTGTTATATATATGATTTTTTCTTACATAACCAAGATCAAGTTATTTCAGGCTATTGCTCGTTTATCATTTAAGACTTGATTTCTGCTTTCACGTCTGTCAAGTATTACAGTAGGTAGTCAAGTCTGAAGTCAAGTCTTTAGGGAGTCACGTCTCAGGTCTCAAGTCAGGGCCCGTATTTATCAAACTACTAAAAGTAAAACAAGAATAAAAGCTCTTTATCAAATTTCTTATAACTTAAAAAGGCTCTTCAAGAGAACTCCAGAGGCCTCTGACAATCTATGAGGTTCCCATCACCAAAGTTAAGAAGCTGGAGAGAACAGTCAGTACATACATCTAGAAATGGCTCAAACTCCCACAATGCCTCAGCAATATCGGCTGTACGGGAACTGAGCTCTGAAACTGCTTATCAGCTTTACTGAAGAAGACAAATGCTCCAAGGTAAGGCTGGACATGAGCCTGACAGAAACTCAGAACGCCACAATATGGCCGGCAGCGCCCAGAGTGGCAGCAGGCAGAGAGTGGAACCCATCAAGAGGAGGTGCAGCAGCCAAAATCTGCTCTCAGGCATGGAGATATTGTGGCCCAAGTGCAGCATGGAAGAGGTGAGTTTGGGTTAGGCACAAATAGACCCAGACGGCACAGAGCAACACCTGTCTGGAAGAGAGGGCTGGTGGTAAAAGAGATATGGCAGCAGGGGGAGGCAGAACGATGTGCAAAGGCGGTCTCACAGCCAAAACAAGGCCAATGGACAAGATGGGAAAACCTTGAACACCGGAAGCTTGTCTGGAAGGATCTTTGGGAAAAGGAAAGAGGCAGACTGAGCTTCATCATCAGAGCCATCTATATTCTTCCCAGCCCCAAGAACCTGAACCAGTGGCTTGGGGAAGACCCATCATGTCCCCTTTGCCAAACACCAGCAACTCTACGGAACATACTCACGGGCTGCGAGACCAGCCAGATCAACCAGGTCCTTCAGCAACTGGCACTACTACTGGAAGAAAGGAGAACT
Source organism: Thunnus maccoyii (assembly GCF_910596095.1). NCBI lineage: Eukaryota > Metazoa > Chordata > Actinopteri > Scombriformes > Scombridae > Thunnus > Thunnus maccoyii. The sequence goes on from NC_056543.1 coordinate 6,662,349, forward strand.
AACAACAATGCCCTCTCTCTCTCTCAGGTGCTTCCTGTGGAGGTTGGCTGAAGGGGTTTTGTGGCCATTTCAACCACCAGGCTGCTGAAAGGGATGAGAGTCCACGGACAGACCCTCCGACAGGCTATTAAGTCACTGGCAGAGGCTGCCAAGCACAGCAGCAACTTTCTTTGGCTGAAAAGAAACAAAAAGAGCCAGCAGGAGGGAGGTGCACCTGGGACGCTAGGCGCCACTGTTGAGCCCCCTGGAGGTGTTGTGGGCCTATCAACGAAACACCAAGGAAGGAGGGTGCCCACTTGGTGACCCCCGGGGAGGTTCTACCCCCACTGCTGGTTATGATTTACAGTCTGCATAAACAGGACTGAATCATTGACAGAAGAAATCCAGACTCAACTGATCCTCTTGAAGTTCTGTTGCTGTGTGGGTATGAGTGTTACTATTTTATCTAGATCATGATGAATTGTTCCTGTCTTGTTATTCAACTCTGCAACATCAGCAGACTCATCAGCAGGTTAAAGGAAGTTCAGCATTATATTTGTAAAGAGGAAGATGTAGAAATTGAAATTCATTGGAGACAGGATGAGACATGTCATCTGGGGGTCAGTTGGGCAAGATGGCTCCTGGACAGGAGAACTGAAAACAGACATGACATTATCTATAAGTCTGTATTTTGATAGATTAAGAAAAGAACTGTAACACCCACTTAAGGTGTATAAAACCCTGTTGTAAACGCTCCACTAGGAGCCTTTTCCTTGTAACCTCATCCTGTGTGTTGCATTGTGAAACGCTCCTTCTTGACAAGAAAATAAATTCTCTTAAATTTTGATACTTGCCCACCTGATGACCCCAGTGAAGCGTTTACCTTCTACTCCCACTCAAGGAATGATTGCTGATTACAATAAGGGATCGTAAAACCAAGTCCTATGAACTCAACAGTACTGTTCAAAAGTTTTATGCACTAAAAGTAAAGTGAGGATACCTTCAAAGGTAATACCATGAATGGTTCTTATTTATCAATTAACTTCATGCAAAGTTCAGTAAACAGAAGAAATGAGATCAATATTTGGTGTGAGCAGCTTTGCCTTTAAAACTGCACCAGTTCTCCTCTGTACACCTGCACACAGTTTTTCATGTACTTGGCAGGAGTTTGGGGTTGTCATGCTGTCATGCTGCAGAATAAATTTGGGTCCCATCTGACACCTCCATGATGGTATTGCATTATGGATAAGATGTCATGGTGACGTTTGTTTTCCCTGGCAGTGTGTGTGCAGCTGAAGGTGTGCCTGGCTGAGCAGGGCCTTCACTACTGGTGCTCATCCAGTAATCACTCCTGCCATAAAAGTCTGGTCAAGACACCACTACTGTGTCAGGTTATCCCATCGCAATCGGTAACTATGAGTTCCTGATGTTCTCTTGTTCTCCTGAGCTGGGATTTACTTGAGATTCTTTGAGTTTCCACTGCTAGTCTTGCAGTGTTTTCCCCTTTCTTGTTATTCAGACTATAGACGGACCTGAGACGTGAGTTTTTCCTGTGTGTAGTTTTCTGGTGCGCCTCGCCTGCAGTCTCCAGTGCCACTGTTTTTTCTGGTGCTCAGCCTCGGTGGATCTCCCAGTCAGTTTGCCACCTCACCTCACCTCACCTCACCCTAACCCTAACCTTAACCCTGCAACACCAGCCAACCGTCAGCCACCACCTCCAGCCTCTTGCCTTTTTTCACTGAGACATTATTCTTTCAATAAACACCCCAAGAACTGTCCTTGCCTCTGTCTCTGCATTTTCCAAACACGAAAACTTAAACATAAGAATCTAAACATCTTAAATGCCTAAAACTTTTGCTGTATATATTTAGTTACTCCTCCTCCAACAGGTCAATCAGGTAACTAACATTGGAAAATCACTCGATTGGCGCTTTGCCATCAGATTTGGCATCCAGAGGAGATGTGGAAAAGTTTGGGGAGGTGACCAGATGTCTTATCGGTATCTAGTCATGCATAAGACTCTGAACAGTAGGCAGCACAGGCTTAACCAGTTACATACTCTTGTGTGCTTCTTTTCAAAAACAAGGTCTCATTCCTGCTGCGACTGAAAAGATCCACTGAACGCTTCTGCAGCCAAGTACGCCTACACCTCAGCTTCACAAATAAACACTCTTTTATATTAACCTCAGACACTCCCATGGTATTTGAACCCTGTCATTTTCACAATATAGAACAACTTGAGAACATTCACACACTTCCATACACACCTTTTAATCAGTAAAATATATCAAAACGTTACTCACAACCGCATCTATAACGTTAAAAAATTCAGTTGTGTCAGTGACAGCGTTAGTGGGTGAAAAAACTGAAGCTTTGGTAACTTGTTACTTTCCATACAATAAATCAGATTGTAATAGATGGCAGAGAGCCCAGCCTCATATACAAACTGACTGTGTGAGATGGGATGTGTGACTCCAGAGTGATAAATGCTGACAATCTACAGATGGTGTATAAATCTTACAGAGGTTACAGAGGTAGATTTTGCAGGTTGCATGTTTGAACCCCTCTTTGCTTCTTTCCCTTGTTCTAATCTCCAACATGCTCTGTGTTTGATATTTAGCTGAGCACAAACCAATGTGAAGCAAGCCAGAAAATATATTAATTAAAGACACATCCATTTTAAATTATGCCATAGAAAAATTCTTTATTCTAAATTCAAATAATTTGTAATTAACAGGAAGGGATGGCAGGGATATAAGGCGATGTGGACATACAGTAAAAACATTTTGTAAACCAGAGCACATGAACTACGTGTGTTGGATAGCAGCAGATCTTATCACAACAGATTTTGAAGGAGTCGCTCTGACAGATGAGCTACGCTGGAATGTCAACACAGAAAAAAAATTCAGAGAATGAAATGTGTTTCAGCTGTGAAATCACATCTGAAACACTAATATGTCCATGATGTAAATTCACACTTGAAAAAGGGTAACATGTAGAAATTATGCATAATTTGTGGGCTGGCTACAACTCATTAGCACTCGTTACTTCATTAGGACAGTTCAGGTAGTGTCACCCACAACAACATATACACTTTCCACTGACTGTCTGAGCTTTGTGACTGTTGTTTGACATTTACATGTAGTTTTCTTATCCTAGATATCTTCATATTCTTCACAGCTTGACCTTCCCTGTGAGGGAACTGAGGGGGTAAAGTGTTGAGAAGCGGCCGAGGGTCCAGATGGGGAAGACGTTCCTGTAGGAGGTGTAGCTGATAGCACAGCTCTTGTTGAACACACCTGCAATATTTTCCTGAGGAGAGGGAGGCACAAAACATTAGATTAACTTCATATCAGTAGTATTATTGGTGGAGTAAGCCTAGTATAATTAATTATAAAGAATATATGATATGTAAGTAATAAAATATATACAAGGCAGAGACTCACCTGAGGCCAGTCTCCGTTGGGCAGCTGCTTGTCAATCAGCAGCTGTACTCCTCTCTCTATGGCCCGCTGGTCAGGATGCCTGTTTATGAACACAAGAGTTTTGATTGAATTTGAATGAATGAATTTTGTTTTGGATTCAGTTGGTTTGCCTCTACTTCCTCCTCGAATTGACGTCAGACTGTTGGCACATATTCAGAAACAGCCTGTAGCCTCTGTTGCTCTCATATTTCAGATCAGATTCAGGCTCAAACATGTACAGATGTACAAAATCTGACAACTATTGTTTGTTTTTGCAGCCCTCAGAGTTGGCAGTACTCTGCCAAGGGGCAGGAGGGGGGTCCTAATGGTCTGTTTCAGAGTGAGGCTGAACTGAGCTGCATAAAAAGTTTAAATATAAGATAAATCTGAAAATCATGCCAAGATATTCCCCAGAATATAAATATAGACCTGGAAATGTGCATATGTCCTCTTTAAAACACAGCATGAGTGTTATCAAAGGCAAATAAATAAATTAATATATAAAAGAAATACATGACACACAACTTAAATCAACAGGTGAGATTCACCCAGACCTGAACCCACCGACAGCTCATACAAACATACAACAGTAAAACCCAAACCTATCCAATCCATTCAGGTTGTGATCCTGCTTTACCTGACAGTCATGAGGCCTAACAAAGCCCAGCAGGTGTTGTGGATCTGAGCAGAGCTGCTCTGGATGTAGCAACGCTGCTCACACGACTCAAAGTCCTCCCCCCAGCCTCCGTCCGGCATCTGCTGATCCAGCAGGAACTGACAAGCTTTCTGCACCTCCTCACACACATCCCTGGTAACAGAACAGACGCACAACAGGATAATGTAGTAAGTAAGGTGGAGTTTGTACAATGTATTTGTAATGTTGTGAGTCAAGAAGAATCTTTGTTCAGCCATCTGTAAAATGTTCACTGTTTGGAGCCCTTACTTGTCTTTGTAGATGTGACCCATACAAGCAAAAGCTTCAAGGCCGAACCATATTCCATACGTGAAGCACACTCCCCAGGACCTGAGAATGAGCCAAAATGATTATTTTTTATAGAGCGTGATCTGTTGTTTGGATTTGATATCGAGCATTAAGCGAAAAGCTCACCCCTCCCAGGATCCATCAGGCCTCTGCACCTTCCTGCAGTACTCTAGTCCTTCTCTAAGAGTGGACCTGAAGAAGAAATGAACAAACACTAAGTTTGTGACCCACCCAGAACGGGTCCGTGACCCACTTTTGGTTCACGACCCACCAGTTGAGAATCACAGCTGCTTTAGAGGATAGTGTTGTTTGCTCTTAATTTTAATATGGTAGCAATGTTATTTGTGATGCTTCTTGGTGCTTGTGGGTGCTATAAGGTCGTGAAGAACTCGTTGAACTCTTGACTTTTATTTACTAACCTGTAAGGCGAGTAAAGATGTTTCAAATTCTATACGTTAGTATTTAAAGGACTGGCTGAGTGCCAACTTTTCAGACAAAGAATATCAAGATAGCTAGATGGTGTGTATCTTTGTCTCCAGAAATATGATGCATTGTACTTCTGATTGTATTATTTGATTACATTATTTCATGACCGGACTATGCTCTCTTTGTGTGTATGTGTGTGTGTGTGTGTGTGTGTGTGTGTGTGTGTGTGTGTGTGTGTGTGTGTGTTATGTAGCATTATGTAGCGTACCTTATCTCCTCAGTGCGGTGTTCAGGATAGACCTTCTGGAAGTGACTCAGCGCCTGCATTACTGCTGACGTACACTCCACATAGGTATAATCTATCATGATGTCACCTGTGTGTGTGTGTGTAAGAGAGTGAAAGAGAGAGCACAGTTATACTAGTAAACATTACATTCCACAACACACACTACATCCTCTTTTTAAAGGGAACAATATTGGGCTCTTTGCCCTTTGATACAGAAAAGGGCAAAACACGTCAACATATTCAGAGTGCAATGCAGCCAATTAAATGTTGAGGGGAGACAGAAATGTCACGATTATATTTGGCTCCTTGTTTTTAATTAGTTAGTTATTAGAGAAGTTAACTGAGCTCCTCCGCAAAGGACTCGAGGCTGCAATTTAAACCAGGCACGATGAATCCATGATGCTCTTATTAAAAATGTTAAATGACTCATTTCTCTAACATCAAAAAATTATTGCAGTGACTTTTTATGTCGTGCCTTTGGTTAATTGTTGACCCTGGACCACAAACATCAGGCAACAGACTCACCAAACACCTCAGAGGGGTTGAGCAGCTCCAGGAGTTTCCCTCCTCTCTTAGTCTCATATGTGGCAAATCCACCGTCTGAGTTTCTCATGCTCAGCAGCTACGAGGAGAAGAAAGACGAGTGGTGAAAGAGCCGTGCTGCTGAAAGACTACAGCAACTATTATTTCAGTGGCACAAGTGTACATGAAGGACTACGGTTTGGCAATGCTGAAAAAAAACGTGCAGCAAGTTGCCGATAAACCTGCAAATTATTAGACATTTCACATTTTTCTTAACAGCACAAGAGCACAGCTTTTATAACAGCTTTGTAAATCACAGTACTGGGTGTAGTTCATGTTTTCAAGGCCAGCTGACTAAATATTTGTGAACACCGACAGCTCTTTCTCAAACATAGCTGCCAATGAACACAAGGTTAAATTGGAGGCATATTGACATAATGTATTTCTGAGCTTACACAACCAACAGAGAAAACAAAACACATGGGAGTATGAGACTTAAAAATAGGTGAGTAAATAAATCTTCCACTTGTTCATTGTCTGCAGACTCACCACATTGACAGCATCGTACAGACGCTCTGAGGAGACCGGCTGGCTGATGGAGGGGCAGTGCTCCTGCAGCAGCATCACTGACTTCAGGCCCTCCGCTGTGCAGTCAGCCACAATCCAACCGCAGTCACGGGTACTGAAGGGGAAACCTCCCTGACGAAAATCAACACAGGGATATAGTGTTATATCTGTTATAGTCTCATTTAACAATAATGTGAAAAGTGTCGTTGTGTGATTTTACCTTGTTCATCTGTCTGTAGTATTTTTGGTATTCGGGAGGATTATCGGGAATCTGGTGGAGTGGAAAAACTGGTCAGGCATAAGTAATCACTTGTATCAAAGCATTGGAAGTTCATATTACACTCATGTGACCTTTGGCACACCTGAAAGTCAGGAAAAAAACTAAAGCATAAATAAGCACTACCAAAAACGTAATAGCAGCGGAATTTGACGATATGTATTGTAGGGCTGTAGTCTGCTGGTCGACTGGTCGATTAGTTGGTCGATATGCACTCGTCCGACTAAATTCTCATTGGTCGAATAATCTCCGTGTTATTTTCATAAGGAGAAAAGTGCTACATCAGTAGCTTTCCAGGATTAATCCATTATTTCCTGCGGCGGGAGGGACAGACTGACAAATTACCTGTGAAAACAACGGGGGTGTATTCAAAACACCCCCGTTGTTTTCACAACTTTGAACTCGCCCAACCTGATGGAGAGTGCCGGGTCTAACTGTACTCAACGTTTACTGAACGTACTGGACGTGACAATGACACAACGAGAACCCCCGCCAGGCCCAAAAAATATTTTTAATATTTGATATCCGAAATCCGAAATAATATTATACAATATTATCCGAAATAACATTTGAAATCGATAGCGTTTGGGAGTCTCTGTGCAGCGCTGTTCCGGTACGTGAGTCAACCTCTGTCGTTGCCTGGGAAACCACTGGTCGCGTGGCTCCGTTTAGGAGTATGTTTGCGTAGCGAGTGGGAGAGAGCGAGGGGCAGAGAAGTGACAGTGGATGCGAGCGGAGCAAAGGAAAAGGTCAGTAGTAAGTTGTCAGTCTGGCAGTAAATGTACAGTACAGACTACAGTGTGTCAGTTGATAAATGCTAAAAAAGTCACATCTGTTGTTTCCACAAATGCTGGAAAAGTAAAGGGGGTTAGCTCCAAAGTTAGCAACAATCGGTTAGCATAACCTGAAGACACAAAACAGAGAAATACAGAACAGAGAAATGTGTGGCTGCCGAGTTTATATGTGAATGTCAGTCTAGTGGAGGATGAGGTTTTGGAGGTAAATTGATTTACATCAGTGGGTCGTACCTGTGTGATTGTGAGGAACTGATGGGCATCTCGGAGGCACTCAGCTAGTCTGGGATTATCCTGAGCTCCTGCCTGAAAGAAACCACAATTTATTATAATCAGCTACATGATACGTTTCAATCAGGATACAGTGCAAACCACAGTACTGAAACAGCTCTTCTCAAGGTAATGAATAATCTACAAGTAAATAGTGACAATGGTGAAAATTCTACTTGAATATAATTATATTTGAGTGCAATGTTTTGACACATTTGATTACAGCTTTGAAACTGGAAGGCTTGAGAAGAGGGTAGGTTTTTCTGGCTTCAAAGAGACACTGTTTTCTGTGTCTTCTGGTAATTTTATATTTAGGAAAGTTGACATTGTATGTATTGCCTCAAGGCCACATAATCCGCAAACACAACTTTGGTTATCACAATTACACTGATGACACCCAGTTATACCTATAAATGTCCTCTGGGGACCTAAACCCTTTTAAATCAATGAATGTCTGACAACTCTTTACAGCTCAACAAATACAAAATTGAAATTCTTGTCAGTGGTAGTAAAACTCTGCAGTGAGAAATATGTTCTTAGGAAATAAGCAAACAGGTCAGAAATCTGAGTGTTATCCTTGATTCTCACATTTCTCACACATCCTTTTCCTGTGTGTTTTATATAGATAAAGTTGGACTGAATGCATTAAAACTCTTAGTTTTGAGTTGCCAGGTTTGGGTTACCTCAAGGAAGGCCTGCACAGCAAAGCAAGTATCCCAGAGTTGAGATCCATTGGTCCCCTGTGAACAACAAAAAGAAGAAAGTGGTCAAGTTTCTTCAATAACTCGCTCAGATTAAGTTCAACTCACTGAGCGCTCTCATACTTTGCAAAACAAAATACAAAGTATAGAACCAGTTAGTAGACTAAAAGAATGTGACTGAAGTAACTTTTAAAGTCCATCCATCCATTTTTTGCTTATCTGCACCTTAATTGGCTCCTCAGCCGTCCTTAAAGGTGAACCTTCAGGGTTCATGAATGACCTCTGTAAAGCTTAGATTGTGTGAACTGTCACTCAATATGCAAATGGAGCAGAGAACAATCTCTCACCTGCATTTTCAAACCATCCAATCCCAACCTGGAACACAGAGAACTTCCTGTTAGTTTGTCATTGGTAAACTTTCTTGAATTTATTACTGCTGAATGAACATTTTTTTCACTTTCCATCACAAGTGCTTCACAAGAGCTTTTCTTTAATACCAATTTCTGATCAGTGATGGAACAGAAGTTTGTTTATGTTGTGGTAATACGTTGTTAGACACCGGCTGACTGACCAGAGGTAGTCTGGGATTCTGGACACGTGCTCCTGAAAGGCCGGAGAGGAGGGACCATCCACATACCAGCGAACCAGCATATTGATCGTCTTGGAGATCTGTAGAGTAAGGCCAATACTTCATATGTATTTGTCTTTGCATATACATATCTCATACTCTATTCAATATGCATTATTTGTTTTGGATATACAGACACACCTTTCCATTCCCTTGAATAAGAAAGTGTGTCCAAAGTTTTGACTGGTACTGTACGTGTTTTCTGTACTGTGTTATATTACCGGTCCGATGCTGATACATTTAGTGAAGCGGTCGTCAGCCTGGATGTGATCATACAGCTCTTTGACAGCCATTCCTCTCAGTGTGGTGCTGTGGTGGGCTTCATACACGTTTAACACCACTGCAAGGCAACAGGAACAGGACTCACAAGGTTAGGTTACTTTCAGGGATATTCCAATGAAAAACTCTTCACTTCTTTTTATTTTTGCACAAAACCATCCTGTTGCCAGTGTTAGGCCTAAATGTTTGATATCTTGTATGTCTCAGCTGAGTGCAAATCATTTGTCATCACTTTTAAGTTCAATTACATTAAACATTTTACATACTGGCTCACTTACAGCTACATGCTACTGTAGACGGAGGGTTTGTCATCATGGTGTACAATGTTTTGTGGATACTTACTGTAGGCGACGGTGAGCAGTGTGCTGTGAGGTGTGTATATGTCACATGCTGCCACATTGTTCCTCTGAGCTGGCCAGTTAATGGTGGCATAGTCCTGGACATAAAGCTCCTAGAAGCAAAAAGATACAATATATATTCATATTTTATATGGTTATATATATGTATATACATTATTTAACCATACGTTTATTGTCGTGGCATTTTCATTGGCCCTGTTTTGTGGTCTATGTGTCATTTTGAGTTCAGAGACTGGCTGCTCCCTCGGCATAGTTTTTAGGTGCATCACAGAAAGGGAAAATTCCACGCCTTGATTCTCCCACACTGATATACACACAGATATGCAGATGTTTCTATACAGGCCATGAGGAGTGAGGGCGTGAATCGTTCGTCGAGTATGAAAGTGATGTGAATGACGTGCTGTGGGGTTCACAGACAAACCCAACTGAACACCTATGTGAGATTTTCGTGAGACCAGAACTGAGCTGCGCCCAGTAGAGTTCAGAGACTTGGAGCGCCGGAGCTGTTCCTGAAGCTTGTGGTGTCTGAGCACCTTAAAGAGACACTTTTATTAGTTTTTCCTTTTAATGTGTCACCCATCTTTACATTATGAGTCTGTTATGTTTGTTGCATTGTTATTTAGTGATTTGTGCTGTGAGTTTTGACTTCTTTTGTCAAGGATGCCTTTTCACAATCTCAAATTACCCAAACTTGCAACATTCAGAGCAAGTTTTTCCAGTAGAAACAAGTTTAGATTGAAGAAAGACGCTCTTGCATTTGTAGTGTCTGACAGCAAAAGCCACAGTTTACCGTTTGCTGTTCTGAAACAATTAGTTGATTAATAATCAATCAATAGAAAATTAAGTATTAATAATTTTGCAAATCAGTTCATCCTTTATGTCATTGATGAAGCAAAAATACATTTGCTGGTTCCAGCTTCTCGAGTGTGACAGTTTGCTGCTCTTGTCTGTTTTAAATCACTGTGAACTGAACATTTTTGGGTTTTCAGCTCCAAACATCACCTCGGACTGTGAAACTGTGACGGGCATTCTCACTTTTTCAGACGTTTCATTGCTTAAACAGCTAATTGATTAATAACACAAAAAAGACAGATGAATCTTATAAGGAATAATCGTTAGTCAAAGCCATAAATATTAATATTGATTGCACTGAAATGCATTGTGAGGTATCATAATGCCACAACATATCATCTACATTTAACCTTAGGAATTAAACACACTGAAAACAGCTAAATGCACCCAGGAATGAAAAGCACACTACTAAAGACTCTTCAGAGCTTTATCATTGACTTCTGGCTGTCAGTATGGCGCCCCCTTGTGGGATGAGGCGGCTTCAGCACCTGTCTGAGGCTGAGGACCAGGGAGTCCTCCTCAGCTGCCAGTCTGACAGCATAGCAGTAGCTCATGGGGAGGTAGACCTGGCGACAGTGACACCACAGGGTAGAGGGGTGGGCTGGCATCCAAGTGGGGAACAGCCTAAAACGGACACAAATACAACCATCAACCCTGAATTAATACAGGAGAAAATAATGCTGCTAAAAATATTTCCCTTCTTTGTGACCATGTGGCAAAGATGTAAACAACAATGATTCAGTCTGTGTACTGGTGCAACATAATTGTGTTTTCTTTAACCTCAGCTGAGATCCTGAAGCTTTTTCAGTATATTTGAAGTAGTGATGAAGCCTTATGAAGCTTTGGGGCTTTCTTTCTGTTTGTGCAAAATAAAATATTAAAAGCTTCTGGGGTTTAAACTCAGCAAACACAGCGACATCTGGTGGTTTGTAGAAGCAGCTCGTCAAGACTGAGGCCACAACACTACTGATGTCATAGTTTTAATCTCATACATGTGCAGTAAAAGTCCAAGAATCCTATGTGTTGTTTATAAAATCTATAATACTGTGTGCAGTATAGTTGCAGTAAATACACGAATCATTGTGAAATATACTGTTGGTATCAAGTGAAGATGTTCCATGCATACATACATACTTATGGTTATGTGTTTCTAGTGTATGTCGCCATATTTCTCCACTATTCTCCTCTCATTCCTGTGCCACTGAAGTGTCACTGGAGTATATCGTTTATCTGAATGAAGCACTTTCTGAAGCACATGTGACGTCTGAAGCTGCAGACGTCATCAGTCACGTGATGTTCTTTTATTTGACACGAACTCACAGGAGTGAAATACGCTTCGGTGCTTCTGTATTGTCCACCAAACACTAATTTAAAGCATGACTGATGGGTTAAAGAGAACATAACGGGATGTTCGAACGTCCGACTCACCACATCTCTGGTAGGAGTGTGTTCATTCCCTCCCAGCTGTAGACATTTAAAATGGCCAACCAGAATTTACCCCATGAAGGAATCCCCACTGCGCCGCCTGTACAAAATGAAAAACACTGACAGCTTATTCAGCTACTACTGAAAGACGACCAGTAATCAGTACTGAGCGTAGCTTTAATAATAACTAACTTTTTGCTTCATGCTTTTCAACATATTCCTTCTAACCTTTACTGTGCAGGTTGTTCCTGGCTCGAACCATATCTGGATCATCAGGCTCTACTCCCAGGATCCTCAGTGAGGTGTAGCTCAGAGCTGTGCCAAACACGGTAGACTTGTCTTCAATATGTCTGCAGAAAAATAAAACACACACACACCGCAATGCTGCTATAATCCATATTCCAGCTAGTCTGACACTGTATGATTACAGACATTAATCCTTTAATTATTATAAGGACATTTTTAGCAATTACAACACCAGTTTCCCTGTGGCAGTTCAATAACAGTTGCACAGTAGAGGCTTGTATGATAAATTTAATACCTTTCACTGATCATACTGATCAAAGAATGAAGGTATGATGGAAAACCAGTATGGAAAACCAGTAGGGACAATATGACCTACAATTATTTATATTATATCAAATTCTGTCACTTCTTCCCAGCAGTATAATAATTCCTAAAGATATAATTCATTAAATGAAAGCCTGGACCTGAATAAGTGGCAGAAAATGGATTCACCAATTAAAATGTACTAATTCATTCAAGTTAATGAAGTCTTTGCTATAAAAACTAGCTTATCTCTGATTATCAAAAGTTCAAGACAAGTGTGTTTCCACTTACAGACCCCAGCCTCCATCTGGCAGCTGAACGGAGCGCAGGTATCTCACCATTTCCTTCTTGCAGGCCGCTGCCAGAGGGATCTTAGCTACATGACATGTAATCAGGAGACCTGGGAAGCACAAACATGGACAGATGTACAGACACATAAGCACATGTATTGATTTTGTGAGTTTGAAGAATTTAGTTTTTCTATAATCAGCTTATTGCTAACTGTTGAATGCTGTCTGCTGTCTTCAAGATTTACTGGAAGTGCGTTTAGCTCGCTGCACAGCTGTGAACCTACACGCACAAGTTGAGGGCAGGAGATATTGGTTTTAAATGAGAAAATGCAGCTACTGCAAAGCCCAGGTGGGGACATGGCGAGGATGACTCGTCTTACCTGGGAGCAGGAAGAGAGGACCGCCGTAGTCCCCTGCCCAGTGGCCGTCCTCGGCTTGGAGGTGTCTGTAGAAGTTCATACCTTTCAGAGCTGCATCCACAGCCGTGTGGGCGGGCGGCGAGCCAGACACAAACTTAGTCTGTGAGGAGAATTCATGATTAGAAATGAACACCTGGCAAGACAAGTGTTATAGATTTCACATTGGTTAAGCGAATGTATCCAGACTAGAAAAAAATGTTTTCCTATCACGGTCCTGCTAAAGGACAACTCAAACTATAACTGTTATTAAGAATGATGATGATGATGATGATGATGCCCACCGTGTCCAGGCCCAGCGAATGGGCTTCTAGCATGGTCTGTTCTCTGTCTGGGGTGTCTTGATCTTCCACATAGCGCCAGGTCTGCCTGCCCTCCACATTAGTCAGCCTCCAGCGGCTCAGGTCTGTGGCGGGCTCCGTCCTGTACGGCCCTCCTCGCCTCCGCAGCTGCCTGGAAGAGACAGCAGGTAGTTTAATACTGTAGTTCATCTAACTTATTCCATATACTATTGGGCACTATGTAGTAAATGTAGGATACTATTAAGTGTTGCACAATGGAAGTATTTCCTCCGCTGGTCAACAGTGAAACCAATAATTCAGCAGGTGATGCTGCTGATGGTTTTTGGCCTGTGTGCAAAGGTCTGACACAGTCAAAAGCTGTGTTTCGTGTGGGGAACAAAGCGATTCAGTTCGATGGAATTGGTTGTCATATTTGTAAGCATATGTATGCATATATATTTGTGTTGTGGTGGACAAAGTAGTCAGATTATTTAATTACATAAAAGTAACAATACCTCAATGTAAAAACAGAAACTTTCCCTTAAGTAAAAACAAAAGTATCTTTTAGCAAAATGTATTTACAGTATCAGAAGTACTGATTATTCAGAAGAATGGCCCCAGTCATTATTATATTTTTATACAACATACCATAATATTTGATTATTATTAACTGATTTAATCATGTGTAGGCAGCTATTCACTTTTGGGACTGGTTAAGGTGAAGCTAATTTTAGCTTCTTAATATACTTTGGGTTGATGATTGACTTAAAACAAACTATCACTATGATAATAGTTCATATGTTATAAATTGATCATGATTTTGTGTGAAAAATCTGAAAAATGATAAATGTAGTGAAGTAAAAAGTGCAATATTTCCCTCTTAAATGTAGTGGGGTAAAGGTACTGGTGTAGCATGACAATCTGGGATGTGTCAATATGCAATTTCAATGGGCCTCCTGCCATCTTAATACACCCCCACTCTGCATGTAAAAGGGACTAAATCGACATCTATACACATGCACCTGTAGTGGTGTGTGGAGATAAAAACAAACTTTTAACTGAATAGGTGATCAACACGGTGCACAAATTTGAAGTATATCAAGTAAACCACAACTGTTCTCGTTCATTTCAGCCTCTATTTAGCATTTGTAAGCAGTATACAAACATTTAATAAATGGTTTATAACACACTATAATATAACTAGTTGTGAGCAGATATAAGTACATTTGAAGTGAAGTACAGTATGTGTCAGCAATTATAACCTCTGTGAAGACACATTTTATATTATTACAGCTGTGTTTAACTATATTGTAGTTCATTAATCATGTTTACACACCAACCTCCACTTATGGCTGTCCACAGGAGGAGTTATAGTTGTTATACATACACACTTATATCTACTTACAAGTACATTATAGTTAATTTATTAAATGCTAAATAGGGGAACATTAAGTGTTGTCGGCATTTCCTACATGACAATACGACCTGCCTTTAATTAGTCAGTTTACCCCCTTCATTTACATTGTAAGTGCATTATGAAGGGATCTTCTACAGCAAGAAAAACATGTTTAATGTTAATTTGGGCTCCTGACTGCTGTTTTAAGACAGACTTGGAAAAAAATGTCCTTTAAACTAGCACAACTAGCACTTTAAACAGTAAGTTACTGTTGTTCAGTCATAGACTGTCATACACGCTGACTCAAACTTTTCACAGAAACTGACTGTTTTACATTTTTATAACGGTTTCATCCCATGAATTCGAATTAAAAACACGGTAAAAAAGTAAATTTGGTGACGTTTTCCGTTAAATAACCAGATAAAAATACTCACGTCCCCTCAGTCATCACTGCGGCTGTCAGATACAGAGTTGAATCCTCCGCTGGACCAAATGAATTAATTTCTTTCCAGTTGCTCTGACGGCTCGGCCCCTTTCTGCGCTTATCATGGGAATTGTAGTGCTTTAAGGAGAGTATAATTCATCCTTCAACCAAGCTAAGACTACATTTCCCAGCGGACCTAGCGGTGCCGTCCGAGGCGCTCTCTACATGGAGAGACATGAGCAGAGACTCGGTTGTCCAATCACAAACCGACTAGGCGGAGAAATGGGCGGGCCTGCCGGGAGGTCCTCCAATCAGAGCGCTCCTAGCATCAATACTACACATGTGCTCACCCATAGATTATTATGATGAAATGACAGCCTGTTAAGCTATTGAATGACAGCTGGACTAGATTTATTTAAAAAATAACACTTTTATTCAATATTTGGCTATTTGACAATGTCATTAACAGTACAAAGATTAGGTCAAACATAACTGAAGGTAGATTGTGACTGGTTTTACAAATAGAATCCAAGTAATTCAACAGGTGTTTAAAGACAGACACAAAAAGAAGTTTATCTTGGGATATTATGAGTTAGACGTTGTATTTTTACTTGCACACATTTTTAAGTTATACATGCTAAATCAATGGTACAAAATTTTCGTCCTCCTGTACAAACCCAGACTTTAATAAAAACAAAGAAAAACACACACACACACACACACACACACACACACACACACACTGTTGCATTAAGTGAATCTGACTTCAACAGTCGAAGATGAAAAACTGACAACAAAGAAAGCTCAATATGTCACAGACGCCATAATTTCAGCAATTGAATCAAAGTAGTCTCTAGCTGTAGGGTTTGTTTGTTCGTAGTTTTCAAACATTTGTGTAGCTTCAGAGTCATTTATAAAAAAAAAAAAAAAAAAAGACATCAACAGTTCATCAGTCATCAACAATGCTCAGCAGACCACTCAGCTTCAGTCTGCAGGCTAATTCTTCCTCTTGGCTTGCCAAAATCTGTTGCTCGAGTTCCTTCAGTCGCCACGCCATTGATACAGGAACGGTCTTAGGCCAGTCTGCTTTCTCCGACAACTCATCAGGCTCTGCTTCCTGGAAAATAAAGACAATGCAAATGCAATGATTTAGCAGAAATCACTTCTTTTTTTTTCTTCTTTAGGATGAGGTTTATTGCAACTGTTAATGCCTCATCTTTAATGCAGAATATGCTAATTAGCTTCAAGTGTAAAGCTCGGTACGTTTAGCCAAATCTGCCACCTTCTGTATTTCTATTACATAGATTGACTGTTTGGATAAGAACATAACACGTCCCTGGATCGCTGAGAGAGGGGAGCGGAGATGTCATATACCTCTGTGGGAGCGCTATCTCCAGTCTTGGCTGTGGGCGTGTGCGTTAGGATTGTGGGCATGGACAACAGGGTGGAGGATGGAATGAAAAGCGGAGTGGACAAGTGGTCAAAGGCAGCACCATCCAGCCAACGTTGAAGCTGCTCCATGCTCCTGCAGAGAGGTACAGTGGTGTGTTAGTGACGGGATACACATTCTGTATTATTTTTGGCAAATTAAAACTGCAGTATAAATGTGCTAAAAACTTTTTTCTTTGTGTGGTTTAATCTTATGCTTATTTCAAGATTGTTGATGAGCAAAATGTCTCATTCTATAAAAGTTTAACTTACATACGATGCAAATATCTAACAGCAGTGCTGTAAATGTACCTTTTGCTTTCAGCCTTCTCCTCCTCTAAGCTCTGGAGGACTTTGTGAGCCAGCAGCTCCTCTGCTGTGGGAGTGTGTGAGATGTCCAGCAGGGTTGTCGGGGCTTGAAAAGGCTCCACCAGACTGTCGAACAACCTCTTTCTGAGGGACAGACTGGTAGGTGTGGCACAAGCAGCTGCACTTGCCCTGAGGAGGACAGAGGGAGGGCAGGGATGGAGGCAGGGAGAGATATCGGGGAAAAGGGAGAGAGCAAAGGAAGACAAGATGATGTTAGTTGGTTCTACTACAACCGCTTTTGGTGATTTCTCTCCGAGACAATGACAAAACGGCAACGTTGCTCTCAAATTTGCGAGATACAACTTATAAACAAGCCTAATTCCTCCTTATTACCTCAAATGTTTAGAGACTCAAGGGCAAAAGACATGTGGACATCTACAGCACACATCGGATGCATACAGACTGGTTTTTAGCCTTTTATACAATCTACTCTGTGTTTGTGAAATAACTGCCTAACCAGCAGTGACCCTGGACATTAATGTGAGGTTAGTGACCACAGAAAGTGGAATTTGGAGCAGTAAGTGCTGCAAAACTACATTTTGGAGAGCTGTTGCCATCTCAAAACCACAGATCAACACTTTAGTAGCAAAGTTCTTTTTTTATTACAGATTACCTTTGTTTGCTACTTCATGATATGTGGTATTACAGATGTAATTTATCTGACAACTACTACATCTTAACAAAATGACAAATGCTGCAGCAGTTTAAGAAAGAAGCACAACGTTGATTCAAGGCGACAAGTTGCAATCAGCAGTTTTAAAGGTTAAAGTCTAGATGACCAGTGACACTTTTAACAGGCATGTTGGACTTTCTTACTCTTTGTTCTCTTCCTGCTTCTCTCTGTGGGTTTGTCTGACGGCCTCGGTCCATTCTTCAGGAGGCTGGAAGCCCTTCAACGACTCTGTGGGGAAGTAAACCAGGATCTCCCCGTCCTCCGTCACAGCATCTTAAAAAAGGATAAACAATCATTTCCATCATATTATCATGAAAGCCATAAATGATCAGATACAGGTGGAAAATAGAGATTATACAGTAAAATAATTCCCAAGTGTGCCCTCACCTTCACAGACAGGTGGTCCAGGGACCTGCCAGTCTTTCAGCTTGTGGTCTATGCATATCACCAGCACGTCATCCCAAGGGATCTGACTGAAAGCCGGACACACGCTCTCGTCTCCGTCACCAAGGTTGCCCATGGTTACCTTGGATCCAGGGGTTCTGGTACGGTGACCCTTCAGTCTGACTCTTTCTAGTAGGTTTTCCAGGCGTGACATTATGAGGGGCTGACTGTTGGGTGAGACCGGGATCTGAGCAGCGTAACGAAAGATGGAGGAGCAAAGCTGAGACCACGAGTCTAGAGAGAGAAAAGGAAAGAGAGGAGGGAAAGTGAAGATTATTTTTCTCTTGCTTACATCTTTGTGTCTGTTTTTTACTAGTTTCAGTGATAAAAAGCCTTCCTGCGCACAAAAATACCCCCCCTAAAACTATCTCAGTCACTGACCCGTGTTAGATAGTTGATTCCACTGTGGCAGCTGCAGGCTGAGGATGGCTTCACGTAGCCAGGCCAGGTGCGGGGCAGAGTTCCAACCCAGATGAGGGACAAAGTCACGAGTGTCAGGCAGGCAGAACTCGCCTGGTGGCCATGAGAGTCTGGAGAGATCCTGGGACGACACTCTGTCAGCAATGTGAGCCAGGACAGCATTGTACAGCTGGATGACAGGTGCGGGGTCCTGGGGAGGAAGACACGCTGCAGCCCTGTCCTGGCGGTGGGCGTAAATCCTTTGACTGAACTCATGACTCAGGCTGGCCTCCACCAGCTGCACCAGGGTCTGACAGGAGAGCGGGAAGGGTGGTGGTGCACGGGCCAGCAGCCAACGCATAGCATGACTTAGCTGGAGACAAACAACACGACAGGAGGAGGAGGATAAGTTGAATTAAGTGAACAGGCCATAGACTTACATAAAACATCAAACAACAATTTTACAGATTTGGCTCCCTACAATTAAATCCTATGAAGTGTGAGCAGAGTGTGTTTTTTCTTTCCTCTACCATTAATCATCTTGGGAACCCACAGATTGAGCTCTTGGAGGGGTTTCCAGGTTCAGAACCACTGATCTATATCATACTGGATATGACACTGTGGTCCTGTGTAGCTCAATGGAGGGAACATGGTACAACAAGAATAAACAGTCTACAGACATGCTAGTGTGTTAGGATGCAAACATTTGCTTATTAGCACTAAACACAAAGGGCAGCTGAAGTGAAGGAGAATGTCATTAGTTTTGCAGGTATTTGGTCATAAACCTAATTAATATTTTGACCTGATGGTGGCGCATAACTAAAGTTTATCCTGAGGGTCACATGTAACAAAAATGTCAACCTCATGGTGGCAGTAGAGGACAGGTCAGAGGATTTCCATTGCTTCAGTGGTGTACGTTTCTGTGCATGTGTGTATTACCTGTTTGGATCCCTGCAGGTCACTGGTGGTCTCTGGTATGAAGAGGAACGTGTATTCTGATATCAAGCCTTCTTTAACCAGTTTATCCAGCATCAGGTCTGAGGGAGAAGAGACCACACAACGAGTCAAAACATTGCTTGCTGGGTCGTCAAGCTGCTTTGATTTTTGAGTAAATCATCTAGAAACTCATTGATATCATCGTTTACCTTCTTCGAGTTTCTGTGTGTCGCCGTCAGGCCCCGGTACCAGGATGACCAGAGGCAGCGGGCTGTGCCACGTGTTGGCTTGTTGTAGCTGTTTGAGCTGAAGCAGTGCTGAAAGCAGAGGGACATCCTGTTCGTCGTGTCCCGACTCGACGGTGCGAAGCGCTGGGAGCAACATGATCAGGGCTCCTGTCCCCTGGAGCTCACAGCACTCCTCCATTTTAGACAGGCTGTCTTCAGTGAGCGGGCCTCTGGACGCCTGGGAGACACCGACAAGGAAGACAAATACATGGATGGATACAAATATTATCATCAATACCGACGTGGTTTTCCATCTCTGCTCAACACACGTGACCACAGCTGTAGTGTGATCTCACCTTGATGCTGACGTGGACTTTGTGAGTGCGCTGTCCGTTCTCCTGCAGTGAGTTGATGACACAGAGGGTCTGCAGTGTGCCGTCTGGCTGCTCTTCCCTGACCTCTGACCCCTTACCACCACCACCACCACCAAGCTTCACCTCCAGCCAGTCTGACAGGATCCTGAAAGCACAACAGACAGGAGAGGAGACGCTGAATGAAAGGTTCAGTGAACAATGTGTGCTGGGTGTCTTCATAAAGAACAGATTCAATTTAATTGTTATGGTAGAATATTAGCTTTTTGTAACGCATTTATCTGACAAGTTCATGTAGGAATGATGTAGCGACGCTCGCTCTAAATCCAGGAAATATCTCCTAAACTTTGACCTTTGACTTTGACTATTTCTGATCTATGAAGGTATGCATTCTTACCAAAGGAGAGAATTCCTCAAAGCTGCATTAATTAGTATTTTTTACATGAAAGGGGTTTGCTCTCATTCACAAACATACAGATGATATCTCTGCAGCTCTATGAAGCTTTTTAGCCTGTTTTAGCTAACTCTTTTCATTTTATGAGCCATTTACATCTCACTACTCTCACCAACAGACCTGAACCTACTGTTTGTCATACTGAAGTGCAGCTGTTTACCTGTCTGCCAGACTGGCTACGCTCTCATCGTCGCTGGGTAAGAGGAGAACAGATTTCCAGAAGATTCTGTCAGTTGGATTGCAGATGTTTTCTGTCACCAGTGCTGGCAGGTCGAGTGGCGCCCACACCGACTCACTGAGAGCAACATGACAAAAAAAAGATCAAAATGCTGCTTTGTGAGATGAACCGCCGACATACTGATCAACTGGTCACTTACTCGAGCAGCTGCTGATAGTAGTAGTGGACTCTCATCTGGTGGATCGCTTCTTGTCTCATTTTCAACAACCTTAACAAGATACAAAACGTGTTACTGATACTAGGTCCTGGTTTTTCACATTTGATGGACCTGTGCAGTCCAAAGTCATGGACATAGAGAACAAAAGTACCTGGTGCTGGACAGAGCCAACGTTCCTGCGTTTCCCAGGTTGACCAGACCGCGGGCCAGGTCTGCCATGGAGGGCCGTGCGGGGGCGCTGGGAGCCAGAGCCTTCAGTTTGAAGCGAGGGTCCACGCAGCAGGGAGCTGCAGGGAAACCTCTCATCTGTCTCTTCAGCTGCCGACGCACCGCTACCACATCACGCCACCTGGTTGTAGAGATGAGAGAGGAGAAAACAAAGGAGCAGGCGGTTAGAGACTTAGATGCTCTGAATATTTCACTGGCTTTCTGTATTCTCCACGTCTTACCTCTTGATATACTTGTGGATACGCTGCAGCTCCACATCAAGGATTTCTTCAACCAACAGAGCGATGTCTGCATTCAAAGTCTCCTCAACTAGACTGGTGCAGACCTGCTCTGTGCATTTCGCCACACGTTGTGTTTTCTCATTCACTGCTTGCCTGAAAAAAAAAAAAAAAAAAAAAAGGTCAGAGATGTTGTGAGAGCAGCCTGTAAGAAAACATTAACATCAGACCAGATATTGTGAATTTGGTTGCGTTTTCAGTCCTTACTGGATCTCAGAGGAGGCGGTCTCCTTGATGGTCTCGTCTAATACTTCGTAGATGAGCTCCGTGCAGAGAGAGAAGCTGAACTGGACCAGGAAGGCCTCGTGCTCCTGCTTCCTCCTGGCACAGACCGAACGGAAAAGGAGATGTGCGCTTTTAATATGCAAGATCATGTTGTTTGTGATGACGCATCATATTTATCAATCATGAAGAAAACTGGAGAGAAATTCACTGCTTTGTTGCAGTTTTTGCATCTTAGATTTTTGTTTTATTTTACTTTATTATAAGTGACTGTTTTAAAACAACATGACATGATGCTAGATGAGAAGGTTTGATATGAGTGAATGTCAGTCTGAGTAAACAGTTTACAAGTACATGTATGTCTGCATGAATAAAACTTATATACTTAAAATATACATTAAAAAAATGGAGCTAATGTAAGGTTATTCTGCTCGAATCAACAAGCTGAGTAGACCGACCTGGCTTCTTCAAGCTTGCGTTTCTCTTCAGCGACACGTTCTTGTTCCAGCTTGATCTCAGATGACGACACCTCTTGTAGCATCTGTCCCAACACGTCACTCACTAGTGACTCCACCTGCACGCTGCTCTCCCTGCAGAACGACAGAACCGCAAGGAAATAAAATATAACAAAATCCTGTCCTGACAGCGTCGAAATATTAAAACGCACCACGTGATTTTACACAGAGATGGAAGGACGTATAAAAGACCGTCTGAACTCACGCAAGAGCCGTTGTGGCGTAGCTGGCACCAGCGTCGGCCACCTCCCTCACTGTCGCTTCAACCACCTCTTCAATAACACAGTCTAGTTCGGCCATTATGTCCTGCAGGGACAACAAAATTACTGTCACACAGATAATGAAAACAAAGACAGTTAATATAGTTCATTAGTCAATCAACAGAAAATGAGTTGGCAGCTACCTATTTTTACAAATGTTTGATGATTCCAGCTGCTCAAATGTAAGACTGCTGCTTTTTCTTGACTTACATCATAATTAATTGGAAATCTTTAGATTTTGGGCTCTTGTTCACTGTTTTTCTGATGTTTTATAGACCAAACAATTAATCAATCACTTGACATTTGGTGGCTTTAAATGTCAAGGAAAGAAATAAATTCAGTGAGGATGAAACGATTCTAAGTGAGACGGTCTTCCTCACCTCGTCGCTGTACACCGGCTGAGGTTTGGGTGGGGGTGACGGTGGTTTGACAGGTTGAGGTTGGGATATAGGCTGGAACAGCTGCTGGGCGTCTGCTGGATGTGCCGCGCTGTGAAGCGAATCACTGGGCTCTCCGGTCTCATCTGTAACAGCTGCAGGCAGCCGAAACTCGAGGGGAATGTCTGGAGACCTGGCCCGCATGACCGGCGTCTGCAACTCAACGCTGGCTGGTGCTTTAACCTCCGCCTTGGCAGCAATGGCTGAGACGGAAAAATTGAGATTTTATTATTGAGATTAATTCTCTGGATTTGTATAGATGTGGTAAAATTGCATATTTAATTCTTAGAATGAAATTTAAGCATATTACTATGAAAGTAAAGTGTTTGATTCCACATAAAAATTAAGCAAGAGGTCAGATAAGACCTGGAAATAACAAAAATCATTTAAATATGTCATTGTGTGTAGCCTTAGCAGATTCATGTCCTGTAAAGGTCCATGTCCAGGATCAGGATCAGTGAAATGGTGCAAATACCTCTAAATGTGCTGGTAGAGGACTCAGCCAGGGGGCCTTCACCGCGGAACTTGTTCTGGGAGTCGAAGCTGCAGACTGGGGTGTGCTGGGGAGGGTTGGGGAGGGAGCCTCCGTTCACCACCTCTCCAATCAACACCATTTTTTTCGTGAGGATGACCTCCGACTTCTTCTGGGACACAGGCAGCTCCGGCTCCTGAAAGGCTATCCGACTGAGCTCCACCATACTGTCAACAAAATGTTGTGAAATTTAAGTCATGTGTAACCCATAATATTCCTGGATCAAGTGGATTAAGTTTCATTTGATCAACAGTGAGCCAAAGATTGTAAACACTGCTTTTCTCAAAACTCTCTATTAATTAAGATCACTATTAGACATGTACCCGTCGTTGACGTTGAGGCCGTACTGCTGGATGAAGTCGGTTGCTTCTGCGATGCTGCGGAACATCAACATCCGAACTACGTCATCGACTGGAAACGCAGTTGAGCGCGGACCCACCGTGTGAGCCACGTTCAGGGTCTTCAAGGCCTTCGCTCTGACCTGCAGGCACACGCAGACACATTTAGATCACAATATATAACACAATATAGTATTAGACTGCAAACTGTTGTGTATTATAATATACATAGACCAGAATAAAAATCAATGAACACAAAACAAAGTTAAATACCTCAAAACTGGAAAAACTTATAGATTTAAAATAGGAAATCAATAAGGGACGATGTTTTTTCCCTTAATTCACCAAAACAATGTACTTGGTGAAAAGAATTAGTATATATTATGACTATACAAGCATGTATTTTGTCATTTGTAATATTTCCAATAGCAGAGTTCAGGAACATATTCAAATTAGGCAAAATGCTTGAGTCAAGTTTGATGTTTTCTGGTTCGGTCGTGGTTTTATTCATTAATGAAGGACTACGGTTTCTGACCTGATTGAAGTATCTGTGCAGGAGGCAGCTGGCGAGGTACGAGGCTCCTTTCACTAGCTTGAAAAAGCGCACAAAGTTGTTGCTGTTGACTGCAGCGAACGCATGCACAGCAAACTTCACCTCGGGGGAATTGCGCACTTCGTCACGGAACTGTTGGACCTCACTGTGTGGACAACAAGTTTAAGGTACGGATTTAGGTACAAAATGCAGACAAACATGCAAGTGTGCAAACTTCAGGACAAAAAAAAGATGCTTTTGTATATATTTCAAGTTTCTAATCAATTGTACATTGTGTGTGATTTCGTGGACTGACCGTAGGATGTCACCGTCGTTGAGTTTCACCAGCACGCTGTACTGGCGGAACTCTGCCTCGCGGGCGCAGTAGACCTGACGTGTCGCCAGGTCCTCGTACATTTCTTTCAGACTCTGCAGGCACTTTGTCATGTTCTCGTTGTTGATCTTGGCGTCGAAAGAGGAGATGTGCTCCTCGCAGAGGTGGTGGGCGCAGTGCACGTGGAAGCGCGTGCACTTCTCGATCAGCGACACGGTGTGCGGGCAGCACAGGCGCTGCTGGGTGATGTCCTGCGGGGGTCGTAGAGGGATAGCTGGGATTTGAAAATCAGTCCTCGACATGCGTGTCATAATTTATAAAGTCCCAACATTATTACAGACTGAGCACAACATTTAAAAGACACCGTTTATATACGTCTTTTCTTTGCCTGGTGATCGTCACATTGACACAAGAATTCAGCTTAATTACATATTTGAGGAGAACAGCTCATCTGCAGCAGGCCTGTACCTTGCGGATGCCGCGGGTCCTGTTCCAGACAAAGTCATACCAGTCCCGGTAGTTGTCGTGACCCTGGTCCATGATCTGAGTCACCAGGTAGTCCATGGTCATGCTGAGTATGGGCAGGGGGCGTAACTCGTGGGGCAGCGGCTCCTCCTGGTCGGCTGACGAGCGGCTGTACTCTTTGATGGCTGCTGTGTGATCCACCTAGTCGTAGACATGTGTCTTAACTGTGAGCTTGAAGATACATTATCAGCCATTTTTATCCATTAAGCTACATGTGTTAATATATTCAATTAAAAGTTTGAGTACAAATTATTACAAACTTTACCATCTCGGTGTCTGGGACGACCTCGAATATGCTGAGCTGGTTCCGTGTTTCCCTCATGTACCTCTCCTTCTCTGGACACATGTCAGGACACGTTCCCACAAACACCTTAGACAGGTCCAGGTCTGTCCGCTTGGGTCGACCTGTGTGGGCACCATGGAGACGGTTAGAATGTCTCTGATGTTTTTTAGGTTAAGTAAAATGCACATACGGGTGCAACCAGAAGTGAATCACTTGTTAACGATACATTGGTGTAAGCGGTGGCTTCACCTTGACGCAGAATCTTGTCTCTCTGCTCCAGGAGGCGGTACTTCTCCTCGGCGGTCTCAGCCAGCTGGCCGATGAGGGGGAGGAGGGAGGAAGGGACCGGGCGCTCTGAGTTCTGGGTCTCTGTGCTGCTCTCTTTCTGGGGTTCGGAGTCAAACTGGAGAGACTTAACCATGGATGACTTCTTCACCGGAGAGCTGACAGAGACATGAGAAAGAAAGAAAACAGACAAATCTCATGTTGTGTTGACATGAAGTAACACATGGATAACAATTAAGAGACAGAAAATAATATTTAATAATCTTTCCTCAGTAGTAAACAACAAAAGCTGAGACAATAACAACCAACACTATAACTGTATTGAACTGTAACCTCTTGTAATAAGTGCAAACGCTTTCATACAGGTGCAGCTGTTACCTGCGGCTGAAGGTCACTGCGCTGCTGACAGCGGGAGCTCTGAACGGAGGCCTTCTGAGCGGTGAGGAAGCAGCTTTAGACTCTACGTCCTCCTGACTTTCTCCCTCTGCCTCCTCCT
This sequence comes from Thunnus maccoyii, assembly GCF_910596095.1. Lineage (NCBI taxonomy): Eukaryota > Metazoa > Chordata > Actinopteri > Scombriformes > Scombridae > Thunnus > Thunnus maccoyii. The sequence continues at coordinate 6,688,477 of NC_056543.1, forward strand.
TTTCTGCTGCAGGTCTGTTCCCTTTGTCTCCTGGACCTGATGCACCAAAAAACACCACCACAGAATCAAGTTAGGAAGGAACTTTATGTTGAAAAGTAAAAGGAAATATGAACAGTGCTATTAATCAATCAAACTGTGCCTGTTGAGTAGTGACATTTATTTCTAGAATGATTAAGTTTTCATAAAAATATGTTGTATTTACTTTGCTTCTTGCTTCTCTGCCACAAGATGAGAAGTTCATGTCTATGCATGATTTTGCCTTTCTTCTTTGCCTTTGCTGCTGATGCCTGTAAGAGAGAAAAATTGAATAGTTACAAAAAGCAGAATCATGTGTTTTCATGTCTAACAAAGAGTTAAGTTTAAACTGAGGTCTGTTGACAAGGTAAGAGATGCAAAAAACCCAAACCTGCAAAGAGTTTGTTGTTGTTTAACATATGAAAAGACCATCATCTCACCAGTCAACTAGTAGTAAAACCAACGCTCCAATCTGTCTAGAAGACAGTTCTTCTACTGTACAGCTGGCACTATGAGTAATAAATAAAATTTAGACCCTGAATTTGTTTAAGCAGGTATTTAACTCACGTGGTCATCAAAGTGCACTATGGCCAGGTTCTTGGCAGGCCGGCAGTAGACCTTGCGGACTTTTCCAAATCGACCGAAGTGCCTCTCGATTAAGTCCTTTTTGTTGAGGGTCGGAGGAATGTTCTTGCACTGGAGGGCGGTGCTGTCGGACATGCCGAGGCTCTCCGAGCTCTCCCGGCGTACGGCATGCTTCACGGGGGTTGTTGTGGTTTCCAGCTGCGGTTCTGGAGCTTTTGTTGAATCTAGAGAGGGATGGTTGGTAAGCGGCAGAAAACGAGATGATGGATGCTCTTCGAATGAATGCAAGATTTTGACTTAAATTTAAGTGGGATGAAAGCTTTGGCCTGGTTAAATATTGTGTTTTTCAAAGCAGAAGTAAAACGAATCCATGCATGTTTGCAACTACTGTAGCTTCATCACTTTAAAAGTTTAGAGTCCTTCCACACATCAAAAGATTTAGTCAATAAAACTTGCCAGCACCAAAAAAAAAAAATCACTGATAAACTGGTCAAAAATATATTTGACACTTTATTCAGACAAACAACGTCTATTAAACTTGACATTTATCATGCAGCAGTTGCTTTCAGAGTCCAAATAGGTTTCAGAAATTTAAATGTAATCATTTTAAACTAACTTTAAGGCAAAAGGCAGATAATAAACAGTGTGTATGATTTGTACATCTCACCTGACTCTTCAGCTTTTTCCAGCACATCCCTCGTCAGTGCTTGTGTCTCAGGTGTTGCGGCGGTCAGGTTTTCATCCTGAGCTTGGACGTCTTCCCTCTCCGTCTCCTCCAACACCGATGCGGGCTGCTGACTCTCCTTCGCAGCCTCTCGTCTCACCGGGTTAGTCACATCTCTTCGCAGTCCACTTAGCGCCCTGCCAAATAAGCCCGCTGGTGGGCCACGGGACCTCATTAGGGGCCTCTTTGGGGGGTGTCTTGGTGAATCTGTTTCTGCTGGAACATCCTCCTCTGTGGCAGGCTTCTCTGGACCAGAGCTGGGGACCACTGTGTCCTCTTTACGCTTGGTGCCTTTGCTAAATCGTGCAAATATATTTGTGTCCCCTAAGCTCTCGAGGCTGCTCCCTTTATCATCTGTACTCGTGTCTGTGTTAGCTTTGGCATCACCGAAAGCTGAGGGCTGAACAAAATTGGTTCCTGCGAAAATGGGCGCCGTCTGAGGCTGGATGGCTTTGGCTGAGAAGCTGAAAGACGATGGGGTGGTGGGCTGGGTGGTGGATGCTTTGGTATTGGAGCTGGAGGGGGCGGCTGGCTGGGAAAAAGTGAACTGCAGAGTGCTGGTGGGACCGCTGCTACTCCCAGTTGTTAGCAGGTTGTTTTGGGCAGAAATTGAGGGGGCTGCAGCAGGCTGTGAGAAGCTGAAGCCCAGCGGTCCAGACTTAGCCCCAGTCAAAAGGGGGAAGCCAGTGGTGGTGCTGCCGCTACTCATGGTGCTGGAGCTTGTCTGGGGTGCATTACTGCCAAAAGGTGAGCTGGACAATGAAGTGGTTTGAGGGTTAGTAGGCTCAGGGCTGGCACTGAAGATGGGTTTGAAAAGAGCCTCATTGGCTGGTTTGAAACTGAATTCGGATGTGCCGAAGCCTCGGCTCTGGGTCGGAGTTGCGCCGAACACACTGGTGGTGACACTGGTAGATGACGGCTGCCCAAACACAGACTGTCCAAAACCCAGTGGCTGAGGTTGCCCTAAGGTGGTGGTGGAGCTGGAAGACATCTGGGAGTTTCCAAATCCAGATGGTTGTTGTTGTTGTTGTTGTTGTTGGCCATACGGTGGTGGCGGTTTACCAAATCCTGGAGCTTGCTGGGTAAATCCTGCAGCCTGACCAAACGCTGAGGGCTGCCCAAAAGCAGGTGTCTGCCCAAAGACTGAACTCTGGCCGGGTCCACTGGTCTGTCCAAAAGCTGGTGCACTGCTACCACCAAAGCCAGAGCTGTTCATTCCAACCGACGGCTGCCCGAAAGCTGGAGCCTGGCTCACTGTAGGAAGCGAGGGGGGCTGCGTGGACGGCTGGCCGAAGGCAGAGCCCTGTCCGAAGATGGTGTTTCCATGGGGTGCGGGCTGATTCAAGACAGACGGCTGTCCAAACGCTGATGGTTGAAAAAAGCCCACATTTTGGGACTGATTGCTGGGAATTTGCTGCCCAAATGACTGGAACAGACCGGTCTTCATGGCGCTGTTTGGCGCTTGGAAAGCTCCACCTTGTGGACTTCCAAACGGATTGGGTGGATTCATGGCGGTGGGTATTTAGTATCCTTGGATGTTTAAGGAAATGTTTTTCATCCAGACATTCAACAACACTTCCGCCGTTTCTGCCGCGCTATCCCATTAAACGTCAACTGACCAGGATGAAGACAGGAGCGAATGAAAACGAAAGTCTCGGCCGCTAGCTGAGGCTAACACCACAAACATTGTAAAAGTTAGCTCCGGAAAGTTTGTTTCACTGACTTTAAGTTGTCACAGTGACACAACAACAATATCAATTCTCTTGAAATACCTCAAAACTATGACTTACAACTCCGGTGCGAGAATACCCCTAGCTTTGGTAGTTTGTGCTTGCTATGTTCCCATATCCTTTTGCTTAAAACACAATTTTCATATCCGGTTCCGGTCCCACGAAAGTTTTGTTCCCCACTCGACGCTAAAGTCGGTTCCGCTATCGTCAACGTTGCGACCATTCATAGCTCGAAGAGGCTTTTTTAACAGTAAAGCAACCACCCACCTTGAACGACATAGCATGTTTAGCTTCCTAAAAGGATAGTGTTCAATCTAAACTAATCCAGAGAAAGCCTTTATTGTCGGTTTCGTGGGAACTATATTTTGATACAACCGGAGCGTGTCACCTTGAATTCGGCCTGCCTGGAATGGCTAAACGCAAAGCTAGCCAACCGCTCTTTTAAGCTTTAACGTATTATAACTGTCCGTCGCCGGAAGTGGGACAGTTTTATCGTTCACCTGCATATCAAGATTTTTTTTTAAATTTATGTTTTCTCTTTTTACGTGGAGTTTTGAAAATGGGTGTAGTGGTGCGTAATCTCCAAAAGGTGGTGCCTCTCCGCCGCGCCAGACTGCGCAAAGATGTGGACACACTGAGACACATACTCGGCGTCCAGAAATTTGACTTAGGCATCATCTGCGTGGACAACCAGAGGATTCAACAGATTAATAACATCTATAGGAAGAAAAATGTACCTACGGATGTCCTCTCATTTCCATTCTACGAGGTAAAGTTTAAAAAAATACAATAAAGCCTTTAGTTCATCAGCCACCTGCTTCCATTGGCCTGCTATTGCTTTGAAATTAAATATTAAATACACACGACATTCAGTTCAAAAGACATGAAAACATTAAGTTAGGGACTATCTGTAAATTACTGTCTGACTGACATATTACATCAGTTATTTTTTTCAATACCAACAAGCTGATTTGCATGATATCATTTTAATTTTGTATTTTTTCACCCTGTTAATCTACATAAATTATTAATATTTACATAAATATTAAACAGGACAAGTTACAGTTTTTTTGAATACCTGATTAATAATATATTGCTACTTTATTTTAATAGGAATCTTATTTTTTTCAATAGCTTTCATGTCATATGAGCAAATTGTTCCATGTTATGTGACCCAGTGGTTGATCTGGTGGACTGGGGTCATCATATTTATGCTTTTTCTTCAGGACCTGAGACCTGGTAAGATGCCTTGTCCCCTTCATAGAGACGAGCTGAACCTTGGGGACATTTTCCTGGGGGTTGAGTTTGTGATGAAGCAGTGTAAAGAGGAATCTATAGATCTGCACGGAGCTCTGACTGTGAGTAGCTGCAGCACTGAACAATGTGTTTCATCGTATTCATGATAAAATGTTTGTCGCCTCTCAGAAAGTTGATGATGATGGTAACATTAAATAGCATATTTAACAATAATTCAGGTCTTTAAATGTGACTATCACCAGTAACCTGTCACTGCGTACCTGTGACTACACTAATGACACTAACACCTGGCCTCGCATTGATTAATTACACTTTTTCTTCATGTTTTAGGTCGTCACAGCACACGGTATCTGTCACCTGCTGGGTTACAGGCATGAGACAGAGGAGGAATGGGCTGAGGTATGTGAGGAGATACCATGAAAGAAACTAAATGTAGAAAACAAACAAAGAGTTCATCATCCAATGTTTGTTTTTTATGTTTCTTTGTCTTTTAACATCATGGGACCATGTTGGAAATTTTCACTTTAACATGTTGTCCCTTTGATTTTTGTTTTTGTGTCTGTAATTCTTAAATAAATCATATCATCATAGGGCTGCAACTAACGATTAGTTTCATTATCTATTAAATTGTCGATTATATTCACTTTACTGTCATAAAGGACTAGAGACACCAGAAAATACTCACATTCGAGAAGCTGGAATCAGAGAATTTGGAGAGTTTAGTCAAAAAAATTACCTCAAACGATTAAGTGACTATCTGAATAGTTGGCGAATAATTTAATAGTTGACATCTAATTGGTTAATCGACTGATTGTTGCAGCTCTAATTACAATCCCTCCAGTGAAAACTGTTCCCAGCAAAGTCTGTTTGTCATCCGCACTGATTGAGTAAGTTATGGGAAAGAGATGCTGCTGTTGAATCATTCAGATATAAATTTTCAATGCTGAGACCCAAAAACCAGGTTTCAGCTCACCATCATGACCACAAAGTATGACTAGAGTCTTGCAGGTGATTAAGAAAATATGTTTAGAAATTTGGGTTTGTAGTCAGGTTTCAGCTCAAGCATTGAAATTGCTGATGATTTAATGGTGTGAATATTTGCACCTTATGGATTTATAAAGCAACTAATTGAATTCTGAATGTGCCGTCACACATTTAATATGATGATCGTTTGCTTCCAGATGCTGCAGAGAGAAAGTTATATTCTGAGCGAGTACAACAGACTCACGGGTCGACATCTGGAGCCACTGATGAAGAGATGCGACCAGGATAGGTGACAGTGACTGTTTCCTGTTAACCTCACTGTTTGAAAAGTGAACACTGCACTATGGATATTGCTCGTACACTCTCTTGTAACCAGACGGACTACTGTTGTATTCACCGCCTTTCTCTGATCCTGAAACATACGGGGGACACCCGGCGGTAGACACACAACCCGCCGATGTGTGTCGGACACTCATCTGAAACACTGGAAGTGAAGGGTTGATGAGTTTTTTGTTTTTTTAAACATCAAATCAAAAAAAAGTCTGTGCACTTTCACTGTAATATTTTATTAAAATCTGCTTTAAGAAGAAGAAGTCAGTTGTATATGAAGGATAGAAAAAGCTGCTCTTTCTTACTTCACAAATACTTTGTACCCTCTTTACACTGCATCTGGGACAAGATGTTCAGGAAGGCGCCATGTTTCAGAACTGTAACTCCAAGGCGGACATATATATATTTATATATATATATATTTAAAAAAAAAAAAAAAGAATAACTTGTCTGATGTCATAACTGGGCATATGTTCATGGTGCAGCAGAGTATTGTTCTCACAGGAAGTCAGCTAATAATGCTGCACGCTTCCTAAAAACCCAACTACAACGGGCTGAGTCTGTGTGTTTTTTAAATGCTATATTAAACAAAAGTCGTCTGATTTTACGGGGAACTGAGGAAATAATTTGCTGTGATCTGAATACGTCCAGCAGACATCATGTTTGAATGTTAGTTATCTCATTTTACAGTGGTAACACAGAAGAACCGTACAAAACTTGAGAAAAAAAACCTCATTTGCTCCTTTTCTACAAGCGAGCAGGTCTGACAGGAACAATGTGAAGAGGGTTAGCAGAAGGTGTTTCGTACTGTATACTGGCCTTAAAGATGTGAAATAAGACATTACACTATATCTAGCTTCCCTGGTGGTCTAGTATTAATGACTTCTAATTGTCGTGGCTTATCTTGATGCTTCGACCAAGATAAATCAACCCTATAATAAATAGAAAAATCTGTTGGCTTTTTTTTATAGAGGAAAAAAAATCTGACTTAAACATTGCTGAGGTTTGACAAACATTTTCAAAAACAACAAAGGTTGTGCAACTTTTAAAGTAAAGCTTGAACACACATTTATAAAAGTTTTCTCGGGAGGCACAAGTCTTCAAAACCCAAAAAGAATCAAATGGGTTTTACTGCTTTACTGAGAAAAGCTCAGTAAAAACAAAACATGGAACTTACTGATTTCTTTTTTTTGTTGTTTGTTTGTTTTTTTGAGATTTATAAAGTATGGAGACAGCCACACATACAAATAGGTTAATATGTCAAGCACAAAAAGCAACTGGGAAAAACAATCCACACACTCTTGACAGGAAAGCTGATCTGAATCGGCCAGTTTGTGCCAGAACAAAAATATTGCACCAAATGTACCCGCTAAATACAACAACCCTCTAAACTCTATAATAGCTTATAATCCAACATAGAATATAGCTTTATTTAGTTTATATGGGGGGAAATAAAGGGTTTGCAAAACATACAATCCATGAAGCTCCAGTAGCATCTGGTGTTCGATAGTTGCTTTTTAAGTGAGTTTGTATGAATGGCGTTGCAGTTCAAAGAAGTGTACAAAGAAACAAAGAAGAAAAAAAACAAAACTTTACAGTTGTTTGATAAAATCATAGCAAAGAAAAAAAAAAACTCCAGCCCCCAAAAACATGAAGGCAAAATTTGATCCACTGAACATTTTAACTGCATTTCTGGCATCTTAAAGAGTCTCGACAGTTGTGCACCTGTGTGTCGGTGTTTTTTTACAGGTTTGCTGATTTCTCCTGTCGTTTAGTGATTTGCAGAAGAAAAAGAAGTGCCTGAAGACGACCGAAAAAGGACGGCAATCAGTAGTACTCGAGGTTGTTCAGAGGAGAGCTCCCATCTACCGAGGTTCAGCTGTTAAACGTGTGCGCGAGTGTCTGTAGATGTGGGAGCTCAGAGGGGCTGCAGGACGTTCCTTCCCACCTCTGAAGTGCTGCTGGCTCCGGCTCTCTCCATCTCAGACAGCTGCTCAAACACATCCCTGAGGACACAAAAAGATAAGAGCATTGTACGGATGTCTCGTGTAATCTCTTTCACCCCCCCCCCATCATGTTATTCCGCCGACTAACTTGTGCATGTAGAAGAAGATGTATCCGCTGCGGTCGCGGTCTCGCTGGACGGCGGCTTCCTGCGTGCGTGACACGTCCAGGTCGTTGTAGGTCAGCCACGACTGCTTCTTCATGTCGTACACGTCGCTGATGTAATGGCCTGGAGTAGGAGGGGGAAAATAAGGTTAGCCAGCGGACGGTCAAGTCAGGACAGACGGCAGTGTGCCATGGTATAAGGTGATTTCACTGGCTGTGATCTATTCTGCCCTACTTGTGTGCCAAATGTGTAGCGGCAAGCCTGAGGAGACCAGCTTAAACAGTGCAGGTGGCAGGGATTGTTCACAATCTATCAGCTGAGTTGTGTACCTTAAGATGTGCTCCTTATTGAGGAAACGTTGTGCAAAGGTTCACAAGGAACAAGTAAATATCAGGTCAGGCAATATGCAACATAACATGCTGAGTATGATGCTATAAATAACCATTGAAATCAATTCTATATAATAATTTGGATTGGATCAAAGATGTTGTTGTTTACAAAAGATCTGGTTGAGTCAGCATGAAGTCTTTAGTTATTGAGGCCCGATTTACACCCAATATTAACATGTGATCTGCATCCAGATACGTTATTTATATAAGGACATCTGATCTACGAGCCTTTGCATTTACATCTGGTATCAGTGAGTGCTTGTTATCATGATACTACCTTCATTGTGATCTGATCTTATTATGCAAATCAGCCAGACGGAGCTGGTGAGTCTCAGGTGGAGGGAAGCGATGTTGTGAATGGTTCGTTCATGTTCTGTGAGGGAGGACTTGTACGTGTAGCTGTTGTTAGCTTATTTAAACCAGCGGGAAGAGTTCAGTGACCTTTCAACTTTCTGGGTGGACTTTCTTCTGAGATCAATCACAATGCGTTTCTCCTCATCCGGATCACATGTTAATATCAGGTGTAATTTAGGGTCAAAAGGTCACGCCCTCTCAGTCCTCCATGTGACATGATCAGAGAAGCTTGTACTAGACATTTAAGGTGTTTTTGAGTTACTCTTGTTCAGTAATGAACATAAATGTTGGCAGAGAATTCATCTACACAACAGACAAAAGCACAAACACACAGTAGTGCTCACCAGAGGACGAGCTGCTCCCAATGTGACTGACGACACTGATGAGTCTGAAAGAGTTGGCCAAGTCTCCGCTCTGTGGATTAGAGGGTTCATTAGCAGGTTACTACGACGGAGAGCAGCGTATCCATGATAGTAGTTGACTACCAACGAATGGCTGTGACTGCAAGTATCCTGGAGACGTTCAACCAGTTTACTGTGGCTGCTGCTTGCTTTGAACGGACGGAGCAGGAGCAGCAATTTCAGTTAGTTTTAATGTATAATTAAAAGAACTTAAAGTGTTTATTTAATGTATGACTCTAATACCTAATGGACTTGGGTTGTGCTGCAAAAATAGTCTGATTTACTTTAAATTAAGCTTTTATCCACAATCTCGTAAGCTGTAAAATATGCTCAAATATAAGGAAGATACTGTAAGTTATTAGTACAGTAAGAAAAGTTAATTTCATGTGAAGGTAAAAGAAGGATTTTTACTCCAGTATGTTGGTTGTATATTAAGTGTTGCATTTTAATTGATTGTGGGAACAGAATTTGACACTTACTTCTCAAATACACTGGTCTGCTTATTGAAATAACAAGACAGAAGTGTTGTGTGACAGCGGGATGTTAAGTACCTCGGCGTTCCTCTTCAGATTCTCGGCTTCTGCTTCAGTGTACTCCATGTCCAGAACGTCTTCGTTGCCAGAATCGTCATCTGAGCACAACAGCTCAGGCAGGGAATTATTAAACTCTGTTGGGTGAGAAGGAGATTTTGTTGTTATTGATCTGGTGTTTTCACAGCACTGAGTCTGATTTAACAGAGCATCCCACTGAGAGAACATGTCTTATATAAGGTTTGGTTTTACTGCGGCTGTCGCTTGTAGAAGAAGAAAAAGGAAAACACTTTGAAAATCTTAACAGATGCTTTAGGCTGAACAGCCAGTAGAAAAGTCTTTTTCACTGACTGCAGCCACCACTTTAACGCACTCAAACAGTCATCATCACCATCACTTTAACTCACTCAAATAGCCACCAGCTCAACGACAGCCAAACAAGTGTCTGTGAGTTTCAACAGCCAGCGACCCGACATGTAAACAGTCTTGGTTCGTACCTTGCAAGCTGAGCTCCGTAGCTCTCTTCAGGTCATCATCCTCTCTCATCTCTTGGGCTTCCTATATAAAGGTGGAGCAGGAACACGGTATTATATCACTTAAATATAGTGTGGGAAATTTCAACTTCGCATTTTCACCTTTTAATGTCACATCTCTTGGTTATTTAATGTCTGCTTGATCACTAAGTACATGCTGCAGTGTGGTCTGTGATATCTGAAAGCTTATTAAGTTAATAGTTCACTACTAAACTGTAACATCTGTTCAGACTTGAAGGTCAACATGACTGTTAACTAAACTATGTGTATAGTTTCATACAGGTCAGTCACATAACAGTACAGTAAACAATCTGAGACACACAAGAAATAAAAATGATGAAAGTACACTGATACACGACATGAATAGTATTTATATTTGATGCAGGTTTCATGGTTTTATAGTGCTACAGTATAACAGTAAAGCTCTGCAGACGCCATCTGGCCTTGGACCTTACATGCTCCTGGAGGCTCTGGGCCAGAGCTTGCTGCAACTCCTGCTCCTCCCTCTCTTGATCCAGACTGTACTGCTGGACCCAGTCCAGCTCCCCCTGCTGCTGCACGCCCTCCGGAGTCTGGTTCTCCTTGTTCTCATCCATGGTCAAGTCCAGAGAATCCAGCACATCTACACCACACCAACACACACAATATGTAGCGATTCACTACACACTAGTGAGGTTATCTCCACTTAAACACTTGATTTACGGTAGATAACGACACGGTGCGTGAGGGATATTTATATTTCACCAATTTCAATTTCGTGTGAATGCAGAAAGCTCGACGAGTCAGAGCATCTTTCTGTGCTACTTTTACACAATTAATCTCCTGTTCTGTCTTTAAAACTCAAAGCCTGAAATAAAAATAGACTCTTCTCTGTAGAAACCCTGTCTGCTGGATTCAGGGTTTCTGCAGTGTTCACCACATTAAATTCAAGACTTTTGAAGACTGCTGAGGTCGGAAAAGAATGATGGGAAACCAGTAGGAACAATTACAACTTTACAATAATCTATTAAGTGCATGAATTCATTGATAATTCACAGTTTTGTTAGTATTTCCCAGCTATATATAACATTTCCTAGTAATATAATTAGTCAATTGAAGTGACCTGGACCCAGCTAAGAGTCAGAAAGTTGATAATTGGCTTAAACAATGACACAATAATTCATTTAAGTTTTTACTAAAATTGACATTTGCCCATTTTGAGTCAATGAGCTACTGTAGCCGGCAGCAGTGACAGTGTTTGCTGCAGGTCTGATGCTGCTCAGTGAAACTCAACAATAAAGGGTTAAACATCTTCCTGCAGCACAATCCATGAAATTTAAGACTTTTAAATACCTTCTAAGGAATTTTTGAGGTAACTAAATTCAGTTCTTCAGAGTTTAAGACTTGCAGATATGAATGTTTCTTAACTGCATACCTGCAGGCTGTTTGCTGTCTGTGTCCAGCAGCTCTGTGTGATAGGCCAGGTCATGGGCATCAGTGTCTCCAAAGCCTGTGTCTGGGCTGCTGGTTGGCTCGTCCTCCATGGGAGGCGCAGCAGAGAGCCCAGCCTCTTGACGGCTCATCTCCAGCACGGCCGCCAGCATTTCATCATCGTTTATACCGCTGAAGTCTGCTGAATCCATCGCTGCTCCCCGCTGAAAACACAAAAAACGGTGTGAAGCAACATAGATGGAAAAAAAAGGGGGGTTGAATCACAGGCTGGTCAGTAAACACACACCTCTTCCGGTCGGTCGTCGTCGTCAGGCAGGCAGCTGCTGAATCGTCGCTTGCGGCTCACGTTCACCTTTCTGTTAGGCTCCTCTTCACAGTCAGAGTCCACGAGGATGGAGGTGCAGCTGGAGTTGGCCACCTTCCCTCCAACCCTCCTGCACATACATTTAAGAGTTCAATGATTGAAAGTCTGAGAATATTGTATTTAAAGGACCAGTCTGTAGGATTTAGTGGCATCTAGTGGTGAGTAGGGCTGGCCGATATGATATATAGGTTATTTCATATCCTGATAATGATACCTATCCCGATATAGCACATTTTAATTCAGTGAATAAGTAGTTGGTCCCTGCCAACATTTCGTAGTCATGCTATGTGTGACATTATACATATATTTCATTAAAGATGCTGAGTGCAGAGCAGGTTGTAGCACATCTGGAGCAGCTGGGAGTTCAGAGCTTTGCCTTAAGAGAACCTTAGTTGTGCCTAATGTGAATACGATTATTAATTTATTTGTCTGTTTGACATCATAATGTGAAAGTCTCTCAGAATCAGCAGGACTTACCGGAGAGGTCCTGAGGAGGAGTTGACCGACTGCGACGTTTTGAGTGTTCTGGACCTTTGAGAGCAACAAAGCAAAAAGCGTCCAATTAAAATCCTTTAATATAAAGAACTCTAAAAAAAAACTCTAAGATGATTACACACTTTTTGTTTTAAAGTGTTTAGGATGTCTTACATGGAGGCTTGGGAACTCCAGCCGAGACTGATGGGGGGCCGTGTGGATTCGGTGCAGTGGGACAGCAGGGTCAGGTAGCGGGGGATCACCACCTGCTGGCCCAGCTTACTGTTCAGAGACAGCTGGGCATTAAAGCTGTACCGTTTCAGATGTAGGATGAGCACTCTGAAGGGAGGAAAAGATGCATCATTGTTTACTGTCTGTGTTGTGATTCTAGCAGCTACGGTACTTAAACTCTGTCTGAAATGAAGTGCAGCTCTGCTCAACTATAAAATATGTGTCATTTCTAGTGTTTTATCACAAGTGTGACAACTTCTCAATGAATAGTCTGTGTGTAGATACCTGGGTAGTTTGCTGAATTTATGTGTAACGGTCGCTGTTTTCCCATTGCACTTTTCACACGAGTACTCGATTTCCTCCATCTGCAAAAGAAAAAGAAAAGTCTTCTGTCATTAAATGTTCGATGTTTCATGTAGGGATCGTTCTTAACAAAAAGGAGTATAAAGTGTCGATAGATTATCTTTCCATTGAAATTGATCAGAAGGTAAAACAAGAAACTCACCCTAAAAAAGAGATCCAGAGAATCCTGGATAGAGCGAAGTGGGAGGGTTTTCTTTCTGCGCGGTAGGTCGATGGACAAGTCGTTGAACTGCTCTCGCTTCGTCACCAACTCGCCACAGCTGCAACACAACATGAGGGTGATCACAATTTTTCCATCTTCTCCGGGGCGTCTTAACAGTTTACATTACAGAGAAGAGAAATTCATGATGATAAAGCGGGAGAAACGGGCCTCACCCTTTGCAGGTGATGGTGTGCTGCACTTCAAATTCCATGTTGACCGCCACGGGGCAGGTGTAGATGCGGGAGGTGTCCGCCTCGTCGCCGGGCTCCGCCTTGGCTGCTGAGGACGGCGTCGTTGTCGTCGTCGTCGTCGTCTCGTGGCCGTTCTCACACACTGTGGAGGAAGAAGATGAGGAGGAGGAGGCTGCGGCTTCGTTTGTGCAGCTTTTGTTCATTTTCTCCACGTCGTCCTTCAGCTGGTCCAGACACTGACTCAGGAACTCATGAGCATCCTGATAAACACGGAGACATGCAGGGATTTAATTAAACATAATGAATATATGAAGACATCTCATTTTAAGGTGACTCTGATTTTATTTTATTTGTACATGCCTTCAATCAATTTGTAGAGAAACAAATGTATTTCCCAGGTTAAGTGTGTGGACTAATCTCTACATAAAAAAGATCTACTGAGGTACTTTATTCTAGTACCAGTAGACCAGAACTGCTCTGAACTGTTGATAGTAGAGAGAAATCTTACATTCTGCATGTTTCCAGAGAAACGCTCAGCTGTGGAGGAGATGGCACTCTTCACTTTCCTCAAGAGGTCCTTTTTCGTCTCTGGACAGCCCACGTCCTTCTTAGCCATGAGGTGAGCGAAACGCCTGGAAGGAGTGATGATACCATGCAGAAAAAAAATTAAAGCAGGTTTTGAAAAAAAAGGGTCAGCTAGCAAAGCACATGAACAAATAATTCTCACTACATTACGTTCATTTGGGTTATTTTTAGAGCACGTTTCATGCATGACATCCTGTTGACTATTTCACTCTATGTGGGCATTTCATTTCACACTTTAACAATCTGAAGACGTGCTGAACAACACCGTCTCTCCCTACAATCTGCCCCTGATGCTGATTGAGCTGAACGCAGTACCTGAGCAACGCATTGATGGGCACCTTCTTCCATGAGATGCCCTGCTTCAGCATGTCATTGGAGAAGGAGGGGAGGCTGAAGAGGGACTGCAGAATGGCGTTCATGTAGCAAGTGTTACCCAGGTTGGAAAATCTGTGATATACAAGTTGGAAGAATTAAACATTAAATGGCATCAAAAAAATCTAATAAAACAGAAGAACGTCTGCGTGACGGGTTAAATTTCTCACTAGAGTGCACCAAAAACATCTTTTCTTCTAAATAAATAGTTGGTTTTCATATTGTTACAATTGTTTAAATGTAATTTTCCAACCAAGTAAATATAAATTCAATAAACCAGAACTGCAAAGCTGACTTTTGGAGACAGATTTTGTCAGGAGAGGACAACAATCCACTCTCTCTACACATTTAACAGATCCCATCTGGCATGTTCTTACCCTTGCAGTGGAGGCTGAGCCTGGGCCAGAGTTGAGGGCCTCTGCTTGTTCCAACCACCGTAGTCCAGAGAGGGGCGAACCTTCTTGAAAGGAGTGGAGTGATTGGGCAGCATGAGGCTTCTCTTGGCTGTGCTGGTCTGTGATGTACTAGATGGCCTGAGGGGATTTTTAGTAAAGATACTATAACTGTCAATCTGTGTCGTAACAGCCATTCAATTCTTCAACTTGGACATTCAATTCAAGGGCGATTACAATTCCTCAATCTGATTTTGGAAACTGTATAGTCATCAAATAAACATGGACAATAAAGTGACACTATTCTCCTACTTTTCTATAAAATTGCTACCAGATGTTTCCCTGCTCATGTATCGTTAAATGGAAAAGTAGCCCTGGCGTGTTAGTATTTCTAGCTGACCACTAAAGAAACTCTACCTGTCCAGAAAAGAGTGGCTCTGGCTGTAGTCTTTAGTCACAGATCGGCTGCCGTAGAACGACGTCGGCTGAAGGGGAGTTGAACCCAGTGGAGCTGAGGGAAAGGGTTAAAAAGTGTGATGAGACAGAACATGAAATATGTAGGTTAATTTTTCTATATAAACTCATCTCTCAAAACTTGCTTCTGTAAATCTCCAGAGATTATGCAGATAAAGTCAACATGTAAAATGAATTTTACTGCTTCTTGTAAAACTGAGTCAACGTAGCACCACAAAAAGAATTTGTAAAGATGCCGGTATGACAGCTGAGGACATAAGCAGTGTTACCGTATACAGATGGTGTTGCTGCTGAGCTGTGAATGTAGAGGTTTACCTGAGCTCCTGTTCTCCTCTGTTTGCTTCAGTTTATCTTTGCAGCTCAGTAGAAACTTCCTGGATGGGTCTGAAGTGGCCTTGTTGTTGCTAAGAAAATGTACATATGTATTTTTAAATGTTATCTGACTGCGAAAAAAGCACTTAAAATGACTTTAATAGGATAAAAAACCTCATCTGCACATTGATCTATGATCTAGATCTTCCTCTTTGCCACTGACAGCAATTACACATGTATATATGGATGTACGGTTCGACTCACACTACGAGATATTAACATTCTGGCAGAAGAAAAACCCCATGATTGTGATAAAAGGCAGCATAAGTCAGGTCATTCTATGTGTATCCAGCATCGCTACAGTTCAGTCTGAGCAGCGGGGCGTGTTGTTTTTACCTCGAGGAGTCATTTTCCTTGGGGTAGTCCTCAGTCAGGTCACTTTCAGAGTTCAGGAGTCTCTTTCTCTTCTCGCTCCTGAAAAACAGTAACGCGGAACAGTTCATGCCACGAGCCTGAAGTGACAATTTCAGCGTCAACTTTCTCATTTAGGAATAAAATTATCAACAAGAGGTCCGTTGTTGTTGTCAGTGAAAACAAAAACAACAACTCTTGTTCTACTTAACCTGAAAAGCACACTAACACAGTACTTTTAATAGAAAGAGAAAGAACGCTTCAGGTGTCTCATCAAACTCTGTATTCTAGTTATATACAAAATTTATGGATACACGGTGAAATTAACCGTTATTACCAAGCGTTATAACCTCAAGATATAGTTAAAATGATCTGTTCACATGACATTAAGTCGCATAGCAACAGCAAAATGAATTTCCTTCATACCTGTTCTCAGAGAGTCCAGTGCGAGTGGGAGTGGACGCCGCTCTGCTCGGGCTGCCCAGAGGCTTCCGCGGTATCGTGTCCTCCCGGCCTTCAACGCTCTGCCGCCTCGGTGTTGTCTGGAAGACGTTAGGAGTCCGGATGTTTAAGTCAAATGTAACCTTCACACTTCTCTCTAGATTTAAATGTTTAAAAACGTGGTTTTTGAGTTGTTGCTCACCTGTCTTTCCCCTGAAGGATTGCTCTCGTTTTTCACTGAGCGGTTGCCAAGAACACTGAAGTTCGCGCTTCCGTGGGATGATTTTAAAACTGACAAATTAAGAAGGAATAAAAGAAATCAGGACAAAGTATGTGAATGAAAAGATTCTTTGGCTGATTCAGTCGGTAGTTATGACAAAATAGCACAGGTACTTATGCTCATTTCACTACAAAAACTAGTTTATTCTTTTGTGTTTTATATTCAGTTGGACATCTTTATTGAGGAGTAGTCAGGAACTATAAATAGCTGCATCTTTGAGCAACATCTTAATATTTTTTGACACAGTTGAGCAATGGTTTGATTGAATCATCAACCAACAATGTGTCACGAATTATGTGCAGGATATTATGTTTTTTAAACCAAATAATTACTGTCAGTTATTTGTGCCTTGAAGCAGAGACGTGCTGTCTCCAAAACACAAAACGGGTCCTGTGGGATACTGTTGGGACACGAGTATTACATAATTATGGGAAAACTCAGCCTCAGGAATAGACAGAGTCAGGAGGAAACGGCCTGAGAGACGTTTTTCAAGGCTGTAGTTGTTGCAGCTTGATGTCAGGATTTATGATTAGCTTAAATTCAGAAGATCAGAGGCTTGTTATCACAAATTGGTGCCATATCCGGCAAAGAAAGGTTCAGTGCATTGATGACTATCATGTTGACTATTAGTCACTTTAGTGTTCTTTAAATAGAAAATCTGCTTCAACATAACTACAGTGTATCAAGAGTACAAGGAGCAGGACAGAGCTGTAACATCAGGAAACAAAAGGTCAGGGAGGAAGAGGAGGAAATAAATCTGAACAAAATGAAATAATAAATAAGTGAAAATAAAAGAATATTGTGTGTTACCTTCTAATCTGGACATTCTTTATCTATGGCTCAGTTAAATCCACTAAATTAAACAAATAATCAACAGTGCTCAACATCAAAATATGTGGCAGCAGCTGGAGAGTTTTGACCGTCATTTGTTATGATTTTATGAGAAGGTACGACTGGATTCTATCAATGTTCATCATGTCCTGAAATTCTGTCCCACAACTGTCAAAATCTGTATCAATTCAACATTAACTTGAGAAACAAAACCAAAGCAAAGCTGTAACTAAAAATAATGACTTCACGTTGGACAAACTTATCAACATCACAAATAACAATTTTGTTCCTTTCTGTCGTGCTGTGAAGCATCAACAAAGCTCTTAAAATAAGTAAAGGTGTAATTACTTGTTTTTGGCTGCTTGAGCTTTTCCAGGTATTCTTTAGTCTTCTGAACTAAAGTCGGGGTCATCTTATCCAGCGTGATGAGACTGTTGTCCTTCAGAGTCAGCATGATTCGGTTCGGGTTCTGGTTGATGGTCTTCACGTTCTGGTTGAGCTGAGGGCCAGAAAACAATTTGACGTAGTTTCATTAATTTCATTCTTATGTTTTTCTTATAAATAATAACAACTGGATTTATTAACCTGCTGCTGCTATGCTGACAATTATCTGCTTGGATTTTAACTGTGAATTATTTTACCAATTTTTTTAACTGAATTTTTGGAATTTGAACTGAACGGTTTGTTGAAGTAGCCTCCGGACGTCTGTCAAGGGGCAGCTTCCTGAAGCTGTCCAATCAGAACAGAGTGGCTCCTCAGGAGGCGGGCCTTAAAGAAATAAAAGCTAAAGCTGCCTGTTTCAGACAGAGGCTGAACTGAGGGGCTGTATAAAGGGGGACAATAAGATAATTAAACCTGGAAATGTGCATGATATGTCCCCATGATATGTCCCCTTTTAAAAAAAAGTTTACAGCTTGCCCCTTGAAGAGACTTGCAGCTGTCAAAATGCCCATCAACATATAAACATGTCAAACCACTCCTGAACCTCCACTGTTCATGCATTTGCCCAGTATGACCTATCTACACGCTCATATTCATGCCAACACATGGTTAAATAAACATGTTTCAATCCTTACACACGACCCCATACGTTCACTCAATAGCGAGAATGAGCCTACAACTCATTCAGATGGTCTAAATTTCTACTGTAGTTTAATGACTTGCCTTGAATTGGGCCTTTTTCCACAGCAGACAGTTTGACTTGTCATAGCAGGAAAAGCACAGGTGTTACTAATAACATTAACGAGTCAACATGAACAATACCAGGACCCTGAAACCGAAGCGGCTAAATGGAATTAAACCAACATTGATTTTATTATGTACACATGTGCTTTTCCTGGTGTGTCAAGCAATGACTTTGGGTTATGAGAGGAATACATTTGCATATTAGTGGAGTTTTTGCTACTACCATTTACACTGAGGAAGCTGTCTTTTAAAAAAATGTGCCCTGTTGAGTTTTTTTAACCCCCTGTGGCACTGTGGAACAATATTTTGATGAGCAGGTCTCTGTTTTGTTTGTATGTCATGCTCTACATACACGCACATGTGGAAGTGGGCGAACCTTTAATATTTCTAGATGTATAAGGCCATTGCAGGTAATATGGATGATGCATGACTGATTTATACAATATTGGAGTTTTCAAAATTTTACGTTAATGTTTTGAAAGCCACCTTTCAAGTCTATTGCTCCTTACGACTGCTGAACAAGCTATAGTTACGATTTGAGCACCACAACTGATGTGAACAAGATGGTCTGAGTCGGTCGCTGCCAGTTGCCGTTAACAGTCGAGAGATAAAATCATACAGTTTGTGGTGTTTAACGCTTCTTATCGTTTATCTTCAGATCCAGTCAACTACCAGTCATTCTCATTCATTTCGTTTCGAACGCGGTTTGTTTTTAGGGCTGAAATAAGGAACATGTGTGAGAATAACAAACAACAAGGCGACAGGAAAACACAAAGATATTTAGTTTAAAATCCTGTTTTTCTGGTTTCACTGCAGTACCCTCATCCCCCCCTCCCCATTTTCTTTACAAATTGCAGCAACCAAATTTTGATCAATGTCATAGATTTTGTTTTCTGTTTTGGTACAATGACTGGCTTTTCTCGTGGGATTTTGAGGGTTGCCTAACAATGCCTTTCTACTCGTAAATTACCTGACATTGAGTGTGTTGTCCCCTGTTTTTACTCAGTTGCCTTTCTAGCTGTCAGAAAAAATCCAGTATGTTGTATATCACGTGAAATAAGTTTATTTACACCATATCAGTCTCAGACTTTCATCCGGTAAAATTCACAACTTATTATTCATGTCTGTCAAGACCAAAAACAAATTAAAAAGATATAAATCGATGTATGTTGGAGGAAATAGTTCTGATGTCAAGTGTCTGGTCTCCGTTGTGTGTTCCTGACTAAATCTTGTCGTACATTCCTGTACATTTCATGGTACTGGTGCAGCAAATTCCATGGAAACCCCCTGAAATGAAGTTTTTACTGAGTAATGGCAGAGTTAAGGGACAGGCACAGAATATGGTGGTCAGTTATTGCTTATTTACAAGCTAGACATTGCTTTGTTGGGCGAACAGCATACATCGTCAATCAGCCACCGTATCACTTGCTTTCCCTGATGCTTCTCATATTTAGATAATGAAGGAAGAAACACCAAAGACTGCTCTGATCAAGTTTCTACAGATGAAACAGATGTTGTTGTGACAGGTGTTTCTCGAAATATTACAATGGAAATTGCACAAAGATACTCTTTGAGAATGCAAAGCAATTGGTAGGTGCACACATTAAATCAAATAAGTCCAAACCAAACAAACTGAACAATACCTGGAAAGTTTTAGGAGCTCCACCACTGTTGAATCTTAGACAGAGGTTGACTTTGTTGTCCTTCTCCAGAATCTCAAACGTTCCTTCTTTCCATCTGGTGTTACCTAAGTCCATGCTGGTAAAGCGGATCTTAACAGTGCCACCGCTGGAGACTTTGGGCACTACGGTTGCCATGGCTTAATATCCAGTTGGTCACTTTGGAGGCTCGGACTTGTGACCAAACAAATCCTAAACAAGAGGGAAATTAAATCAACTGTCAGACAGCAACGTCTAGTGTAAAAAGAGTGAATGATAAATTGTTTGCTTTGACTAAATCAATGCCTCCAAATATCACTGCACAGCTTTGCTCCATTATAATTAATATATTCAATGTACTTGTCATTACTGTCACTGCTCTGTAGACAGCTGACATTAGAGTAAGTTAATAAACTCAATGATGTTGATTTTAAAGAAATCCGTAGACAGGACAGAAAAATATTTCTTCAGTGTAAAGATGAGGTGGAAGCAAACTGTTTTTGATTTCTATGTGAGAGATATGCTTTTGTATATAATCTTTTTTCAGAGCCTCTTTTTGTCAGTAGCTTTATACTCAAGCCACTATATATGCAGGTTGACTCCTCTTGTTTCCGTGTTGGGTTGGGGGTGGGAATGCAGAGTTTGAGTTGGTTTGACATAAAATGTATCATTATAAGTCATCTGTTGTATGATTGATGCTGTATTGTAAAATAAAAACTGCAAGTCTTAAAAAAAAAGAAAGAAATCCATAACACTAACAGCTGATGTTACAGTTTATTGAGCTAAAATCAGTAACGGTAACCCGGCTACTCCAAACCATTTCAAAGTCACATTTAATTTTTGCACTAGTCACCATTTCTTGGTCTATGACAGAGTCCATATTTCCTTTTTTACAGTCAATATTTCATTTCAAGTTTTATATCCCATGTCAAAGCTATCGTTATTCCATTCTGTAAATAAATGTAAAATGTTTCATTCAATTTTAGCACTACTTTATTTAATTATTATTATTACCATACTGTTATTATATTATTGGCCAATAAACAGACTGATTCTGATTAACGTTACTCAGCTATTTCCCACTATTATAATAATTCTACTTCTTTTTAATCATAAGTCATTATATACTATGTTTATACTCACTGCACAATGGATAATAACTATTTTTAAATCTATCTCACTGTTCATTTTGTCATATACTATGTATATAAATACTGCACAATGTATAACATTATAGCCTTTTCTATTTTACTATTGTCGTGTGTGATGTGTGCTGGACAGTGATGTTATGACACTTGAATTTCCATCGGGATTAACAACGTATTTCTTATTCTTAATAAAAACGAATTACAGGGATTAAAGCAAGAAAAGATTTGTGAGCCTGTAAAGTTGTCCGGGAGGAAATGTGTACAATATAATGAATTAAGTATTATATGAATTTAAAACTGCTTTACACCTGAAATCAGACATGGTGCCTAAGAACTCTAACCCCTGCAATTAACCTGAGCAACTCAATTAAGGTAGCCCACGTTGTGCATCGCTTTACAACTAAGCTCCTTGTTGAAAGTCACAACAAACTCCCAAAGTCGACCAAAAGCAACGTAGCTCAGCAGCTAAACAGCACAGACACGTTATAAACGTTACAACATCTGGATGATACACACTGGATGTTATACAAAGTGGGGAAACTCAAGCCGCTCATGTTAGCAGGCTAGCGATGCCATTAAAGAGCCAATATAGCCTGAGTTTGCATTAGCCATCATCAAACGGCAGCAAAGACGTGCGAAGGTGCGACTGGGCGCTGCGTTACCGTTATTCTGGCAAGACAAACAGTCACATAGTTAAATGAGCAAAAGCGGCAGCAAAGTTACGAAGAGCTATCCAGGATGACACTACAGCTGGGATGCAGGTAAATGTCGCTGAATGGATGGAGGAGGCCGACATTAGCAAAACGTCCGGCTAGCAGGCTAACGGGCTAATTTGCCTGATTGTAATTTGGTGATGAAAACAGTGCCACAGTTTGATTACACCGTCGCAGTTCTTTACCTGTCGATGACGTACGCTCGTCCCGACACTTTTAAATCACAGTATTGTCTTTGTAGGTCCTCCGAGGGCAGGAAAGTTTGTTTTGCCGGCATTCACCTGCTCCCAGTCCGTCTCTTGTTGACAGTGGACCCGCACACGACGCCTCGCAACACTGCGCGATGATGGCGGGAATGTGAAAATTTACAACGGAAATGAGAACCGAGATCTCGTAGAGTCTCATCTCGCGATATTTTACGTATTTGTTTCTAGGTTAGCTTGTTGCCACCGAACAAAAACTCGCTACTGGATTATGTTATTGGATTAATACCTTTCAGTTTTGTGCTCTTTACAAATGAGAATAATAACGTCTTTGTTATCCTTTTATCTTAGTGAAATGTTGTTGCTTGTAAAGGTGATGTAGGATACGTGCGTACTAGATTGTATTCGTCAAGACACTTAGCGTTAGCAGCCAGCTAACGCGGGCTAGCTGTCCGTATCGTGTTAGTTTCACCAACTTTTGTTTCATTGCAGTCGCATTTAGTTTTTTTTACTAAACCACACTTCAGTTGATACAGTTATTCTTTTAAACAACCACTAAGAGCTTCAGAGAATGCTGGCTACGGGTGCAGTAAGTATCTAATATCCGCGTACTGTACCAACCGTATTAAGTCCTTAAAGGAAAGGTTCGCAATTTTTGAAGTCTGTCTTAAGACTGGAGCACAAATGAACATTGAAACATATTTTTCTTGCCATAATCATTCCTCCCGTACTGACCATTATGCGCTTATAATGTAAGTGATATGGATCAAAATCCACAAGCCGCCTTGTGTTCAAAAATGTATTTAAAAATTTACATGAAGCTAATATGAAGTCTTTTTTAGTGCCAAAGTCCCTCTATTTGTTACTATACTTCCACCGCAGCTCAACAGGGAAACACTGTCTGAGGAAACAGAAAGAGGGAATATGATGCTAAATAGACTGTAAATATGGCAAATATCCACTTGATATGGTTAACTCAGACTGCTGAAGCCTCATATAAGATTCAGATCAACTTTTAAATGCATTTTTTGCACAAAATGACTGTGCGGACACACTGTGGATTTTGGCCCCCATCACTTATATTGAAAGCACATTTGAAGAGGATCCTATAAAACCCAGTATGAAGAGGAGGAATGATTACAGCGAGGAAAACCTCTTTCAGTGTTCATTTGGACACCTGACTGTTTGTTTTAAGACAGTCAATCAATAGGAAATATTCTAGATATATTCTATTGTCTTCAGCATCCATTTATTCACATTTACTGCTATTATATTTGATATATTTGGAAACTTTGGGATCTCCACTGAAACTTAAAGTTTTGTGGCTTTGAACAACATTTGGCTGGGCTGCGCTGGGCCACAGATTACTTAGATAATTTATATTTTGACTGTGACATAAGTAGGTGAACGCATTATAATAATTATAGTGAGATCTCAGCAAGACTGCCAATTCATTCACAGTGATGCCCAGTTAAAGCTGTTCGCTGGTGTAAAATCAGTTATTTTGAATACCTCGATGTAATTTATCTGATGTCATATTGTGATTATGACTGTTTATGTTTCATAAAATATGCATTTTATGTTATTATGATAAGCAAAACAATGCAAATAATGTCTTTCCTCATACTATAATGTTCTCTCTCTCTCTTGATGAGTCATATGTTGATTGTTTTCCTTCATTTCACAGGCTGTAACTAATGTCACAGCCCTGGCCCAGGTAGACAGGGAGAAGATCTACCAATGGATCAACGAGTTGTCCAGCCCTGAGACCAGAGAAAACGCCTTGCTTGAGCTAAGCAAGAAACGTGAGTCTGTGCCGGACCTGGCACCCATGCTCTGGCACTCCTGTGGCACCATCGCTGCCCTGTTGCAGGTACGAACCATGTCCCATCATCCCTAGCTGTAGCATATAGTATCTCTTCGGTGTGTTGTCTGACCTTGGCGAGAAGTTCAACTGATTTTTTCCGCATATGATTCTTTTTTGTTCTTGCTTTTTAGGAAATAGTGAACATCTATCCCTCTATAAACCCACCTACACTTACAGCTCACCAGTCTAACAGAGTCTGCAATGCGCTGGCACTTCTGCAGTGTGTCGCCTCACACCCAGAGACACGGTAACGATGAGTTCATTTTAACAGAGAACTGCAGTGGTTTTTTGTAACTGACTTGTTTCGGACCGTCTTTAGAAGCTTCAACTATGTAATGCTCCTTCACGACATTGCCTCTTAATCATAGTTTTTTCCACTACACCTGACATCATTTGCTCCGAACTACAGTCAAATATTCACTGGCAGTAAATGTCTGTGAGATGTGTTTGGAGTTTGGTATTCCATGTGACAAACAGCATACTGTGAAGCTATTTTGCATCTCCAGCTATATTTTAACTGGAGTTAAGTTGTTTTCTTTACCTTGTATGTTATTTAAAATCAGACAATTCACCATATCAATGCCTTTTTAAAGATATGTGTCTTTTTATTGACACAGTAACGTATTTTCTGATCTTTATACTCGGCTTGCTTTGCTTATTCTTGTTTTATTGATCAACAGGATTTTAAATTGCTGTTTGTTTTATTGTTGTTGTTGTTGTGTGGACCCCAGGAAGACTAGCAACCACTTTGTGGAAGCTAACGGGGATGTGAATGAGGGGAAAAAGTAAATATGTCTCACGTCTCAGCATTGAGACTGTCATGAACTTAGTTGCTCATAATGTCAATGTTTGCATTTAAACATTTTCTATTGTCTACCTGATCAGCAAATTCCATGAAGATATAAAAGTAACATCAGAGCTTACATTTGATATTTACTGTATAATGAAGGTCACATTGATTATAACGCTTTTATTTCTTTGCTCTTCACCAGGTCGGCCTTTCTCGCCGCTCACATCCCTCTTTTTCTTTACCCTTTTCTGCACACTGTGAGCAAAACGCGGCCGTTTGAGTACCTGAGACTTACCAGCCTCGGAGTCATAGGTAACCTCTTCTACTTCAGTTTCTAGATTCGGGGTTATTCTGACAAATTGTGTGTCATCAGCATTCATTGTTTACACACTAAACTTTCTGTCTTTTTGTATTTACCGCAGGTGCGTTGGTCAAAACAGACGAGCAAGAAGTGATTAACTTCCTCCTCACCACTGAAATCATCCCGCTGTGTCTGCGCATTATGGAATCAGGGAGTGAACTCTCCAAGACGGTACTTAACTATGAGCAGCTGCTTTTCCAACTGTTGGTTTAATAGATAAAAACCTGTGATTACACCTGCTAGTGAGGAATCAAGTCCTGCCAGAACCTTTTGTCCTTCATCTGTTAGCTTTACTGCTTCCCTGCTCAGTTAGTTTCCTGTATTCTTTTAATACCAGATCTTATACCAATAATTTCTTCCAACCTTCAAGGAGATTTATCACCACAATCAGTGCTGTTGTGCTAATCAAACTGTCTCCTTTTCATTACTCTGTTGTTATAGGATAAGAAATAATAGGTTTGTGACCTGAGGTAACATCTCATCATTCTTCATTTCATTTTGTTCGGCAGGTTGCTACCTTCATACTGCAGAAGATCCTGTTGGATGATACGGGGCTGGCTTATATTTGTCAGACATATGAACGTTTCTCTCACGTGGCCATGATCCTTGTAAGTGTCCCTTAAACATCTGATTGATTGAATTCACCTACCCGGTCTCTCTGCACTGTGTGACACTTGATTATAGAAGAAGATCTCCTGTCAGGATGTAACTGTCATCTTTTTATTTTATAGGGGAAGATGGTGCTCCAGCTCTCTAAAGAACCATCAGCTCGTCTGCTGAAGCATGTTGTTCGCTGCTACCTTCGCCTCTCAGATAATCTCAGGTAGATCACCGTCGCACACATATACAGTATACGGTCGTTTATTTAAAGTTTGGCTTTTTATAGAGTGGTGATCAGTGTGAGATGGGTTCCAGTCCCTAATGACCCTGAAGCTTCAGCACAAAAGCCCAGTCTAATAATAGCCCACACAAACAGCACTGGATTCTTATCAAAATAATGATACAAGAATAATTTGTCCTGCTACTAAGTGTCTACTTCCCAGAACCTTCCCTGCTGCACACGTACCCTTCACCTTACTGGTCTGACTACAAGGCACAAAGCTTCTAATGCAACTGTTGTTGTGGTTGCTGGAAATGATTTAGGATCCAAGTATTGCTGCCAAGGGAATGTTAATTTGAGGCCTGTCGATCAACTGAAAAGAACTGAGGAACTTCATCATGACTTGCCACTAGGTGGTGCCATGACATCAAACATAGTGTGTGATGACTGTAAGTAAATGACTTGTCAGTCTGTGGGTTGTAGGAGCTTAATGACTGACCACAAATTAAAACAGTCAGAAAACTAATGAATTGTCTTTCTGATTATGAATAAGTAAAAAGTGCAAATATTGGTTATTACACACTTACAAATGTTCTTCCTTGTGTCCTATTTAGCACATTATAGAATGCATTCTTTATGCTTTTTGTGGCTGCTGGTAGGAGTAAGAATAAAAATAATGAAAAGTACCGCTTTGAGTCGTTATAACAGCCCATCACAATTACTTAATTATTATTTAATCGTCATAACTGATAGCTGCAGATCACATGATGTGACAGAGTTTTCTGCAGTGGAGGCTGCTAAACCTTCTGCTAACATCAGTATCAGAAATTATGACATATTTATGAAATGTAAATGAATCTTCAGGGTTAACAGGAGAGACTCCATATCGCACATCAAAGGCAACATTTAATGAGTGAGGCGATTGTTTAAACCAACACACGAATCATGATATTGAGAGAATATTGTCAGAATCCAGCTGAGCAGAGGATTGGTTGATTCATTAATCACATGGTACATTCGTGAGGAGGGAAATGGTGACATGCATTGTAGCAAATAGAAGTTAGATATGTGTCTGATTTGTGTTTTAATGTCAGCAGGTTCATGTTTGTTTCTATTTCTATCAGTGAGTCGGATCAGAGGTATTTTAAAGGAGACCACAGCTCTGCTCCTCTGTTTGTGCCTCCAAAAGCTGTTTCAGAAACAAACAGAATACAGTGACTGGCTGAATAGATCCAAACACAAAACCACACCTTGTATGCTTTATTGAAGTTTACCAGTATAGTGTTTTAACCTCATAGTTAAGATATAGTCCATTACTGTTAGTATCCCTTTAAGCAATATCAATAATGCATGCCAGGAAATCACATTGCAGAAGAGAAGTTATGTTAGAAGTATAGAAGTTAGAAGTATAGATTGATCTTTGTTGTACTTTATCTAAAGAATAACCCTGTTCCCCAGTTTGTATGTAACATTAATGTGGGATTAAGTTTACCTCTCGCTGCTATTGAGACAACCAACATGAAAAGTCAGGGACAAAAATAGTACATTAGTTTGTGACACGTGGTTTCTCTTTCAGAGCCAGAGAAGCCCTGCGTCAGTGTCTGCCAGACCAGCTGAAGGACAGCACCTTCGCTCAGGTGCTGAAGGACGACACCACCACCAAGCGCTGGCTGGCTCAGCTGGTCAAGAACCTGCAGGAGGGCCAGGTCACCGACGCTAGAGGCATCCCCCTGGCCCCGCAGTGACGGGGACGAAACGCGCGTTCGCAGCAGACACGAATGGACTCCCATCACTGTTTAGATTTTGTATTTTGCCAAATGTGGTGCTAAGACTGTCTGCACAGTGAAGGACTTGATAAATAGAAGAAAATATTTTTGCTTTTGGCTAAAAGGATTCATTTCCACCGTTTTTTTTTTTCCACGCTGGTTACATCACCTTTTGAACAACACTATCGACTGAAAACCTTTTTGTTTTTTAGAGCCCGACAGATAAGCTTTTTAAAGCCAATACTGATATTTGAGAGTAATTTAAATCCAATAATTATATATTGGCTGATATTACTTTAAAAATGTATTTTGTCAAGATCCCTCCAATTGAAAGAGTCGTCTATTTTACAGTTGAACAATAAACTTCACTATCAAAGATGAGAGAAAAAAAGGTAGTTTTGAACAGTAAACATTGCTGAAAATAATATGTCATAACTGTAAGTGAAATATTTTAAACTTGAATGAAGAAAAATGGCCAAATGTATAATTTACTACACTGTATATTCTCTCTGGATATGTGTCAACAGTATAGGTCAGTACTGATGTATCAATGATAAACCAGCCTTTCAAATCTTGGTCATCTCTGCTCTTCTTCCCGTTCTCGGGGTTATCACTGTAACTTTCTGTAACATTCCACTTCAAAAAGTAACTGTTTAATTTTTTTTTTTTTTTTTTTTTTTGCTTCTTGCGTTTCAAATAAGACTTTTTAATCTTGGATATGACTGGCTTGTGTCTCTTTTTGGACTGATCTATGCAACAGTTTAGTTTTTTGTATGTTTCCCAGAGCTGGGTGGGGCTTGTTCAAGACTTTCCATAAATAAACTGGTTTCCACCTAACTGAGGATATTAATTGCTCCCTTGACACGTAGTAAGAGGAACTGCCTTCAGTCTTCTTCAGTGGAAAATCACATTGATTTTGAAGGACATATTTTTCTCCATGTCTTGCGGAGCCAGTAGCATAAAAAGTTATCTATTGTAGCTTTTTCAAAGTTTCCTGTTTTTTTTCTGGTAATAAAAAATATATTTCAAAATATTTTTCAGACACAATACATATACCAATATTATACATTATTAAAACTTTGTATTTGGAGTTTCTGCTCCATGATGATAGATGATGGAGCCCTATGAGTAAAAAAGATAAGATTGCATCTATCTGTTTACTCTACCTGCTTATCCTGTCTAAGCTTGCTGGATGTTATCCCAACATGCATTGGGAAAGAGGATGGGTACATCCTGAACTAGTCGCCAGTCTGTAGCTGACAAATATATAGACAGACGACAGCCACTTACATTCACACCAGTGGGGAAATTTAAAGTCGCCAGTTCACCATAAACTACATATCTTTGCTGGAGAAAACCTGCAAACTCTGCACAGAAAGGTCTCAGCTGGCTGGTGGATTTGAACCCAGGACCTCGCTAGATGAAACACCATCATGCTGCATAAGACTGCATGTATCTGAGATGTATTTTGACACATAGCAAATGAAATATGAGGATAGTAAGGTAATAAATACTTCAACTGTGTTATCTATATTATATTTTATATACTGACACACATGATTTGAGTCGGACTGCATCTAAAAGATACTTTCCGTATTGATTCATCTGTCAATTGTTTGCTTGATTACTCATTTAATCATCTATTCCTTATAAAGTTAGAAAAATATTGATTCAAAATGATAAAACACAGAAAAGCAGCTCATGAGCAGTATTTTGATGATCTTCCCATCACCAGTGATGCTTTGTAAATAAGTAAAATATCCAATATTTCATTTTTTTAACTCTTGGAAAACTTCAAACTAAACTTTTATTTTGCTAAATATTCAAACTGCATACATTTAGAGCTTTATTAAATCTCAGACATGTCCACTCAGTGCTCCGTCTAACAGCCCCGCAAACTTCACCGATGAGTGTACTTTTCCTTTTACCGGTACATTAACGGATTGTTGCCCTTATAGCTTCCATTATCCTCAAAACGACTTAGATAAACGTCAGGCGTCGCGGAAATATCTCCACTCAAGCCCTCCATTTGTGAGCAAATCTGCTCCCCGGTGGGAGATGTTCCTGAGTGTGCATTGTGTGTGTTTTTTTCTGTTTACCTTTAAGTAGCTAAAGTCATTACAGGTCTGGTCCATGGAGCCTTTCAAATGGAAGAGTACATTAGATAGATTGGGTTGAGAATCTCATACTGACGGTGAGGAAAGTGTTGTTTTCCATTTTATGGTGCTTGTGATATTCACCCATTTCTTTGCATGTAAAGACAGGTTCAAACTAAACTATAATCACTGCTTTCTGAGTGAAATTAGAGTAGTGAGGGCAATAAAAACATTCCTGTCTACCAATCAAGGCTCTGCTCTGCAATATTTGACATACTGCAAGTTCTACAGTAGAGTACAGTCCTGTCTCATTCTTTACTCAGTCGATTGCAATCATCACATATTAGATTTAGCCAGAGGGGAGCAGTAGGGGCACTCTTTTGACACAATATGTATTTCTCATTGCTTTATGATTTGGCTTCGTTCCCCAACACAACAGACTTTTTTTCCCCACAGTTGTGTTAAACGTTATCAGAGCAGATAGAGAGTCACTTTGACTTTGACTGCGGAGCATCCCCGATCACGTTTAGGAGACAGAGGGAATGAGGCGAGGCAGGCTGTTGTGTGCGGATAGCGGAGTGAGGGAGTGGCAGGAAAGGAAGGAAGGCTGGTGGGGAGGGGAAGAGGATGAGGAGGAGAAGGAGGAGGGATGGGAGCGGAGCGTGCAAGCATGCAGCAGCATAGGGAATCAGGTTTCTGAGAAGAGTGGAGAGTGGAGGCTGAGCCAGATTTCCCTCCGGACACTCCCAGGCTTTTAAGGCCCAATGCTCAGCAAACAGTCCCTGGACGCTCCCTGAGTCTGGATCTCAGCATATAGGGTTGGCGTTGACATACACACACCTCCTTGGACTTTCTCTGCAGCCAGCCAGCCATCCAGGGTCCTACCCCTCAGTACCTGAGGCCCTCAAAGGGAGAGCTGTTTCTTAAAGTGTACCCACCTGACTCATAATATCCCTGGTGAGATCTGCACTTTTGGTAAATATAACTTTTTATTCTTCCTATCTAAGACAAATTGCAGTTTGTTTGAGTCATTCTTTTCTCTCTTTTAGCTGCAGCTGCATACAGGCTTTGCTGAGGTGATGCTTTTACGTCTCGTATTTCTGCTTCTGGTTCTAATTTACTGTGCAAAAACCTCCCTCCCCCCCTCCGTCGTTTGGAGTTATATATGGATTTTATCGGGCAGGCAATAGTTTGTAGAATTCTTCACATAATTGCGTGCGGGATAAAAGCTGTCATGGTTAGATGTTGGGACTGCACTGAGGAAAGGGAGGAAAAGGAAAGAGAGATTCCTATGATTAAATGGATTGAATCTAAAACTTATAGAAGAACACAACATAGACAACTGCTCATGACTGAGTTGTTTATTCCTAATTTCCATCCTGTCAGATATCCCCATGAGTCATGTCTTTGTGTGTTTATGTGTGTGTATGGTCAGTGAACTCCCTGAAGCAGTTGCATTGTGTGTGTGCTGATCCAGAACACTTAGCCTAAAAATAACACATAACTTAACATAATGTGACCTAATTGTAGCTTGAATGTCTGGCCCTGAAATATGAAGGAGGGTGTGTTAAACTTTGAACCGTAGAATCTGGAAAAAAAAAAAAAAAAACGTGTGTGGAAAATAAAAAATGTCTTTGACGTGGCTCTGCAGTGGAAGGACAGAACATAAAAGTGCTCATGAGTTTATGGAGCAAATAGTTGTGGAAAATAAGACCCGCTTTCATGGTCAGTCTGACTTCTCAGTAGGAATGTGATAATAAATTGTGAAGCAATTGTGGATGCATCACGTGAGTCATACTGTGGTGAGAACTGTCTAATTTTTTGCCAGAGGAGGAGGGTGGGGGGGGGGGGACTGGCTGAAACATAGAGGACCCCAGATAAGATCATGTTGTTTCAGGACACAATGAAAGGAAAGGATAGATGTCAGATGGGAAAACTGTGATAAAAACTGTAGAAAACCCTCCTTTTCCGGAAACGTTTGAGCCACATTTATCAGTGAACAACAGAGATAACTGGAATTTATTAGCTTTCACTGATAGGCAGCGAGTCTGCGTTGCATTCGTCTTCTTCTGCGTCAGTTTATCTGCTTTTAACGAGACACTTTATGAGGTGTGTGTTGTAGTGATTGTAAAACACTCTGAGACCAATATGTGATGTTTCCTAAAGCTGTCCTGTATAAGGTTTTAGGGTTGATTCAGATGTTAACAAGCCGTAATCAAGTCCAGTCAGGTCAAGACAAGTTTTATTTGTACAGCCAAACATCACAAATCACAAACTAGCCTCTGTACAAAACTTCATGGCAATAAATCCGATACTTGTTGAGACGTGTCACCAAAAACCAAACATGTTAACTTCACGGTGGCGCTACCAGAGACAGCAGGAGTCATCCTCTGGTGTCTGTACAAACATTTAATGGCAATCCATCCAATAGTTGTTGAGATATTTCAGTCTTTATCATCATTATCTTAACGTGTGCAGCTTATTTTTGCTCTTACGTATTTTTAAATTCTCCTGTATTGTGTTGCTTGTTGACTGTGCTACTATTGGCGCTTCTGGAAACCGGCCCCTCAGGGACAAATAAAGTGTTTCGAATTGAATTGGGCCAAAGCAGTAGACTGATAGACTGACGTTAGCATCCATAGAGGCACGCTGTCAGCATAGTGAATAAAAATATATGTTTGCTGCTGTTAAGTTCTGCATATGTAAGCTCCATTTTCTTAAGAGCATGTTTTAATAGAGTTTTCATAAATAACATCAGGAGTCTGGAAATTCTAATCTCCTTGAGTGACTGCAGCACAGACTGCTGAGTGTGTGTGATTTTTATTAGTCAGTACACAGACTGCAGTAGTTGCCAGACACTTGACTCTCAGTGTCCTTGCAGCTAATGAAAGAGTATGAGAGTGATGGTGTGACTGGATCGAGATTTAAACGCTGACTTGTTTCAAGAACACCTCGTGCAGATTGCAGAGAGTCTACGATCTACTATACCCCTGCAGATTTTGTCAGTATACTCCTCGTTTTTCACCTCATTGATCTTTGTTTGCTCTGGTTTCACTTCACAGACGTCAGGTTCAATAACTGACTAAGTACCCTTGGAGCTGAAAGGGACACTCGCTGAGCAGAGACTTCCCCACACAGTTCTTCCACTAAAACATAACAGTTATGACTCCCTACACCGTCTTACTGCTCGAGTCAGTTCTGTAAACTGCAGCTATAATGGCCTCTTATTCAAGGTGATGAAAGGACATATTTCATATCCCAGGAGCAGCTGGGAAATCCTGTTTGGGCAAAGTGCAGTCATATCTCTTCCTCCTCCTCAACAGCTACGATCAAGATCCCTGTCACTGAAATATTTCAGTGTAGATCGTGTGTGATTCGAGGAATCTGATCCAGTGTCCTTAGCAAACCTTTTGTGGATAAGTGTAGATTAATATCATCCTGTGATAATCTGTATTCAGGTAGTTTACGAGTGTTCATAAACTACCTGAATACAAATGAACTTAAAGCTTTTGCAAAAATGTGTTTTGTTTGGATAACAGAGAAAGAAGCATCTGGGTCAGTCCACTAACATCTGCTTCTTTTCAGCAGCAAATTTCCATTGGCATGATTCAAGGATAGAAATGGATTCTGAAGGTTCACGTGAGTAAATGTTATTCACTCTGACTTGAGATAGAGAAATCTTAATGCATTTGTAAGTTTGTTTTAAGATTTATGGTCTAATAGAAGTTGATCTGATTATGTTTGAATCCATAGGTGTAGAGTCCTTTCCCAGGCCTGCCAGTTGGTTCAGTATC
Organism: Thunnus maccoyii; assembly: GCF_910596095.1. Lineage (NCBI taxonomy): Eukaryota > Metazoa > Chordata > Actinopteri > Scombriformes > Scombridae > Thunnus > Thunnus maccoyii. Next base: position 6,722,174 of record NC_056543.1, read on the forward strand.
TAATCTAATCTTGATTATAACCTTTGATTTTTTTTTATGTGACTCTGCGCAGGCATTCAAGATGACCCAGATGTCAAGGTGATGTTGGCGGGGTCGACTCTGAGGAAGGTCAGGTCACGTTCGTGGAAGAAGCAACGGAATTTCCGACTTCTGGAGGATGGCCTGACTATCCGGCACAAGTCCAGATGGGCGGGAAAAAGTCACTCCACTTGTAAGTACAGATGTGTGTGTGCATATGTCTCCGCACACACACGACTGTAGTGACACATTAACTGTTGTTGTACTTAAATGACCTTCCTTGAAACTGTGGCGTCAAGTCAGAAGTTAAAATGTGTAGTATTTCCTCTGAGGCTGCATACAAACCCTGTTTTCATTACTAAGATTTGGCCCCAACTTTTACCATATCTAACCTAAAACTGAACATAAAGCTAAGTACTCTTTAAAGGAATAACCTGACATTTTAGGAAATACATTTATTCACTTTCTTGCAGAGAGTTAGATGAGGAGATTGATACCACTGTCAATTCTGTGCAGTAAATATGAAGCTAGCGCCAGCGGCTCAGTTAGCTTAGCTTAGCATAAAGTCTGCAAACAGAGGAAACAGCTAGCATGGTTCTGTCCAAAGGAAACAAAATCTACTCACTAGTACCTTATATCTTGTTTCTTTAATCTGTATAAAAACTGAAGTGTGAAGTGTAGTGGCTTCTCTCTCTTTTAAAGTTTTTTTTCTTTAAAATACTTGTAATGCACTTTGAAACTGCCCTAACTGTATGAATTATACTATATAAATAAACGTGCCTTGGCCAAGCAGATCTTGTTACCTTTGGACTGAGCCATGCTAGCTGTTTCCAGTTTTTATGTTTAGCTAAGCTAACAGGCTGCTGGCTCTGACTACCATATAGACATGAGAGTAGTATCAATCTTCTCATCTGACTTTTAGGAAGAAAGCAAATAACTTAAACCAAAGAGTCAAGTTACCCTCTTAGGAAGCTCACCTTAGCACAAGACTACCAAACAGGAAAAGCTGACAACTTCCCCGGGGCCCCAGGCACCCAAAGACCCCAAAAGCCCAAGGTTCACCCGATATCAACTGGTTGTACTTGATCAATTAAAAATGTGTTTTTCTTGTGGCTTTGGTTATGTAGAGGAAACCCTGTGTTAAAATCTAGTCTCAGGACCTTAATTATTGTAGTCTATATTGTGCTCACATGGTGCATATTCCTTAATAAAGTTGTGTTTTATCAAATTGTTTGATCTTTGAGGCAATTTTATAAAATTTCTTCAAAATACTTGGAAAATAATGATGCTGCTACGTACAGTGGGGGTCAACAGGGCCAACATATTTGTGCCCCAGGCCCTGTAGTGGTTTGAACCAGCCATGGTGTAGCCACAAATCATTCATCACAGCAGTAATAGTTCCTAGAAATACAAAATGGTTAGTAGAAATACAAAATACAAAAATGGGACTACAATCCAATAATAATTAAGTCTAAATCAAGATTTGTTACAAACTGACATGTACTTGTGAGAGTAACTGTTTAACAAATGATCACCAGACAAACAAGTACAAAGTAATAAAAACACTCTTAAGTTGAGCTAGAAGCATATGAAATGCATTAGTAGTTTAATTCTCCAAACACTGAACTGTTTCTCTAACCACACTCTGATCATGTCTCAGTCTCAGTGACTGAGGTGGAGGCGGTGCGTGAAGGCCACCAGTCGGAGGTCCTGCTGAGCATTGCTGAGGAGTTCCCCGCCGACCTCTGCTTCACTTTGGTGTTTCACGGTCGCCAAGGCAACTTGGACCTCGTTGCCGAGTCCCCGGAGGAGGCGCAGGCCTGGATCCAGGGAGTGCGCAAGCTGATTCACAAGGCTCAAACGATGGATGAGAAAGAGAGGCTGGACCAGTATCTTTTTACTGTTGTAGATCATCGTTAAGCCTGGTATTTTATGTTGGCTGATATCAAATACTGGCTCATCCCTTGTCTTTTATGAACTAAACTCCAAATAGTCTGGTTACAAGTATAAACAATTCTGTCCTTAAAGGATTAGAGGTTGCAAACATAGTATTTCAAGAGCAGAATTGTTTTATTGGTGGAATTAAACTAATTGACTGAGTACAAATTCAAGATTAAGATACATAATCCACAAATGAAACAATATGGAGATTATGGAACATAAGACAGTCAGAACAATCAGACTAACTATTGTATTTAAGTATGGTGTCAATACATTAGTATGGTGAGGAAGCTAGGTAACTGACTTTGTGCCCTGTGCATTTATTCTATTTTACATTGCAAAAATACAAACATAACAAAAAAATACAATCTTGAAATCTGAGCTGGAGTTTCCCTCAGCATCCTATCAGGTGGGTCTGTGACTGGTTTCAGAAGGCCGACAAAAACAAAGACGGGAAGATGAATTTCAAGGAAGCGCGGAAACTGTTGAAGATGATGAATGTAGAGATGAATGAGGAACACGCTCTGCATCTCTTCACGGTAAGATTTTTCCACAACAGGTGGCAATTGGAGTGTCAATTTTGCACATTTTTATCATGCGAATGAGCTTTCATTGAGTTTTAGCTGCTGCAGGGACTGAACCTGTGACTGTATGCTCATGGCACAGTCTCACTGACCATTAGACCTCCTGCTGTCCTTACTGGGGTTTTTTTTTTTGGCTGGTTAGGTTGTTGGACAGAGGAAGGTTTAGCTTAATTTTGTACATTTTTCAAAAATGTCCAATCTCAGACCAAACATATGTAAAACACTGACATATTTCTTTTTAAAACAATGCAACAAATACAAAACTCTTCCTTTTTGTCCGCAGATGGCTGACAAGTCAGAGAGTGACTCTCTGGAAATCGAGGAGTTTGTCCACTTCTATAAGATGCTGACCCAGAGGGATGAAGTGTGGAAGGTGTTCCAGGACTACTCTGGAGATGGAGAGAAGTTAATGTTGGAGGAGCTGGAGAACTTCCTGAAGATAGAGCAACACGAGGAAGAGAGCAGCGCAGAGCATGCCCAGGAGCTGATCGACCGCTATGAACCATCTGAAACAGGTAAAGACTTCTGTGACCGATGTAAGTACATTTACATTTAGATAAGAAAGTTTGACAAAAAAACTATCACAAGGTCCACATACCTGGTTTTTATTTTAGCCATATCTCATGGCCTTCATCAGTTAAGTAAATAAAACCAGGTAAATGGACCTTGTGATAATTTTTATAGAGAAAATTGCTATTTCCAAGGTCAAAGATGAACCTTCAAACTAGAACAGAAGTATTGAAGTATTAATGACTGAGGGTGTGTAGGTCGACCTTCTATCTCATGTCTGATATCTTTTGCATCTAACTGAACTAAATATTCCAGCACAAATATCTGCAGCAGTGCACGTGAGCTTTTCTCACTTTCCTCCGATGCACCTGTTGCAAAATCAGGTGTGCATTTTTACAATTTTGAGGACTTTTGATTGACAGAGCATTTGATTCTAAATTTAAAATTCTCATAGGATATCAGTGCATATAGTGATAAGAAAAAGACTTGTGTGCTGATGTTTGTTTCTCCATACTTTCAGACAAACAAGAACAAGAATCTACAGCCACATTAGCTGCTCTTTAAGGCTGTACTTAAGCGTGCAAGAATATTTACCAGGTTCATATCTTAGTTTAGCATATTAACATGCTAACATTTCAACACAAAGTACAGTTGAAGTTGATGAGAATGTCAATAGTTTTGCAGGTATTTGAAAGGTAAAAAATGTGATCATGGTGCTGAATGAAAATTCAAATGATCAACAACATTATTACAATTTATCCTCTCAGGACCTTGAATAACTGCAGCAAATTGCACAGAAATCCACCCAATTGTTGTCCAAATATTTCATTCAAAGCCTCCCTGCGGTGCTGTCGGGGAGAAAGTCAGGGGATCACCAAAGTCATTAAGATTCATCCTTTGGGGTCCATGAATGTCTGTACAAAATTAAATAGTAAAAAATCCAATAGTTGTTGAGTTATTATATTTAGTCTATATTTAGACCAAAGTGGTGGACCAACAGACAGACGGACCTTACCATCCCTAGAGGCACATAATTTGAGTGTGTAGACAGCTTTGTTTCCAGTCTACGTCTATTTATTAAACTCCAGCACCTCTGCGAAGACTTATTCCATGTGAGCTATACTCCCTGTTGATCCACAAATGCTGACGTAAAATAGAGTTTTATCCGGAGTTTTTGCAAATTTATTATTTGAACGACTTTCAAACTTTTTTACGACTAAATAAAGCTGGATTGTGCTCCTGTGCCAACTTTATCTGTATCATCCCCTCTGTGCAGCCAAGACACAAGGCGCCATGTCTCTAGATGGCTTCCAGATGTACCTGTGCTCCCAGGAGGGCTCCATATTTAAACCCGAGCATGTGCATCTTCACCAGGACATGAGCCAGCCGCTCAGCCACTACTTCATCTCCTCCTCGCACAACACCTACCTCATGGAGGACCAGCTCCGAGGGCAGAGCAGCCTGGAGGCATACATCAAGTGAGAGCTGCTGGACACACTACACACAAGATGATTTATTCGTAGTCAGTGTTTTTATATGCCTGGAATACAAAAAATGATTTTTATATATAGGGCAATAAAATGTGAGCTGAGTTTAAGCTGAAAAAATCTGGGAAAGACTTCAAAACAGATAAAAAAATAAATAAAATATATAAACATAATAGTACAATCAGTATATTATAATATATGAAATATATTAAATTATAATTACACATAAGGATAAGTGTATATAGGCTTGATGTGTTGGCGGGCTGTGCAATTTTTCCAGTGTATAAAAGTGAAAAATGTCCATTATGTCATCGTTGTAAAGAAAACTACACAATAAAAAACAACAACAACAACAAAAAATAATAAAACATGACATTTATAATATGTTCAATAAAGCAATTTTAATTTATATAATATTTAGGTTCAGGTAAACTTTCATTACTGACATTTGTTCATGTTGCGTATGTGTGTGTGTGTGTGTGTGTGTGTGTGTGTGTGTGTGTATAGGGCTCTGAAGAGAGGTTGCCGTTGTGTAGAGGTGGACTGCTGGGACGGCAGCGATGGGGAACCTGTTGTGTATCACGGTCACACTTTGACCTCAAAGATCCTCTTCAAAGATGTCATTTCAACAGTCAAAGAATACGCCTTCAAGGTGGGACTTCAAGCTGCTCTTTAAAGGGTCAATTTGCCCAAATAACACAAAGTATACTCTTGAATTACAACGTGTCTTTCAAGAATACTCTGGATAATCTTCAAACCCCACTGTGAACGTTTTACAGTGGAACAGAAGAAATAATCCTTATAAAAACTGTTGACAGTGTGCTCTGTGGTTGATCCAGGATAACAGGGACACAGTTACTGAAAATAGATGTTGCTGTCGACACTCTGAAATGCTGTGAGCACCACAAATGAAAGCCAAACCTATCTGCATGGCTAGTTAGACCAGAGCTGATTGAGACAATGTGTTTTGGGTATTCAGTGAACAAAGCCTTTGAACATCAAGCCCTAAACTCTGCTATGAATCACTTGCACGAGGCTGACTGTCTTTGCATGTGTGTGCTTAGAAAAGTGTAAAGCCCAGATGGAGCAGTTGGTAACCTGCCCTGCCCCTGGAATCAAATGTACCCCTGCTGACTGACCTACATGGAAAACCACCAGGAACTTCTTATGTGTCTCCAGTTCTCTGTGCTATCCTGCTCAAACTTTCCTACTCAATTTTCGGAAGATATGATGGAGGAACTTGAGGACTGTGGAAACTCGTGCTCATGCCAAACTTACAACATTTGTAATGACGTTGGCTACTGTGTTTGCTAGAACTGATGACAGGATTTCAATATAAATCAGGTCAGTCAGATAAGCTTTAATATCCACTTGTTCTTTTTAAGAGTATTGTGTTTTTCCTTCCTGTTTGATAGGCTTCTGACTTCCCGGTCATCCTGTCCCTCGAGAATCACTGTGGCATGGAGCAGCAGACTATAATGGCTCAGCACCTTAGCCAAATCCTTGGTGACACGTTATTAACCACCCTGCTGGATGGGCAGGTCCCTCAACAGCTCCCCTCTCCAGAGGTTAGACCCCGACTTAGTTACTTTTGGTTTTGTTTTATTGTTTTCATTCTATCCTATTATGAGATTCTTACAAAGCAGCACAAATGCTACAAATTCAGTAACCTTTAGTGGAATCACATTCGATAATTTGTTATATATTTGACATTTTTTCTTTAAAATGGGCCTTGAAATTGAGTTATTTGTAATTTCCAGTGTTTTGTCAGAAAACAGAACTAAGAGTCTGCAGTCACTCTTAACTAATCTATGAGGCTGTAATGCTCATTGCAAATAAAACCAAATTGTTACATAGATAAACCAAAGTATTGGACAAATTGCAGTTTTGACCTGATGATGACGCCAGATCCAAAAGTTTACAAAGACCATGAATGTCTGCACCAAATTGCATCCGGTTGGTGTGACTGTCACTCTGAACCACAAATATCGACCTGCTGGCGGCAATAGATGAAAAGTCAGAGGATCGTCAAAGTCATTAGGATTAATCCTCTCGGGACCATGAATGTCTGGACAATCTTTCATGGCGGTCTTGTAGTTGTTGATATATTTTACTCTGAACCAAAATGGTAGACTGACTGACAGACCAACCAACATTGTCATCCCTAGAGCTGCACAGCTAGCATGGCCAAAAAAGGATTAACAATGGACATCAAAAGGCCTAAGTGAATTATCGGACCTCAGCGCATTATTTGCCATTTGTGTAAGAAAGCACAATGTTACATTTGATGGCTATACAGTAGTTAAAACCTCACCCAGTCATTTTTTTCCTACCATGCTAGCAGCATGGCTTTATAGATGGCTCAGTGTCAGTCTGTTGGTTGGTTGGTCCACCAATTTGGTCCAGATGGAAGTATCTCTTATTAGATGGATTGAGATGAAATGTACTCATGGTCCTGAGAGAATGATCTCTACTTACTTTGGTGATTCTCTGATCTCTCATTTAGTGCCACCATGAGGCTCATATTTGTGTCTGGAATTATCTTGAGCGCCATTGAATGGATTGTCATGAAATCTGGTACAGACATTCATGGCTCCCAGAGGATGAAATGTAATAACTTTGGTGATCCTTTAATGTTCCTTCCAGTGCCATCATCTGATCAGTATTTCAGTTTGTTCAATAATACCTGCAAAACTTATTAAAAAAATAAATTAAAATCTCAGCTGGACTTTGTACATGTATTATTATCAGGACCTGTGTTGACTAATGATAAACTCTTATACGAAGCTTCTGCACACATTCAGTCTATTGAACATTTTCTGACTGCTGAATATCCTTCTTCTATGGAAACTTGGTATCATTAACAATTCAAAGGCATTTTTAAGGATTAATGGTCTGTCTGTGCCTCTTCATCCATCTTTCACTAATCCTAAAAGCAACAGCAACAACTTTAAAACTCTTTTCCATTAGAGCACAAGAAACAATCAATGCTAACTTCAATTAAAGGCAGATAAATGCTATGTGGTATTCCACTGGGGATTCTGCCAATTAAATAGCGGTGTGTTGTTGCATTTAGTTAGGAGACAGCAAAGTGCAGGAAGATGAACTATCTTCATGAGTAGTCTGAATTTCTCTTCTGACATTTGGATCAACATGGATTTTGTTATGTAACTTAAATTTCAATGCTATCATTTGGACTTCCTTATTTACAGGAACTGAAGGGAAAAATTTTGCTTAAAGCCAAGAAGATTGGCGGTCTAGAGGATTGTCTCGATGAAACCCTGACAGATGACGTCAGTGATGAGGACGAGATGGCCAATGGTGACGCTGAAAGCCCGTCTGCAGAAGACCTACCTGCTGAATGTTTAAACCAGAATGAGAAGGTAGAAAGTACTTGATTACTAGTGGTCCGTCTATAACATCTAAGATCACTTGCTGTCTCCTGAGATTTTATTCCTTTTAGCATCATTTGACTTCGTAGTGGAAGTGAAGAAAGACAGAAGACAGTGGCGGGAAATGAAGCGAGACAGGACTGAATGGAGACTGATAAAAAAAAGAGACAGGAAACTGGGTTGGGACATAAGAGACAGCGAGGCGAGACAAAAGAAAAAGAAAGGAGATAATACAAACAAACAGGAAACAAGGATATTTAAAAGAAGACAGATATGGGACAAAGGAGATAGTGAGGTGAGAGAGAAAATAGCAGCCAAAGTGCTTCTTCTTAGCTGTGGGAACAGGTTTGTTTCTCGATCTGATTCTATGTTCCTTATTTAACTGGCTGCTGTGTTTTATTCACAATAAAAGTATCAAGTTCTTAAATTAATAAATGAACTACCTAATGCAGCACAAACACAGCATTTCCCTGCTGGACAGTGGACAGATTATCTAAAGCATATGTGGCTTTAGTGTTTTACTTAGTGTTGATGAGGCAGAGAGAGGGATTTCTTATCATTTCACACGGATGTTTTTTCTTACCACAAGGCCTCTAGTGACAGGGCCGTGGTTTGTTCTTTGACCGACTTTTTCCTCATTGTGTGCATTTTCAGTTGGCATTTAATTCTCTCATTCTTCAGAAATCCAAGTCCAAACTCTCCAGGGAGCTATCAGACTTAGTGGTTTACTGCAAGAGCGTACATTTCCATGGCTTTGAGCATGCTCGCTCGCACGCCAAGTGCTATGAAATGTCTTCATTCTCTGAGTCCAAGGCCAAGAGGCTTGTCAAGGAAACAGGTATCATGAATACTTACTTTGATCTTTATACGCAGACATACTTTTGTCCAATATTCTCTCACGCTCACTAGTTCTCATCCACGGATGTCATATTCCTTAGGTAAAATAATTTACTTGTTTTATGTTTAAACCGTGAAGCAGCCGTGTCAGTATGATCTATAGAGGAACCGGTAGATTTCTCTGCTCTTCTTCAGGGACAGACTTTGTGCAGTACAACACAAAGCAGCTGAGCAGGATTTACCCCGGTGGCCTGAGGACCGACTCCTCGAACTATAACCCCCAGGACATGTGGAACGTCGGCTGCCAGATAGGTGAGGAGATGATCGCCCTCTGCTGGTCAAACAGCATATCTCCACTGTCACTCCAACCCTCAAACTTAGTGTTAACAAGATCAGATCCTTTATTAATGCTGCTGCTGATGATGATAATGCATGATGATGAAGCCAAGCGACTCGATCCTAAGAAATCTGAGCATGATAACGGACTGTCAGTTCAGTCAATTGGCACAGTTTAAATATGAGTAGCGACTGTTACAAATAACTAAAACATAAAACAGTGCTGTTGCCGCTACCGCAAACAAACTCCGAGCATATGTCGCGCTGCAATTTTTAAATTGGCTAAAGGGTTTTGAGAAGGTTTCATAAGCCCAGCTGGCTGTGGAATTTCTCAACCCATAGAGAAGCACATAATCCTGCAAACGCGGTTTAAACATCAAAATAACACAAATTAGGTTCTCACATGCTAACAGCTAATTTGTGACACTATACTAGATGCTCTCACTGCCACCACAACCTCCTCTTACAGGGAGGTCAGAGGTCAGGGTCTGCAACAGAACATTCCTCCTGAAGCTGGATTTTGAGTTTGACAGGACAGATGCTTCCTGTCACAAGAGCACAAAGTGGTGCTGTCTGTTTTGGATTAAAGACAGTCTTCTCACATGATCCTAGAAAGCTAAATAGATGTCTTAGTGTCTGGCAAGATCACGTGATACAGCCAAAATAAGATATAAAAAAAGTTAATTGCATTATTTCTCCTCTAACTCTTTCCCCGAAGTGGCTCTGAACTTCCAGACAGCTGGTCTGGAAATGGATCTGAACGATGGGCTCTTCAAGCAGAACGGCTGCTGCGGCTACGTCCTCAAACCTGACTTCATGAGAGACGGCAACACACAGTTCAGTCCGGAGAAACCTGAGGAACGCCAAGACTACAAACCACTCCGCTTATCCATAAAGGTTTAAAACTAAATTAAAAGTCTAAATTGACTGTGGTTTACTAATAATAATGTTAAAAACACAGAATAAATATGTACAATACAGGCAAGTTAAGCAATCTGGTTTGACTATCTAATATCCGTATATTGTATGTGTGTTTATCAGGTGATAAGTGGGCAGCAGCTACCGAAGGTGAATCAGAAAGAGGGCTCTATTGTAGACCCGCTGGTCAGAGTGGAGATCTATGGAGCTCCACAGGACCAGGCCAAAGAAGAGACCAGTCACATTAACAACAATGGTGAGAGATGGTTTAACTCTATCATTTGAAGATAAGTTTAGTTCATTTGCACATATATGGTTTTGATATTAGAGCCAGAAAACAATAACTGTATAAAGTATTTAAAAAGAAATTTGGAAAATGAATAAAGTCACATCCCAGTCGGCCATAATCGCTCCTCTGCTGCCCTCTACCTGCAGGTTTTAACCCAGAGTGGAATGAAATTCTAAATTTCGTCATCCACACGCCTGAGCTGGCCCTGGTTCGCTTTGTGGTGGAGGACTATGACAAGGCGTCCAGAAATGACTTCATTGGACAGTTCACTCTCCCGTTTACATGCATCCAAACAGGTGAGGAAAGTCTACATACAGCCAGTAAATCACTTAACCACTTAGTATGAACGTTTTTTTTTAATCCAAATCTTCTTCTTTCCAGGATACCGTCACATACATCTGCTTTCTAAAGATGGAACAGCTATCCCTCCCTCTTCACTCTTCATCAATATCACCATCTCAGAGCTCACATGAAGAAGTTAAATCTGAGTATATGAAGCCGGAGGTTGTCGTCGGTCCAACGTTTCCATAAACCCGAAACCTGAGAGACGAGAACAGCATGTTCCAGTACTTTTATCTAATATTCAGCAAGTGCCAGGCCAAGTTATGGTGTCATATTTAATATTTTCCCTCCTTTCTTACGTAGGTCTAATAGCAATGGGCAGGAAAAATGTCAGAAAGAGACTCAGTCATTTGATTTCCAGCAGTTTTCACCCTAACAAAGAGGACTCTGTGTCTGATTTTTTTTTTCCAGGGGAGCTGAAAACTTACAACTCAGTGATAAATTAGTCTTGATGCATCTCTTTTATGACCAAATCTATTAATTTAACAAAGAACTAGAGACAAGAGCGCATGCAGTACTATGAAAAATTCAAGCTCGGTATGATGCCTGCTCACATTTATCAGTATTATTATGTTTAATATGTGCAATACTACAACTCAACCTTTTATGGATTAAAAAAATCCTGAAAGCTTTGCAACTTTCTTTGGCTTGAAATGAAGGAATTTAATGCTGCATGTCTAGAATGTCTAAATATACCCCAGTCTGCCTTCAAATGTACTGTAAATGGTAAGTAACAGTATTGAAAGTTTATGGTCACGATGGAACGTGAAAAAAAAGCCAAACATCTCTATTATAAACCATTGAAATACTCAAAGCTTTGCATCATGTCGGTTTAATCCACAATTAAAGCTGAGAAGTGCCTGCTTGAAAGAGTTATTTCTATTTACTAACGGACAAATGCCACAAAGTATGTGTGTACAATGTACAGTATGTGTATATGAGCTTGTAAATACATGCAATACTTTTTCTAAATGGTTGAACACCATTGAATAAAAAGAATTCACATATATTTCTCACTTATTCATTGTTCATTTATACATTGTGTACACGTAGTTCTTTATCACGAGCAAATCTCGAGAGACGTCAGAGAAACAAACACTCCATTCGATCCCCATTCTCACACTCATATCTCACGATATGTACAGATAGGCCGTTTTAAAGACCTTTTTAATGCCAAATAGAAAGCAATTTAATACCTGTTTCACTATCATAATGACCAATGTATGAAATTAAAATATGACAGAAAACCAGGCGATAAGGCCTAGAACAACACATTACATCACACTTCCCAGCAGTGTATAACAATAACACCCAGTGATATAATTAATTAAATTAAAGTGACCTGGACCCTGACAAGCTGCAGAAAATGGACGGATGGATTAACCAATGAGAAATGATTCATTCATTTCCGTTTTTGCAAAAATATTTTAACTTTCCTGCAGTAATTAAGTCTTTTTAATACCTTCTCGGACCTGTTTCGAGGAAAATGAATCCAAAACTTTTCAATATTATAATATCAAGTGGGAGAAATATAAACGTTGACAGGCTTGAAAATCACTGCATTTCTATTGTGCTTACTCTTCACTGTTTTATCTAACCATCTTCTCCTCTTTGTGCAACCTCTTGACCTACTTTCTGTGCCTCTTCAGCTGTTCCTTCCTCCTCCTCCTCCACCTCAGCTGCTCTCTCATCCAGCGTTCCCTGCAAGGCCTCCTTCAGGGTCAGGCTGACAGCTTCAGAGTCCCTCACTACCCCCTGCTCTACCGACATCTCCGGGTGGTGCCTCTGCAAATGCTTGACCACCTGGAACTTCTGTTTGGCTCTGTAGGAACAGTGACGACAGCAGAAAGGCTGCTGCTTAGTGTGAGAGAGATAGTGATGTCTGAGGCCTGCCGGCCACCGGAAGGCCTTGTGGCACAAGCCGCACGTGTACGGCCGATCGTCGCTGTGTTGCCGCTGGTGGGTTTTCAGTATAAAACTAGTCTTGAAGGCTTTGCCGCATTTCTCACAGATGTAAGGGCGCATGTCGCAGTGCTGCGTGTCCCGGTGGGCACGGAGGGCATCTGCTCTGTTGGTGCGGTAGTCACACTCTTCACAGGCGTATGGCTTCTCCCCTGTGACGGCAAATACATCTTTAATCTTCAGCAGTGTACATTTCTTAACATCCAATCTGTAAACTATACTTACAAAACCAAATTCAGATAACTGCTCTAAAAAATTGTAAAATATGCCACAAAAATAAATTATGTAACTTATCTAGGAGGGTTTAGTTATGCATTTAAATCAAGTACAGAGATACTCTGCCTCACATTAACACCATGACAGCAGTTTCTGCAGTAAAATGTCACTGAGGGAGGCAGATCCAGGCATTCAAACCCCAAAAAATAATTTATCAGGTTGTTCCTAATCTTAAAAAGTACACAAGTATAATCATGAACTTTTACATCCTGTTTATACCTGTGTGCTTGGTCATGTGATACTTCAGCTGAGTCGCCCACTTGCATTTGTAGCCGCACTCCGGACAAAGGTACTTCTTCTCTTCTTGGTGAACCCTCATATGAAGCTGTGATAGAAATGATTATAGAACACAGAGTAATGAGTCCGAGGTTCTTCTTCACCTCAAGCAGTTGTTATGGGGCTAAAACACTAAATTAAGATGATTCTTGGATTGTGTTTTAACAAAATGTAAGTTTAAAAGGTTTGTCATCTAAGACAGCACTTTTAAAAAAAGCTTGATTGAGGTTTTTTCTTACAAATATTAAACTTGTCCTATAAACTTTGAGCTTACCTTCAACCTAGAGGGATCAGTGCAGGTGTAACTACACTGCTCACAGCTGTACGGCTTCTCCCCGGTGTGTATGCGGATGTGCCATGTGATCTTCTGCTTGTTCCGGGTTGAATATTTGCAGTCTGTGCATTTGTACAGACGTTTGCCTCCATGTGAACGGAGGTGCTGCTCCAACACCAGCTGATGCTGACAAGAGAACTGGCAGCTGCTGCACTTGAGAGGCTTGTCCTGTGGAGATCCTTCCTCATGTTCATTCAGGAGGTGTTGCGCTAATAGCTGCCTCGTTTTGGTAGCAAACGGGCACAGCTGACACTGATGTGCAAGGTGGATTCTCTGGTGAATCTCAAGGTTTTCCACTGTCTCAAAAGACTCCTGGCAGGTGGTACACTTTACTTGTGGGTGCTTAGTCTGTTGGTGGGTCTTCAGCGTGGCCTCGCTGCTGCACGTATAGTCACACTGCTTGCATGAGAAACAGACCTGCAGCTGGTGCACACGTTTACAGTGGTTTCTTAGAGCAACTTCCGAACTAAAGCGAGCCTCGCAATGAGTGCAGGCGTGATGCAACTCTCCGGTGTGACATCTGAGATTGTGTCGTCTTATGTCGTCAAGCGTGTAGCCGCTGAAGTCGCAGAGTGAGCACAGGTGAGTAGGCCGTTTGTCGTGGATGCGCGTCTTGTGTTGACGCAATTTGGTCACAGCCCCAAACGTCTTGTTGCACATATTGCAGCTGTGACGACCGACTCCTGTGTGAAGAGACTCGTGCTCCTCCAAGCGATAGCGCCTGGTGGTGCTGAAAGGACAGTAACGGCAACGGTGAGGCCTCGCACCTTTGTGTTTGAGCGCGACGTGTTGCGTCATGCATCGTTCTTGCTTACAGGTGAAAGTACATTGCTGGCAATTTAAACGCTTAGGTTTAGAGACGCCAAACTTTTTTTTGTCATGGACATACAGAACGTGACGTGACAAAGACGTTTTAGATTTGGAAATGAATGAACACATGGTGCATTGGACCTCATCTGGTTTCAAGCAGCCTCTCTTTTCATGGCGGTCTAATGCTCTTCTCTGATTGCACTTAAATGCGCAGCTTGGACAAGAGAAAATTTGACATTTCTTAGAAACTTTCTCAGGCTCCTCCACCACATCTTCTTTTTCTTTGACTGACTCATCACCACACTCGTCATCCACTTCTGAAAGGATTTGATTTTTTTTCCGGCAGGTCGAAGTGTGTCGATCAACTGTTGTGAGCTTTACTGATGAAAAATTGCAGAGCTTGCATTTAAATTTCCCATCTTCTTTAGTGTAAAGGGAGTTTTTCAGCAGTGGAACATCTGTTTGTTCGTTATCGGAAAGCTTTTTTGTCTGAACGTTGCATTGCTGATGTCCTGATTCACTAGATGTAGAGGCACTATTAACAAGCTGATGAAAATCCTGATCATTTGAATCTGTGGAGATCCTATTTTGTGGAGAGAGAAGCTTTGTCTGATCTGAATTAATTCCCTCATCCAGTTGTTTGGAAGCTTCTTGACCCACGGTAGAGTTTTCATCTGTAGCCAGACGTGTAGCTGAAAGACCGACAAAAGTCCTTGTTTTTCGTGGAAGTGCTGGGCACTTTTTTGCAAGGTGGCTATCAAGGCCTCGCCTCTGTTTGAACTGTGCACCACAGGCCTGGCACTTGTGTCCCTGTATTCTACCGTGGCACAAAGACCGGCAGTGGTACTTCAAAGCCGTTTCCTTTTTGGTTACATAAGAGCACTTGTCACAGCGGTAAACGTCTTTGGTCGGCACCACGAGCATCTGCACCCGTCCCTCCAAAACCATGGCTTCGGCTTGGTCCTTGTCGTGCTTCTTCATAGCTTTCAGACGGACTTCGGATTCTAACGGCTGATTTTGCTCAGGTGGAGAAGTTGAAATGACTGTTCCACAATCATTCTCCACCTCAGGCGTCTCAGTCTGACTCTTCTCAGGCTCGGTCGGTTGACTCGTATTATTTAGAGACTCATAGTTGTCATCCAAGTCACTTTGTTCACTCTCTTCGTCGGCTATGGCTATATTGTCTTCCTCTGATGACCTTGTAGATTTAGAGAAGTCTGCCTTTTCTTGTGGCGTATCAGACTCATTGCAATTTAGAGTGGATGCACTCGGAGAATTTTCCTCCTCGTTTTGAAAAGATGGGGTTTCATAGTCAGTGGTTGATAGTGCAGTTAAAACAAGAGTGCAGTACTCCTCGGGACTGCTCCCAGGTGGACTGTCTGAAATACCTTCATTGACAACCTCTTGACACACAACATCAAAAACATTCACCGAATCAACAGCTTGTGAGCCAGTTACGGTTTCCTTGCTGCCACTGTGATCTGCTGAGCCAGGGAGATCACATTGAGATGGTGGAGGTCCTTCGGTAAGTTGTTCAGACGGCTCATTACCTATTGAGGACTTATTGTAGAAACCCTGCAAGAACTCAGTCGAGTTCCTCTCCTTCTCTTTTGCAGCGTAGTTCTCTAGCCACGCTTTGTCCCCAGGTACGTACCCATGAGCTTTCCTCTTGTGCAGGAAGAGGCTGATGCTACTGAACGAGGAATAGAAGCAAAGTGCACAACGAAACTCTTTCAGCTTGGTATGTTTGCAGTTCTCATGGTTTTGAAGGGCTTGTCGGTAGCAGGTAGTGTACGTACAGTATTTGCACTTATACACAGACGGCTGTTTCCCTTCTCCGGAGTGTTTGGACAACATGTGATTGCGAAGCTCATATTTGCGCTTGCAGGCATAAGCACAGATCTCACACATGAGAGATTTAGCCTGATGTCGTAGTTTGTGGCTGTTGAGCTGGTCCATGCGGTGACAGCGATAAGGGCACTGATCACACTGATACCTAGGACAGGAGACAGGAAGTTTAGTCATAAGAACAATAGTGTATATAGGATACTGCATCACCATCTCCAAGTCAAAACAGCAGATTTACTTCAGATCTTTCATTCTAAGTGATTATTACATGCTATTTCCAGCAACAAGGGACATACTGTAACTACCTTGAAACTAAAAAGTTAAGAGTAGATGAACCCACTCTGGTAGATGCTAAAACCAATTTCGCTTAGCATCTGGCTATATTATCTGTAGCCACTACTTAAAAGTCCTGCTCACCTCCACAGGTGTTTTCAATTGTTCTGGCTGATAGACCTCTGTTCACATTGAGGTTGGGTGGAGATATGCATGACATGTCGTCACCAAGGTTTCTGATATACTTGAGTTTTTGACCTGACGAAGATCCGGCTTGGATCAAAACGTTGTCCATTTGATTAAAAAATAAAATTGTTGGGAGTAAGTGTGCTCTTTTTTAATTGACGCTGTCTTTTAGTAGCCCTGCACCTATGTCATGTGCATATAATTTCACCCCTTCTATACTTGCATTTTACCAATGTTTTTGCGTAAACAAGCTGCATCGGTTAAATACTTGAGGATTAACTACAGGCATTTCCCTGGCAGACGCCGGAATATCTTACTTGGGAACTGGGAACATGGTGACGCTCCAGTAAGCAATCATACGTTAAGATTATGGCAGTAAAAGTGACAGCAGCTCCATAGTAGATTTGTTTCCTTTCAAAAAAAACTCTGTAATTGTTATTGCCTTTATTCAGGGTCTGCTGTTGGCATTACTTAACATTGTGATAAACTGCCCTTACCCAAGCTAGCATAGTGTGGACAACTAACACTACAAAGGGTAGCAGTCATGCACGTGCAAATGCATGATTACAAGCAAATATGTTAGAGATTTTTCAGGTAGAACAAAAGTAACAGGGGAGTCAGAGAGATGTCAGTCAGTCACAGTTTGTACACACCTACACAGTCCTGAAAAGAACTGTAATCAGGCTAAATAAGTGAAATGACCTCTGTGGGTGAACCAAGGGTGAAGGTGGGCTTTAGGTCTACTAGATTACAGCAGGCAATACATTGCAGAAAAAACATTATTTTTTTTATAGCTCTGTTTGTACCCAGTAGAGCCCCAACAATACCTTGATAGAAATATAACAAAAAGTTGTATGAGAACTCTACCTGAGGTCTCCAGCATGTTTCCTCATGTGGACGTTGAGATAGTGTTTCCATTTAGTGACGTATCCACATTCAGCACACATGAAGTTCTTGTCATCAGAGTGAGTGAGCATATGTTTAGAGAGGTAGGACTCATCTCGGCACCTGAAGTCACAGATGCTGCACTTGTGGGGCTTCTCACCTTTAAAAAAAAAAAAAGAAAAAAAAAGAAAGAAAAGAAATTGGAAGACGTCGTGCCAAATGACCCAAACAATAAACATAAAGATTGAAGATGCTGGAAAACAATTAGAACATTTTAAAAAATACTATTTCATCCTCACCGCTGTGCATCAGCATGTGTCTCTTCAAGCCACGTTTATGTGAGGTCACATAGCTGCACTGAGAACAGCGGTGGATCTTCTCGTTGGCGTGTAAGTGTCCGATGTGCTGTTCGAACTCCACGGGGTTAAATGTAACAAAAGCACAAAAGTCGCAGGAAAGCTTGTCGTTTCCTGGGTGGCCGTGCCGCTGGTGCTGGAGGAAGACGGTCTTATTGGAGCAAGAGAAATCACACAGTGAGCAGTGGTAGGCGAGGTGCGTCCGATAATGAGCCTCCATGTCCTTCTCGTTTGGAAAGACGACACCGCAGGCGTGATGTCGGCATTCTACGGCCTTGACCCCGTGCGCTTCGGCGGCGTGTTTAAGAAGCTCCTTGCGCAAAGAACTCTGGAAAGAACAACCCTTGTGGAAGCAGGCCACCGGCTCGCTATCTGGCGCGATGTTGTGCGTCTTCATGTGAGCTTTAAGCAACCTGCTCTGACGAAAGCTTTCACCACAGGTAGGACAAGGATAGCTGATGTCATCTTCTGCCTCGTCGGCGTGCACGGTGACAAGGTGGCGGCGGATTGCGTTCCGCTCCACGGCAGAATATTCACACAAGTGGCAGCGATGAACCTTTTCACCCGCCTCACGGAGTCTGTGTATGCGTAGCTTACTCTTACTGGTGAAGTAACGCTTACAGGTGGGACACTGGAGACTGGGATCAGGGAAATGTAAATGGAGGTGCTCCTGCAGGTGGGAACGCATCTTGAAGCAGCGCCGACACTTGGGACAGGTGTTGGTGCGATAGATGTGCTCTGCACCCTCTGCGAGGTACTCTAACAGACAAGAATATATGAAACAAAGCTTGTGGTTAGTTTAAGAATTCCTTCCATGATAAGAATAAAACATATTTTGTCTGTGTAGCACTGTAATGTTACTTATTCACATATTTCACATCTTTTATCAATGTTCTATTTTGATTCATGAATCTTTAGTTAAAAGTGTGTGTTGTTTCTTCCTCTTAGCTTTACATTTGAGCCGGGCTGTGACATTTTTACCTTATTTTATGGTTACCAATTCAAGGTCTTATTGTCCCTAAAATCATTTATGGAGGATGTTTACTGTTACCTTGATTATTTTTTGTTTCTTGCACTGATTCTTCTGATTGAAATGTTCTTATAAACCAGTTGTATGTTTTGATATAACTTGATATCATTTCATATACATATAAACTTGGTGTAAATACCTTTGGATGGCAGTGGCACAGCTGCTTTTCTTGCTCTCTTCACGTTAGGTCCTTGCCTCTCATGTTCTTCCTTGTTCTCATCTTCGACTGATGACGACAAATAACCTGGGTTGGTTTTCTGTTTTCTTTTCGGCCTACTGGAGACTTGAGGCTGGTGGATTTCCTCAGTACATACAGTAGTGGACGAAGTCTCGTTCCCTATGGACAGATGAGCCAAAAGTGTTGACATAAAACTACTTGTGATGAGCGATTGAGTCAGACAGAAAAAATTAATTGGCAACTATTTTTTGTATCAAAATACTGTTTGATCACACATTCATTTTAATAATAAACATTTTCTGGTCCCAGCCTCTTGTATATGACAATTTGATGTTTTTCTTTGTCAAATATGACAGTGATTTGAATATATTTAGGTTTTGGACTGTTACAGTCCAAGCAGATTGCAGATACTGCCGTGCTTGTAAATGTATTTTTTTCACTATTTGTAGCATTTTATAGACCAAACCATTTATCGAAAAATTAATTGGCAGATTAATTGATAATGATAATAATAATTTGTACATAAAACAACAGGCCTGGTCCCTGAGTTCCCATCTGTTACTGATCCTGTAAGACTGGACTCCATCTAACTTCATACTTCTGCAGGTTTATGGTTTTTGTGCTACAGAGCAACTTCTACTTGCAGAGGTAGGTCAGTTTACCTTGAGTGTAAGTTGGCAGATGGTTGTGCTCTGAGAGGTGGTCACTCAGTTCTTTTGCATTTTGGGTGATAAACTGGCAATGAAAGCAGCCAAAAGGCATGTGGCCTTTGCAGTGGCTCTCCATCTCACCCCGTGTGAGGAACGACACTTTGCAGGACCGGAAGGTGCAAGGAATAAGAGTGAGGCCGTGCGTGGACGTCAAGTGGACTTGATATTCCTGACGATCTGTGCTGCTGAACTGGCAGCCTTGCTCAGAGCAGTGGAATGGGCCTTCAGGGTCACATCCACTGTGGAGGATTTTGAAGTGGTGTTTCAGAGCAGCTGTTTTGGAAAAGATCTCGCTGCACTGAGAGCATTTGTAGCTCTCCAGATGTCCTTTACTGGATGGAGCTCTCTGCCTCTTTGAACACACGTGAGAAGCAAACAAGCTACTGTCTGAAAAACTCTGTCCACATTTTTCACATCTGTGAGGTTTCATTGTCTCCATTGTGTCTGAAAAAACAGAGCAGAGATTTTATAAGGACATGACAAACATTTATTATGCTCATGTTTTTTTTTAACCAGTGCACACAGGAACATAACAAATCCTACATAAAAGTACATAAGTATTAGCAGCAAAATGTACTCAAAGTAAAAGTAGTGGTTTGGCCCATGCATGCATGTTACTGTTGTAGCTGCTGGAGGTGGAGCTAGTTTCAACTACTTTATATACAGTTAGCTAGTTTAGTCTAGTGGTTCCCAACCTAGGGGTCGGGCCCCTCCAAAGGGTCACCAGATAAATTTGAGAGGTCGTGAGATGATTAATGGGAGAGGAAAGAAGAAAAAACAAAGTTCTGATACACAAATGTTTTCAGTTTTTTGACTTTTTCTCTAATCTTGAAGGTGCAAGGTGAACATTCATTTAAATGAAACCATGTGAGAAGTTTAGAGGGAAAAATCACTATTTGGTGGAGCTGTTAACAACTCATAGACATGTGAAATGTGACTCCGACTACACACTGCTTTTTATAAGACGTCAAAAGCCAAAAAGGTTGGAAACCACTGGTTTCATCTTTAACAATGTGTTATTGTGTTGTGTGTTATTTTAAAAGCTTGTTATATTATCCATTGTGTCAAATCGTCATCGAGTAGAAAGTACAATATTTACCTCTGGAATGAAGTGGAATGCAAGTATAAAGTAAATGGAAATACTCAAGTAAAGTAAAAGTACCTCAAAATATTATTTAAGTAGTAGTTACTTTCCATCACTGGTGTGAGGTTTGTAACTATATAGTATTACTAGTAATTAAACACATATACACACATAACACATGCACACTCCTTCACACGAAGTGAGTTACATGTTGCAGCTACAGAATAAAAACATTAACGTTACTTACCATACAAACTGAATTTCGACCTACTGCCCGGGTTTCAGCAGTCCTCTCTATCTGAAAAACGGAACATCAAAACCAGTCAGTTTGTCTTAGCTAGCTCTTAACATCCATCTTCTTTACTCCTTATTATTTGCCAGCGTTTCTTCATTGATATGAGCTGGCAGAAGCCGAAATTTCTCTTAATTTTTTATTATAATATAAACTGGCATCAGTTAATTCGCTAACAACGTCGCCATTGACTAACGCTAGCTGAGCTAACGTTAGCTTCTTGTGATTGTACTCGCCAAAAACTTGTCGTTCCTGCTGGCAGTGAATTTCGCCGAAGCACCCTGTACAGTCTACAACAAAATGCATTAATTATATTTTCCACAAACATATTTATCTCGGTCAGTTGTTATGTTAGAATGCGAGCAAAATAACAAAACAGGAAAGCGGAACGGATGTTCTGTGCCCAGATGTCCAGTCGGAATGTTTATCAAGCACAGGAAGTGTAGTAGAGGTCGCTGCCACTGCTGCACTTCACAACATCCACCACATATTAAACACATGAGGCACTATCTTGCCGGAAATGACTATTTTCTAAGAAACTATAGGCAGTACAAACAACGACAGCCTCTACATAGCGGTATAAGACGAAGACAAACAAGGCAAGTTAGCAGGATATGAGATATTTAATATGTAACATGAGTGTGTCACTAAAAAAGTAGCAACAACTGTCACTAGATTCCCAGGAAGGCAGCAGGTCTGCAGATATATCTTAAGTAACAAAACAATTTCCGGAAAGTCTGGGCTGTCAGACAGATGTACAGATGACTTTGCACTTTATTTATACGTCTGTGCTCCTTCAAAGTGTTACAACAACCATATAGAGTCTGAATCCACTGGAGGTGTGCGGATATCAGCAACATGCCGCTGTCAGACTTTCTTGACGGCCTGAAGGACAACCCTTACTTTGGAGCCGGCTTTGGACTAGTTGGGGTCGGAACAGCGTTGGCAGTGGCCAGAAAAGGGGCCCAGGTGGGGATGATATTCCTCCGCAGGAATTACATGATCACCCTGGAGGTCCCCAGCAAGGATAAGAGCTACCACTGGCTGCTGAGCTGGATCACCAAGCACGCCAGGCACACCCAGCACCTGAGCGTGGAGACCTCCTACCTGGCACATGAGAGCGGACGAGTCCACACACAGTTTGACTTTCACCCAAGCCCTGGAAACCACATCATCTGGTCAGAGAGATTCATTAACTATAGTTATTTAAACTTACTTCAGCGTGGTACCTGTGCACAGTCTTTGACGTTATATGCTTGACTCTCTTTTTCCAGAGAATATCCACATACATGAATTTGCTTGACAAATAAATACTCTGTCATCAGCTCAACTTGTGACACTGTCATCCATCTGCAGGTATGGGAGGAAGTGGATCAGGGTGGAAAGGACCAGAGAGAAACAAATGATCGATCTGCACACTGGAACCCCGTGGGAATCTGTCACCTTCACTGCTTTAGGCAGAGACAGACAAATCTTCTTTAATATCTTACAAGAAGGTACAGATTTACACATGTCTATAGTGTATAACAAGCAGTGGTGGAAACTAACTAAGTATATTTACTCAAATACTGTACTTAAGTACAAATTTGAAGAGTCTTACATATGCAATATACTCCACCTGTTTTCCATTGAGTGGTTACAAGCTGTCCGTTATGTTTTGTAGCCAGAGAATTGGCCCTGAAGCAGGAGGAGGGACGGACAGTGATGTACACGGCCATGGGCGGTGAGTGGAGGCCCTTTGGGTTTCCACGGCGGCGCAGACCCCTCAGCTCTGTGGTCCTGGAGCAGGGTGTGGGTGAGAGGATCGCAGACGACGTGAAGGACTTCATTGGAAATCCGAAGTGGTACACAGACAGAGGTAGAATATTCTGTTAGTGTTCTTTCTCAAACATCTAAGAATTGGGATTCGACAGAGCCAGTTGCCCAAAAGATTTTGGTCTTGTAGAGTCTGTTTTAGAATTTCCCAAATTCACGTAAACGCATCACCTCACAAGAATTTTGAAATCAGTCCCTGCTCACAACAGAGGGGTGTACTATGAAGCAAGATTAGTGGGTTAGAGAGTTGTGTTGAGCCTAAAGCCAGGGTTTTCAATGTCACGAAGGTGGCTCTCTTTTAACCTGGCTACATCACCATGGTAACTTATACTGCAAACTTAACCTGGTCCGGAGCAGGTTATGTTCCGAGTTTTGGCTTAAATCGGCAATAAAAAGCGCTGCTCTCTCACTAACTACCTGATCTGCTAAGTCTGTTTAACACTGCTGCTACTGCAGATATTAGAACACTGATTAGAGAATTGATTAGTCTTTTATCATACTTACCATTGATTTGATATGACATGTTGTAAATCTGTAATGGTGCAAGAGGTTAGGGTTACTGGCGGGATGGGATTTTGTTACAATATATCAAACTGTATTTCAAAAAAATGATAAAAAAAATATGAAGAAATACTTTGAACAAAAAAAAGTAATAAAATAAATAAATAAATAAATAAAATAAATAAATATAGAAAATAAATAAAATAAATAATAAATAAAATAAAAATAAAATTGACTAGTCTATTGGTATTTATCACAGATAATATTCAATCTATAATATTAATTTCACTTTGATTCGGCCAGAATCTAAAGTGATTTCCACTGATCCTTCATTATGGGACAGAGTCAGATCTGAATGCACTTCTTGAGTATAATGTCTAAATCTGCAGCATCAAGTTAAAAGTTTAAGAGCTCTGGATGTTGGAGGCATTGAGAGGTAAAATAAATGTTAACTAATTATGAATTAGTTTTTTAATTAACAAATTTACACAATCAGCAATTTTCTACCAGCATTCCTCTCTCGCCTTATTTGCAGTGACAGCGTTGCTTTTTGCTGTGATAATGTGTTTATATTCTTCATAACTCTCCGTTATAATGACCTGCTCCTCCTGATTGAAGAAGGCGGCACGCGATTGGTCCATTTTGTGCGGAAAAAGAGTCAAATGACGCGCCAAACGCCTCCTTTCATGGGAACACGCACAGAGCCTGAAGCTGAAAGTTAACAAAGAAATTTCATACCCACCGCCGTGATACCACTTATCTCTGATCATGAGTTTAGGGTTTGTCTAGCCAGCTCACACAAACAAAGCCTGAGTATGTTGAACTTGTTTCGTTGTACACCCCTCAGCAGTAACTAGGGGTCAATAAAATACCTCTAAAATAAACAAAAATACCAAAACCTGAAAATTAAGGTCAAATCTGGAATCCTGTTCTCAGACTGTACCGTTGTGCCTGTTTTGAAAAGTACAATGTGGTAGCATCTAGTTTACAGTAATGATGTTTTTCTTTGTATATGCAGGCATCCCCTACAGAAGAGGATATCTGCTGTACGGTCCTCCAGGATGTGGAAAAAGCAGCTTTATGTGAGTGATTCTGTGTGACTGGAAGATGGACTGTATGTCAAGTAAACATATCATTCTCTGAACATCCTCATGTGCTGTTTTTTCCACTCTTTGTGTTTCAGCACGGCGCTGGCGGGTGAACTGGGCTACAGCATCTGTCTGATGAGTCTGAGCGACCGAACCCTTTCAGATGACCGTCTGAACCACCTGCTGAGCGTGGCGCCGCAGCAGAGCATCATACTGTTGGAGGACGTAGACGCCGCCTTCGTCAGCCGAGACCTGCTTCCAACAGAGAGTGAGTCGTAGGGAAGGACCTGCTGTTTCCAATTTCACCACTGAGGTAACTTGTGAAGCTGCGGTTGTTAAGACAGACTGTGTGTTTGTGCTTTGCCTCCTTAGACCCTCTGGCCTACCAGGGAATGGGAAGACTGACCTTCAGTGGCCTGCTGAACTCTCTGGATGGAGTGGCTTCATCTGAGGCCAGAATAGTGTTTATGACCACCAACTTCATAGAAAGGTACTGCTGGAAGAGAATTTTGAAACTCATGGTTAGGATATGTTACTAAAAACCTCTGGTGTATGTTTGCAAATAAAAAATAAACTACAATATCTTTTCCAGATAAAAACTACCTTGACTTTTTAAATGGACATTACAGCTTATTTGTAATCTACATGTGTTCAGAACCCTTTTCAGTGAGTTTTACATACACTAATTAGTATTTTCAGTGCTATTAACAGCCAGTTTTGTTTGTAATCTCTGCACACAGGTTGGACGCGGCGTTGATCCGGCCAGGCCGTGTAGATCTGAAGCAGTACATCGGGCACTGCACCCACTGGCAGCTCATCCAGATGTTCCAGAGGTTCTACCCAGATGAGCCTGCGTCTGAGGGAGAGCGGTTTGCAGAGCGTGCGTTGGCCACGCACTCTGAGATCAGCGCCGCTCAGGTGCAAGGACACTTTCTGCTGCACAAAACGGACCCTGCAGGATCTATAGACAATGTTGCCCAAATAAAGGAATAACAGGACTGGAAGATGTTTAAAGACTGATTACTGAATAAAGGGAAACATGAGTAAATAAGACTGATGTGCCTGGATACCAACTGATTGATACTAAATAAATGCATTGTTGTCCAACATGGGATGCCCTTCAGCAAGGCACTAAACCTCGGAGCTGATTCAGTCGAGCTGTTCAACGACAAAACGAAAAGATACGAGAATTTTATTCATCCTGAAAAAAATGTTTTGAAAAACATGTTGATGGAAAAACATTTCACATCTGCAACCTGCAACCAGCAGGCCGTAAAGACGTACACATGATCCACATGTAAACACAAGTGTCACCCAACACAGGACTAATAAAATGCTTATTTTCCACCATTAAGTCAAATGTTTAAATCACAATCTAATATACCTGTAACATATATGGTGAAAAATGACAAATAGAGCATTTACATTTTATTTAATCTTTATTTGTAAAGGGTTGGTTGGCAGAGAATACACTTTTATGAATACGCTTGAATAGTTCAACAACAAGGTTCAGGCTCAGTGAAAGCATTCAAGCAGATAGAGAAGAGTTATTAAGAATGATCTTAAAGATACAGAGAGGTAAAAGAGTTTTTATTTTTTAGGCGACATTGCAGATTATTCCAAGAGAACGCTGCAGAGGTTCAGTACGGACCGCAGTGCCAGACCAGCAGGGATGAGATGTAACATTTTCCAACAAGGGTTTTATAGGAAAATGAGTGGTTATTATTATTATTATTGGTTATTACATCTCTCAAGGAAGGCTCACCAACTTTACTATACAGAACACAGCGGTGAAGAGGAGGCAGCAGCATGTCGATAAACGACATTCCCATAATCCAGCTTCGACGATACCCCTTCTACATGTCAGAGGGAAGCTGCCTCTGCACAACAGTCACAGTTTATCTTATTTATTTCACCATCATCAAGCCAGATGTTAACATATTTGTATTCTATAACTCTGAAATATGTATATTACTGTATTCTATATCCTTGGATTTGAAGACCAGCATGAATTTTGGACAGACTCAGGAGCACAATATATAATATTACAGTCTGTGTAAAGATGAATTTTACACACATTTTACACAGAAAAACAATGAGCCTCATGCAGCAACATTCTCTTAAATTTCTCTTATATTTTCTCTTAATTCAAGTCACCTCCAGATGCACCAAACATTCTTAACCAACTGAAGCTGCTCTGACCCAGGTGTGTTGAAGGATGAATCCCACTTGATCATGAATTGGAGGCGCGTGGCTGATTATTATTAACATATGTAACACCTCCTAAACACTACATTAGGGCAGGTGTTGTGCTTTGTCCAAATACCCTGGCACATGCCCAAGAATTGGAGAGATGCCACCAAAAAAAAAGGTTGTAAGAAGAACTTCAGCAGTAGTGAAATAGGCGAAATGTTAAATAGACTTAAAGTAAAACGTGATTTTCCAGAGCATCAGTACTGGTGTTACAGGAAAAAATGAAAACCCCAGTAAAACATTAGTGAGTCAGCAGAGGGACACAGAAGCTGAATGCATGCAGTATCATCCAAGGGTTTTTATTGTCTTAATCAGGATTAATGGACCAATAGTATTTCTTTTTCCCACAAATTTAATAATCCAATCAATAATAAATAATAAAACATATAATAATCTAAATTTGATTATATGATATTCCTGCATTTTTTTTATGTTCCTCAAATTTAAAACATTTATTTCCCTGCGTTGGACAAACAATTTGTGGACTTTGAAAATGAGACGTTTTTTTTTCTTACCTTGGTAAGATTGCTCTCGACCACTTTTCTCTTACCTAAAAGAAGAGTCCTAGAAATCAATGGATACTAATAAAATAGGAACAAATTGTGGATACAAACAAAAATAAGAGGAAATTTGTTTGTATATCGTTCAGATTCTTGGTGGTTTTCAAAATGAGACAAAAATGCCTCTCTTGAATCTTCAAATCTCCCAAATAGAGGAATAAGATATATCAGGCTTTGGATACACACACAATACTTGCAAGTAGATCAATTCACTGTTGGTTTGGCTTTGCATATGATTTGTTGACAATGAGAAAAATATTGAACACATGCGGGTCAGGTAGTCAATGGTTTCCAGGTCTTGTTTCCACCCTCCCTCCTCTATTCTTTCTACTGGATCTTTTGTTGTAGAATTGGCCTGTCGTGGCTTCCTTCTTCCTCTCTCCACTCTTTTCCTTCCTTTGAATGGCCCCTGGCCACCCTCTTGACTTAACAGGGCTATTGTCTGGCCTTCTCCTCTCAGGAGGCCCATAAAGCCTCCTGAATTTAGCGTTGATATCTGGCTTCTTTGACATGTGCAATGTATCAGTAGCTAAAATGTTACATCTGCAAACTCCCTTGGTATTTTTAAAATGAAATTAAAGACCTATCTTTATGATCAAATCTTTTGATTTGGGCTAATTGTACTTTATCAGCCCTTAAAATCTATATTTTTGCTATTTATATAGTTTTTCGTGTTGGTTTTATTGTTATTGTTTCATGGTACACTTATTAATTTATTGCTCTCTGGTTT
The DNA here is from genome assembly GCF_910596095.1 of Thunnus maccoyii. Classification (NCBI taxonomy): domain Eukaryota; kingdom Metazoa; phylum Chordata; class Actinopteri; order Scombriformes; family Scombridae; genus Thunnus; species Thunnus maccoyii. The sequence continues at coordinate 6,750,275 of NC_056543.1, forward strand.
ACATCTACATACAAATAAAGTTTATCTGTTCTGTTTCAAAAGAGGCAGAAATGTCAGAGATACTGTTGTCAGTTCTATGTATAAAGAACCCACACAAACTAATTGGCTTTCTCAACAAGTGTATGTAAATTATATATGTGGAAAATGTGCACACTGTTCAAACACATTTGATACCAAGACATTTAATCATCCTCATACAGGAAAGAAATATAGACATAAAAGAATTCATTAACCGTCTCTCTACACATGTCATATACATCTTGAAACGCCCATGTGGTTTAATGTATGGAGGCCAAACAAAGCGCCATCTCAAACTAAGAGTTGCTGAACATAAGACTGCCGTTAGAAACGGTAATATGGATTATGCCGTTGCAAGACACTACAAGGAGAAAAACCATGGGTCAGCTACTTCCCTTAAATTTATTGACATTGAAAGAGTGCGACCCAATCCAAGAGGTGGTAACTTGATTAACCAGCTCTTAAGAAGGGAGGCATTTTGGATTTATGAATTGAATACTATTGAACCTTATGGACTTAATGAAACACAGTATTTGAGTTTTCGTCTGAGATATGTAAATATTAACCTGTATTTCTCTCCACAGGCTATCTGGACTCTTAGGGAGAGATGAGCCACTAGGTCCCCTGGCACTCACCCTTCCCATTCTTTAGTGATGTAGAGGGACAACTGTAGGACCTGTAGTCCATTCTGGGAGGGGAATTTTACTCATCCTATTCAGTCAGTTGTTTACGGGAGGTAATGAAGTTTAATTATATAAAATGGTGTAATTCTTGTAACTTTGTGTAACATTAATCACGTCATGTTTTTTGTAATATGTATATGTTCACTTTGAGAAAATGAAGACCATGATAATAAGTCATGTGACTCAGATGTATTTATCACACCTGTGAGTACTCAGCAGTTGTACTGAGCGAACCTGAAGAAGCTACAGGCGAAACACGTTGTTCGCTCTTAATAAAGTCACAGTAAAGTCATTACAGTGTGCGGTGGTTAAAAGTTGTTGTTACAAATAAGTAGTGGTCGACAAGATGACATGACAGTAAACCAGTCCTTTTCTAGATCTACCACTAATTTTTACATTTGAAGCAGACAAACTTTATTTGCATGAATGGATGGTAAATGGACTGCACCTATTTATTGCCTTTGTAGTCTTCCGACCACTCAAAGCGCTTTACGCTGCACGCCACATTCACCCGTTCATACACTCTCATACACTGATGGCAGAGGCTGCCATGCAAGGTGCCAACCTGCTCATCAGGAGGAGTATCTAATGCATTCACACACACACACACACACACTGATGGCACAACCTTCGGGAACAATTTAAGGGTCCAGTATCTTGCCCAAGGACACTGACATGCGGACTGGATGAACTGGGAATCGATTGGTGGACGGTGAATAGAAGTAACGAAGTTCTTTCCGAGAAGAATTACGTGCACAGCCCATAAAAGTTAAGTTAATAAATCCAGTTACAGAAAACATAGAAAACAAATCTATTTGGTTTTCAGCTGCTTTCTTTCTGAGACTTGGGGAGAGGCTGTGCCAGAGTCAAGAAGCAACAAAAAGCTTAACCCTTTCATGAATAGTGGTCACTACAGCGGACAGCTATTCAAAAGCCGTTTTCTTATATATGCATGGGTTTCAATGGTATAGTTGCACATCAGCCAACACAGTGGACTCTAGTGTGTCATCCCATACACTGCCATTCATTGGCCAGCCTTTGTAAGTGCAACACAAATTTCTCAAAACCAAGATGGCCGCCTGCCGGCCGGAAATGCTCTGCTGCTCGGGAATAATAGACCCTTGCAGGTAAATACAATTTTGTAACATCAAGTAACAACTAAGGAGTAATACAATTGTTAAAATTTCCAAGTATTGATTTTATGTTGGGAGAAAATGACAATCAATCATCTGTCCACTAAGTTGGACAAACTCCTTGAAAAATGCGTGTTCAAAAAAAATGAAGTTCAAATATTTTTTTTCATGCCTAAAGAGGAATAAAAACACCTGACTGAGGTTATCATAATTCATGCATGAAAGGGTTAAATGATTTAGCACAATTTTAGATTTAGCAATATAATGTGTAGATGAATATTGTCTTGTTTTAGTTTATCTTTAAGGTTATAATAATTGTTATGCCTTGGCTCAAGTGGCCACAACAAAAGGGAGACACACCATGGCGATGTTTAACAAAAGAAACTTTGTCCAACCAAATTAAGCCACATTAAATTGTAACTAAGTATAATTAAAGCATGTAACCAGAGGGGAGAACAGAGAGTTGCACACAGCAGCAGCCACAAGTAGTCAGGGGAGAGTGACACAGCCAGGCTTGATCCCCTGGGAGTTAACAACCCACCTGTAGAGCAGGACAGACAAGTGAATAAGGCAAAACAAGTTTATTTGTATAGCACATTTCAACAACAAGGCAATTCAAAGTGCTTTACACAGAGCATAAAAGGCACCAAGACAGAATATAAAAGCAACACAAGGCAATGCAAAAAGACATTTAAATACAAATAAAAAGCGTTAAATTTGGACATAAAAGAAGCTGAAATAGAATAACACACAAAACAGGAGAATAAAACTTACAGTGCGGTGCAAGATATTAATCCTCAAATTTGGTTTAATAAAAGGCAGCGGCAAACAGAAAAGTCCTCAGCTGTGATTTAAAAGAACTGAAAGTTGCAGCAGACCTGCAGTTTTCTGGGAGTTTGTTTGTATGTGGAGCATAAAAACTGAACGCTGCTTCTCCATGTTTAGTTTTGACTCTGGGGACAGAAGGCAGACCTGATCCAGATGATCTAACAGGTCTGGATGGTTCATAACGTAGCAGCAGATCAGAAACGTATTTTTTGGCCCTAAACCATTCAGTGCTTTATAAACCAACAGCAGTATTTTAAAATCAATTATTTGACAGACAGGAAGCCAGTGCACATGCACAAGTCATAGAGTATCCCACCGTCATAGTTTTGATATTGCCAGATTCCAGACAATCTCACCACACAATTATGAAAAGAGGTTAATATAAAAAAAATCTTCAAGTATTATCAAATGATGGAAGATCTGGATATCCAGACTGTTCTGAAAAACAAGACTGTAAAATAATTGTAAAAAAGCCTCGCTATGTGACCTACTTCACGTATTGTAGTAGGATCAAGGTTTTACAGCTTAGAACAATCTCTAGTTGGTGTGACTGAACAAACCCATGAGTAGCACTGTACCAAAATCAACTGAATGGAATAATGTCAGCTGCAACAACTCGGCTACAAAATGTTTTTAAGGGTGATTTATATTCCTAATGGTCAGCCTACAAAAAGGATACATTTATTTCTGTTATAATGGCCAGTTTACTTCTCTAAGGGCATCTTATAGGGCAAAATACCATACTGTGGGGGCACTTTAGAGGGCATTTTTATCATACTGTAAGGGCACCTTAGAGGGCATTTTATCATACTGTAAGGGCACCTTAGAGGGCATTTCATCATACTGTAAGGGCACCTTAGAGGGCATTTCATCATACTGTGGGGGCACTTTAGAGGGCATTTTTATCATACTGTAAGGGCACCTTAGAGGGCATTTTATCATACTGTAAGGGCACATTAGAGGGCATTTCATCATACTGTGGGGGCACCTTAGAGGGCATTTTTATCATACTGTAAGGGCACCTTAGAGGGCATTTTTATCATACTGTAAGGGCACCTTAGAGGGCATTTTATCATACTGTGGGGGCACCTTAGAGGGCATTTTATCATACTGTGGGGGCACTTTAGAGGGCGCTTTATCATACTGTGGGGGCACTTTAGAGGGCATTTTATCATACTGTGGGGGCACCTTAGAGGGCATTTTTATCATACTGTAAGGGCACCTTAGAGGGCATTTTATCATACTGTGGGGGCACTTTAGAGGGCATTTTATCATACTGTGGGGGCACTTTAGGGGGCATTTTATCATACTGTGGGGGCACTTTAGAGGGCATTTTATCATACTGTGGGGGCACCTTAGAGGGCATTTTTATCATACTGTAAGGGCACCTTAGAGGGCATTTTATCATACTGTGGGGGCACATTAGAGGGCATTTCATCATACTGTGGGGGCACCTTAGAGGGCATTTTTATCATACTGTAAGGGCACCTTAGAGGGCATTTTTATCATACTGTAAGGGCACCTTAGAGGGCATTTTATCATACTGTGGGGGCACCTTAGAGGGCATTTTATCATACTGTGGGGGCACTTTAGAGGGCGCTTTATCATACTGTGGGGGCACTTTAGAGGGCATTTTATCATACTGTGGGGGCACCTTAGAGGGCATTTTTATCATACTGTAAGGGCACCTTAGAGGGCATTTTATCATACTGTGGGGGCACTTTAGAGGGCATTTTATCATACTGTGGGGGCACTTTAGGGGGCATTTTATCATACTGTGGGGGCACTTTAGAGGGCATTTTATCATACTGTGGGGGCACCTTAGAGGGCATTTTTATCATACTGTAAGGGCACCTTAGAGGGCATTTTATCATACTGTGGGGGCACCTTAGAGGGCATTGTATCATACTATGGGGGCACATCAGGACCTGAAGACAGGACTGTTTCATGGAGCTCCTGGTCTCCACTGGGGATCGGTCAACCACTGTGGTTGACACTCCTGCTTTTTGGTGACTTGGTGGGGGGCTGTTGACAAACCGGACCAGTCTGTTCCTCTGACCCAACTGTGGACATTGACTGTTCTGCAGAGCTGGCTAACTCTTGACCTTGGCAGAATGGACCCTTTTTAGTGACAGGACACTGGGACCAGAAAGTTCTTACTTGTTGCTAATGTTTATATTGTGTATTTGGCTTTGTGTATAAATGAATGTATTTGAGCTCCTTATGTTTTGTGGGAGACTTTTTTATTTATTTATTTATTTTTATTCTCAGAATATGGACACATGTATGTGACTAATGGTAATGTACATGTTCAGGTGGTGCATGATTGAATGATTTGAGTAGCTTAACATATAGGTGGGCATGTTCTCCTCTAATTCTTCAGGAATAATCTTTATGACTGGTATACTTGGTATCAGTGATCTGAGCAGTACTCTACATTTTGGCACATTTATTTTCTCTCCTGTTTGTATGTTGTTGTACCCTATACACTCAAAAAAAAAAGAGAGATTCAAACCCGTCTTAGAGGTGACACATTACTATATTGTTTGCCTAATGAAAATATATTAAATCCAACAAAACCCAAATATGTTTAACACATGTCGGAGTTGGCCGGTGGTGACTATGGAAGCCTCATTTGAGTTTTCAGCCAACGTTACTAACTATAGTGGTGGGACGCACGTAAACACGTGAACAGTACCGGTCAGCTCAGTGTCCGGTTTGCCGGTGTTGCAACACCACTTATACAAACTCTAGTTAACAGCCGTTATCTCATTTGTTGAGCTTCGAAAAGGTAAGCGGTAAAGAAAGTCGGATTTTTAAATTAGAACCAGACTATGTTGCCCCGGTGAGCTCAAAGTCATTTCATTGCACTTTGAAAAGGTGTACTTGCATTATTATGCTATTATATTATGATTATATCAGTGGCATAATATAGTCTTAAACATGAAAATAATGTTATTTATTGCAATTATTTCTGGGACAATATATCGTCCAACAGGCCTACGCCCCGTGTCTGCTGTGTCCGGTCTCCATGGTAAGTTGATCTGTGATCAGCTCTGCTAATATCTTATATCTGTTTTGATTCAGTGTATATTTTCTGGAGCTGTTACTATGAAATCTGGATGTTTGAGAGCTAATGCTGCTTTGTTTATTACCAGGTACATGTAATATAATATTACCAGGTACATGTAGTAAGAATCTAAACATACAAAGTGCCTAAAACATTTGTGCAGCACTGTCCATGTTATATAAATGTGAGAATACCATTTCCATGCATATTTGTGATGTTATTACTCAGAATTTGCTTTAGTTACCCATCACACTGAATATGGTTTTTCAGATGTACTGGTGCAATGACCCTTTAGTGTGCCTGGTCCTGGTTGATCCTTGATTGGTATAGCTGAGCTGGAAGGGTTAAATATTATGTGAGTTGAGCCCCTCCCTGCTCAGCTAGTCTCTGTAACAGGAGCTCTGTGTATTTGCTTTTCTACCCTCACCATGGTTGCATGGCTGTCCCAGAGTGTGATGCAAAGGAATGGCAGCCGACTGCTGTCATGCCCCATGGCCGTGGCTCAGGTCTGCTCCAGGGGGATGGGGAGCACCTCACCTGCCCCGGGGACCCTCTCTGCCTTCCACAACAAGCCTCGGACTGTGGAGGATCTCCCACATACCAGCTTCTCGGAGCTGATTTACAGAATGGTGTTTCAGGGTTTCTACAACCGTTTGCATGAGCTACAGGTACACCAGGCTACAGTGCACTGTATGGTTTCTGGATGACACAAATATACATGTTCTGTAGGTTCCTGACACAGCAGTGCATGTTTGTTTTGAACTGCATATAAAATGTTGAATGTTTTCTATATTATGCATTTCAAAAATCCCTGATATAACTTGTCTGCTCTGCATGCTGAGTTAATTTGATGACAAATTGGATAATTTATTGGAGGAATTACAGGATGTTTTGATTGATTGCATTTCCCCAGAGTGGTAATACATAATGGAGAAGAAAATGTCAGGCTGGTTGGATTACCTTTGTTCCCATAGTAACCCCCAGATAATGACAGAGAGTCTCAGCTAACTCTCACAGAGGAGGAGATTTAACCTCTCTGCAGGACCTACTTTCTGTGAGGTGAACAGCATTCAGGCATGTTCACCTGCGTTATCAGGAACATTGGCTTTAAAAATGTGCACTTTTTGTTTTAATCACACAACACATGACATTTGTTTGATTCAGCAGATTTTTAAACTTTGTTGAATGAATCTTAACATGTTACAGGCCATAATGGAGCAGCTGTTCAAAATATTACATTTCCTCTTCATACCTCATGCATTATGAGATTGCTTGCACATAGGTTTCTCTGTTAACTCATCTCTCTTGAATTCACTCTGGCTGCCATCAGATCTATCAAAAGCAGCTATATGGGCCCATATACAGAGACGGAATGAAGACAGTGTGCCTGAACACTGCAAAGCTGCTGGAGGAACTCATGAGGAATGATGAGAAGTTCCCTTGCCGAGGAGACATGTCTTTTTGGAAAGAGTATCGCGATATGAAAGGATTCGGCTATGGACCTTTCACTGAGTAAGACTGTCAAATATAATGTGCACAGCAATGCCACACTTCCATTTTTCTGCAATCATTGTCCCATATTCAAACAAAACCTTGTAAAACCTTGTGATACTTACATAGAAGCTTTCTAGGGCAAAGTCCGGTCATGTGAGTAGGATGGATTGATTGTAACCGGCTGGTTATTAAAGACATTGCTAAGAGACTGGAAGGCTGAAATCGCAATCTCCAACATGGTTGGATTAATGGGTTGGTTTAAGTAAAGTAAAACGGTCTCAATGAAGTCTGTGTGATGTGGTTAAAAGTCTCAAAAAGGCTAGTATGTGAGATTATTTTGGCACATATATTTGGAGAATGTTTTCGTCCAGCAGAGAGCACTGATTAGAATTTATTTTTCAACTGTAAAATCAGATTCTTTAATAATCAAATTTAAGGGACACCTATCAAAAATGTTTGTTTTGGCTGACATGTTGTTATTAGATTATTTTGGTCAAGTTACACAGCATTAATTTACTTGGATTTCTAATTCACATTATTTGTCTTTCCAGCCCAAATCCAACCACTTGCTAAAAAAAGTGGTTCAAAACCTGTTTCTAGATGAACAAATGCCAAAGAACACACCTCCCCTCCCCTCCCAAAATGTAGTGTCGAGTTACTTTTTAAGAATAATGACAATGATGGGGAACAAACAAAGATCGTAAAAACAATTGAAGGGAAATACTGTGGATGTGTACAGCAGGAAAAGTGCTTTAACTCCAACTGAAACAGTATTCTTCTTTCACATTATTAATCACAATGTGGGGTCTTTGTTAATCTTACAATCAATGCAACTAATCTTTTTTTATTGTCACAAAATTGTTTTCTCTCGCAAACTCACAGGGGAATACAAATCTCACTTCACTTTTTCGGAAACCTAAAATGTCAAATTTAAGGTGAATTTCTTTTCCCAGGGAGGGAGAGAGGTGGTACAATCTAAGGGTGGTGCTGAACAAGCGCATGCTGCATCCGAAGGATTCGGCCCAGTATGGCAGTACTATCAATGATGTGGTTACAGACTTCACCAAGAGGATCTACTATGTGCGTCAGTGCAGCACGACAGGAGATTTGGTGACCAACTTGGCCAATGAGCTCTATCAGTTCTCACTAGAGGGTAAAATGATGATTGATGATTGACTGATGAGCTGAGTGCTGAAACAAGTGCACTACGTGGGTTTATTTCAATCTTCACTGATTAAAATGAATGGTAAACCTGAAAATCATTCTGTTAATTTGCATTTTAGTTTGTTGTTTTGTTGGTTCTAAACTCTAACCTTCGTCACTCAGGTATTGCTTCCATACTGTTTGAGACGAGGATTGGCTGTCTGGAAAAGGAAATCCCTGCAGGTACGCAGGACTTTATCAACGCCATAGCCCAGATGTTCTCCAACAGCATGGCTGTGATAATGGCGCCCAAGTGGAGCCGCAATCTACTTCCCTACTGGGGACGCTACATCGGCGGGTGGGAGGGTATCTTCAGCTTCGGTGAGTTATAAAGAGAGAGTGAGACATGCAGCTTAGTGACATCTGAGGTGTTAGATAGTTTAAAATTCACAGTGATTTGACTCTTTTCGCTGTGGATCTGCCACTACCACTACGACCACATTTATGAGTAATTAAGATTTGATTACAATGAAGAGAAAAAATGTGATGAAACTGTGGACATAATACACAAATAAGTTATTGAAACTACTGTAAGACAACCCTCAGTTCCCCCCAAAAATTACCAATAACCCTCTTTGTGTGTTGGGAAAACATTAACTGAAGATCATTGTACAATATCAGGATCAATGTCAGTATCAGTATAGATAATCCAGTTTAGGGGTGTGCCGGAATACAAATACATTATTTGGCAAAGCACAAATAGTGGGTTTTATACGAATATTTGTTTCATACAAATGTTTCAAAAATTTGTTTTTGGGAAGAAAAAAAAAAGTCAAATACCAGTTTGCAGGTCAGTTACATCATTATCTCAGTCTCTCTCCTCTGCTCCACTGTGACGTCTATCAGGGGTAAGTCCCAAGGGACTCTCCATAACCTATTGTTCCCCTTCTCCTTTCCACAAAGTTAGGTTGTAAAAAATAGGCAATAAATACAAAGTACAAAGCAAGAATCACCTTTGGAGTTCTTCCACATGTTACATGATGTGCTGTCTCTGTGTTATGGGTGAATAAATAGTCAGACGTCTGCCAGCAATGAGTTGATGAGTAAAGTTTTAGCTCAGTAGTCAGCGCAGTCGTCTATGATCTGGGAGACTCCAGTTAAGTAGGTAAGGTAGTTTATTCATGAACACTTACTGTAACACTTTAATTGTCTAAAATTGCCTCTTTTCACTTTTATTCAGATACAAATACAAATAATTTTGCTGTCTCAACAAATACAGATACAAATACAAATACTGGGCTCTCTGCACATCCCTAATCCAGTTTTAGGAACTAGTCCATCAACTGTCCTTTAAAGGGATAGTTCGACATTCTGGGAGAAGTTGGGAGAGTTAGGTGAGAAGATTGATACCACTCTCATAATTGTAAGGCAAATATGAAGCTACTGCCAGCAGTCGATTAGTTTATCTGTATATAACAGCTAATAAAAAAAATACTGTGTGTCATTTTTACAATTTGGTTTTTGTACCAATTAAACAAATGAGATTTGAGGTGTTAATTAGTGGGCTACAGTGGTGCTGGTAGGCGGTTTTTGCTACCTTTGGAAAGAGCTAGGCTAGCTGTTTTCCCAGGTGTCCAGTCTTTATGCTAAGCTAAGCTAACTGGCTGCTGGCTGTAGCTTAATAGCCTATTTTGTGTACACATGAGAATCTAATACATCGATTTTCCCTTCCAACTCTCTGTAACAAATCAACAAGTGTATTGCCCCAAATTTCTGTAGAAATTGTTTTAGTTTGTTGTAAGACTATGAGTTATCTTTTGTCCACATGGTTAATACTAAAATGAAACTTCTCTTCACTTATTCTAGCTAAAGAGTTGATTGACAAGAAGATGGAAGTCATTCAGCAGCGCATTGACAACAGCCAGGATGTGGAGGGCGAATATCTTACATACCTCCTTTCAAACACTCAGATGAGTACTAAAGATATATATGGAAGCATCGCTGAGCTTCTGTTAGCTGGAGTGGACACAGTAAGTGTGTACCAATGTCTGCCTATTCCTACAGAAAAAAAGATTTCTTCTTTTGATGCTCACCTTCAGAGCCAAACCAGGGTTTTATGCCACAGTGCTCTTACAAAAAATAATGTTGGGGTGTTGCGATGGATCTGTGTTGCATTGTGTTTAATCAGTTATTCTGTCTCTCCCTGTGTTTCATGTCACTCTCCACTGTGAGCTGTAGAATAAGAAATGCTTCAAGAAATCTTCCCCCAAAACATAAAGGATATGGCTGGCAGTTTTTTATATTTACAAATCTCATGTGCAGAGCCAAACCAACATTGAATTGATCTTACAAGTGTTGTGTTTGTATCCAAAGCCTGATATATCTTATTCCTCTGTGCCATAGACCTCTGTTGTTGTAAAAAACTATTAAAAATCTGTCAGTGAGCCACACCGCTGCCCTGGCTGACATGAGTGAAGAGTTTGGTCACTTTAGTTAGTGTAGAAATGGCTCCAAAGAGTAATTACAGCAATCACATTTGCAGTCTCCGGAGAGTAGTTCTGTGTAAGGCAGACATCACTGAGCATGTGCAGGAACACTCTTCTGTTTACAGTGCTGTTGGGGTGTTGTGAACTCAAGTACAAAGTCTTATTCCTTGTTGCCATAGAGCTCCATTGTTGTCCAAAAACTTCTACAAAATTCTACATGGTACATTTCAAATTTCTCAAAGAACTTTAGTACAAAGTCGAGAGGTTGTGATATGTAGCGCCAAAAGCTAGCAAAGCTGTGTAAACAGAACCGCATTCCAAAGTACGCATTGGCGCCTGCCTTACACAGAACTACTCTCCAGAGACTGAAAACGTTATCACTGTTATCAGTGTTTGGAGACATTTCTAAACAAACTAACATGACTGTAATCTTTGTAATGAAGGAATATGTCACCCTGTGCAACAGTGTGGCTCATGTTTAGCCACAATGTTGTGTTTAAATAATTGAATATTTGTGTTTTTAATATTTTTTGGAGGTCAACGGCACAGAGGAGATCATATATCAGGCTTTGGATACACATAATATGTGAAATTTGTTGACAATAAGAAAAATACAGAAAATCACCAGCCTTATCCTTTAACCACCTTAGATGTGTTATGAAGAGTCAGAATCAGATCTGAAAATGTCTCATGCTATTCTTGGTTTATTAAAAACAGCATTCTGTAAATTTCATCATCAATATATATATATGCATGTGTGCATCTTTCTGTCTGTTTACTTACTGACATTTCTTTGTTGTCAAGACATCCAATACCCTCACATGGACTTTGCATCTACTGTCCAAGAACTCTCAAGTCCAGGACAGACTTTATAAAGAAGTGTCCACATCAGTACCAGCAGACAGGATCCCCTCTGCTGAAGAGGTTACTCGCATGCCGTATTTAAGGGCTGTAATCAAGGAAGCACTGAGGTTAGGACGTTATGTTCTCAGCAACAAGAACAACCAGCCAAACTAAAGTAAACTGAATGAAATGAAAAACTTTTCTTTTCCAGGATGTACCCTGTGGTTCCTATGAATGCAAGGATCATTGCAGGGAAGAATGTTGTTATTGGTGGAATTCAATTCTCAAAGAATGTGGGTCTGCTTTTTTAATTACACTTTTTGTTCGTGTTTTGTGTGTAGTTCATTATACTGCAAAAAGAAAACTGGTAGAAGTTTATAGGTCCAGTATTACTTCTCACATTATACTTGTATTACTACAATTAATTATGATAATGATATAATATAATGATATTAAATTTAAGAGTTTTTTCTTCACTACATAAAGAATGTGCTGTAAAAATCACTGCAACATAACAAATATATTAGATTAGGTTTTCCTATTAACTTCAGTATATAATCTCTTGACTGTTGTTTCTTCAGACCCCTTTCACCATTTGTCACTATGCCATTAGTCATGATAAGGAAACATTTCCGGAGCCGTTCACATTTAAACCTGAGAGATGGCTCCGTGATGGCCAGAAGAGGCCAGAACCCTTCGGCTCCATCCCGTTTGGCTTTGGAGTGAGAAGCTGTGTCGGCCGCCGGATTGCTGAGCTTGAGATGTATATGGTTCTGTTTCGGGTAAGTGACAAGTGGGACAAACTTTTTCAACATCTATTGAATACAGACGATCTGATGTAAACTTGAGGGGGGTCGATGAAGTCAAGATTCAAGAAGTCTATCATCATAACGCAGGTGGTTACATTACAATGAAATTCTTACTTTGCTCGTCCACTCTTTCACGCAAAGAACATTTTTACATTTTAAAATTAAAATCACAATGTATATGAATTATATATAAGTTACATGTACAGTAGAGTATTGCACAGTACAGCATTGTGCAAAAAAGCAGCGATCTTGACGTGACCGAGCAGCAGGTCGTAAAATGCACTATGCGTTATTGTAAATATGGTTACATAACAGTGAAGTGACAGCAGCAGGCAAAATGTATCTGTGTGCATAGGGTTCAAAGTTCAACCAGTCAGAGTGATATGAGGGGGGGGGGCAGTGTGTGAGGGAGTTATTCATAAGCCTGATGGCCTGTGAATAGAAGCTGTTTACCAGTCTTGTTTTTGAGTCTTGGTTTTCACACTCTTGTAGCATCTGCCTGATGGCAGAAGTGTGAAGAGGCTGTGTTGGTTGTGTGTATTGTCCCCGATGATGTTATGTGCCCTCTTGATGACCCTGGTGTTGTAAATGTCCTGAAGTGAAGGGAGGGCTGCTCCTGAGATGGACTGTGCAGTTTTGATCACATGCTGGAGAGTCTTCCTGTCCTGGGCAGTGCAGTTTCCATACCAGACTGTGATGGAACTGGTAAGGACGCTCTTGACTGTACACCTGTAGAAGTTGCTGAGAATTTTGGTCGGCATGCCAAACTTCTTCAGCCTTCTTAGAAAGTACATTTGCTGCGTGGATTTCTTGATCATTCGTCGTGTGTTGTGAGACCAGGTGAAATCCTCGCTGGTGTGGGTGCCAAAGAATGTAAAGGTTTTCACCCTCTCTACCTCTGTCTCACCGATGTATAGTGGTGTGTGAACCTTTTCCTCCATGGATCAATAGTCATCTCTTTGGTCTTGTCTGCGTTTAGGGAGAGATTATTGTCATGCCACCTCTCTTCTGTACACCATCTCGACCCCACCAGTAATCAGTCCAATGACTGTAACGTCATCCGCAAATTTGATGATGCTGGTGGTGTTCTGGGAGGCCACACAGTCGTACATGAAGAGTGTGTACAGCAGTTTTTATGCCTGATGTGAGATTGCCTACTCTGACTGACTGGGGTCTGTCTGTTAGAAAGTTCAGTACCCAGTTACAAAGAGAGGGCGTCAGTCCGAAGGTGAGGAGCTTTTCAGAGAGTTTGTGTGGCATGACCATGTTTAATGCTGAGCTGTAGTCGATTAATAGCATTCATATGTGTCCTTGCCCTCTAAGTGTGTGAGGGCTGCGTGGATGGCGGTGTTTACTGCGTCATCATGGACCGGTTCTGACGATACGCAAACCGCAGAGGGTCCAAGGTGTCTGGGATGGTCTTCTTGATGTGGGTCATGACTATCCTCTCAAAACACTTCATCACGATTGGGGTGACTGCAATGGGACAATAGTCATTTAAGCAGATCACAATGCTTTTCTTTGGGACACATCAGCCAGCTCTGATGAGCAAACCCTGAGTGCATGCCCGGGGATGTTGCCTTGGCCAGCTGCCCTCTGTGGGTTTGTTCTCTTCAGAGCCTTACGTACATCTGCTGATGACACAGTGAGCGATGTGCTCTGTGTGCACTCTGTGGCCAAAATCCATCTCTCTCGGTCAGTATTATGGACCTCGAAGCAAGCGTAGAACTCATTCAGCTCATCTGGCAGTGTGGCTTGGCTGGTTGTAGCTCCTCTGCCGGTAATCTGTGATGAGTTGCAGGCCTTGCCTCATGTTGCCGGGAATCTGCAGTGGAGTAGTATCCCTCCAGCTTCAATCTGTACTGTCTCTTGGTCTCTTCAATAGATCTACACAGGTCGTATCTGGCCTTTTTGTGGTCCTCAGCGTTGCCTGAGACAAATACAGTGGAGCGAGCGCATAGCATAGACTGAACTTCAGAATGGTCCATGAAAGATAAATAAAGGATTTTGATTTGGTCATTAATTTGCAGCAAATAGGAGACAGCTGTATGGGCTCTGACTCATTCAACTCTGTATTTTTCTTTTTTTTTTTTCAGATAATCAGGCTGTTTGAAATCAAACCAGATCCCACAATCGGAGAGGTGAAATGCCTCAACCGCACTGTTCTGATACCAGACCGACCACTAAACATACACTTCGTGGACAGAGGATGTGGAAATGCAGCTTGATTTGAATGCAAATATGATGATGTCTGATACATTCAGTGAGACAGACAGAAGCAGGAGGTTGGACATGTTTACTCTTAAGAAATCTAAGTGTAAATATAAAATGCACGTGTTCAAGTTTATGCGTATTTTCTTTTAAAAACGTTATATATATATATATATTAAAGTAACTTCCCATTCAATATTTTGAAGCAACTATGAAACCACTGAGAGACACAGACAAGACCCTGCAAGACTTTTGATGCACATCATGCTTCTGTAACTATGAGATAAGACTTGAGAAAACAGAGTAATAATAATGTGGTTACATCAATTTCCTGGAAACACACTTTTTATGAAATGGTCTTTGTAGTTCAGCATAGTAGGTGAAGCGTCATCATGTGAGTTTTATTACTTGAAATAAAGAGTAAATATATAATGTATGTATAATGTATAATATATAATATGTAATCAGTATTTTGCTTGCTTTCCACTTGCCTTACACATACAGTAACTAACTTTATTTTAAATCAAACTGGAACTGCATTTCATATAATAATAATAATTATTATTCACAACTCAGGCAAGAATCTATTGAAAGATTTACAGCTTTTGAATTGTGTATTCATGTGTGTGTGAACTGAACGTGAAGCAGCCTATTCAATGTGTCAAATGTGTAACCATATGGTTTCACTTTCTATAGTACAATAAATATATAAAGTATTTTTTGTATTAATTGCTAAAATGTACCTTGTTGTACTTAAATAAAGATGTTGAATGCATTAAATCCGTATCTTGAGAGCGATCCCTTCTATTTCTGTATTGTATTTTTACTCCAAATTTGTGAAAGTGAAATTCTGCAACAAATCCAGTGACATGAATTAGACACAGATTAAATGAGAAAGGCGAGCATTGTTCAGCTGCAGCAAGACCTTGTGGGGAATGTTGTTCACTAGAAACTGAATCCTTCCACTGCTCACTTTGTTTTCTTGTTGTTCCTCAAAACACTTACTCTGTACATTGTAAGTCAAATGGAGGTCAACATTTTAAAGACAATGGTGACATGTCTGTAGGCAAAAGTGAATGAGTAAATTATAATATTTAAAAAGCAACATATCACATAGGAGCTGCATGTCACTGCTCACCACTAAAACAATAAATAAACAATTTACTAAGAGAAATAAATGCAGCTTAACATGTTAAATGCTCGGCCATAACGCTCATATCTGGAAGGACTGGATGTTTGGTATATGGACACTTTGACTTGGCAAAGAATGAAAAGCACAGGTGCACCTATTAACTTTAACAATGACTCAGCGTCATTCTGGTGCACCAGGGCCCTGCCACTGGAATGTTATTAATTGCACCTTTGTTTGGCAAGTTCAAATGTCTACTGTGAGAAACGTTTATGGACTAAAAACATATCTGATAAGTACTGATAAATGCCAAAATCAAAAAGCCAAAAGAATAACTGAGACCTTTAATAAATATAACCTTTTAATGGTATAATACCACTAAAAATAAAAACCTTGTTGCTGTGGTGATTTTATTTGAGTTGCTTGTCCTCTCTATTGATGTGTATGTGGTTTGTTAAGGCACACTTGAATTGGAATTCAATATGTTCAAAAGAAATAAAAGAAAGGTCTGTGGCCATTGGATGACAACTGTAAGCTTCTCACCTCGTCCAGTCTGCTGTCAACCTGCAGGCCAGAATCCAACACTGATATTTTACTTTTCTGCAAACCCTGGAGTAAGACTGACGACTTTTTTTTTTTTAAAAAGAGGTTTATTTTGGGCATTTTGAGTAAGTAAATACAAAATCAAAAACATGGGGCACCTCTCACCCCTAAACACCCACATACATACAGTCAAGGTAAAAGTAAAAAAAAAAAAAGAAAACACTTAAACACAAAAAAGTGTAACATATAATATCCATTCATGTTGGAAAGCACTGTATCTGTAGCTGCTGCTGCAAGATGTCCATATAAGCTGAAGTTGTTCATAGAAGAGCAGTCCAGACAGACAAAAATATGACTCGCAGGAGCATCCGTCTGCTTTCTCATGTGGTCTGTGAAGGTACCCCACATTTTTTTTTTTTTACAAATTTACAATATGAATCAGATGAGGAGTAATTAACCTCCACATAAAGACAGGAAAGCCATTTCTCAAAATAACCCTTTTAACTACAACTATACCAAACATTAAAGCTGCTAAGGACCTTTCAGAACAATCCATTAAGGTAAGAACACAGTCTGGGATGATTTGTTTTTGCATATGTTATACTAAATCAATGAAATATTTCCTTCCAGAATTTCTGCAGTTTAGGGCAAGACCAAAAAAAAAAAAAAGATGAGACAAAGTTCACTCACTTGATTCACACTTGTCACATAGCTGAGAGCGATAGAGAAAAGATGAATACAATGTATAAACTTAAACTGTATAAGCTGCAGTCCCTTCATCCCAAAGCTCATCAGATATCACATGACTGATTTCCTCACTCCAGGTGTCTCAAAGATGACTCGACAAAGTGGACAAAAAGATCCACAAAGTGTGATATTAAATGTTTGGAGGTAGTGTAGCTACTGGCATTAATAATATACACATGTAGTGTTTAATATGCACAGCCCTGTTGAACATGCTGGCCCAGAGCCATCGTTAACAATATTAATTACACCTGTGCTTTACTACAAGTCACAATGCTCACTGTGAAAAAGGCCTGTGATGGTCTCTAACCACATGTTGTATAGTTATTTACAAATATATTCATAAACATTAAAGAGTGTTATAAACCAACTAATGTTTGCTGTTTTGTAAAATTGATTTTGTTGTTGTTGTTTGTTCGATGCTTTTAATGTGAAGCACTTTGTAACTTACTCACATGATCAGGGGACTTTAAATATGTGTTGAATGATAAAACATAGAGAAAGACTCATTGAGCAATGAGGCAACAGTATTTCATGCTTCAATTAAAAACAACAACAACAACAAGACAACAATAATGATAATGCTAATAATAATTGTAAAGTTTGATTTATAAAGTTTCTTTATAAACAATAAAACAAACAAACAAAAAAAAGGCAAAAATAATTTCAAATAAAATATAGAACTTATAATATCCCCAAAATATCCCCATAGAAATATCATAATATTGCTTCTGACTTATGACTGCTAGTTCACAAATTAGCCAGCAGGGGGAAGCACCATTGCATGATTAAAACAAAGCAATTGAACTTCATCAGTGCTAAAAGACTCCACAGTGTCATCCTGCAGTGTGTATCAACTGACCTCAGTCCAGCAGCAGAGACTGGAGGTTATTAATGAGCCCAAGACAGACAGATCTCTGCAGACTTTACAGGCCTGATGGACACACAACATGAGAAAGGTGTGCTTTTATTTAATGTGTGTGGGACCAAATAATCAAAGTCAGGGATGGTAATACATTATATTCTAGTTGTGTGGTTAAAACTGCCGCACAAGTGTAGATTGATAGTCTACAATCAAACCCTTCTGGCTGTAAGTGGCAAACCTCCAAACAAATTGAAAACGCAAATGTAAACGTGTGTGTGTGTGTGTGTGTGTGTGTGTGTGTGTGTGGTCCACGTATTCCTCATGTTGTGGGACGTAAATCTGATTACACAGTCATGTTGTAGCAACTCGCCTCCCTCATGGAAACAAAAAGCAAGTTCCTTAAGATAAAATCATTAATTTTAGGTTGAAGATTTGGTTTAAAGTTAAGGTTAGTTTAGGGTTGTGTTAAGGTTAGGATAAGGGTTAGAATTAGGCATGTGGTGGTCATAGTTAGGGTGAGGGTAAGTCTCCGGGAAATGAATGTAAGTCTATGTAATGTCCCTGAAAGTGTCCATGATCTGATATGTGTGTGTGTGTGTGTGTGTGTGTGTGTGTGTGTGTGTGTGTGTGTGTGTGTGTGAGCGAGAGAGAGAGAGAGAGAGAGAGAGAGAGAGAGAGAGAGAGAGAGAGAGAGAGAGCCTCTATGTGCTGTTTAAGTATTGGCGGCTACCTGTTTGCTCTCCTCAGTCTGCAGAGGGAAGTCACTTCACCTCAGTGTGGCAGCCAGTCGGCGCACGGTTGCGTGAAAAAAACAAAACAAAGTGCGTAAAAATTGCGTAAAACTTATTTCAATGCTGGTAACGCAGTGATGCAAGACCGACTGCGCAGATATGTGGTCTGTCTGGGCGGAATAAAATCATAATAACTCTACCTGCTGCTGCGACGTGAGGGACAGGAACCGGGAGGTGAAGTCTTGAATGGGTTAGGACGTGTGTGTGTGCGCTCTGGCTTTGCTCGGATGGGATGCACAGTGAGCTTCATCTGCTGTGAAGAGGACTTTCTGCAAATGCCTGTTTACCAACATGAGGAGGAGAAGAAGAAAAAGGCAAGTGGGCGATCGCGTGCAGACACGAGTGGGCGTCAAAACACGACCTGACAAAAAGGTTTTTGGTGCAGAAAAGGCTGCGTGATTGTTCAGGTTGTTTTCACTGCAGATTGGACAGTTACATGCATGATTTATGACCCGATTTAATATATTTATGTCTTCTAAAGTCCTCTAAAACCACATATTAAGAGCAATAACAAGCAAAGTTTAAGTCAGAGTTAGAGCCAGTGGTGAAATAAGTAAGAAACAGCTTGTGCACAACCATCAATCCAGGTATATCTTTAGTTATTACCTGCTTTTACATTATCAAACGCTTATTCGTGTCAGTGAGGTAAACCATTCACTATGACTGCCAAGAGCAACTCTGAGAAGTCCCAAGTTCAGTCATGCTGACACTCAACAACAAAAAAGCACAGGGCTCATCCGTAGTAGTGATCTTACCTGTAGTGATGTAATGGAAATCATGTCACTGTTTCTGTCTCTTTAGAGTCTGCTGCTGGGTCTCTATTGAGTTATTAAGATTTGTTTAAGCTGTTAAATATAATAGTGCTTTGCAGCCTGAGGCTCTAATTTCTGCCCTGTGGAATGTGGTCAGTGACCTGAACTGATTTACTTCCTCAAATCCAAAGCGGACCAGTCAGGGTTGATTATAATTAATATGAGTTTATATAAATCTACACACAGCATTGATTTCACACTTCACTTTAGATATAGTTGATATAGAGGCTTTACATCTATGTGTGTGTGTGTGGATAAACAACACTCTCATCAGCACCGGAGCTCCTACTTACTATCCTCGAAAAATCAACACTAGAATATTTGCCATGTGATGAGAGTTCAGTCTACTCTTGAATATCATTCATGATGCCAGTTTGTGTCTTTAACGAGCGTCTGGTAGGAGGGTTAGTTTGGCGACAAATATTCAGAGTCGATTATGAAGGATTCAGGAGTTGTTTGTTCACTCTCAGAGCTGACTCGGCACTGAGGCGGCTGTTTTTAAAATAAAACTAAAAGCTGTGTTGTAATATTTAAACTCTGGCACGCTGGTGGTTAACAGTGAGAGTTATTCTGCGCCATCCTACTTTGGTAAGTGTGGTTTGAAAACACTGATGATGCACTTTATTTACCTCTAGAGCTGCAACTAACAATTATCTCCATTACTCATGAATCTGTCTATTACTTTCTCGATTAATCAATTAGTCGTTAGGTCTATAAAATGTCTGAAAATGGTGAAAAATTGTGAAAAAATCACTGTTTTGCTAAGTTTGAGATGCAACCTAACACTTTTGAAGACAAAAAAAAAAAAAATCACATCTAAGAAGCTGGAATCAGAGAATTTTGGCATTTTTTTGTACAAAACTTTCTCAAAATGATTAATAGATTATCAAAATAACTGTTAATTAATTTTCTGTTGATGGACTGATAAACTAATCGTTGCAGCTCTAATTACCACAGAGTTGAAATCTTTATTTGTTAAGTGTTCAGAGCTGCTCACTACATTTATGTGTTTCTTTCTGCAAGATTTAATGTGCATTTCCAGTTCTGATTGCTGTGGTCATTCAGAGTCATAGCGTGGATCACTGAAACAGTACAAACATATTGTCCACAACAGCAACAGCACAGCACAGAAACATATTTTATAGCAAACAGTCTAACTCTCGTGCTGCTGGGAAGTAACACTATAGAGACACTTTCTAGACACCTCGGATATGCCGAGCCCGTCTGGTGGCACAGACAAACAGCTCGCACCGAGGCGTGTAGGGCTGTGGGCACATGGGGAGCTGTGGGAAATGAATGCCCCGACTCTGCCAGCGGAGTTGTGGTTGGAAGTAATGAAGTGGTGCTAAAGTGTTGAAAATAGTCACTCAAGTGAAGTAGCCAAGTGTCAGTCATGCTGTGTGGAAACAATCAGCATTCACTCACGATTTAAAGGAACATTTTGCAAGAAGCTTTTAAAAATGTGGAGCTGTTTATTGCTGACCTCCAAAGACTGAAGAAAGTAAGTTTATGTTCTCAGAATTTGAATTGGTCAATTGCCAAGTACAATAATGACTTATCTTGAAGACATTGTGGTGTGTAAGAATGCCTCTTAACTTTTGAACTTTTGTGCTTAGTATCTTTGCTTGTCTTTTATGTATTTACTTTTCCAAATGGTGCACAAACCTTAGCGTTTTTTTTTTTTTTTGCATACCGTTTGTTCTTGTTTTCATGCTGATGTTTGTGGTGGCAGGTGTGCTCAGGTGCAGAGAGATTGCTTCCTGTGGTAAACGCTCCCTGTGTACGTCTGATGCTTGTGGTTTCGCGTCCCAGATGAAGAAGAGAGTTTAGCCGCTCCTGTCAGCAGGGAGACCCACGGTGCAGATCTTTTGAAGATCGATAACAATCGGCCAGAAAGTAAAAACCCTCATGTAAAACCAAAGTACACAGCCTAGACTTTGAACCAGATGAGGGGGGTCTTGAATAGGCTTCGGGAAGAATGCGAGCTGTGTTTTTTTGTCTAGGGTTTGTTTTATTATAGCAGTGCATGGGCTGACAGACAGATGACAGAACACAATCCGTGTTTGACTGCAAACATGCATCTGCAATTATGGAGATGATGCGTTATACTGTTGTATGGACGCGGCTTGCACGTTCGAGAATCCTTTTGTTTACAGAAACAAAATCAACGGATTCTACTTGCTTACTTTAAAGTCCCCCTCCACCCAAAAATGTGTTTTTCTTATTGTTATCTGATTGATGTTTTTTTTTTTTTTGCAGAAAATGACTGTGTGGTCCCCATCACTTACATTGAACGTGCATTTGAAAGGGATCTTTTACATTTACATGTCTGGAGCCTGCATTTGGTTTTTGGTATGATTTGTCTCTGTTTTCTGTTTCTGTTTCAATCTTTTAAGGCCAGATAACACTGGAATCAACTTAGAGTTTTAGTTGTTTGTGCCAGTGTTACTGTTCTTTGGAGTGTCTTATAATTAGGGACCAGTGTTGATCTGAGTCTGGTCAAGAAGGGTTTGAGAGGCAGAGGTTAGTCTCAGTAATTGATACAGCAGAGTCTTTTCTTGGATTTGACCGGAATTGAGGGGGGGGGGCGACTGGAGAACTAGACTCGAATGGTGGTTCAAAACTCTTATCGCTTTCTTCTAAATTTTTTAGTGGGTATCACCCTAGTCCTGTTGTTTTTGAGTGTTTTTCTGTGTACATATCGGGTGTATCAACAAATTTCTGCTCATTCTGCTTGACCAAATACAAAAAATTAAACCAGGTTTGATTGTAATTTGGACATCATGTAATTATAATGTAATTGCATTTGCATTTGGTGCAAATTAGCACAAATTTACATAAAGCTCAGTTGTCTTTGTGCCTCGATATAAACTACAATGTAAAATGTTAAAAATAAATGCTTTTTAAAATGAGACGAAAAGGGTCTTTTAATGATTTTCACATTTATATAAAAGCTGAATAATTCTATACACTAGAAGTACAGTACGTATCATTTATGTAACGTGTGATGGGAACCATACAGTAGCATTTTAAAGCTATATTGACAGGTATCTGTTCGCCAGTCGTCACTGGGTTTCAAGTATCTTGACATAAGTAATACCGCTGACTATCCCTCCTTAAAGAAATTAATCCTCATTTCATTTTGATGCCTGTCAAGTCCGGGTCTCTATCTCTCCCCTGTTTCTGAATTCCCACCGAAGTGTCAGACGGCAGGCGGGGGCTTTCCTGGGATTTGAAGATTTTTGATAAAGGTATGCGGTGAACTGAGAGTTACCTGCCGCCCCATATTGCATTCCAGTGGATGCTTTAGCTGTGGGGGAAACAGTGTGTCCTCTGTGCTGCGTCTCTGGGGAGGCCTATCATTTCACTCCTACCTGCCGGTGCTGACCTACACATGGGCCCCAGAACAAGACCCTCTCTGTGTGTTCCTGTGTGGAAAGGTGCCCAGTGTGTGCTTGACCCGGGAGAAGCTTGTGATGCCTCAGCAAAGTTAACCCCTGTCATGTTACCTTTTAATGCCCGTGCACACAGGAATTTAACCTCTTGCGGACATTTCTGCATTTTATTTCAGAGAAGGAAGTTTTTTTTCAATTGACCTATACTTCACATGCCAGTCTGGGTAGAAAATATTAGATCTTGTTTGTCTTTAAGATGATATTTAGTTGGATTAGAGGATAGCAAGACTGTTTGTGAGTTAAGTGAATGTAACCTGAATTCATATTGTGTGCAACTGTCTGTCTGGAAGTCTCCCACGTTCTGCTCCCAGCAGGTTAAACTAACTCTCACCACCAAATATTTTAACGTTTTAGTTAAACACAGTCTCTCAGCTACTCTGCATCCTTCCCAACCACCCTGTAACTCAATAATAAGATCCAGTTACTGAATGAGAAACTTGCACACAGCAATCATGACATTTAAAAATAACACGGAGAGAACGAGAAGAAACGAGTCGATCAGAGCAGCCTCTTTATCTTCTCGTCGACTTCAGATGTGTGTCTAAATTTGCATGTGTGAATATATTTCAACAACTCTACTAAGAGAAGCAGTTAGGACCAGTACATTTACAGTGATAAAGACATAATTGTGCAATGGAAAAAGCTCTTTGTGTACTTAAGTCGTATAAATAGCGCTAAAATTTAATGCAAGCGACACAATCTGAGAAGCTAATAGTCTGAGAAAATAAACTGTACTCGTGGGCTCTTACTTATGATGAAAAGTCCGCATTTGAGGAAGGATGACTGAACTTATGCAGATAAATTCAGAGAAAATGTATCTCTTCTTCATTTAAAGTCAGAAAAAGATACTTCAAATTACTTTTAGTCTCATTTAAGAACCCGTCAGACAGTCGTATTTGGTCGTAATTGGTAATATATGCAGCTACAGATTTAAAATTCCCTCCATGAATGTAGATGTGTTTGTTAAATTGTACAACTCGAGCCAGCTGCTAGCATGGAACCGTCTAATGATCTGAGCCTCTTTTTTTTTTTTTTTTATCCATTTTGGGAGGCTTTACTTTTAACGCCTCATGGTCAAAGGATGTGTGAATCCGATGAGCGGATATTTCTTTTCCAAATAGCCTTTCAAGACATTACCGATTCAGTGATGCGTGACGTTGGCCACAAAGCCTCTGGAACAAGAAGATAATGGGATACAAAAGGCGTTCATTGAGCTTCTTAAAGTGTCTTTAATTCACTTGGCAATGCACAGTGGATAGAATGACAGTCAGAATGATAGATTAAGGCACAGGGCAACTGTATTTTCCCCAAGAGTCACGGTTGTGTGCCCCTTTTCTTGGAATGTAAAGCAGAGGCCTTACTTCCACTTCTGCCTTCAGACCTTGTGGTATCAGTGCAACATAATACGCACAGTTTAGCCCTATACCATCCAGCTTCTATGGCTTTGTGTGCCGTGAATGTGGTCTTTATGCTGCAGTTTTGTTGATATTTCTCTACGTGTGGGGAGGGGGGGGGGGGATTTTCTTGTTTTCTCCCTAATACTTGGCAAAGCGATGTGGCATTCGCTCTTGGCAACGTCGAAATCCCACAAAGTCTCACTCTGGGGGCCTTTGTAGCCATTCACAACACTTCCGAGTGATGGACAGGGAGCTCGGCTCTCCCAGGTCGCATCCCTTTCGCCTCAAAATGTGTCTTTTGTTGATATTTGTGGCTTGTCTCTTTTCCCGGGGTCTTTTTCACCAAGGTCGGATGCCGCAGGGCTCCAAGGGTAATTACTGTGACAGTGGAGCAGAAGTTAGGCTGGGCTACCCAGGTCGCCCAATCATGTTTTCATCATCGGGAGAATGTTTTTCTTTGGGGACGTAATAAATCCCCCCTTTGACATGCTGCATTTACTCTGAATACACACAGGAAGAAAGACCCCAGATTTTTTTTTTTTCCTCTCTCTCTATTTTGCACCAATGCTTGTAACAAGCTGAGGCAGATCATTGTTGCCAGTTCGCCCTGACTGGTTTTTAAAAGGATAGGTTTGCACACTTAGACATTCCACTGTGGAGGAATTTCATAGGTATTTGCACTGGAATGTAGTTTCTCAGTGGACTGTGAGGGAAACGTAATAGGCATTATTTAACCATAAAGTGTGTAATGCACATTATAGACTACTCACTGTCACAGGCAAAGTTGTGTAGGAAATAAAGAGTTCACTGGATTGTATACGACTTATCTTTCGCCAGTGACCAAGGCAATGCAGAGTAAATAAGATATTACATAGGCTTAGATTGACAGACTTCCTTTATCAGTGTTTTCAGGAAAACTTAACTCTTATCTTTATATGTGTCTCCAATAACCAAAAGAAAACACAGGTGGAAACAACAGTTGATTGTTCTGCAGAGAAAGTTTGTCATGCCTTTATTATTACTACAGCAGGAGTAGAAACTTAATAGCCCTCCATAAAAAAAAAAAAAACCCAGCACATGTTCCACGTTCCCGTCCTGATCCCTGTTAATGAGAGCGGGTGTGTCCCACCCTTTTTGCCAGGCAAAGGAATCTTTAATTAAATCACACTCTCGGACCTGATGTTACATGTGTTGCACGCGCCTGAAATCCAACACAAGCGTCATTGGCGTGCCATGCATTTATATCATATATACACATACTGGGAGTTTATTTATGGTATCCCCAAGGCTGTGTTCACACCAAAGCTGAAAATATACCCATACTATTTTTTCCTCACATAAAGGGTTGGGCAATAAAATGATATATAACATGAGATGATAAGAATTTGTCCACAGTTGGAGATTTGCTATATTAATATACACTGGTGGTAATTCCAGTAACATCTCTGGTTGCATTAGGGCAATTCTGTAAATCATTGAGCAGTGCTGTTGTATAGAGAGCCAAAATCATGACATGACTTCCTGTTTAGCCTCTAGTTTCTCTAGCTTCTGTAACTCAACGCAATCTCTCATTCATCAGTCTTTCTGGAAAAATGAAGTGTGTTCCTGGCGTTTAGTTTCCATATTCTAAGACCACTACAGCAGTTGAAACTTTCATGATTTTAACTAAACAATTATTTCTTCGTGAGCACAGAAAAAACTACAGTAACCATGAGGAAACTACAAGCACAGCAGTGCAGGGACTTACGTCATCATATCTTGGTTTCATCCATATCCATAAAATTTGTCAATGCTTTCTTCTAAAGTCCTTTTTTTTTTAAAAAACTTTCTAGTTGTAATCTCTGTTTTCTATAATCTTCTACACCGTTTGCTCCTCTCTGTCCAGCTGTTATTACAGACATGTCTGATCCAACCCCGACCCCGAGCCCTGGCCGGTGATGTTTAGCCTGTGAACATCTGGGGGCTTATGGGAAATGGTGTTCATTGAAGGCCACTAAAAAACATAAATATTGATTACATTACATTACATTACTCATGTCAATGAGATTTTGAACCCAAAAACAGACATTACTATTTGTTATTGTATCCATGAACACTTTCTTTACTGACTTCCCCAAAATTTTACCATATATTACTGATATTGTGGTATAAAATTACATGAACTGTGATAGCAGATTTGATCTATGTCGTCCATAATTGTGATTCTGATGAGCAAACTATATTATCTGCTGACATACACCAATATAGCAGTAACAAGCTAATATTTGCTGGTTTATGTCTATCTTGCGTGTAATGTTTTTAACTCTATAACACGTGAAATTTGATGTATCTCTTTTTAAACATGCATGGGACATAGGCAACTGTATGTAACATCCTCGTTATAAACAGTAATTTCAGATAAGCCACAATTAGGGTTAAATAACAACAGCCTTTATTGTTAATACAGTTTCTTTGTATGGACTTTCCCAGACAACAAGAATAACATATTGGATTACCTAAATTGAGGGGTTTTACCCTTTTAATCCTATTTCTTTTTACATTACAGTAGTCACATAAGTTTTGAGAACATAATATGCTGCTTCTTTGCCTTCTGCGTGCCTATCTGCCTTGGCAAGTCTTCATGGCATAACTCTGAAAATAGCCTTAATACCTCCACAACATTGTATTGTGTTGTGCAAACTTAGAATGGAGGCGAATGTTTCTATGTGTAAGTGATACACCACTTTACAGAATTTGATAACTAGATTGACTCGTAGTTGCATAACAAGTTACTGTAGTTACCGAAATCATATCTTGCTGTTGTTTGTCTGAACCAAAGTGGCAGCTGTGACACAACTTCACCTCTGTTTTATGGCAGTAAACAATATTGAAGGACAGAGTTTGTTGATGAATGTCAAGCATACCTCATCACATTGAGGTGTACAGTTATAGATGAATGATTAAAACACATCCTCATACACATTGTTGGGTCTTGAGTCAAGAGTTCAGTCCTGCCCTGAGATAACTTTTGTTATGATTTGGTGCTACATAAATAAAACTGAATTGAATTCATAATTAAACGACAGTATAGGTCTAAAATTCAGCCGGCAAAAAAGGACCTATAGTCATATTTACGCCATCTAGCTGCTGTAGTTAGAAAGACCAGAGGACCTCCAGAAAGATCCATAGGACTGTAATATGCTGCTTTCCAAAACTGTTACAAATCACTAATAATAATGACGCTTTATGGTGTGACGACACTGTGGTTAAGGTCTGATTAGGTTTAGGCACAAAAGCCATTTGGTTAGGGTTAGGAAAAGATCATGGTTTGGGTTAAAATGATCACTTGAAAAATGGTTTATACTTCCTTAAAGGTACGCAACCTTCATTGTCATGGCAACAGTAACCACCACAACGTTATGGTTTTTAAAAAAAATGTCCCGAGCGGTCTCCTGCAGCAAAATTCACTTTTTGCCATCTAACAATCTAGCAATTAACCCAACCCACCTCCTTCTATCAAGTCAACTTATGTTGACGTCGTCTGAACTGCGTCACTTCCTCAGGTCATAATAACTACGGCTGCTAGATAGTGTAAACGTAACAATAGGTCTTTTTTGCCGGCCTGAATTTTAGACCTATACTGTTGTTTTTGGGCTTATTATTAGCATTTTAATCTCAGGAGTAAAACATTACATCAGGGTTCATGGGAAAAAAAATCAGGCTCAAAATGTTTCACTGCCAGTGACATGGCGTGACTTTTCCACTAGATGGGGCTACAGCTTTAGGTAGTTCTGTGTATTTTGGGCATTTTATTTTGAGCATGCACCGTACAATGTAGCAGGGAGCTAGCGGGTGGCTAGCAGCTAGGCTAGCACTTCCTAAAAGTTTTAAAAAGTATCTTTTGGTAGCCACTTAGCAGCTACTTTCACTTTAAAATTATCACCACGGTACCATAACAATCTGCTGTATCTTTTACCTGCCTTTAGGGAGTAAATGTTATCTAATAGGAAATTGCCCAATCTGGCAACAGTTCTTGGGCGTAAAATTTTCCTCCCCAGATCCAGTTATTTTCAGCATACCGTGTCGACCAATCAGAAGCCACAAAGAAAAGCGGAACATATTACACACATACCGCCATCGGGTGGAGTAAAGTACGCCCTTCGGCACATGTAGGCAGCGCTCGTTTCTGTAATTATGTATGATTTATTTGAAAGTAACAAGTGAAAAATACACACACACACACACACACACACAACAATAACAAAAATGATTTTTCATTGAAATATGTATTTCACAACTGGAACGGCGGGAGGGGCGGTGCCGCGGCGCCCTTAATGGACCACTGGTTCACTGCTACACTTAATCTGTCCTGGAAGGTTGGGCTGCACTTGTGAGAGATAACAGTAATGGTTGAGTTAGATAAAGTGCCTTTAAACAGTATTAGATGAAAACGAGCGAGCTGCTTTAATGGCTGCATTATCAGTTAGCAGCTCCACTGGAACATTGTTACTTATCACCTCACTGGATAACATTCCAGTCTGGGAACCTTAACTTTCCTGGCACATTCCTGGGATCTCTGGTCATTTTGTGCAATTGTCTTATATTACCGCTAAGCTCTACTTTATGCCAAGCCTTTAACACCTGCCATGAGCATTCTTAAATTTAGCGTCTGAGATTAGGATGCCATGTTAGGGTCTTTCATGGAACAAAAGAGGTGAGTTGGCCCAACTGAGGCCCAAAGCTCTAATTCACACCACCCACTAAGACTAAGCTTTGATGGATTATATTTGTATATTATTTTGATTGACTGGAATATTTTTCATGTCATGCATTAATGCTGCCTAAGCAATCATCCATATACAGTATTCTACATCTGCCTAAAGGTGCAAGTAGTAAAAAAAAAAAGTTCAAAACAGATTTCTGTCAAGCTCCAGTCATATTTTTAACTGATCAAAGCTGAAGCATGGTGTGACAAATGAGCGAGTGGTGTTGCAATGTATTAAATTTTCAACTGTAATAGAATAATATATATAACATTGTTTCACATGATGATAGATTTCACTGTATCATGATGTGCTGTTATGTGCTACAGTGATACATTATCACTGATAAGTTCAATAAGTCATTAATGGCTTTAAAATCCTTATTCCATTTTTTGGGTGGTTGTTGAAGCTCTCAGGTGCCAGACACTAGAGGATTACATGGGTCCAAATCCGAAAGGGACCCGACCACAGTCAGACCTGGTCCGAGTTAGTGCTGTCACTGTAAGTTCAATCAAATCAAATCGGCTTATCCCATGCAGACAGACAGATTCTAAATTATGTCGTACAGTTTACGTTGTTTGTTAGTTTGCGATGCGTTTACTGCCTCACTCAAGTGACAAGCTAACGTTTTTGTATGGAAGATGCATTTTACAAACAGCCTTACCTTTATCCACAATTTTTATATGGTGAATTCAAAATGCAGATGGTTTGTTGTCAAAATTATCCCTTTAGCACAGTTGGCTAATTTTCTCCGGTTTGTGTTGGAGCAAATAACACAAGACAACAATCTTAGTTTGGTATATTTATGGGGAAACAGGGCAGGCTGTGGATCAGACAGACCCCAATTTAAACATGAACAGATGATTTCAGATTGAATGCTTATTCTCCTCCGCCCCACGTTCAAATCTGCAACGATACAACGGACTACTA
This sequence comes from Thunnus maccoyii, assembly GCF_910596095.1. Taxonomy (NCBI): domain Eukaryota; kingdom Metazoa; phylum Chordata; class Actinopteri; order Scombriformes; family Scombridae; genus Thunnus; species Thunnus maccoyii. The sequence continues at coordinate 6,780,401 of NC_056543.1, forward strand.
TAGTTTGGATCAGGCCTGCCACAGGTACCCCTCTACCAGACACATGACAATACAATAAAAATTGGCAACACGACTGAAATGTTTCAAAATGAACTTCCTTTTCTGTGAGGGAACATTTGGTTGATAATGTCTCAAAAACAGTAAATGATGATACACATCTAGCTAAAACACAAGCCATACTCTGAGCGACATGCAAGTCTGTAACTGCAGAAATCAGACACATCAAGATGAAGGGAACTTGTTTGCATCGTATTATCTCAGTGACTGGCCAAACATTTGTACTTCCACAACTCTTTTATCTTGCAGGGAACAACCACGTGACGCTGTTTGCTCGGTGTCTGGGTGGGTCTCATCCATTTTGAAAAGGGAAGGACGAGCAGACATGAAAGAAAAAGGAAGACAACCAATAAACAGTGAATACATTCCTTCCTTCAAACTGCTGCTCGTAGCCAAAACAACAGCATAGTGCTGCATTTGATCCATTTTTATCAATGTTCCGGGTACTTTAAAACAGAGGTCATGACTACTCAGTGTGATTTTAATGATGCTGTGGTTTTTATCCAGCAGATGGGGACATTGCCATTAATTTCTCTGACCCTAAACTGTGATTGATCAACATTAACTGTGGTCCAGCAGTCCTTAGTTTGAGTAGAGAGGAGAAAATATATCTCTGCACTACAATAGTTTTTTGCTGGTAACACACGTGAAGGCTAATTTCTCCTTAACAACCCCTTTTCTTTGGACTGGAGTTATTTAAGTCATGAAAAGGGACGAACACAAGGAGGTTAGACAGCAAGTATTAAGATGTATCTGCGCAAATGAGACCTTTGTTTTTCCCATAATATAAAATGACATGAATGACTCCTCCAATGATGATCTTTTATTTGCGTATCTATTATGTGCAGAGGTTGTGACAAATGTGTCACGTGCCTCTTAAAAAGAAAACGTTAGCAAGTTATAAAATTTAGTAAAGGAGAAGCCCTTTTTTTTCTTCTAAAGCACTGAATGATTCCAATGTAAACACTATTAAAAGCTCCCATGCGGAGGTGACGGCTGTGTAATGTCCCATCTCTCTCTCTCCTGCAACAAGGTCTGTTTCTGAGAAGTTAATTCAATTAAAGCAGACAAAAGACCACTGGCACCAATAAAGTTTGGGTGAAATGTGAAGCCATGCGATGGACACACACACAGTCTTGTGGCAAGTCGAGCGTGATTTACATTTGCATAATGCCCCGGCCACTGGGCAGGCTCACTATCGCCATGGGTAACAGCTGGTGTTGTGAAGAAATGCAGCTCTGTGTTTAGTGGGTGTGTCATGTCTGAAGCTGACAGGCGGGGAGTCCACACACCACACACACGCACACACACACACACACACATTAATATACTTGTGAAGACTCTGTTCCTAACACTTTAACTTTAACCCCTCTCCTCTACATAACTAATCTAAACTTTAGCCCTAGCATAAATCTAATTTCAGTCTTAACCATAAGCTCCAAAAAAATAAATACAGCAGTTAAAAGGACTTTAAGTAATCCTTAAGATGTCAGGACTGGTTGATTTGATGATACCTGTGGTTATCATGGTACCAGCAAGTGTGGTTTAATACTAATGCAAACACTCTTTGAGCCGCTACTTTGTGAGAATCACAACAGAGGAGCAACTGGCGGATCTGTTGACAGTGCAGCCAAACAAACTCACGTTGTCCTTAATAAAGAGATCAGTCAAAAATAATCGTAACCGCAATCTGATTTCACGCTGCACACTGCAAAAGTAAGTTTTCCAAACAACAGCAGGACACTTTAAAATGAGTTGTTTACCTACAATAGCTTTCTGTGCAGCCTGTCGCCTGCAACTATTCATCTAACAGCTCCTTCTTGTTCCCTTACTCTCTTGCAAAAGTTGAAAATGATGAAAAAATGCTGAAAATGACAGTTGTCTTGTTTCATAGACACATTTTTGATGAATGATTGCAATTAGCACTAAGTGCCGTGACATTTACATTGTATTTCCTGTTGCAGCCTCACCGCAGCAAGACATTTTCTGTTTCCATTAGTTGTATCTTAATACAGCTTTGATATGTTGTAAAGAGAGTCAACAGTAAACAGTGAGGCTGATATAAATGAGATAAAATGCTGCATTATCTCCTGGGAACCCCTCACACTTACATTGGCAATCTGAATCATGCACCGTATTGATGGACTCTGCCACTGCCAATAAAAACTACTAGATGGAGAGATAATTACTGAATGTATTAACATTGAATGGCACGATTGCAAACACAGCAATACGTGAGAGATTTTTAAAAAGAATATCTTTACCCACAGTATACGGCAAGTGTGTTGGGAGGGAAAAACATTACAATTATGTAAAATATGACATTTTATATAATGTTTCTCAATGAAGAAATCTAAAAAGCCTTTTTTTCTTCACCTTCTCATTTCATTAAACCAGATTGTACAATATCAGTAAAGGGAGAGTTGAACCTTAAGGTTGAAGTGGCTTATAAATCTGAACAGAAAAAGCCCCCATCTCGAGTTATTTGTCCAAATGGGAGTAGACCCTGATGCAGGAGGGATTTCATATGTCATCTGGTGTGATAGCTCAGGATTCTTTAGGAGGATCATTAAAAACATACCAGAACATACTGTATGGCTTGTTTTGTTTAACTGGCTGCCATTGAAATCTGGATGTATGATGTAAAGATGTGTGGAGCTCTCTATACAGAAAGTTGATTAACATATCTTGCAGCCACACATTTCATATAATTACATATCATATTATAACTCCCCCAAAATCCGTTTGCACTAATTTACCTATCTCAGTCTGTCTTTGACATCATTGCAATACTCTATCCACATAAGCCATGAATCTTCAGGGATTACAATTTTTCATCATTAATAACCTGTCAGCATCATCCCCGCGTATTACATCAGTTTCTTGCACATGTAAGACATATAGACGTAATGCATCCCCAAGGAACAGTCTAATCCGCTAGAACAGCTCTGTGTTTCTTGGAAATCCACTAATAGATGATAGAACTCACCCTGTGTGAGGCTTAATATGTGTTGAGTGTGTTGAAGGGATTTTGTGAGTACATGTGCGACTTGACTGCTGTGTGAAGAAAAGTCCCCGAGGGCTCATCTGAGGCGGCGGTGTCACGTTTACAGACTGGCCAGTGGCTTTAACCTCTAAACAACTGGCTCACTGACATCTGCATAGATTGCAACATGTTGGATTTTCACCACTAAGAGGAAACATTTGATCTTTCTTTAAACATCCCCCAGACATGTATGGAGACATATACAAATACTCATAAGAAACGATTAAAATGACATCTACTCCTTAAATCCAGAATCTATGAATATGGAAATATGTTTCAATTCAGATGTTTAACTGCTGGACACAAGATGCCTCCTACTTCACTGAAAAGGTCATTCACAGTGTACAGGAGGGGAACCCCAAATTTCCTGGAATTGTAAAAAAAAACAAAAACCCCTTCAAAGTACTTGAGAGTACTTGAGATGCGATCCCAAAGCTTCTTCCATTCCTGGAAACATTTCCTGTTGTCATCTTGTGTTATTGTGTTCAGAGCCTCCTGCAGTTCTTCCTGGATTTCTTCCAGAGTGGCGTATATCTTTCTCCCTTTCAGTCCCATTTGTATAGACTTTGGTTACCTAGCAGTAAATCCCATAACTATAACTACACCCTACTTCTCTGTTATTGATGGCTTCTGGAAATTTTAGGGAATTTTTGGCCTCCTATTATATGGACTAGAGGTTTCAAGTTTCCACATCACATTTGTGTGAGTTGCATACCGGACTATGATTGGCTCAAAATTGGTTGTGATGTCACAAATCATGCTGGTAGGGTTCACACCTTAAACTCAGATTTAAGGTGAGCACAGAGAAACTTTTTTTGTTTTCAGTAGCTGAATGTGAAAACAGCCTTCTAGTGTCAAACTCTGCACATACGCTCAGACTGTCTTGAGTGATTGTGATATTCGGTGAGGTGTGGTGAAGAGAAGCCAGCAGGGGGCAGCCAGTGTTGTGATTTGTCGGTGCAGTAAGCTTGCAAGAGTTTTTCTGTGCTTTAATGCCGTGTTCATGTGGTTTAATCAGAAATGACAAGTGTGAGCTCATGCAACATGCGCTTCCAATTTAAACCCATGCCTTTGCCTTTTGCTCAGCACACATGGCAGGGAGGACCACTTACACAATACACAGACGTTTCAGACACTCCTCTCGGCAGCGGCATTCACGGAGGCCTCACTCATGGCTTAGCACTTTGAGGAGCGATAACAATCGACCAGAAAGTAAAACCCCCCATGTTAAAACCTAAACACACAACGCACACTTTGATCCAGCTGAGGTGGTGGGGAGGGGGGGGGGGGGTTAGGAAGGGCTTTAGGAAGAATGAACCCTATATGGTTTTGGCTAGGGGCTTCACAATGTTTACAATACAGACACAGTTAGGACCCTCTCTCTACATACACATACACAGACAAATTCTCAGCTTGCTTTTATCATTCAGCAATGGGATTCTTTTATTTGTTCCTACTTGTTTCTTGTGTTATGATCTGACTCAAGTGACTCAAACAACTGATACTAACCATGTTGCCACAGCACTACAAAAAAAACAAACAGATGCAACCCAAAGGGAAACACCACTACAGCCTAACAGGGAAAACACTGTATACAGCGTATCAGGACAGGAACACTTATCTTCTGAATGGCACACGACAATTTGACACCAGGTGACAAACCAATGCTTCCTGAGAGAAAAAAAACCTCACTGTATCTCAAAAAAACAGAAACCAGAGCTACACCAGAGCTGCTCTGGCAAACAGATCACACAGCCAAAACCAGTATGCAGCTGGACCAAATCACCTAATCAGCGTGCACAATCAACACTGCTGCTACTTGAGGCGGAAACAAACTTTTTTAACAAAATAACCTTAATGGACGAGCCCCCGTTTGTTATGATCTGGTTCAACTGGCCACGACAAAAGGGATACACATTAGTGTTAACAAAAGGAATTCATTTTAAGCAACTTAAAGAAAATTGAAGTGTTAACTAAATATTTACAGTATGGAGTGTGGAAATCAGTGGTATCAGTAGTGTACGTGATGCATGAGTGGAGAATGTGTGTGCATGAGTGTTTTAAGGTGCATGAAAGCAAACGCAAAGGACTAAAGCAACATAACCAAAACAAACAGGTGCCTGTAGGGTGAGGTGGGAAAAGAGCTGCAGCAGCAATGCAGCCGAGTGTCAGAGAGACTTAAATAACCTGGAAACACCGCAGGCCCTCAGGTGTTCCAGGTTAAGCTTAAGATCACCTGCAGAACAAAGAGAGATGCAGGTTAATACTAGGAGTGTGCCCGAATACAAATACATTATTCAGCAAAGCACAAATAGTGGGTTTTATATGAATATTTGTTTCATACAAATATTTAAAAAACTATTTGTTGGGAGTGTTCCCCAGAGATAAAGCTGAGCTACTGACACAAGCAAAGTGCTCCCAAGAGACTCTCCAAACCTGTTGTTCCCCTTCTCCTTTCTTCAAAGTTAGGTTATAAAAAATAAGTGCAAAGCAATAATCGCCTTTGAAGTTCCTCTCTACACATCACATTGTGTGCTGTCTCTGTGTTATGGGTGTATAAATAGTCAGAGGTCTGTCTGTAATGAGGCGATGAGTAAAGTTTTGGCTCAGTAATCAGTGCAGTCGTCTATGATCTGGGAGACTCCAGTTCAAGACCCGATGTGTGGATCTCCTTCGTAAGGTAGTTTATTCATGAACACTTATTGTAACACTTTAATTTTCTAAAAATTAAAAGTGTCATAAAAAGAAAAACAGGATTTTTAAGCCTCTTTCCACTTTTATTTGAATACAAATACAGATACAAATACAAATACTGGGCTCTCTGCACATCCCTAGTTAATACCAGATCAAACCACAAGATGACACCAGGAGTCATCACCCTTGTTTACTGTCATTACACAGTTATTAAGTTTGTGTAAAGCATTTTGTGTCTTATCATTATTACAAATGTAAATACATACTGTACATATGCTTACATCTGTAGAAAAATCTCAGTAATTGGTTGAATTACACAACTTGGAATATATTCGTATGCAATCTGTATGAATTCAAATGGTTTCACTGTGACAAGACATGACACACGGATCTTTAATGACTAGTTAACGATGAACGTAGGTGGTGGGATTGAATTACGCCTCTTGGTATCAGTGTAGCTTCTGTGTGTGACAAGGAGGCTGCCACTGTGTTTCATCACCAGCAAAGTAAATATCACTTCTTTCTTCAAAACCTTGTAAAGGTCATGTCAAGAAGAGAAGAGTAAACTAGAGGAATGTTAATGCTCCATGTCACTCCTGTTGCGCTGCATGCCCCTTCCTCACTCTCTGATGAGGGGCAATGAATCTGTCAGGTCTGAGGTGGCTTCCATCAAGGGTCTGTTAAAAAAAAAAAAAAACAATAGAGAAGCCTGTTCAGTTGGGAGTTACTCGGTTAGGGGACCCTTTATAGGAGGGACGACCTCTTCACCTCAGCTGCCGGTGCCTCTGATGTGACTGATAGTGAATTGATTCATTTGTGCACCTCTTGTTGTAGAGAGAAAGCAAAAAGTAAACACTGTGTAGTCAAGCCGGAACTAGTCCATCTGATTTCCACAAATCAATACACTTACATCATCATTGACTGATATGACTATATGTAATATGAAAGGAGTCGATTGTAATGATGAACACTACACAGAGAATTACCACCCGACCTTGCAGCACCCTTCAGCTCTTTTTAGCCTTTTTTTTTTTTTTTAGCTCATAGCGACTAAGAAAGTTAAATTACAATAAGACACAGATATTTTTCTCAGGAGTCGTGGGAGACTAAACACTATTACATTCCACTATTTCTAAGACGGTTTTGAGTAGAGGATGATATACATACTATATGTGGTAAATGTTTGACTGCTGTCAATGGACACTGTTCTCCTACAATGCATCCACAGAATTGCAAGAATTATTCAGAGAGCAACAACACTTCATATAAAATAAATAAGGAGAGAAAAAAAAAGATCTATATTCTTCAGGTGACCAGAAACACAACTCAACATTTTGTGTCTGCAGGATGTGCAGGGAATTCTTAACCCATAAGAACCCCATGACGACACAGGTGTCACCAACCCTTTCAATGTCCTGGAAAATTCCTTATACAGCTTTATCCTTGATTTTAACTCATGAAGTCCCTAAAGTGACATCTATTGAACATCCTGGTGCAGTCATGTGACAATGTGTGAATCTGTGTAGCCATGACATCACTTCCAAAATGGCAGTGTGCCTGGTCAGCAAATGTGACAGAACTAGCTAATTTTAAAAAGCTTGTTTTTTGTTACTAAAGGTAGGTTTCAACCCATTTAACAATTCTGATGCTTTAATAAGACGTCCTGGATTACATTTAACCTGCACATTTCTTGAACAAATTGATATAAAACATGTTAGGGAAATGTATTCCTTGTGGTCCATTTGGTCTATTTTATATTCCCCATAATTTTCCTTTAAGGAGAACTGGGTCCGGGTTCTTAGGGGTTAACTAACATGTTGGACATAACAAAGCTATATGTAAGGTATGTCATGTTGTGTATCCATCAGCTTGTTGTGGAGTTCTTCTGGTCCCAAAATGATCAATGAATGCAACTTTAATTGATTAGTTATTTGGTTTATGAAATGTCAGAAAATGGTAAAAGAGCCCCAGGTAACGTCCTCAAACGTCTTGTTTTGTCTCAATTAAAAGTCAGTAAGACAAAGATAATCAGTTTAATGTTGTAGAAGACGAAAGAAAACAGAAAATATTCACATTGAAGGAGCTGGAATGAGAGAGTTTTCATATTTTTTCTTGAAAAATTACTCCAAATTTTTAATTGATTATCAAAATAGTTGATGATTAATGTTCTGTCATTTGACTAATCAATTAATTGCTGCAGGTCTAGTTTGGAAACACAGTGTGCAAGAACCTTTTCAGTGCTTATAGATTTACACTTTCTGTAAATTGCTTGATTCTATGCCTGGACACATCTGGAGACACATCACGTCTTTGTTCTGATAACAGCCAGAATTCAATTTTCATAGAGAGAGAGTTCAGTGTGTTCTCGGCCTACACGCTGACCTTGGTAAAAAAGTACAAGAGACACACAAAAAAAATCTCAGAGAGGGAACAACAGCTCCTGGTATTCTCACTTTCCATGTTATGATCTCCTGACACAGGCGTTCCATAGTGTGTGTGTGTGTGTGTGTGTGTGTGTGTGTTTCCTCTCCTCCTGCTAACAATGCAGTTCAGGAAGTATGTCAGGATAAGGGCCAGACTGCAAGGCTCTCTTTGGTCAGTGCATTCAACTTTGAGGGGACAATAACATAGTCTTGTTAAATCCAGAAAAGCTAGCGCGGTGTTCGAGAAAGCTCTGGATCTGTGAAAGGGAATAACTGCCCCAGGTGTCTTCAAAGACAACTCTGCGATGTCCCTCTCGCTGGTGAGTGCTGTTGCAACACGTCATTTACAACTGTGGGTGGTCAGAGTTTTGCTTCTATCTCAAGGTCAGTCGTAGGAGGCCGAGTCAAAAGACTACGCAGGTGGTTTTGCCTGTCGTAGGTTATTAAAGTACACGTTTTCTATACTTATCATCACCTCTAAGATTTTGTACCTCATTGTCAGCAGTCATCTCAGTGAGCTAATGAAACCAGTGTGCAGAGGTTTAAAACTTCATCCATCAGAATTAATACTTTGTCACTATTTTTTTTCACATTATCATTGTTTGTTGTTTCAGCATTGAAGGAAATTTCATCTCAGGCTTAAGATCCAACTGCTGAAAAGTGTTTAGAGCCACAGTTGCCAGATCGACCAGTTTATAAAAATCCTTCTCCTGAATGGAAATTTTTATGATGAATGGGCGGGTTTGGAGCACTGTTTGGGTTATTTGGTGTCAGTCACATCTGTTTAGTGCTGAAACTATGAGAAGCTGATCAACAGCACATTAATCAGCAACGATTTCGACAACTAGCTTGTGATTTTTCAAGCAAAAATGCCAAATATTTGATGGTTTCAGCTTCTAAAATGTCTTATATTAGAGTATGCTGAATTATCTTTGGGGTTTTTGTACTGATGGTTCGTGTTTCACTTTCATGTATTGATTTGTCCTTTCCTTTGCGTCCAGTTAGTGGAGATGATATGCTCTTTATGCCATCTTTTATTAACATCCTTGTTTGTGTGTTCGCCTGAGAAAATACGCATTTTATGACACAAGCACATCTCCTCGTCCAGTTGACTGTCTGTGTTTCGACCTCAGACAGAGACAGTCTGTGCTGTGTCCATTTGCCCGTGAGTCTCTCTTTCTATCTCTTTTTTTGTTTTGTCCTCTAATGTGGAAGCGTCACTCTTGGAGGTGTCCGGACAGCTAATTACTTTATGGCTGTGCAGTAACTTTCACACTGATGACTGTTTTACAAGCAACTCATCACTCGAGGCGGGACCACGTCTGTCATTGACTCTTGTGCAACGGCCGGCCTCAGCTTGTTGTCTGTTATGTGACAACAGATGAGAGAACACCAGACTTCTTTAATTAACCTTCATTTAATCCATAGAGACTCCTTTATTGACTGAATGTCTGCAGTCATTAGGAGGGGGATATTTACATGAGAAAATGATTTTAAGCTTAGAGATATTGGATATACAGTTCAGATATACACGTATACTTGTGTTGGGTGTTCCTGCAGTTTTTTGTTTTTTTTGCTAAGTGAAGAAAGACAAAGTCACACTGCACCTTCATAGCTTTTCATCACCTTGGCCTGCATCCTGTTCATTTCTGCCCTGTCTCAACTTTTTATGAGGCAGCTGATGATTGCTTAGAGGCCTTCGGTGTTTGAGGCCAGTTGATAATTGCTGCTCCGAAGGTGAAATGGTCACTGTGGGTACCGGGTGCCTCTGTAGATGATAATTAAAGGTTAAAAAGCTCACCCCTGCCCATTGGAATTTTCTTAATTTACTCCCCCCCCCCTTTCCCACCAACAAGGGTTAAAACTTCTTATCCACCTCTGATCTATTCGTTCCATAGAAGCCATGTCCATCACCCAAAAATGTGTCCCCGTCCATTTCAGGATAATATTGATTGTAAAAATGTGAATTATTGTACTGAATATAATGCTTTTAGTGAATTACTTTTTAAATTTTACATTATGACACATTTTGATGCTTAAAACTGATATCTGCATGAATAATAACACAATGATATGAAGGCAAAAAAGTGTTTTTTGTTTTAGATTTTTACATTGTTCTGTCTTGAGGTACTTTACAGATGAACACTATGGAAGGTTTCACTGTTTCAAAGTGATGCAGAGCTTATCTGCAACTATGGGATAACAGTCAGAATCCTTTAGACACATTTCTTCTGGAAAAACAGTATAGATTTCCAAATTTTACCACCACATGGCATCAGATTCTCAACATTCTTTATCATTTCTCACCAGACGACTTTATTTTAGGTTAAGGCTGCAGTATCACTGTCACGCAGTCACAGAGATTTAAGCCTGAACCCAGAGAGCTTTGTAGTTCTTTGTGCCTCCTTCTGTCCAAAACTGGGATTATAGCTCATCTTAAAACAGGATATTTAAATGTGCTCTTCATCGTGTCGCCAATCTGACTAAAGTTGCCTAAAATGTGCCAAAACTGTTTTCTATCTGCCGACTTAAGACAGAACGGTGTCTCTTTCCAATGTTAAAGATGAAATGAGCTTTTATTTAATTCCCCATGGCTTTTTGCCAAGTGCTTACATTCGCCAAGCTCTCATTCCCAAAAATGGAGGCCTTGGATCAATAGTGGGAGGGGAAGAAGATAATTGCCGCATTAATCACAGCCACTTTGTTGGGGGCAGCAACCCAAAATGTAATATTAAAACAAATGGGTCTCCACTGCAGATGTTTTTATTGGCTATGACTTAACTTCATTTTTAATTCGTTCTGCCTTTGCAGCAGCGACGTCTAGCAGACTCTCAACTGGAAATACTCTCTGGATGTCAATTTGTATTATGGGCTCTTACAGCGGCCGTGTGCATAGAGGGCGAGTATGATGTACTGTATGATGTCATTTCAGCTCAACTAAACCTTGGCACTTTGCTACTGACGGATGAAATACAGCTGAAATAAGGGATAAGATGAGAGCTCAGCACAGTGAGCTGCAGTGTAGCACTAAATAAGTCTTACGTGGACCTGCAGCTAACTGGCACCGCTTGTCGAGATCTAACTTTGGTCAGCTCTTCATTTTTAATATTGACTTGATATTCCAGAGATCTGTATTTGCATTATTTTATTGCTCCAAAGAAATGTCAAAGGTGATGTTAAAATTAGATAACATAACTCCTGGGTAGAGATAAGAGTAGCCTAGACAGTATTAACATTTTTTTTAATTGGTTCTTTCAGAATTACTCTGCAAGTGATTGATGGGTAATATTAAATTAAAGTGATGAATGGATACCACCAGCTGTGACCAAAACATCTCTGTCAGCCCCCTTTAAAACCATGACCGGCCACTTCCCCTTTTTATTCTCCCAGGAACAATATGGCCCTTAACTCCCTAACCTCTTGTCTGGTTTCCTAGAACGGACAACAGACCTGATGTTGCCAGACTGAGACTCGAAACCGGCCCATTGTTTGTCCTGCAGAGAGGCAGGAAGTGCGCATGATATTGTCCCTACACCTCTGGAACGTCTCTGTCTCTTTGCCAGTATTGTGTAATCTGTTTTAACAGAGATGCAGCTGATGTTTTGTAGTGGTTAAGTGTCTTTGAGCAGAATGCCTGCAAAATGATCTGTGGTTGACCGTAACATCTGACCACACCCCGCATGTGTGAATCGATAAAGTATATAGTATTCGTTATATTCTTGCTCTTATTGTTGCAGAAGCACATGGTTGGATTTTGGTAAATGTCCTACAGATGATATTGTTACTTCTCTTTTAGCATTCATAAAAGGAAATTTCCTTTTTAAAACATTTAATTTTGGTGGAATCACTAAAATCTGTAGATTGCTCGCAGAGGGGAAGTAAATTTGTGCAGAGCTTTTGTATAAAGTTCAGCTGTGGCGAATGACTGTATATAAATATGGACGTCATGACAGCTCCCCAAAAGTGGAGCCAAAACATCTTGATCGCCCCCTGGTGGCTGGCTGAAGTATAGGTCATAAGTCCCGCCCCCTCTATGTTAGCGGATGGGACATGAGCCAAACTAAAAAATCAAAGTAGATGTCAAATCATTTTTTCCCAAAGATGGTTTCTGTCATTTTAGGTAGTTCTTATTATGCTGATGTTTGTCCAAAAGCTAATATTTCTGACAAGTTTGTTTTTAATTTGTTATTTGACGGTATAAAAAGGGGGTGTGACATAATTGACAGCTGTGACAGCCGCAGTCAATGTAAGGTAACACTGGTATAGCTACACTATGTGCACATAATGCACATGTGTATATTGTTCATTTGAGAGCAAGAATTATTAATATGTGTGCACAGATGAGCTTATTTTCCTCTATTACACCTGTCAGACTTTGTATTTTCAGTATACAGCTGTGCAACTCTGCATTAGAGTAGACTTAGCTGTAAAGAGTTGGATGAGTAGTCTGGCCATTACAGCATAACTGTTGCACTTTCCAACACCTTGCTGGGATTTTTAGATTTGGAGCAGGTTGTGGAAAAGGTTGATCACAAAAAAAAAAAAAACCAGGAAGCAGCTCAGAATACACTCAAATAGGACATAAGGCTTAATTTGCATTGTTGTCACCAAAAAGTCAGAGGCTTCATTCTTTCATTTCCCCGCAAAGGAAACAAAAAAAGGGATCTTCCTGTGAAGCTACATGGCAGATCTGGAGCAAGGTTACTCTCTTTTTGTTCATTCACCAGATCATAGAGCCAAATGTTCTGGCTCAATCCTCCTTTTGCTATGAACATAATTTAACATTGTAAACCCCCTCTAATAATTTTGCAGTTTCAGTTTTGTCTTTGTTATTTTAATCCAGGCTCTTCTTGATCTTTCTTGCTTTTAAAAATATCAGTTTTTTGTTCTCTTCTTTAATGCTGAGGTAGTTTTCAATGTTAGAACAATTTATTTAATTAGGCTTCCAATTTGATCCAATAAGGTAAAATAAACATGCAGTTCAATAGCTGTCTCCAGTCACTGATGCGTTCCTGAGGCTCAATACTAGTTAATTACTCAGAATGCATACAGGGTCAGAGGTCATTTATGATTGGTCTGGGACTGCCAATCTTCATTAGGGCCTCGCTGACAGCTACACATGTGACAGCATGCTCCACTGAGTAACACGTTCACTTTTTTTACTCTTCTCTGTTTTGCTTTCATACAGTCTTTGTTCATTCACTCACCTTGTCTCCCTTTTGCAAATCTTTTTGTCTGATCCTTTGGCATAAAATTGGCAGTAATCATATCATCTGCTGGAAAGAACCTGCATCATAATTAGTATTTACAGTTTTCATTTTAATCACTGGGAATTTACTGTTTCTCCACACAACACATCTTATATATATTGTTCTTTTTCTGCTCCCTCCAATCCATCCCCCCTTTTCTACATTAAATTGCGCACCCTCCTCCTTTTCCCATCACTATAAGTGCCTCCGTCTTTACCAGACGGCTCTGCCCGACCCACCCCGCCTCCACCCACTTCTGTCTTCCCTTCTCCTAATCTTTTTCCCTTTGAATGGAAGAACCTGCAGCATCCAGAGACAGAGATGGAGAATTAGAGGGATGCTGTGAGGATGCGAGGCAAGAGAGGGAAGGATGCATTTAGGATTTAGGAACTCCACTTTAAGGGAACTTGAAGGTACTGAAACCAAAGAAAAATGAACCATTTTTTGGATTAGATCAATAACCATAACGGGATTCTCTCCAGGACTAACTACTAGGGTCTTTGCAAGTCTGGGCATTTCTTTTGAACAACAAGATACAGAGGGAGGGAACACGAGGAGTAAGGAGCAGCAGTGGTGATACAGTAGAGGACGTGAGGAGGTTTACAGAAGAGGATGGGTGGACTAGGCTGGTGTCTCGCCACAGTCTTCAGTTGGGCAAAATTTTTCTTCTTTTGCATCTTCCCATTTTGGAAACAGAGGAGAAGCAAAGACAAGGTACAGTTTTCTTTGTAGATGTAACTTGATTAATTGGAGGTTTTTAGGTTTTGAAGTTGCTGTCAGTGACTTTGCCAGATTTTTCTGTTTGTAATTAAAAAAAAAAAAAAAAATCAAATGCTGCTTTTTGTGAGGAACATGTCACATATAGCTGCTGCAGTTGTGACAAATTAGAATATTTTTAACCATGCTAGCAGCGTGAGGGTCAATGTCAATCTGTCAGTTGCTCCACCAGATTTGGTCCAGACTGAAATATCTCAACAACTGTTTGATGGATTGCCATGAAATTTGGTACAGTTATTAATAGCGCCCAGAGGAAGATTCATACTGACTTTGGCAATCCCCTGACTCTTCTTCTTGCACCATAATGAGGTTGACATTTGTGGATTTTATTTTGGATAGAGTCTTGTGAAATTTGTTACTGACATTCATGTCCCCCATCTGATGGATCAAAATAACTTTCATGGTCTCTTAACTTTTGATCTAGCGCCATCATCAGGTCAAAATGATCATTTGCTCAATATTTTTAAGTTACCAAATACCTGCAAAACTAATGTTCTTCCCATCAGCCTCTGGTTTACTTTGTGTTTAGTGCTAATCAAGAAATGTTAGCATGCTAGCATGCTAAACTAAGATGGTGAACATGATATACCTGCTAAACAACCAAATGTCATTGCGAGCATGTTAGCATGCTAATGTTGGTATTTATCACCACTTTACCTGACAGAGCAGTTTCAAAAAATGTGTTTGTTTTCTCACATTATTGATCATTAACTAATTTCTGCAACAATTCCAGTGTAGTTTCAAGTACTCTTTGTAGCATACGCATTGCACTATTCAATTAGATCAACAAAAGCATTGTAACCTAATGATTTATAGCAGCTGAGGCCGGATGTGTGAAGCATTGTGATAATGATCTTTTGCGTGACCCCATCTCCAAATATCCCACATCTGTTCCATCTGCAGTTGCCAAAAGCATTGTGGATGTAAATGACAATGGAAATAAATTTAATACTTGTATGATGGCCCGTGCCAGTGGCGGACCTGACATGAGCACAGAGGACGGAGACAAGCTGGAGAGATAAGCACAATAGGACGCACACACATGGACACACAACCGCAGACTTACCAGGATATTGCCAGTTTGACTTGGGCCCTGAGTCTGATGGCTGGTCTGTGCTGATGAACAGAGCCATTAATCTTGTAAATGCAGCCACTGCACAGCCTCTTGCACACATCCACTCACATACACACACCCCAATATGCACACAGTATTCCACTTAACATGTGCACGCACGAAACTCACCTTTAATTAAAGCAGTTACTGTTTTTAGCCAATGGTTGGTGGGCTGACCACAGACACATTTGGGCTCTTAAGCATGTCCCTTCGTCCTCTGGTGTTGTGCATTTTCCTCCACTGGCATTTTGATGGTTGCCATGAGATGAGGTGAATAAGCACTTTACCTTCAGCTGCCCTCAGTGCTGGTCACTTTGAGTGGTTGTTTAGTGAGCGGCGGTGGCTTATCAGGGCTGTGTGGTGGTGCAGTGAGAAGGATAAGCACCTGTTTTGCTGAAGCAAATGTCCTTGAGACAGATTCTGAATCCCTGCCAGCTCCTGGGATGCAGTTTCATTGTTGACCCTGTGCTCTGACCTTTCAGTTTAAGTTGACCAAAAAATAATGCTTTCCCAATAAAGTTTCACATTATTCCCAAAATTTTCCAGGACTTGTGTATTGTATTCTTAAACCTGCAATAACTGATTATATAACACCTCTAGAATTCACTCTCCTTTTAGCTCTAGCTTTGGTCTCCACCAGCTCCTGAGGGAAGTATCTGTCTCTTTAGCTGCTAAATGCTTCACTGTGTTCACCAGCTAATCACTACCTTTGTCAATTTGCTGTTTGGTTCTGAGCCTGTAACATACAGTGGGTTTTATAGCCTTTTCATTAAAAACAGCTGCCTGCTGCGGCTGAAGACAACACAAAGTTGCGAGCTGTAAAACCAAAACAATGAGCTGAAAGAAGCTAAAATGAGGGAGAGTGATAGTTCTTTGTGGGATCATGAGGGACAGCTGTCACATACAGTCCAAATATTTTTCAATATAAAAATACTGATTAGAGCAGCTTTGTATTTGATGAATGCATTGTCCAGGTTCTTAGAATTTACCAGAAGCCTTTTGTTGTGGTCAAAAACCTTAGTTTTTTCAACCTTAGTTACTGATTGCAGTCACAATATATATTTTGGCCACTTCATACATTGATGTAGTTTAAGTTTTTACAATCATGATACATTATACACTTGTTTTTAAACAATGTCACATTTCTTTTTCACATTTCAGGCCATTTACCTCCCGCTTTGTTGGGTATTGTGTTGTATAGCACATTTGTGTATCACGCACCATTTAGAAAGCTGCTGAGAGATTGTGTTAAAATGTCAAAGCCACAGGATGTGAACGCCCTGCACACTGCAGCGAGAGTAATTCAACAAAGTACTGTGCTACACTGTACTGTATTTATGTGACGTTCTGTTTATTTTGGTGTATTTATAATTTTTCTGTGTGTGTGAGGATTTTTATATGGGCTTTTTTTTATGCACTTTCTCAAAGAACAATCCTCATACATTTGACTTTCTTGGCATAAAAAGCATGACGTAAATAAACAGAGGAAGGAGTTGGCATAAATAGTCACAGCCAACATGTTTTTTACAGACACAGAAACCAGTTGGGTCGACAGAATATCAAAGTTCTTAACGGGGAACTCCGAGGAAATATATATCATGTAGTGCCACACATGCTAGTTTGATTGCAAGTTGATCTGTGGAACGTACTGTTCAGAAACACTCCTGGCACATGTGTGAATGATACAGATCCCACAAATCATCACTTTCATGTTTCCTAATGACAATTCTTCAAAGCCCCCCCCCCCCCCCCCCCCCCCCCCCCCCCCCCTTCCAAAAAAAACCCCCAAAAGGCTTCACACCATGTGAGAATTATCGTTGTTGTTTCCACGGGTCAGTGTGTTCTGGTACTGAGCGGATGATCCCTCCTCTCCTCTCGGTGTTGCGCAGCAGAGAGAACAGGGGGAAAACGTGCTCTCACATGTGAGTGTTCTGCAAAAGGGAGGGCAAGGGAGGGTCTGTATTGTTTTCAACAGATGGGAGACACGGGGGTGGGAAAGGGTGTGTGCATGTCTGTGTGTGTTGGGGGGCCTGCTGGAGTGTGTTCTTCCTCTGTCTGTCAACAAGTGAACTCCCCCCCTCATGGCGGCTTCTAGGATGTCAGCCAAGATGACAGAACACACCCCTTTGCTGTTTACACATTCACTTTCCCCTTATCTATCTGTGTTTATCTGCTATCTATCTATCGGCTTAGCTATTTGCGACACATTTTATCTGTTTATCTGTATATATATTACATTTCTCTCCTCCTCTTTTGATTTTTTGACAAACTGTCTCACTTGCTTTGTTTTTCTTTTGCATGCAATTATTATTATTTTTGCCTTTAATACTGAATCAATTGTAACTGGCTGCCCAGCTTTGATCTCTCCCAGCTTTTGTTGACCCATCTTTGCTCGGTTCAAGGACAGTGACCTGATACTGGTTAATCTTCTTAATTGTGTGAGTGCCTCGCTGTCCCCTCTTGGCTCTGGTTTACAAAAGAAGGCAGAAATGGTCAAGGTTAAAGAGGTAATAAAACAAATCCTGTGAGTGAGCTGATTAGCCTTGGAAATATGCCCACAATGCCTTTGCTACATTACAAGCTCCCTCACACACACACACAAACACACACATGCACTCCCTCATCCTCTGCAGTCCCTCTTATTAACATATTTAATAACTCTGAGCAAAAGTCTGTATGATTGTAAATGTGGAGGCAGTGTGACCGTTGACCACCAGTGGGTGCTGCGGCTGTACTTGGTTGATTTATTGGCCTTTATTGTGCCAAAAATGACTTTTATGACAGGATTATTGTGTCTGTGGAGTCATGATATCAAACCATGATCCAGTTTTTAATGATCTCACACTGCTCTATGCTATTGTTTTCATGACATTCTCTATTTTAACACTTGTTTCTCGTCCAGGAGTCCCCAGAAAAACTGTAGCTGCTCTCACTGTGTCTCTCAAAGACTCACAACACTATAAAACACTCCTTCAAATATATTCTTCTTTATTACATATTAGAATCATAAGAGCACAACGTTTCAAGCCCAGATTGGCTCTTTGTCAGGAAAAAGAGCAAAAATAAAACTGCAACAATTTTGTAAGACTGAGCATAAGATATTTTGTCTTCTTTTCCCTTTTCCAGGGTGATTTAGATAACATGTTCCCAAGAAGTGACTCATTCTGATTAGCTTCAGTTTCATTTTGATCATTTCCAAGTTGTTTTTTTAATTTTTTTTTTGCGATTGCGTTTATGCATCTGTGCATGACTTTATATCTTGATATTTTGTTCAGTGATTTTGTGTATCTCTACAACTTATATAATGTATATAATAATGATATTTTCAATATATTGATTTAGTGTTTTGTATAAAATGTTGGGTTTATTATATCTGGCTTGAAGATGTGCTATAACTGAGGTTGTAGCCACGACTTTAGGAGGGACACACATGAGACGATATGATGCCTCTGTACCTAACGGAGAGCCAGTCTGGGCTTGAAACATTGTACTCTTTTAGATATCTAGTAAAGAAGAACATTTTTAAGGAAGCATTTTATTATGTTGCATGTAAATCCATTACATTCTTTTTACAAATTTAGCCAAAACTTGATATCATTCCTCTCATTCTTTCTTTGTCGGCCGTGCAGCAAATCCTGATGTTATATATAGAAGATATTCTAATATCAGAAATAAATAATGCATCATACACAGTCTGTCACACTAGAGTGTGCTGGAAGGAACTGGGAGATGCCTTTTATGCAACAGAAGAACATAGTGTGCAAAGTTTTTATTTGAGTACCACTAAGCTCTGCTGGACAACACTCAAATGCACAGTCATTCGGTGACTTAGTGCACCGAAATAGCACCGAGCAGTTGTATACACTTCCCTGTGTGAAGTGAAATATCAATTATTCAAATAAAGTTACATTTTAAGACATTGTAAAGCTGCTATACTCAATTGTTTGCTTTGCTTGACAAACCCACAGAGAATTATCAGCCTGTTTTAGCGTCTTCAGCGTCGATTGAGCAATTAATGCTGTAACAGTTGATCAATATGCTAAGATTTGCTTCTTTTTCTTAATTCCATAACATTGGGGGGGGTTGCCTGCTGGTCCCACTGTGGATTTCACTCAGCAGTTTCTCAATTTCTCAGACAAACATCTCGCTTGATGTGTGTGTGTCTGTTGTGTCTGTGTCTGTCTGTTGGTTCGAGGGGGATTAGGTTTAAATGTTTTCTCTCTATCATTGTCTCCTTTAGTGAATTTGCTTCTGTAAGGGTGGCCTGCAGGAAATACCAGGGGATTAATCCTCTGTGCCACAGGGTGAGTGTGTTTGTATGTTTCTCTGTGTGTGTGGGTGGGTTTGTGTATTTGTATAGTGTGTGAGAAAGATGTGCATGTGTGTGTGTGAGAGAGAGAGAGAGAGAGAGAGAGAGAATGGGGGAGAAATAGGTGGTTATTGGTGGATGTTTATGCATGTGGCGAGTTTGATAGTTTAAATTAGGTGTGTTTATGTTTTAGGGAAGCAGTGGGCCTGGACACTTATTTGAGAGAATCTTTGTGTGTATTTTACAAAATTACGGGTCCATGAGTGTTTACAGGTGCGTGTGGCCCACCACTGGGTAACATTTGTGTGGCAGTTTGCAGTACTTGCTTATATGGAATACCCGCACAAGGGGATAAAGAGTCACGCATGGGGCTAACACGGTCATTGATGAGCAGTGAGGACTTACTGAAGCAGCTTTTGCTTCCTGGCCCCTCTGTGTGTTTTCTAAGATGTAAAGGGTGAAGACGGGGGGTGGGCTACTTTTATTTTTCTCTTTGAGGAATAAAGAATGTGTGAATGAAAATGGTAAAGGTCTGCAGAGATAAGTCTAGTGATATTCTATATTTTTCATATTGGCAACAAATCTCATAACAAGACCAAAATGAACATTAAATTGATCTTATCAACAAGTATTGTTTGTATCCAAAGTCTCATATATCTTATATGTACCATAGAGCTCTATCGTTGTCTAAAAACTATTAAAAACACATCCCTGGGTGACATGTTCCTTCATTACCATGAACACACACACACTCTACTTTATTTATACTCATTTCCACGTACACCATCCTGCTTCCAGAAATACTCACCAGCGAGCACCGAACATGCAGCTGAAAATAAATCCACTACTTGCTTCTGTATGAGTAATGTTTGCTAAAAAACTACAACACCCAGCTGTTTAAGAAAATTACTGAATCTATATATTTGTGACCAGTGTTCAATAATGTGTGTGTCTTTAGCAGGAATAAATGGGTTTGAGACTGAGAGACATTGTAGGGAAGTGGAAAAAGCGAAAAACTGACTAGTCCATTTGTTGGCTTTGGTGTTGTCATGGGATTGTTGACAACAATAAAAATATTGACTAATGCCAGCGTTATCTCTTACGTATAAGACTGAGGAGAGATTAAGACATTATTATCACAAAACTTTGACTTATTCCCTATTTTGGAATCTGATGTTCTCACAATTAATTTCATGGATTACACACACATATGGTATGTCTTTTGATTTATTACCTACAAATTTTAGAGGCACTCTGTGACACCTTTGCTACCTAAAACCCTGAACCCCCAACTCATGAAAGCTCATCATCATCTACTGCAGATTTTACAGGTGGCTGCAGCTTATAATGCTGAGTAAAGAACTTTACAAAAAATGTCAGACAGTGGGTGTCATAAGTAGGAATCACGTACACAGATTTGAGTCAGGACTGACAAACTAAATAGCACGTGTCTTTTCAATTTTCCAAATTGATTGGCCGAAGCATTTTCCAGTGTCAGGAGAAATGCCAGACATTCATCATGAGAGTGAATATGAGGGAGACAGACTTTATGAAATATTACACAGGAAAACCTTGCAAGAGGGAGATGGAAGGAGGGGGAGGTGAAGTGCGATGGATGCTGAGAGGGGGGGGGGGGGGGGGGGGGTGCACGCACAGGGAGGGGGGAGGGATCAAGGAATGAATGAAATTAAAAGGGGTGAGACTTAGAGGGGTAAAGACGGGGGGGAGGGAGGAGGAGGGGAGGGTGGGATGGGATGAGAGAGAGAGGAGGGGCAGGAGAGATGGATAATAAGTGGAGTACCCCCACCCCCTTTGCTCCCGTGGAGAGGTGGGGGCTGCCTGACCCCCCCCCACCCACCCTCCAACCCTCCACCCACCCACCCCTCCATCCCGCCACCCCTCAAAAAAAAAAAAAAAAAGCTTTGTGAAACTTTCCCCCGGCAGAGGGTAAGAGAGGCAGAGTGAGCCGAGAGGAGAGGCAGTCAGGATCCAATTAGAGGAGAGAGACAGAGGAGGAGAAAGCAAGTCAGACAGTGAGAAAGAGGGAGAACGCAGGATCCCCGACGTGAAAGAGAGAGTGTGTGCTCTGGTGCATCCAGGATAGTCATGGCTTTGCAGCGTTGGCCAACTCTTCTCCTGGCTGGATTAGACTTAAGGAAGCCCTCTGGTCTGTAGCAGTTGCAGCATCACTCCTGTCCGTCACCATGCCGTCTGTCTCCCTCAGCCTGCCAACAGCTCTGGCTGGCCCCGCACGCACCTGGGTCTGTCTGTCCTGCATGTTCTGGGTGAGATAACTTTTCAACTGGAATTTTTCTAATCAGGATCATGAGTTATTTGTAACTGTCAGCACGGGATATCAGAACTCTACGCGTAACTAGAAGATGTGAAGATGTGATTGGCGGTTTGCAAATTTAATAACTTTGCGGACCTCAATTGCACAATATATGCCATAGTGGGAAACATGAGTGTGTAAGTAGTTCATAAGTGAATTGAGGGATGAGGTAACAATCAGCTTGATGATGCAATAAGCCAAAATGCCTTTGTTGTTGTGATTTTGCACCAGATTAATCGAGAGGTGATACTTCAGACCGGTGCCATTGAGAAACCCTGATCAGATCAAGCTGGTCAGGAAATCTATTGGGTGGTCTGCTTGTCGGGGGTTGGGTGGAGGGTTGGGACCTCGGCCGCGGGGGGCCTTGGCAAGGTGACACATGTGAATGAGGGAGATATTATGAAAGAGAACGGGAGGGTGTTTGAACATGAGACAAACTGAGCGTTGTTTTCCCCCTTGAGAAACACATTTTTCTCCACGGCTCCACGTCCACACTAAAAACTTGTCTGCTCTGACACCGAGTTGGATTTAATGGGACTTCTGCTCTTTTCCCCCTTAGTCTTTCTTTCTCACTCTTTCCCCACTCCCTTTGCTCCCTGTGTCCCGCTCTGTCTCGCTCTAGGTGGTTGGGACACACAGCTATTTTTGCTTTCTCTTGTATAATTCAATCTGCTGCGCATTCCCGCTCACAGTAAGGGGTTGTTTGTGCACTTGTGTGCCCTCTAAGCTGTGATGTGGTCAGCGAAGAACTGTGTTTGTGCGTGTGTGTGAGTGTGTGTGTGTGTGCGTGTCCATGCTAAAAGCATTGTGACCGCGGTCTCGACATTTGTCTTAAAACACTGTGAGTGCTTTTCCTAATTTGTGATGATATGAAAGAACATTCCTGGCTCAAATATACAACATTGCATGCTGCTCTCCTCTTTTTTCAGCTGAATAGAGGATGAAAGAGGAGAGCGGTTGAATAGACTATTGAGATCCATCCTTCCCCATTCTGCAGTGGTCCTTTGGGACATGACTGCACACCACTGGCAGAGCTGGAGTTCTTGGCGAGGAGACTGGATAATCTTACAGAGCTCTTCATCAGTTAATTACCATTCTTTCTTTTGAGGAGCGGGAGGCGAGGTGAAAGGGGGGTCGTAAAAGAATCTCAAAGCCCCCCAGCTAAGCTCTGGGTCACTGATTGACTGCATCAGAGCACTGTATGACAAAGTGAGCTCACTTAAGGGGGCGGGGTTCAATCTGAGCCCCTGCGTTAATAGCAGGTCTTTGTTTGGCCCTAAAACATCCTTAATTTGGGCAAACCTTATTCTAACATATTGGGGTTAGGAGATAGGGTTAACCTTCTCTGAGAGTGTCCTTTCCAATATGTATTGATCAGAAAACCAAAAGACCTGCCAAGAGCACTAAAGATCAGAAAGTTTTAAAATGATGAAATGCCAAGATTGTGGAGGGTTTTAGGCATAGATTACTGGCAATTCTCCTTCCCGTTGTCATTTTTTCTGTGCGTCCCTCTCAGGTTTGCATAGTATGGACATAAACATACTCCTTGGGCAGCTGGGAAAGTGAGTACAGCTGCAAAAGCTGTTATGAAGTGATGAAGAGGTAGGAAAGACAGATAGAGAGAGGGAGAATGAGCATGTGAGAGTGAGTGAGTAAGTACAGATGCAGGAAACAGACTATCTTCACGATCTAGACAAGGTCTATTCCTTCGCCTGGCCTCTGAAGGGGAAGGTTGGCTCTTTTTGGTCCCGGATAAAGGAGAGACTTTTCCAGTATAGAAACGGAAACAAAAATGCTCAGGAAAATATAGGAAGAGACAGGAACAACTTGAAGGACAAAGGAAATGAACAGAAGATGCTCCGGGCAAAGACGGAGGGCAAAGTAAGCATGTCAAGGCGCAACAGGCCTTGAAAGAAGACCTTCGGAAGAGCGCCGCTCCTCCACCAAACGTGGTGAATAATTAATGAATGCCAAAAAGGGTTTTAGGAAGAGTTTTATCAGGTTTCTTTGAAAGGAACATGAAACCAATCAAAATGTCCTCTAACTGCCAATTGCTGAAAGAATGTTTAAAGGCCATGTAAATACTGTTGGTGCTCAAAAACAGTTTGGCTTTTGCACGAGACAGGTGTTACTATTAGCAGACAGTACATACTGGGCAACTGCAAGCTATGGCAAAGGTGTCTGCAGCAGTAGCCAGGTGCTTCTGATCTGACAAGGTGAAAACACGGCCTCATCAACGCCGCCTCACGGTTGCGTTGATGCAAATATTGACCCTTGGCTAAACCTTCTGAGTTGTCAGGGTTCAAAGAGCTCCTCGGGATGATCGATATCCATTAACGTACACACAGTCCATCTAGTTTCAACGTCAGGTCTCCAAAGGATTGCTCTGGGAAATGGTGTCATCTTAGGAATGTTAGGTCACTGGTCTTTAGTTGTCTTGACTTGAAAATAGACAACCCTGAGACCTGTTGTTTCAAAATGACACGGACCTCTAATTTCTGCCTCTGAAAGCAGAGATTTAAGTGTATGACACTTAAAAAAGTAACTTTCAGTCAATTCGTCAGATTCAAAAGGTCTAATTTTCACTGTTTCTACCTGTCTTCTTTTATTTTTTTTAGCTCTTTTCTCCCTGCACTCATCTCCTTTCCCACCCTCCTTTTTCTCTCTTGGTCTGTTACTAGTTTCAGTTTCCCCCCAATCCGAGTTCCTGAGATTACCACTGATTTGAGTCAAAAAAAGTTCCACATGTGGGGCCCCTTTGAAATACGGCAACATTTCTGTAATTGTAACATCTGGGTTTACATTGCCCCAATGTTTTTCACTATAATGGATTTACCATGAAGTTGGTTTCCAGCATGATGCTCACTCAGTTGTTACCATCCGGGGGAATTTTGTGCTATTTTGTCTTGGTGTTTCTCTTTGCATGTGTTTTTTTTTTCAATGGTGACTTGGTTGAAAAATCTCGAACAACAAAAAGGGGAAGTTTAACCCTTGCTCAGTTGATTTATGAGAGGTGTTGAGCTTTGTGTCATCCCCCACCCACCCCTTTCGTTCTTGAAGAGACCCCCAGCTTTCTGCATGCTTCACTGGTCACATTGGCCTTAAACCTCCCAAGACCCTCTGGCTTTCCCTGCAGGGAGTTTTGCGGGATTCAGAAATCTGACTGGGTTTCAGTTTTTGCTCTCAATGGTTCATGGATGTTGACTTGTAGACCACAGTAAAGTCATGTTTGTTCACATTTTTTTTTTTTAGTGGTCTAAGTTTCTCCCGAACTCTCTACTTTACTACAGATGAAATACTGTAAATCTAAATAGTATGGATTTGAAGTCAGGATGAATTTAGGATCGTACCCCCCAAACCTTTGTGTCTAATTCAGTGCAATAATACTTCATGTCTCTGATGAGCTTTAACCAGCTTTGCCCCCCAGAAAGTGTAGTACTTGTGTCCTTTTATCTCTGGTAGTCATGTCCATCACATTATTTCTGTCAGAGGTGGAACAGGAGATCAGCACACATAAGTAATGGACAGGCTTTATTTTAGATTTGGTTGGTCTGGTGTCATGTAGGACAGGCTCATACAGTTGTAAATGGCAGACATATTGACAATGTTTTTGCAATGACAAGCAATTTCAAGTGTAGCTGTTTGTATTAAAGTATGATAATGGACTACAAATGTCCCTTTTGGTTTTGCTTGTTTACCTTTTTGTTTTTTTTGTTGTTGCATTCTCTTAGTCCTCATCTGTTCTACTGGGCAGATTGCATGAAATACAGAGATCACTTTCATGCATCATGTGCTGTAGGATCAATTCTTTCCATTTCAACAGTCCATTTATCTCTCATTAACTTAACTCCTGTGTCACGTCAGGTCAAAATGTCAGCTGTGGAAAACAAGAAATCTCATCATTTGGGCAGATTTCACATTAATGGCAGTCTTTTCTTTTTAATAAATTCAAAAGTTAAGTTCAAATTAGTTTGTATTTTTTTGTACTTAGCAATTAACTCTTTAAAATGGCAAAAAACCAACATAATTGTCAATTGTGGCAAAGCATCACATGGATGGCTGCCTAATTATGTCTTACGCTTCATCTACATCTTTGTTAAAAATATATTCTACAACATATTTTGTACTTTTGTCTGCCTCTCTGGTTCACTGCTGTGCTTAAATTTGTTCTTGATTCATACAGGTGACCTTACTCAAACAAATGTCTGCTAGACTGTTGACAGCAATGAAGGTCAAAGGTCACTGTTAGAGAGGTGAAAAACCTGTGGGGACTGACTGCAGACTTTGCTCTGAAGTATGGGAGGTGTTTGGACCTGGTAGTAATTAAGATAGAGCTAACAGGAAGCTCATTGTGGGGCCTGGGCCCCCGCAATACCGGAACCACAAAATTGCAAAACAAATCTCCTGCAATTTTGTCGGTCAGTTGACGATGACGCAGTACAAAAATAATCTCAGACTGTTAAGAAAGAAAGAAAACACACATTGTTTTAATCCAACACCCGTGAGAGAAATGGAGCTTATATCATAGATTTAGGCAGGAACATGAAGTAATTTGTGGCACCTAGAGCAGCTGATTATCAGGGTGACCCAGTGGCCAGGGGGATTAAGGTGCAGACTTCAGTTGCTGCTAACTGCAATTAATTAGTTAATAACTGTCATTTAATGTCTTAATATGTTATTCAGTTTAATTATTGCTGCTGCTAACTGTTCTGGCTGCTAATTGCTGAAGTATTTAGTGGCGTTGCTATTAATAAATATTCAATTTAAGATGATTCAAATTACCTATATGATGACATAAAAGGTATGTAATCCTATAGTGATCTGTGTCAATAGTGGCCGATGGCTTGGCTTCTTGTTTGGACAGGAAAGCTTTGAACATAGACATAACACTAAAGTCAATTGGATTTCTTTATTTGCTTGACATCAAAAGTGAGATGTCAGCAGCGTGTAAGCTCTACTGAAGCAACCAATCCATTCAATCCACACCGTCTCCGACCTCCGTTAGACCGTCACTGCAGAACCATCTGTCCTGTCAGCAGCAGCTCATGAGGTGCTGAAAGAACAGCAGCCAGCCAAGCTGTTGTCACCGGGCTGACTGACAGCAGCAATTTACCGGATGATATACCGTGAGGAGTGTACAGGAAGTTGTTTTATTCATTGATTTGTTGGTTTTATTTCACTGCTACAGTGAAAGCTCATAGTGAGACTAAAGGGGCCTTGATTAATTGTACAGAAACTGTTAATAAGTTCACAACATACAAACCAGCAGCAGATTTGAATGGCTGCCTTTGGAGAGTGGCATCGATAAAATGGAAGCATATTGTTCGACAGCCAGTGACAGACATAAAAAAATCTTTTAAAAAGTGTGTTCTGTGTATATTTTGCCCTATAAACTAACATTTTTTCCTGTTTAATTAAAGTCCAACTGAAAATAAATTCAATTTTACAGCATACATATCTGCTCAGTCAATCACTTGTCCTGTGTTCTCCTTTGAGAAAAGAAACAATCAGAAACCACAAAGGATAAATTCATATTTTAAATTCTTTGATTTCATGATGTTGCCTCCGAGTTGATAAAATAACGTTCCATCATCCGATTACATTTTTGGAGATCTTTTTTCCATACAGCAAATCAAATCAGAGCAAGCGGTCACACTGAGCCTGATAGCATCTTGCTACACAACACAAGAGCCACAGACTCTGAACAATAAACCAAATTAGCTTCCCTGCTAAAGTCTCCTTCTTATCTGACTTACAAAGATGAACACATGTCTGGCACCTTAGCGTGTCGAGCGAGCCACCGAACAAACAGTCACTGGGGAAAACAACAACACTTACGTCAGTTAGCAAGCTAGGTAGCTAATTAGCTGCTCAGCTGCAGAACATTAAGCATGTAAATGTACATGCAAATGTCACTTCAGAACCGTTAGATGCTGGTTTGGTCGTTGCTCTTAAAAAATCCCTGTTAGCGACACATTGTCTGTCCATAATTTGTTGCAGTTTGTTTACACTGACACACTCCTCCAGCTGGCTGACTAACACAAAACTGTTAATACATTTATAAAACTTTTTTTTCTCACGGCAAAGATGGATTTGATTTCAGCGGGACTTTAATAATTCATATTTTGTTTATCGAAACCTATTTTAGTACTCAAAGCCACCTTATATGGATATGCTTCACATCTCATGTGTGCAGCACATTATCATAAGCCAAAACATTCCTTACATGTGCGTGTAGACTCAAACTTTGCTGCTTCTTCACTGCCAGAACTGAACAGAGAAGCCAAATTAAACTTATGTAAAAATCTTATTATTTTAACAAGACTCTGTTTTTACATGGCAACAAAGCACAAACACTGATTAAACCCAGGATACATGTCACTTTATTAAATCCGATGCCAGAAACCTGAGCGTGTGCGTCTTTGCGTGAGTGAATATGAGAGCTCTGAGATCATGATAAAGCACACTGCAGAGATTAAGAATAAGAGAGCGAGGATTTATTTATTTTTACTTTGCCAGCTGTACGGTCTGGATTGTATGAGGAGGTCGAGATCGTTCCTTGGCACAGTTTCTCCAACCTGCCATTCAAAGGCTCCCATCAAAGAGGCCCACCGAACTTGTTAATGCCATGATAACCTCTAACTCTGGATGTGATCTGAGACCTCCTGTGGATACCTATGCATTCAAGTGTGAGGCCAGACAATGCTCATTGGAACTGGTGCTGACAGCGTCCTGCTGTGCCGCCTGTGCATTTATCCAAAAGCGACAGGGATTTGCATTTGAGGGTTTCAGTTGTATAATTCTTCTAATTTATACTCAATAAGTTAACTCGCATTACTGTTAGTGCCACGAGTAATCTGTTGGATTTATTTGAATTTTCCTGATTTGATGTATTTTAGGCAACAATCCAGAAGTGATTGTGATCTAGTTTGGAAGACCAGAAGAGGCACCCTTCAGGAAATGATGAGATCTAATCATAAGAACAAAATCCCCCCAAAACATGTCATCCCCATCCGTCCAAGAGAACATTTTGGGGTTATGGTTTTAGTTTCATCGCGCTCTTCCAAGCGCCTGAGCCTCTGCCAGCCGAGCTCGATATAGAACACGTGCTGTTTTCCCCTGGCAGTCGGTTCTGATGATGAACTTTGGCTGTCTTTCATTAAACCTTCTTTATCACCCTGAATCAATGCTATTGGTGAAGGTCATCTGTCTTGCTTTTATTTGGGGCTCGTAGCCATCTTTGTTCCCCATGTATAATTTATTTTGATAGGCTGCTATATCACAATACTGTGAGAGAAAGTTCAGAGCTTTATTTTCTTAAAACGGAAAGCTTATCTTGGGCAATTCCGAGATTTTCACTCAAAACAAATGAAACAGAACTTTTATGAGTTGCTTAATATGGATTTGTTAAGATTTTAAAAACACATACCTGAATCCAGGTCAGGAAATGAAAAAGTAATTGTGTAACAATAATGATAAAGAATTTACATTATACTCAATACCTGGAGACATAAAAAACACAGTACAACAGTAAAGAAGAAGTATTGGATATATGAAGAAAGGATTAACATATCAGCAATGATCAAAACAGGACATATCAAAAGATTAAAGCTACATATAACAATGTTTTCCGCTATACATGAATGCAAGGATGTTATTTCCTTATTCCTTTGTTCTGTTAATTCAGTACTTTGTCTTTATCTTTGAGGAATGTGACCACATATTTGTGTTGTAATTTTCTGAAGATTAGGAGATACTGAGACTGTTTTCCCGGATGCATTCTTGCACAAAACAAATCACAAAACCACTGCAAACTTTTTTACAAGTAGAGTGTAATTTGTTTTTGCGCAATAACATTTATTTCATTCATTTTTTTTTAATTTTTTTTAGATTTCCTGATGTGCCTCCACTGATAAAAATCATCTTGTAAAACCACATTGACATTCTTTGTTTTTTCAGGGGGTTCATTTAAGTATTTTCAGAATTGAAAATGGAAACACAGCCTTTCTAAATTATATGAACATGAATAAATAAATGTATGGAAAGGATTTCTGGTAGCCTACTGTTTAACACATAACCACAACATCTGCGGTTGGATTCCAGCAGCAGACTTTTGTTGCATGTCAACTCTCTCCACTGTTGCTATTGTATGATAAAAGCATAAAAATGCCCTGAAAAACATAATTAAAGGAAGGAAATTATTTTCCATATTCCCATGTTTCATTCAATTTACAACACAGTCATAGGACAGACTGCACAGGACTCCAAAAGCTTGTCAGACTCCTTGTTTGCAGACTTTTTGATAGCTCGCTAGCTAACTTGAGAAGTTAGTGGTCGAGCATTCGTCGGACAAACACATACAGTAACATACTTGAATGCGATTGAACATCTGGGTCATATTAAACCAATCTAACAGAACTTTTGGGCAGCTACTTTCAAAATTCATGTCAGTAGAAAAAAAAAAGCTATACTTTTGGATTGTTGCTCAACCTCTTTAACTCGTTACTGTACAGGTGCCATTTCAAAATCAAAACTTTTTGCTTCTATCGTTTATTTGTAAGAATTGGTTGGAATGACGTAAACGGCCCTTACCAGCTTTAGTGATGAAAAGAAAGTTAAACAAGACGAGAGTCTGCAGCCGTGCTAGCAGCTCTATGAGGCTGTACATGCTGTTGTTTAGTAGACATATAAAAGTTTGCGTTCACATGTAAAGCTAAAAACATGTATTTTCCCATGTGAATGTATGTTTTTCACATTAAGGTTCATATTCACTTGTCATTTCCAAATGTGAAACTTGGTTCACATGTGAAATCATGACATCATATGTGATATGTGAATGTGAAAGGTTACATTTCACATGTGCTTTTTTCGCGAAGGATGTTAACAGTGGTCACCATCTTATTTTACCATGTTAGCATGCTAACAGTCGCTAATTGGCACCAAACACAAAATACATTAGAGGCTGATGTGAATGTCAAACCAAAGTATTGGACAAATTAAAAATCCGATCTTGATCACCAAAGTTATTACAATTCATCAGGTGAATGTTTGCACCAAATTTCATTTTAATATGCAAATACCATCATTTGCATTTAATATGCAAATATCACTCTGTGTTACTCTCTCAGTGCTGCTGATGGTTTGTGAAAACGAAGGGATTTTTTCCCCTCTTCACTTCTGGATGACTGAGTAATTTCCTCCTCCCTGGGATCCACCTCACTGAGATGAAATGCATGTAGAGAGTGGAGTTAGGAAGGTGGGGGGGGGGGGGGGGGGGGGGCACGGGGGGGGGGGGGGGGGGGATAGAGACTGGAATGCCTGGGGTGCATTTTCCCCCAAATGAAAAGCAGGTGACTGTTCATTGTAAGGCCATTTGGATAGTGGGAACCGGAGAGCGGAAGAAAAGGGAGGAAGGAAAGGTCGGAAAAAAAAAGAAAATCCAAAAAAACCCCCCTCTCTTCTTTCTAGTGTTTAGCAGTGAATTGTTGCCTGTTGCACTTGTTCTATATAGGCTGCTTACAATTACAGGATCTACAGAAACTTCCCTCTTCAACTGCTGAATGCATTGTAACATGTCATTCAGGATAAGTCGGTTAAATACCTTAATTGGAAGCAGGTTTATTCCTGGTTGAGGCATTTTTATTTGCTATCCGTTTGTCCTTAAGAATCGATCCAGAAGTCACTGAACATTTGTCTGCATGAGTTGTATCTGGGAATATATTGCTCCGAGGGTGATATGCTTTGTAATGTAATGAAACCCAGACCACAGTAAATGAGTCAAACTATAATGAATTAAACATTTCATGACTTTCTTGGGGTTGTAACAAACTTCTGTCAAACATTCAGCTCGGGGCTGGGAATATTTTTCAGTCCGATTGAAGCTGAATAACAGTCATAAAAACTAGTTTCGTTTGAGGTTGCAAACAAGATACCTAAAACAGGGAATAATACTGATGCTAACAAATGTTCAGGCATGCACAGGTAATAGCTAATTAGAATGACTGAGTCAAAAGGCTGAACAAATAATATGAGGCTCAGCGGAGAATAGCAGTGTAGCCTCTGTTGAACCCTTCTTTTGTTGTTTAAGCTGATGTTTTCACTCCGAACTTTACCGTGCCTTTTCTTGTCGTGGGTGGGATGAATAATTTAGTCATTGTATAGTAGATGACTCATACTGTAGGCTGTAAAAATGTTTTACTTCACATGCATTTCGCCCACAGATGGTGAAGTGAAATGTTATTCAAGACTTTGGAAACATATCTTTATCTCTGGCTCCGTCCCAACTGAGGGATGTAGGACTTGAATGCTGGTTACGCTTTAGCTACTCGCCAGACACAAGACATTGTTTTCACTGACAACTTTAATCTTTTCTGGCAGCTTATGACCTTTTACGGAAAAGATGGTATTGTACTCACTGGCTCAGCCCAAACACACCTGTTGGGATGCCCCACACTCCAAATGCACTATCTCTCTAGCTCCCCCTACAGGTATGGATGTGTCACTTACATTACCTGCGTTCTGAGCAGCATCTACTTGAGTCATATCCTCACTTGAATTGCTACAAAAACCTCTCTTGAACCCTGTTTCTGCTTTCTGTTAAATCAAGGGTCCAGGAAAATGTCAATAGCCTGATTTATTAATCCTGTTACAAAGCGGTCCTGTGTTAAAACAATGCAAAAGGTTGCGTTGGTGGAGGCATGACATTTGAGGTATCGGTTAGGCATGAAATGCTATCTTGAGAGTCCAGTTGGAGCTACAGATCAATGTGTTTAAAGGTTTATCAGACACTAAAACATCACACAGCTGCTCACAGACAGGATTTTACAATTCTGGAAAGTTGAAAAGTTCAACTTTTTTCCGGACAATCCTACGCTTTTTTACCAGAGCAGGATACTATACCTTCTCTGTGAGCGTTCTTGTCTCCACCCAGCTGTGTGTGTGTGTGTGTTTGTAAGTAGGGTGTGTTGACAAAGCAGCTCCTGTAATAAGATCATGCATCGTCAAATGAAGCACTGTGAATGCACACTGATCACAACAAGGATTTTATAGATTTCCTTTTAGTTCGAAGTGACTACTTCTCTGCTTCTTTTTCGTGGCCCTCCAGTGCAAACTTGCAGAGAAACAATTTGGGTTCTTTAAAGTCACATGAAAACACGAGGGGAGAGAGAGAGAGAGAGAGGAAGGATGGAGTGGAGGAGGTGGAGGAGAGACGGTGAAGGTGGACAGGAAGGGATGAGAATGAGAGGGGTTCACAGCCAGAGTTAAGGAACGTCTTGTCTCGACGAGGGCAGGGTGTGGAGGAAGAGAAGGGAAGAGAAGTGGAGATAGGTGAAAGGTCAGTTGAGAGAGATGAAGAATCGCTGCCTCGCAAAAAGGGAACATGCTCAGTGGGAACGGGGGGTGAGGGGGGAGAGGATGTGTTAAGAGGATCTTGGGAAGTCTTCTGTAAAAATGGGAAACAAGAATAACCTTTCCAGTCATCAAAAACTAGTCTTGCTTGCACAATCATTGAGTCACACACACACACACCCACACACACACACACACACACACACACACACACACACACACACACACACACACAGAGTCACAGATGGAGACATGCAGTGGTCACCCCGTCGCGTCTTGTTAAAATGTCCATCCATGCATATGGTGTCCCATATGAGAGACGGCGGCGTGCTAACTGGCTGATTAACCCAGCTGACTGGAGAGGTCTCGTGTAGTCTTCTGGCTCCCGCAGGAAGAACAATAGTGTCTGATAGGTGGGGGCGATCATGTAGTGCCGTCTCATGTACGGAGCCAAACCAACAATGAATTGATCCACTTATAAGTATTGTGTGTGTGTAACCAAAGTCTGATATATCTTATTCCTCTGTGCTGTAGACTTCTGTTGTTGTTCAAAAACACATTAAAAACACATCGTTGAGCAACACTGCCGCACTGGGTGACATGTTGCTTCACCCTTCAAGAGTTTGGTAACCTTATTTTGTTTAGAAATGGCTCCAAAGAGCAATAAAATTGTAACTCTCAGGAGAGAAGTTGTCTGTTTGCAGAGCTTCGCTAGCTTGTTGTGCTACATATCACAACCTCTTAAATTGGAACTGAAGTTCTTGTATGTATAATGTAGAACAAAGTCAAGAGGTTCTGATATGGATGCAATCTTATTACTCTTTGAAACCATTTCTAAACAAACTAAATATATATTTAAAAAATCTAAAACCCTTATGCAACAGATTCAACATATTTAAAATGTATCCCATTTGCAGCAAATAATAATGCAAACATACCATAAACTGCTTCTAGATTCCATGCACAGCTGCGTACTTCTTATCTTATTATTTTTTTGCAGTTATTGTTTAATCACATTTACTTTTTATTGTATTGTGTGTAAGATATTCACACTTTTAATGCCTTCTATTGTCCATTGTTTTTGTTTTATTGTTTTTAAACTGACCTGCTGCAAAAAGAATTTCCTCTTGCGGGAAACTGAAAATCTGAACTGAACTGAACTGACCAAAACCTCATTAAACCATAAATAGGTTATCCTAGATAACCAAGATTGGATTATTTTGAGTAAAAAGAATATATGATGAAAATTTGACAATGAAATAGATACTGTACTTCCTAAAACAGACATGCAATGTGTCTAAAAGCATCAGATACAGGCTGCAAATAGAGATTATTCCAGTATCACCTGGACTATCCATGTTTTCCAGTGTCTTAAATACGCAGGGCTTCATAGCAACTGTATGCATGCGTGTGTAGTGCACAAGCACGCCCCCCCCCACAAACATGGCTCTATGTGTAAATGATGTAATGCATGACTTGATTAAAAGTGAATGCCAATGTAATCAGAGGTGAAATCAGTGTGTGTGTCTACACAAGTATGAGTCACACTTTCGGAAACTACAGTTAAGGAGAAAAACATCCTCTTGGTTACGTTATTCAGCTGGAATGTCTGTCGCAAAGCAGAGTCTGGAAGGTTTTATCTGCATACTATAACATTACCTAACAAATACTGAAGCTGCTCAGTGTGAAGAGTGTGACTTTTAAAACATTATTCAATATGAGATTAGTGACATTTGACAGCAAACAGATTCCCAGATGTCTTTAAAAAGTTGATATGTCTAGGAATGTTACCATATAATAATGATGTTTTATTTGTTCAGTGACTAAAATGGCGACTTTAGATCATGTGTTAGGTAATGTTTCATGTACGTTTTTGACCATACCAGCAAAAAAACAAAAATTCAATCATTTGTTGCAAGACTGAACATCAGTCAGTGAGATATTACAGTAGGTCTTCTTCTCTGTCTGTGTGCCAGTCACACATCTGCCTTTTTCCTGTCTGCTTGTCTGGTTGTTTTCCTGCCTGTCTTTTCTTTGGCAGATCATCCTGACATCCAGGTCTGGTGATCCTGCAAACTGTAAAGAAACTGGAGTAAATGTCATCCCTGACTTGTTGCTCTGCTCAATGTTTTAATCTATTTGACATCAGATTCACATCCAGCTGGCCTGCATGTTAAGCTATTACCGGCAATACATAAATGTGATCTCATGGTGATTTTTTTTTGAATATGGCCACGTGAAAAGTATGCGTATCTTATCAGAAACATGGACAGGACAAAGCACGCTTCTTCTCACCTCTGCGGATGCTGCTCAGTGTTGCGACCTTTAGACGTTGGCATTTTTACAGGGGATGTTTTTATATTTTTACAAATTTTATATTAGCTTCTTTTATAGTTTTTGCAGCTGTAGCAGGTAATAAAACTCTAAAAACCCACTTTATGCAACCTGCTCAGCACTTAACAGCAGATAAAACAAAGTGAGTGACTAGCATGTGAGTATAGTTGAGCATTTAGTAGCTAAAGGGTCAAATATTTCTCTGAGTAGTTGGTGGAGACCAAAGATTGGACTCACATTTGTTAGGTGGCCTGAAATGCAACTCCAAATCAATGCTAACGTTGCTGCGTGTCTGCTCGATTTTCTAATTAGCAAGTGTTGCTAACACATTCACCATGATTCTGATCACTTTAGGGGATAATGTGTTTGTGTTTTGCTGTCTCCAAGTGGCCAAAACCTTCAAGTGAAGTAGTTTTAAATTATGTGAGGCTAACTTGACTAGGCTAAGCGTTGTCAAATGTGTAGTAGACTATGAGTTTGGGGCTAAAGCTAAGGTAGGCTAATTCAGCACCTCCCTTGAAGGTTCCTGAGATTCCTGTGAAATTTAAAATGACAGGGAAAAAAGGTCCCTGATAATTAGAGAAGAGAAGAGAAACTCCACAGCCAACAATAGAAGAGACCAACCCAAACACGCACAACTGTGTCAGTAACAATCTTACACAACCATCGTTGTTAAAAAATGCTAAGACTTATTGGAAAAATAAATCAGCAGTAGAGGGATAAGATGCTGTTTGGAGACCTTTCTCGTCTTTAAGGACTTTCAGCAGTGGGAAAAAGTGTAAAAGTAGGGTGGGATGTGTGAGAGATGCTTAGGCATGTGTCTATGCATGTGTGTGTGTGTGTGTATGTACAAGTGTGTTCATCTGTGTATGTGTGTGTGTGTGTTTTTTATGCACAAGAGTGCCTGTTTTGCCCGTGTGTGCTAATGAGTGTGAGGCAGGAGATTATGCGTGCGTCTCTAAGGGAACGGGAGTCTGTTCCCAGGAGCTGCAGTGCCTGAGCTGGGGGTGGGGGGGGGTATGTGTGCACAGTGCACCCTGACCCCAGCTTTCGGGGGTCCCGGTTGCCTGTCTGAAACCATTTCCTTCCTTTGTGGCCCATTTGAGAGCCCGGAGTGTGAAGCGAATGTGAAGGACCGAGGCCATTTGCATGGTCCTGCAACATGTTGAAACAGAAAATAATCAAGAGCCACGTCTCCACGTGAACGCAGGGTTGCCTTTAATTCTGTGCTCCCCACCCCCATACCTCTTCCGTCACCCATATCTCCCCAAGCGACTCCCTGCATACGCCGGGCAGGCACCCCTCAAACAATAAACAAACTGCGAGAGCGCTGGGTGCATTGCTAA
Organism: Thunnus maccoyii; assembly: GCF_910596095.1. Lineage (NCBI taxonomy): Eukaryota > Metazoa > Chordata > Actinopteri > Scombriformes > Scombridae > Thunnus > Thunnus maccoyii. The sequence goes on from NC_056543.1 coordinate 6,817,431, forward strand.
TGATCGGAAACAATTAAGGGCTCACAAAAGGGAGCGTCCTGCTATATTGCTCAGTGCCGTATTTACATTTTGAGGTTAAATGACTGGATTTCTGGTGAGGGCAAGAGGACTAACATAGACAGGCTTGCTGAAGAGTTCTTTCTTTTGTTTGGCTTTGTAAAGAAGGATATGTTGGACTACTGGCCACTCTAATGATATTGGGAATTAAACCCTTAAAGTTGAAATGGAATTCCAGTTTGAGTGTCCCTATGGGCATCATACCTCTCGAACCTTGCCACTCTACCCCCACGAATAAGAGAATGAGAAATGTGTAAACAAGACAAGTGGCATACCAATGGATGACTGCACCCCCCAACCCCCCACCCCCCCACGCAGTGTCCATCCGAGGCTACTGGATAAGCCCTGGTTTGTGAATAGGTGGAGGCTGGGAGAGTGTGAGAAGGCTCAGGAGTGGTCAAAGAGGCCGCTGAATAGACTCCTAGATTGAGACATTCTGCCTGTTTAACACACAAGTGTATAGGTGTGTGTGTGTGTGTGTGTGTGTGTGTGTGTGTGTGTGTGTGAGAGAGAGAGAGAGAGAGAGAGAGAGAGAAAGGCAGAGAGTGAAAGAGAAAGCTTAAGTTTGAAGTCCTCTACAAACCTGGAATATGTAACATTCTGTAAGTAATGGCTTAATTTTTCTGTGTCTATACATCGGACAAAACATTTTTTGTGTCTTCTCTAAACAACAACAACAGCAAGTTACTTAAAATGATAATTTCAAAACCTTTTAAATCCTTTGGAGACATTAAATTGACAGTGATTACGTTGCCTTGGACAGGGCGTCTACAGTGGAAAAAACATTGCTTATTGCTATGGCAACATGCTAATTAATGTGCTGCAGAAGTCATTTGACTTGGAATCTGGATTGGATTTGAAAACATGTTTAATGCATAAATCATTAGACAGAAAAGACAAGTTCATGCACGCAGCATTGTCCACATTTATTTCTACTCTATAAGATATATTTTTTCATCATTATATCATTTCATTTCATTATTGTATTTCTTTATGTTTGTTTACTGAATATAAGAAACACCACATTAAAAACTAACTAATACAGTGACCAACAACGGACAGATTTCTATTTGATTGTCAGTCATTGCTTTAGTTTTTACTCACAACAGAAGCATACTGTTAGGTCATGGTCTTTCCTAAATATCTCTGTGGTAATTGCATCCAAAACCGATTACTTCATTGCAGTCCAAGAGTTCAATTCCTGTGGGCTTAATGACTGTTTTGGTTGATGTGGTTAGAGAGTAGACACTTTGACAAAAGCGATTAAAGAGGGTGTTCCTCGAACACCTGCCTGCGGCTGGTCATGTTCATTCTGCTGACAGTATGTCGACAGCTGATTCCTAAACGGTCTGTAGAAGCGAAACCAGAGGATTGTTTTTATGTCACAACAGAGCTTGTGCGCTGCCTCAGTCTAGAAGTATCAGTTTCCACAAAGCCTGGCGTCATTTTGACGGAACAGAGAAAAATATGTATTGCTATATAATAGTATCTGTTAAAACACTGAAATACAGACTAACTGACAAACGCACAGTCATCCATAAATTCAAGACACACTCAGAGTATCATTAAAGCCACTTATCACCCCTTCCCAATCCCCCAAAATCCATATCCAGATTCCCAACCCAGCAGGTGCCAGCCGGAGCCTTGGCATGGCGGCGCCTTGGGTAACTCCATGTATGGATGCCAGGCAAAGATCTCTACCCCCCCCCCCCCCCCCCTCCCCAGAAAAGCCCCCTTGCCAACGTGGCGCGTCCTGCACAGCCATGGCCATTATTTCAACCTAACTAGATTAAGCTAATCATGTTATGTAGTGGTAAGACGTAGCTGGGAGATGGAATGAAGGGTCGGCTGTCCTGCTGTTGCCATGTGGCCCTGGAATACAAACACCGAACTGTCACAGAGCTTGATAAACACCAGTGGTAATACCAGTCCATTTGAGTACCTAAACCTCCATATAAGCTCATGGATTGGAAAAAAACACCAATTCAGGCTATCTGTAATGTATAATTATACATTGCATATTCAGCACACCATCCTACTGCATCATCTTAATCTTAAAGCTTTTGGAAAAGTCTCCATCTTCTTGCTAAATGCCAATTTATTGCAGCTGACAAAGGTCTGTTAGCTACAAAAACTGGGATTTTTCAAAGAAATGTTGTGCTAGAGATTTAAGTTTATTTATACAGTATTCTTTGTTCTGGGTCGCACCTCTCTTTGAGTCAGTTCGTCTATTTTCAAAGAAATTCATTGAGTATGATTGCTGCCAGTCAGAGTGGATCTCTAATAATTAAGTTGTAGTAATAGATCCTGGGGTTTAAAAGGCTTATCAGATACCAAAACACTGCACTGTGGTTTAGAATACTTTGAGACAGGATTTTAAAACTCTGGAAAGTTATCATGGTGACAGTCATTTTTACCTTTTTCCTTGCAGTGATCACTAGGAAATTGGTAGAAATACAAGGTTCACATTACAAAGTTATATACCAGAAATGTGTACTTGCACATATTCGATTGGCCGAGACAGTGCTGTGCTGGATGATGTCGCATTGTGTTGCAGCAAAAGGTTTTTTTTCCTGGAGCCTTCAGTGTTGGCACTCCTACCTTTTCATGCAGTATTGATGTCTTTCTGAACACTGCCCTTGTCCTTAATATGGGTCAAGCTCAAAAAATGCTGAATCCTTCTCTTCCCGTTATGCAACTCAATAATGTCTTTTGTTAGACACTACCTGCTTGGTAATTGGGCATGTGTTTATGTAATACAGTCTTTAACACCCCATGTCCCCCCCTGTGATGCAGGGATTCTGTTAAAAAAATTGTAGTTTCCGAGCCAAGCACCCAGATAATGCTGCTAACATTAAGGTTTTCTTCACAGACTTGATAAAGCTCCTTCAGAAAAGACATTATACAACTGCCTTCATAGGCTGAGCAGTGCAGTAAACTTTAAAGTTGATCTGTAAAACCGACAAGTGCCCCTTTAACGTTACAGGTTACTTGCTCACGTAAGCTTTCAGTATGAAGACAATGTGTTAACTGGATCCCGCTCATGGGAAACAGACATGGGGCTATCCTTTCCCTCTGCAAAGAACCTGAGAGAGGACAGTCAGTGAATTGGGGAGTGAGAAGTATCCAACAGATACTCAGTCTGGTTTATCATTCAAGTGTCTGTGCTGTGATTGCACACCCTAAGCCGCTTTTCCAACACGTTGCCTTTTAGGATTGATGAGAAGAGAAAAAAAGGGGTCATTAGTGGTTATAAGGTTGCTGTGGTTGGTAGTCTGGAATTTTTTGTCAGAAAGGGAGCTGCTATATTTTCCTTGCCAGGCTTAGAGATTGTATGGTTTTCCATACAAATTCCTGTGTGACGTCCCCCCAATATGCCAACCACATGGCCACTTTTAGCCCTGTCCAGTGTGCACACACACTTAATAGAAGCCTCATGGCTGGACGCCCTGCTAAACTGGCACTTCCTGTATTGAAAACACATTCCTTTTCTCTCTTTTATCTGTGCATGGAACATATGTACATTTACGGCATTTAGGTACATTAAAGACACGTAGTCTTGCACACACAGTCTGTTTCCCCTCACAGCTGGAGCTTACTCATCTAAACTCCCTTTGTGGGGGGATGTTAAACAGGAAATATTACGATAAATGTTCAGAAAGCGGAAAAAGATGGTGACATTTCTATTCTATTCTCATGTCTCACCAATGACTGTTAATTGGTTCATTTTCATATATGTCAAATACCATTCAATGCAATATAAAACTGTTGTGGCTAAGTACTTTCTACAACATAACAGCTATAATATAAAAATTTGGTAGGGTGGTCTGGCGTACATGGGATTCCCAATGAGCTGAACCTCAAAGTAAAAATTGGGTAAAAATGGGGTCCAGCTGAACAAATACAGCACAGAAATGATGTCACATTTCCCCCGTCGATCGGTCATTAGAGGGCAAATGGAAACACGATGGAGGTTTCTGGTAAAGACACCACAGGAAACCTCCCAAGCTTCACTTTTGTGTTTGCTCTCCAGCATCGCTGAATGTCAAGTTTACAAAGCAGACAGGAAAAGGCTTTTGGGGAGGAGGGCAGATGGTATACAGTAGAGGAAGAACAGCAGCAGGCTGCAGACAGATACACAGGGGTGTTTAACAGGGGTGGGGAATACTGTCAGAGAGTTTCTCCAAAGGCTTGCATAACGCACCTGCGAGGGAAATGAAACGACTTGACAAAAGTCTAGTGGGAGGGAGGAAGAGGGTGAAAGAAGGAGGGAAAACAAGGGACTTTAGGTTAGACTGTGGTCTCCCTTTTTCTAGTTTTTGTTCTGCCAACCTAGACCCCTCCAACTTTACATCCGGGGTTCATTTAAAGGACATTTTGAACATTTTATTTGGTGTTTTTTAGCATAGACAGTTATGGCATTGTTTATTTATAGTGTTTTTAAAGGCACTCAAAGACACCTTAAATAGATGAACAAATTAGCAAAAAAAAATACACAAAAACAACAACAGAGTAGCAGAAAATACAGTGTAAAAGTAGAAAACAAAATGCAGTAAAAGAGAGTAAAAGCCAAGAAGATGTTCTCATTTAAAAGTATCATACAAACAGCTGAGCATGAGTTAAAAGCAGCTTTAAAAAGGTGAGTTTTTAGAGCTTATGATGTGCCTTTAATGCTCTGGACAAGGACTTCATTTGCATATTACACATGGCCAGGTGTTCGGTGAAACACCTGCACTTTAAAGCATCTGTCCGAAATCAGTCACATCACCTGGACTCATTGAAGTCCCGATGGGTCACAACATTTTGACACTAACAGTCCACCTCTTTTGTCTTTTTGTTGTTGTTTTTCTTAACTGCAGCCAGAGGAGTTGGAGGCTCTTCATTCCCACACGTTCCGGGTGAAGACTTTCAAGAAGGCCAAGCACTGCAGCGTCTGTAAACAGACCGTCATCCAGGACGGACTCATCTGCAGAGGTAAGTCGCCAGTCCTGAAACTCCAAGCCAAGACTTGATGCTGCAAATGTTTTTTACACTGTTATAATGTCAGACTTCTATGTTAAACTAAGATATCTGAGGTGTATGTAGCCAGGGCCTCAACCTGTTCTGAATGCTCTGTTTGCAAAGTTATCTCTACTTCCTCTTTGTGATGACATCAGATTGTTTGCACGTGCCCACAAACGGCGAGTTGTACCATGGGTTATTTGTGTTGTCTGCTTTCATATTTTGGATCGGATTCGGGCTCCAACATGTAAGGATGTATTTTAGAAGTTTCCATTTCGAGTAAAGAATGAGAAAAAGAAATGAAATCCTGCTCCTGTTTGTTAACGGAAGTCTGCCCAGACGCAGCCTCCAGAAGCTAATCAATCAGAACAGACAAAAGTGATAGTAGCACGAGAGCCAGTATAAGATAAATAAGGAGTTTTTCTGAACTGCTAATCATGCAAAGATATTTCAGTAGACGCCCAGACCAGGAAACGTGCACGATTCTGCACTTCCCCTTTAAAGGAAATCTGCAGCTTACTGTATTTCAGCTTTCATGTCTGTCACTCCAGCCATCAGTTCTATTGGTAATGGTAACATTGTACTCACCAAAAAGTAAGTTTTCCTTTAACTTTTTGCAATGGAAATAAAAATATTGCCAGTGGAAGCAAAAAACCCACTTAATTATTATTAATTCAACACTGTAATGATGCCCTAACAACTGAGAGGGGTCTTGTGTTGCCTCTGTGAACTGGTGAGTGAAATGTGTCCGTAGGGAAGCTGTAACACCTTCACGGTAACCTTTTAAGTGTGCACAAGAAGTTGCTCATTGATTTTTAGTTTGAGGACAAAGGAAGGATCTTATCACATCCTTCCTGTTTTGTTGAGGGACTATTTTCAGAGCCATATAAGGTCCTCAACTCTCAACACTGTGATAGTTGACTCTCAGCCCTTGTTTTGTTTGGGTTATTTGGAAAATGTAATCAGTTATGGATCATTGCTTAAATAAAAATGAGCAACATGACTCAGGAGACTCATGATTAATACTCAGTTGTTAAATTTCCTCAATCCAGAGCTCAGGCTCACTGAGTACTGGTTTTAACCCTCTGGGAAAAATGAAGGCAGCATCTGTCACAACATCCATCAGCGGCGTAAATGAGGGGTCATCTGAGGTTACCTGGGGTCATCTCTGTGTCAGAGCAGTGATAGAGAAAGGCAAAAGAAGCCTCAGGAAGGTCAAAGGTTAACAGCTTCTCAATTTCGTTAATGGTGTTTACAGAAGAGGCAAAGTGGTTGACTGATCACTTATCAATTTACATATTTTGAGTGATGCCTCAGTTTTGATAGAGCGCTGAGATGGAAACATCATTTTAAAGTACTGTAAGAATGTTGTCATGACTGGTTCCTGAATAAATCTGTTGTTTTAAAGCTATTGTAACTTCATTAGGCTCCCGGTGTCAAGCAGTATTTCTTGCGTCTATAGTTGTTTTTTTGCCTACACAGATGCCAGACGAGTGAGACTGAAGTATAACGTGAAACATCAAACAATTACAGGAAAATAACCGAGATTCAGTAATAAATGTTAATGATCAGAACAGTCTCGATGTAGTAAACCACTCCTATGTGGTTCTCTAATCATCTTAAAACAAAATTGGAGAATATATGACCCTGATCTGCTCAGCACATCATGTTGTAGTGGAAATGTCTGTTTTCAGACAGATAACTTCAACTGAAACCATGCGGAAATGGCTGAATGTTTGGTTTGGCTCACAGAAGGGGAACATTCAGCTGCAGCTTCCCAAACCTGACACAGGACGGGTACAGTAGATGTTTGAAGGGCACGGCTCAGAAAAACAAAAGCTTACTCTGCATGTTTCTGTCTTTTGACCCCTAAAAGCCATTTGACAAAATCACATTTTTCTTCTTCAAGGAAATGGTTCAATTATTAGTCATTAGTTAAGTCTGGTTCCAACATTTTTACTTTTATTTTTATTTAAACTGCAGTTGCACATTCACACCTGAAAGCTGCTCTGTGCATCCTGTGCTTTGGCCACTAAGGATCTGATTAGTTAGGGTTTATGTGTCTTGCTCAAGGGCACCTCAGTAGTACTTATGAGGAAAAATTATATTTCCTCGCCCAGATTTATCCTGTTGGTCCTGTACAAGTATGTGTATCTCCTATACTGTGTGTAGCTGAATGGTTTACACAGATGGTGCTGCTTCTTAACCCAGAGTTTCCCTTCACATGGCTGCATGGGTACAAAAAGTCACAAGTTCTCAAGACAATCCGATGGACAGATGGTGAATTTTTATTCTTTGCAGGAACATATGCTAAAAATCCTTTTGATCTTTTTTTAAAATATATTTTAAGTATACAGATGGATATATTTTGGCTTGACATTGGGTAAAAGGCTGGTTTAGTTGTGTCGGGTGACTGACCACTCCTTGAACCGACTGTACTGGTCTACCAGGTGTCACCGTGTTTACCGTAATTGTGAGTGTAAAGCGAAGCATTCATGAAGAAGATCATGTTGGCACAATATGCTTTGCCTTATAAAATCTGTGCGACTCACCACCTGTATTTACTCTGCAGTTCACTCTGTGATCTAACTGTTGCGTCCAGATGTTGTTGTTGTTGTACAGCGGGATGTGTGTGTGTGTCATTAAATCTGCACATTTGCCTCTTTGTTTCACATGCTCGGTGTGATAAAGGCGGTATTTTACAGAAGCGGTGTTTGGGTGTGAACTCTGAGTTGACTATCAGTATAAAGAGGGCGCCTGTTCTTCAGCCTCTCAGCAAAAGGAACACACATTAAGTAGTGTGAAGCAGCAGTATTCATACCAGCTGACGTAATGAAGGCTGTCTAAAATCAATGGAAAATAAGTCTAACTTTCCCATTCTTACTAAATAAGAACATTTAAAAGAAAACAATCACTGCAGTAATAAAATAATGAGCAACTGATGGGTTGAAAGTTACCGTTTCTTCTTCCAAAATGGATTTGTTGGATTTTTTTTTCATGAAATTGTTTGTTTATATGCCTCCTGTTGTCACTCTATTCTGGATAAATAATGTTCGGTTGTGTGTGCAGACAAGCACTCGCATGTGATCATAAAATGACACAGAACAGCACCTGGGACCCTCATCTGTAAAAGCTTAGTCATAGGGGAAATAAACCATCATGACAAGGCTGCATACAGCATTTTCCCTGCACATATCCAGGTTTGGTCGTGTGTGTGTGTGCGTGTGTGTGTGTGTAGTTGTGAGAGATTTACGAGGACAACACAAAGTGAACTGTAGACTCCTGCTCAGACAGCAGACGTCAAACACTCTGCTTTTCTTTCCCTGGTTTTGTCTCTGTTTTATGATTTCATTAAATTTCCATTTTGCCAAAAAAAGTAGAAGCGACTAGTAGAGTGAAGTTCCAGTGTCAGAGGGGTGAAGAGAAGCAGAGATGGGAAGTAGCAGCACTGCAGTTGAGTACAATACTTAAGTACATCTGTGTTTTAGAGGAGATAAAGATCAGTTTGCTGGTCATACTGAGGACAACACGGCCTTCGGAAGCTATAAGGTCTCCTCCAGCTCTGGAGGAGCTTTGTCAAGTCTGAGAGTTCAGCTGGAGATTGGAGATACGCATTTATTAGAGAAAGCCTGTGTTACGAGCCGGGAGAGTGAAACAAGGCTGTTTACCAGACAGGGATGGTCTCATAAAAGAACTGCATTATGGGACATTTCTGGAGATTCTCATAACCCTCAAGAGATCTCAGCCTCTGCTACATTGGTTTTTGAAATTTGTCTTTCATAAGTTTCCAAATTTTATAAAAGTGCAATACTAAATTAGTGGAGTACGCCTTTAAAGGAATAGTCTGACATTTTTGACACCATACTCATTCACTTTTTTTGATGAGAGATTGATGAGAAGATGAATCTACAGCCTGCAGTCGGTTAAAGCTTGGCTCTGTTCACTAATTAACACGTTATATCTTGATACCTGCAAGTATATATATCAGCAGACTCCTTCTTTGTCTTCAAAAATCACTTGAAGACCTTCCTCTTCTGGGACAACTATTCCTTAACTTACTTATTATGTTCTTCCTCCATAAAACATTTCCTGCAAGGCCCTCATATACCTCAAACACCTGCAAGTCTTGTGTAAAGTGGAACTGAGTGTTATTCTCAAAGGCTTCTGCCAAATGAATAAATGTAAATGTAGGCTAGCTGATTCCAGTCTTTAAGCTAAGCTAGCCGGCTGCTAACTCTTAGCAAGAAAACAAAATAACCACGTTTCCCCTAAAATGTCAAACTGTGCCTTTAAGCATGAGACTACTGTAAGCAGCTAGGAGAGGTTTCACATCCAAAACACTCCATAAGATCATATATGAACCACTGAAGTATGAACATTCAACATTAAAATACATTTCAGAGATTAATACATCAATAATTTATCAGTGTGAAATGAACTGTTCCTCAGAATGAAGCTCCACAGGATCCTGCCGCTCCCTCAGTCACACAGCTCCTCCCCTCCGCTGCTCTTGTTTACTAACATTCTCCAGTCACATGGTCCCATAATGACACAAGCACTTGGACTTCCTTTCCCCTCAGCGGTTGCCAGGATACAAGGTGTTAGTTACTTTGACAATAGCGTGTTGACGCAGGTCGGGCCTGCAGTTTTCCAGTTAAAAAAAATAAAAAAGCTCTGTGTGATAGGGTATTTTGGGAGAATTGGCCCTGAGGGCAGGAAGTGGCTTTTATACTCATTCACTGCAGTGCAGTTCAGGTTAAATGGATGTTTGTGTGCAGGGGCAAGCCAGTAGAGCAGAGTTGGGCTTATTAAAAATAAAATACAAGTGAGAATGTGATCAGAGATGCTTTAGTACTTGATATAGTTTATATAAAACTCCCTTTTTTTTGGTTATATCCAATTTGACCTACGTTTGTCCCCAAAAACTGAGTGGAATCAGTTTTCTTCTGCTGCGTTTAGGTTTTGTAAAGGCAGCACGCAAAACCGTTCTAGCTTGAAGAAAACAGTAGAACTGCACCTTCAAACAAATCTACAAAGATTGTTTTAGAACTGCTTTTCTGCAAAGGCTGTAGATCTTCTTCCGTGGGGGGGGGGGACTGGTTGGCCCTTGTTCTGGAGTCGACCACGCCGCCGTCCCCGAGGGAGCCGCTGTAAACACAGAACTTCAAAGACTGACTGGAAACACACCACGATAGCAGGTGTGTGTTTATGTGTGTGTGTGTGAGTAAGGGAGAGTGAAGGTTATCACAGCTCTGTTCTCGACTGCTGAGCTCACACAGCTGGTATGCAGCAAATCCCAATGACAAACACACACACACACACACACACACATATAGATATATATATATACACACACATGTAGAATTGGCTACATATAGCACATTATACACTGATGTTTGAGAGTGACAAACATTGTGTTACTACAGTATATAAATATAGTTTGATCACTGGTCAGGCAGCGGCTAACACTTGTCTCAGTCTGTCTAGTTAGCAGCCAAGTTCATGTCACACACACACACATACATACATACACACACACACATATATAAGATACATAGAGCTAGAGCAGTTAACTTTATTTTTACTCCCTTGATGCTTTGACAGAAGTCATTAGACTAATAAGTAGAGCAGATGGATGAAGATGAGCATTAGTTTTCTGTAAATGATGGATAGCGACTGTCTCCCATTCTCCTAATATCATTATCCTAATCTACTAAACTGACCAGACAATGACTTTTCATGTGTACTGACGGGGGACAGAAGCTCACTGTGCTGTGTCAGAGTGAAAGAGGGTGTGATGGAGATTTTGGGCGGATTTCAGCTCTTTCTTCTTCCCGGATGCTCGTGAACTTTGACTCTCTTATCTGCTCTCACAGTGTGATACACCAACGGTACATGCACACATCTGTGTCGCATATGTTTTCACAGGACTGCTCGGGCTTCTTATTATCCATGCAAATGAAACCATGATGTGAGCGGGTTGTGATTTATAGTGAAACTTAAGTTAGTTAAGATTTCACACAGTGCCTACAGTGGCAGCTCCGGGGCAGTTAATGCAGTTAGGGCGCCACCTGTTGGATGAGTTGTAACATTACTCACTGAACTGTAGTTGAACCTTTTTAAGACTTACATCAGGTCTGTTGAGTTGAGCATATTGTTCAGCCTGACATGCGTGTTTTCAAAGCAAACATAGGTCTCCACCCTGCTTAAATCTTTTATTTGTTTTTATTTCTTTGTATTAGTTTGTTATTATTTCTTTGCTGATATAATGACATATATAGTAGCAAACACACTATTATAAATCTTTTTTTTTTTGGTTTTATTTATTATTTTGGCAAAATGAAACATATTGATTTAACAGTTCATCATACAATTATTATCTCAGATCACATATGTCTTCTGTCTGTCCTTGAGTTAAAGGTGCAGTGTGTAGAATTTAGTGGCATCTAATGGGACAGACTCGAAAGAAATGGAAGATTCATAAGTTTTAATTAGCGTATAATCACCTGAAAATAAGAATCGTTGTTTTTTCATTACCTTAGAATGAGCCCCTTATATCTACATAGGGAGCAGGTCCTCTTCCATGGAGCCCACCATGTTTCTACAGTAGCCCAGAGTGGACAAACCAAACACTGGGCTCTAGAGAAGGCCTTTCATGTATGTTTTTCACGAGTTTTGTGGCCACCGTAGGTTCTCCTACATGCTTTGAAGGGGAGGGGAGGGGTATTCATATGGTTGCAATCTGCAACTTCACAGCTAGATGTCGCTAAATCCTTCACACTGGTCCTTTAAGGAACGCTCTCATGTTTTCTTCTCCAGCCACATGAAATAGTCTGCAAAAGTTTGAGGAATTGAGGAATGATTGATTGAAGTTATCAAGGATAAAACATAATAAAGCTAGAAAGCTTTTAAGGATAATTGAGGAGGGTGCACTGAGCAGCATAACTTTAAAACACCAACAACATCACAATATTAGAAAACAACGAAACATCAGAAAAACAAATAAACAAACATACAAAAAAACCCAGCAACAACAGCAACAAACATCATCACCATTAAAGATATAAAATACAAAACACTGACACAATCATTAGGCACAGACTGGGCTGCAATCTATTTGCATTTCTTATTATTTTCAAATCTCTTGGCAAAACTGTTCCAAAGAATAGGAATGAATATATAATCTGACATCTCAGCTGAATTCAAGACTAAATGACTTTGCCAGTTGCTTCAGTTCTCAGGGTATTTTATCTTTCTTGGTATGTGTTTATGTGTTTATGTGTTGTCTCATTTTGTGTTGTTTTGTCTGTAACTTTTTTGCTGCCATGTTGGCCAGGTCTCCCATGTTAAAGAGGTTTCCCACATCTAATACTTTCCTGGTTAAATGAAGGTTTAAAAAAGAAAAAATAAGAACATATTATGGTTTACATGACTGATGAGGATCCAAGAAAATAGATATTCAGGGGAGCCCTTTTAAGCCGACCTGAGGGGGAAAATACTAATATTCTATTTGTAATTATTCCATTTCAAATTTATTCATAATTATAGGAATATTTAGAAAATTTACACTGTGGTCTATGCTGTGATTTGTTTCCTGACTCAGAATTTTATTTTTATTATATTAAGTTCATCACTGAAAACATTCTCATATGCAGACTTTTTTTTTTTTTTAAAGGATTTTATTGTCACTTCCATATGAGACAAAACGATTAATAAGTAAGTTCTGCAGCTGATTTTCTATAATGCACATTGTTTATGGTTATTTTTGAAAAAGGATTGTGAGCATATAGCATTTATGTTCAAAGATGATGCATAAAAGCGTGAGTGTTATACTGAATTTCAATGGATGGATCAAAGTACTACCCATCTCATATGTCCCACCTGTAGCCACCAGGAGGCAGTAGAGTCCTTTTTTTTTTTCTAACAGAGTACCTGCATCCATCTGTTCAACTACATCTGCCGCTCACTTCTAGTGTAAATTTCCAGAATTTGCAGCCCAAATCTCAAGCCTGAGCTTGTGCATATTGTTATCCACATGTGTCAACCTTTTTTTGTTATATTTACATATTAATTTACTATGTTTTTAGTAGCTGCAGCTCGTATCAAGGGAAACAGCTGTTCCTACCAAACAAAGTCAGACTAATACTCACAGTAACACAAAAAAAAAAAAAAAAACAGACAGAAAAGTAAATAAACAGAAATTATGTTTTGTCAGGAGGAAGCAAACAAATGACACAGAGTGATTCCATGGGAACTCTCACTCTGGATTTATTCTACACTCCTGCACTGTTTTCAAGAATCTCCCATGACAAGCGAGCCTCAGCAGCTGGATGAAGGTGGGGCTTTACCCACAGAAATCCAACACTGCCAGGGATTTTAGCTGTGTGGGCCGGGTGCCTGAATGATGACACCCATGTGGAGAGTGATGAGAGTGTCAATAGTTACTAATCCTACACAATAAGACGGTAGTTCATACGGGACGATATCCGTTTATTTTTAATGTTTTTTTTTTCATGATTATCCCAAATTGGCTGGTGGCTGGTGTGTGATACTGCTTTGAATGTGGGACGTGATGAGGGTCAGCAGCCGGCGCACATACCAGTTTTAGATCCAGATTTTAACCTTTTTTCCCTCGGTATTGTTGCCTCTGCCCCCATATTTTAACGCTTAAGTCACTGATCCTGATTGGTACAATATGCTCATATACAGGCCTCATATATACTGTTAGAATTACCTCAACTTTCTCCAGTGTTATCGGTATCTACGATGTCTATATCAGATAAACACCGCGCTTTAGTCACCAAACTTTTTCAGCTATCTCGCCTTTTGCAGGGTGCTGTCTGAGGCCACTTCTGTGTCCCTTATATACGATGAATTAACTACTATACATACAGTACAAAACATCAAAAACAATCTCTTCTTCAAAATTACTATACACAAAATATCATTACTCTGAATTGACTGAAAAATTGTATTGAGAAATATCGATTACCATAAATCCAGAACATATAATCTTACAATATAATCTTTTCACAATGTTTTTATTTAGCAAATATAAGATAAAATGTAAAAAAATGTGTATCCATTTCTACTTTATGTGTTCTTTCAGCCACATTATTCAGACTAATCTTTCGAAACACATTGTATTTAAATCCTTTATCCATTATTTGCCACTCAATTTCTCTTGTAAAATATAATATTAGCAATAAATTCAATTCAAAGCTGTCTGAAAACAATAGTTAGGTGCCCATATGAACACTGAAACAGGTTTTGCTTGCTGTAATCGCTTCCTAATGCACTCAAATGATGGGGGACAAAATCCACAAGCTTTGTGCAAAAAATTATGTAAAAGTTTGTCTGGGGATAATGACACTTCAGCCATCTGAGTTGGTCAAATAAAGTGGATATTTTCCAAAGTTTCTGTCTTTTTTTTCCCCCCTTTGGGTTTGATGGGAGAAGAGTAACAAAAGGAGAGAATTTGGCACTAAAAAGACTTTACCAGTGAAAGATATCTTATATATATTAGCTTCAGATAAACTTTTAAATACATTTTTGCACAGAAGGAGGACTGTGGATTTCGTCCTCCATCACTTGTAAGTGCATTAGGAAGAGATCTCTTTATGGTCAGTATGAACAGAAGGAATGATTACAGCAGGAAAAACAAAACTATTTAAATGTTCATTTGATCAGCTGGATATTGTTTTAAGACAGCCTTGGAAAATCGTGAACCTATCCTTTAATGTCCCTGAGGTGCAATTTGGCTTAAAGGCACCAGTCATCATTAGTCAGTGAGTTAGTATGTACCCAGGAGTGATGTATTGTGTATGTAAGTACACTGTATGTACACGTGTTGGTGCTCACGTGTTCTCGCTTGTGTATTAGAGGCCCGAGAAAAAAGGACCAAAGAGGGGATGGAGAGAGTGAGAGTGAAGGGGAGAGGAAGAGGAAATTCTCCAGCCCTGCCCTCTGATTGTGTTCAATGTTGTAAGGAGGTTCAGCCCAGCCCTGTGGGAGTATACGCTCATTCCAAGGGACCAGGGGAAGGAAATCACCCAGCCTCAGTCACACTCCCCCACCTCTTTGTCATTTTTACCCTCCTCTCACCCTCCGAACCTCCCTCTCTCCTATGCTGTAAAGCATTCCACAGACCCCGAGTCAGATAGGAACTACACTCATCATCTCCCCGCTGTCCCTTTCATTTTGCCAATGATTGATGTGAGCAGTTGCTGAACACCCACTTACTGTTCATCTTTTCCAGTAATGTCTCCTCTGCTCTCT
Source organism: Thunnus maccoyii (assembly GCF_910596095.1). Lineage (NCBI taxonomy): Eukaryota > Metazoa > Chordata > Actinopteri > Scombriformes > Scombridae > Thunnus > Thunnus maccoyii. The sequence goes on from NC_056543.1 coordinate 6,832,767, forward strand.
TCTCTTCTCTTCTCTTCTCTTCTCTTCTCTTCTCTTCTCTTCTCTTCTCTTCTCTTCTCTTCTCTTCTCGTCTCTTCTCTTCTCTTGCTGTGATTGTCCCCCCCTCCCCTCTTCCCCTATCTTCCTTTCCTTCACCAGGAACATTTCTGCTCTGTTTATCCTCCAAAGCTCTAACTTCCTAACAAGGTAAAGCCTAACCCGAGCTGTCCGAGCTCAGTGCTTTCACACCCAATATGGAAGTCCTGCTTCTCTCCCATGTGGCCCAGGAGTGTTGTTTACTGGGGACTCACGTGCTGGGAAGGGCACTGGACATCGTCCTGGATAGACAAGCACATGGCTTTTATGCTTATCAAGCAAACAGCCAAGTATGTTTGAATTTCACATCCAGGAGAGCATTCCACGAGACTTAAGTCACAACCAGTATGTCAAAAATAGTTTGTGCAGGCTGTGGTATATGTACATTCTCACGTATTACTCACGTATTATCATAAATGTTGTGGGAAATACCACATGTGGCACAAGCACTTTAGGACATTAACACAGTACAAATACAATTTTCTTAAATCTTTTTACTCCAGTTTTTGCATTTTCAAAGCTACCAAAATGATGAGTAAATTAATTGATCAGTGGATGGACAATTTTTGATAATTGATTATTGGTTTTAAGTTATTTCTCAAGTAGAAAAGCCGAATATTTACTGGTTCCAGTTTCTCAAAGTTCATTCTTGACATGGAAACAGTAGCTGACATCACGATGTCCAATGAATCTTCGATTGTATCACATGATCTTCCTCAGCAGCTGGAGTTTACACAGTTTATCATGGAATTGTAGATATACAAATTTTAATTTTTCTGATCACAAAGGACTTCTCATCCATGTTGGCTTAATAGTTGATATTAAAAGTTTCTCCGTCTGCTGAGGTAGGTATGATATGATTTGAGTGAAAGCTCCGACGCAGCTACTAAATGGACCTTGTGGTGAGACGGTTTTGTCAACTGCTTGTATCCGAGGTCAGGGAATAACTTTCAATCTCAACTTTTAAGCCAACATGGATGAGAAGTCCTTAAAAGTGCTCAGAAAAATGTAAATGTGAATATCTACAATACCATGATAAACTACATCTGCTGAGGAAGATCATGTGTTTTGACTGAAAGCTTCAGAACAGCGACTAAATGGACCCGTGTGATGAGATTGTTTTGCCAACTAAGATTTGTGTGTGTGTGATTTTTTAAATACTTAGAATTATATAGAAAAATATAACAAAAAAATGAATGGACAGAATGTTTGATAATGAAAGTAATGATTGAAAGGTTAGATGCTCCTCTGTGGGATAATAAAGAGTCGATCAAATAATAAATGCTAACCTCATCCAGTGTATGTTGTTCCAGACTGAGCGTAACTTCGTCTCAAGTCTTGGTGTCCTGTGATAAACGATGTGGGTCATGTTGTAGAAGAACTCCGTTCACTTTGACCCTGGGAACTCGAGTCTTTTTGGAACTGTGTATCCCGGTAGGATTTCATGCTGCCACCCACATTTGAAGGCCTCTAATTAAGAAGTCAAACTGACTTTAAAATTTTACCCCCCAAGTGCAAATATAGTCCCGCGAGTGCCTAAATAGAAACTAAATGCACCATGATATAATTACACATTTGACTCCTAAAAGGAAGCTTCTCACTTTCTCCAGTTTCAGCATGTGTACACTCTGTGTCCAGTCTGTGAAGTAGAGTTTCTCATCTAATTTAAATGTTAATTCTAACTTTGAGCATCTTATTTTGTTGAATGCCTGGTGTAAGACAGTAATACAGACAGTATTAATTAAGAAAAGGTTTAACGAGTGAATGACTGAAAAAATACGACATGTCGGTCAGGTAAAACATGGCTGACTTCTCATGAATTAATGCTGGTGTCCCTGTGAAAAGAGAAAACTCTCTCCTGGGGAGGATTTAAGGCCTTGTAGCTGTTAGGTGGACCCCCCCCTAGCTGCTATGAACACTTAACCTCTGACCCTCAACCAGACTGATGGGTATTTAAGGCTTTTTTATGGTGCTGCAAAGGAGCAAATTAGAAAGATTAATTAGCAATATTAAAGTGGGAATATGTTAAAGAAGAAGATGATGATTTAGTAACCCAATAAAGTCATCAGACTGGTCGCTCTGAGGTCAAAGAGCCTTGCAAAGATCTGATCTCATCTGCTGTTTTCGGTCTATGATGATGTTAACATCTTAAACATCTTGAACAGTTTTTAACATGGTTGGTTGTGGCGTTTTGTCGTGATATTATGGCTGCTAGCTGGTGCACCTCAAAGCTAGTCTGTTTCTGAGTTCTGGTCCTGGTTGTGCACAAAAAGATGCTGAATTCCCTGATGAAAAAATAGGGAACAAAAGTGAAATGTCAGACTTTAAAGGTGCAGTGTGTAGAATTTAGTGGCATCTAACAGAACAGACTGGGCAGAAATTAAATGTAATATTAATAAATGTGTTTTAATTAGTGTATAATTCCATAAAAATAAGAATGGTTGTGGTTTTGTTACCTTAGAGTCCTTTATATCTACATAGGGAGTGGGTCCTCTTCCACAGAGCCTGCCATGTTGCACCGCCATGTTTCTACAGTAGCCCAGAACGGACAAATCAAACACTGGATCTAGAGAGGGCCTTTCACGTTTTTTGCGAGCGAGTTTCACGGTCACCGTAGGTTCTCCTACATGCTTGGAAGGTGAGGGGGGGAGGAGTATTCAGTGTGTTTCAATCTGCAACCTCGAAGCTAGATGCCACTAAATCCTTCACACACTGGTTCTTTAAGAATGTGGAGGTAAACGATAGAGCACATATGGTTTCATAAACAAAAGGTTTAAGGATTTAGAAATGGTTGAGGAATATACTGTGAGATTAAGGGACATAAATCAGAGAGAGTTAAGCGTTTAAGGAGCTGTACATCTGAAGCAAGAGAGATTATATATAAGCATTATAGGGTTAAAAAAAAACATAGGAATGATGACGTAACACGGTATAACATAGACATGATCGCACTCCCACACAATTTGAGGATGGGCTGCTTTCCAACTTCATATCAATGACTTAACTGCTAATCACAATAGATATTACACTCGCTTTGAAGCATGTGGCTTGAGACAGGAAGAATAACTCATTACATAAGGTGTAGCGTGTTCCAGTAAAAGCATACAGTCTTCTCCTTTATTTGGAAAGCCTACGCCTCGGCACGCTGAGCTGTGTTTTGACTCTCTGTCCTTCGTGGGGATCTGACAATTTATGAGCCGCTGGTCCAGGTGCTCCCCTCTTGACCCTTATTTGTAGACCCTGTGGGAGTCCAGAGAGAGGGCTCGAGGGTGGAAGGGAAACTGCAAAAACTTTGTTGAAATTCAGTAGAAGAGCAATGTCTTTTATCTTGTTTGGTTGCTTGCTAGATTTTTATGAATTTGTCTCAGCTTTGTCACCCACATAACATTGTTTAAATTGCTTTAAATACACAATTTCAGCTTGTTTGAAGGGGCCATAATCAATGTTTTTTGATATTAGCAATGGATCACGTAACTACTTGTATGTGAAAGAGGTTACTCATAGGCCCCTTTTACACCTGGTATTAACGTGATCTGTATCTGGATATATTATGAATGGAGCGGGTGGACTTATCAGCAAACATATCGCAACCCAAAGTCAAGGAAACTGCTGCCACAAACCGACGTCATTCACTATTTTGTAAGGGAAGACTTCTAGTTACTGCCACTACATCTGGTTTTCCCTGGTGGCCAAAAATCTGTTATTTCAGAGTTCAAATTCCATTTTTTTGGTCTACTACGGCATATATATCTGCTCTGTAAATCACTTGTCCTGTGTTCAACTTTGAGAAAAAAGGGAGAAATTTACATTTTAATTTCTTTGGTTATATAATGTTGCCTCTTAGTTTTACACTATTTGGATTAAACAATGTTCTGTTATCTATCTACATAGCTGGAGTCCTTATTTCAATACAGCATATCAAATCTTGCATAAAGCGATAACACATGTTAGCCTATCACAAACAGCGCAGACGGTCACACTGAGCCTGATTGCATCCGGCTACACGACACAAGAGCCACAGACTCTGTACAGCAACCTGCGTTAGCTTTCCTGCTGAAGTCTCCTTCTTATCTAACTTACAAACATGTACTGCACCTCTGATTGTTGAGCGAGTGAGCAAACAAACATTCACCAGGGGAAAAGTACATCTAACATCAGTTAGCAGGCTAGATAGCTAATTAGCTGCTGATCTGCAGCACATTAATCAGCATGTATACATACCTGCAAATGTCACTTTGGATCTGTTAGATGCTGGTTTGGTTTGGTTAGTGACACACTGTCTGTCCATGACTTGTAGCTACAGCAGTTTGTGTATTTTGTCTCCGTTCCATATCGAGTAACACCAACAGTCAGAAGTCAGAGGATGACTGGAGATATACAAAATATATTGGATTATTCACTGCACTAAATGTTTTGTCTGGACAACAATGTGCTGTGTTATAATTGAAAGGGACGTAGCCTATAGGTTTCTTTATCATATGCAGTTAAGTTATGTCTATATTGTCTTGATAATCATCTCTCTGGAACCTCTGTAAAGCTCTGTTATGGTGTGGTGAACATAGTTTTATGTTGTAAATTGTAAATCATTCATGAGAGAAGTGTAATGGAAAGACGAATACGTGTTGTAATCGTTTTTACTGTTATATGTTGGCTGACACGAAGATACTCTAATCCCTGTAATCCCAAAGATAATTAAACTAGACTACACAGATGCCAGACCTGCAGAGATGATATTTAACTTTGACCTCAGAACAAATATTCTGTGGAATTCGAAGGAACCTCTTTCCTTTTCATACCGGCTCGATAACCACTTAAAGTCGTGATTCATACCTGACCGCAGTGTTTCAACATTTGGGAGATTTTTATGACATGAAGAAGTTAATTTCATCTTCTCTTTTTTCTGTTTTCTCTAGTGTGCCGAATAGCCTGCCACAAGAAATGCGAAGTAAAGGTAAGAATCAAAACACCAACTAAAAACGAAAAAATGTCATGTTTGAAAGGTGTCAGCAGTTTTATGATGTTGCTTTCCACATGGATAAGTACAGGAGAGACGCACCTAAACCGTCTGAACTTGCACTTTAAAATGCATGCAAGCTTATAGGGAGGAAATATTATTTTTAGGTGGAGTCAGCTACTCTTCATGGTGTGTGTGTGTATATATGGTACATGCAGATGCTGGGGTAGGTGGAGTTTATGTTCTGCAAAAAATCTTAAGAATGTCTAAACAAGTGCTCTATGTACCAGAATGTGTTTAGATTGGATGAACTCTTGTGTCTTGAAGATCGCCCCTCGTCTAAAAATAAAAGACCTCTGGATGGAGCCGTCGCTTGATTCATGTTGTTTTGGAAAGGCACCGAGCACGTCGAAGAAAACGGGAGGGAGAACAGTGTGAAGCTGAAGCTCCTGCGGGGTTGTTAAAGAGGGAAAGTTGTGTGTTTAAAGGTACAACTGTGGGTTTAACTGGATGTTTCGCTGCACACATGCACACACTCACACACACATATGTACACCTATGTATATAACACACCCTTCATCTGGTATCCATTATTAAAATAGGTGCTAGTTGCCAGCTTTGCCCACTCCCCTCTTTTACTCACAGGAAATGCCAGGGGTGCAGGGCAGACAGGCCACACTAAATACAAGGTGGGGGCTTTGGTCATGCAGAGCATTTTCAAGCAAAATGGCTGAAATGATATGCCCAATCCACTTTTCTTTACCACCTTTCTCATTTGTCCCGTCATAGCGATATTGTAACTTTTTGCACTGAAAAGGCCAATAACAGGTTGTTCACTCAAATAACAAACAAGCATATTTCCTCACTTATTGTACCTCTTGTCTGGTTGTGCAAATTATTTTTCTTTTCTTTTCTTTTTTTTTTTTTAAGGCATTCAAGGTTTTGCCACTAGGTTGTAAAAGTGATGGAAGTAGGATGATGAAGTAGTCGGGCTTGTCAGATTGTTGGTTTTGGAAAGTTGGAAGAATTGTCAGACGCAGAGCACTTCTAATGTCGGAAAGGAGTGGGAGGAGGGAGTTTCAGATGCCAACTAAAGATAGAGGTTCATAGATGATTTCAGTCGGATCTTTTGCCACATCAGCCGTTTTGGTTACTTCCATCTGAATGTGTTTCACCGATGTGTAGTGTGTACCGATACATACAGGTACAAGCAGAATGCATCGCAATGCGGTTGTGGGCGATTCTACATCAATGCATTGACAGAACATAATTGGGAGTTTGTAAATATAATTAGGCCTACTTGAAAAAAAAAACTACGCCAAACCTGCCATTAATTTCTTATTAACAGATTTTATTGTGATTAAAATAACAGCCTACACAAAGTTATAACCTACTAACGTTGATTGTTGATCTTCCGGCCTTGGCTGGACAATAAAGTTGTAAAGTTACAGTTACCTTTCAGAGGCAACGTTGCTCTCTTGCATTGAATCGTGGGCGAAAGAGGGAGGGAGGCAGCAAGTTATAAAAACATGCACCCAGTATTTTGAAAGCAGACATCTAGGCACATTTCGAATTTTATGAACTTACTGGGAAGCACGAATTGGACAAGACACTGTCAACTACTGAGGTGGGTCACACAGATACTGGTATTGAAAAGATGCAGCTGTTTATATCATAAACTGTTATAGTCTGATTTTTGAAAGCACTTCCTAAATAAAAAAGGGAGTCCAGATTTATCTGACTGCTTCTATCAATTGATGAAAAAGTAGCTGTATGCAGTAATATAGAAAACTGAGGATGCAATACATTGAGATGCGTCGAGATGCATCGAGAATCGCTGTGCATTTGAATCATTGACAGGTGAATCATAATTGAATTGTGAGGTCATTGAAGATTCACACCTCTAGGTACAAGGGAACATGATGTGAAGTTAGGGAGTAAAGGGGGTAAGTGTTTTTAACAAACAGGTACCTATTCTAATATTGTATTACATGTATGTTTCTGTGCCTACTTACTCGTCCACCATTGGTACAAAAATTATACTGTAAATCGGTTGTACAATGGGGGCCTTAATCAAAGAGCTGCCATTTTTCCTCTGTTTTCACAAAAACCTACTCAACTAGTTATGTTTCTGTATCGAAGAACAAAGTGTGATGAATGAAATTGTACACAACATACTTGTTGATAACATTTCAATTTCAGGAAGCCAGAGGTCACATTTGTGGGAGGAGACGTTAAACCTCTAGAGCTCAGTGCCCAGAACATACTTCCAGTGTCTATATATACAAAACTGAAACCTTCCATCTCTAAAAATCACAGCAGCATTTCCTTTTCTAAACATTTCAACTGAAAATGTCATAGCTTTGGCAGGAAGCAATTTGCTAACTAGCCTGAGATGAAAAACAAGGGAGTGACCATGACAGGGTCAGTTGTGATCTCTATCAGCACTCAGTCAGGCCTAAAAGACTGTTGGGTTCATTTTTATGAATTATTTCTTTAAAAAAAAAGAGATTAATCTCTTTTCTATGCACTGTCAGTCATATATTGTATGATTTTACATGTTAGGAATCTAAACTCATGATAATAACTCTTATTTGGGACAGCAGTTATCCCAAGTGCACTCTACAGTTATAAATCTCTGTCTCAAGATAAGGGAACATAATATGTGGCTCATATTTAACCTTGCAACTGCAAACAAATGGTCAGACTTGTGTACAGGATGTGTGCGTGAACATGTGCATGTCCTCCACTGTTATGTGTGTTTGCTCGTAACTGGCTGTGAAAAATGCTTTAAATCTTGTCAGTAAAATTTCTCTACCAGGTGATGACAAGAAAGAGCCACAAAGAGTGTATTACATCACCCTGGAAGTAGAGACAAGAGTGAATTCAGAGTAAATGTATTTTAATTCTTGTTAGTTTGCAGTGAATATGGTATATTGTACATAGTACCTGCCCATAACTATTTCCCTGACTCTTCCACTTGTCCTCTTCCTTTACTAAAACTTAACGCCCTTATTAAAAAATGGAGAGGCAGGATGTCTGGGGCTTTCCCGATATACCACTGTGAAAACATTAAGGAAAGGTAAAACCTCATACTGCTTAAGAGTTCTTGGTCTGCTCACGCTAATTTCAGCCTCAGACATACAGTAAACCACAGTAGCAGCCATGATAGACGCTCCCACCCTGCAGCTACCATTCAAGAATGCAACATAGATTTGATAGAAGTTCCCTGTCATGTATTTGTCTATTAACAGTGCAGTCACAGCTATAGAAGAATGATTTAATTTTGCATTTTATCCCTTCTTCAGTGGCCCATACAGTCTGTTCTTTCACAAATTGATAGCACCCTCTTCCTGTTTTGCGCAGTAAAACATATTTTCTCCGTGCTTGAAAGCATTTCTGTAATGGCTCAGTAAAATAAGGTTTGAACCCAAAAGCATTACTCAGAAGTACTGTAAGACAAAAAAGGTAAAAAGCTCAGCTTTACTCAAGATAAAAAACAGGCAAAGTTTAAGACCAGACAGGCAGAGGCAAAAAGACAAACTAGTCCAACAGGAGAGCAGGAAAGAGAACTGAAACAACTCAAACAGGCAGGTTAAGAGGTCAGAACAGGCAAAACTACAGGCTGAGATAATAGCAATCTGGATGAATGAAGGAATGAATGAGTGAATGGAAGTAAGCCAGTGTATGTGCTACTGGGCTGATGGTGGGTGGGGAAGGTCAGGTGTCAGGGAATGGCGGGAACACAGAGTTAACCTCAGGGCAGGTGAGATCTGAAACGACAGCAGAGTTAGTTTATGGCAGAGGAAAAAAAGCAGACAAGCAAAAATGTGAGACTAGGAATCGACTGACATGGTGACAAAGTCAAACGATTTCCCTTTTCTGCCTGACATATGATATAAACATACTGCTGTTTATAGCCGTGACACAAACATCTTTGACTTGAAGGATAAGGCTTGTGTTATTCTGTATTTTTCTTACTGTCAGATCTCATAAAAGAGCCATGAAAGTCCAACATGTTACATCTCTCAATACTTTACGGCTGCCCTGCACCCTGTCCGTTGCACTCTACATCAAGCCCGTTCATTCCTACTGAAGAGGAAAATCTTTAAAAACAGATCACAAATAATAGTTTCATTTTTTGTTAAACAGCCAAGTAATTTCCTAAAACAGCTGGATACTGCAGTTTCTAGCAAAGGCTGCTCAAACAGAAGGAAATGGTGCATTTTTTGGGAACTATTTTAAGTTTCGGCGTTGTCTAGTGAGTGTTTATGTTACCAAGAAGATGTATATTCAGTTCAGTTCAGATCTTTATTGTCCCACAAGAGGCAAGGCAGCATAAAAACACAAAACCATGAAAGCGTAAACACAATAAAAATACACCAAGACAATAAAAGACTATACATGCAATTCCGATTATATGGATGTATCTTAAAAGCAAGACATACACATACATAGAAATAAGAAAACAGAAATAAGAAAAATAAAATGCTAAGCTTAGAATTAAAAGCACTTATTGGGCATGGGGATAAACAAAAACTTGAACCTTTTGCACCAAATTTTTGGAAACCTGTATCTCTGACCAGAGGGCGGGATGTCAAATATGAGGGATTCTCTCAACATAAACTACACAGTAATGCTCTTAGTAATGAAGGATTTTGCCACCCAGTCCAACAGTGTGATGGTATTTATCAGCAGCCTCTTAAATTTGTTATTTTTTTAATGTTTCATACAATTTCACATACTGTACACCTGTACTTTTGATTATACTTGCTCTCCTGATCATTTTTGTAAATGTACTGGGTAATGTGGTCTCAATAAACTTCGGTTCTCCTACTCTACTGTGGTGTACTGTGGGCTCGTAACACGTAAGTTCAGGAATAAGCTGAGGTGCTGAGGGGAGGCCGTTGGATTTCACTGATCCTCTGCTGCCTCTTAAGTGTGTTTTGAGAAGGAAACTACCATGTTCCACCGTTAATGAGGAAGGAGGTCTGTGAAAGCAACGCGGAAGAACATGTATTCACTATTTTTTCAGTCCCCACTCCAACATGATTAAGCATTTGTTTTCCTTTTTTTTTTTCTCCCTGTTCCTGAAATTCACAGAATGCATGTTTTGAAAGTCTGGAGAAAAATCATGTGTTTTTTTGTGGTAGCTGGCTTCCACCGTGTGTTTTTGTTATTTCAGATTTGTTATTTGTGACCCCCATAGTTCCTTTCACTGAGTACAACATGTTTCAGTTAGAAATATGTTGCTTGCAGCTTACTAATGGATATGTCCCCATGTTGCTCAAAAGCTGCAAATATCTTGTGTTGTATTGCTAAACGTAGTAGCAGCCTTACTAACACTTCTCTTTGAATCTTTTCATGCAAATGAGAAGTTATTGAAACATTTTTGGAAGACAAGAATGAAATGAAAAGAGACTTTAATGAATTTATACAGTAGATCATTAAAAAAATGCATATCTGTGTATATACCTGTACATTTGTGATCAATTACATAAATGTACTCCCCTCCAAGAAGTTTCTGGTTAAAACTACATACCAGTGGGTTTAAACAAGCAGTCATTCTTGCACTGTTTGCATGCAAGTGGCTGCCGGTTCCTGATGTTTTTTAAAATTTCTGAGAGATCATCTGGAGATATAAAGTACTTGGTGCGGCTGAGAATAAGGCAGACCATATATTTCGTATTATTTATTGCCTCCACGTCTTTGACACATCCAAACACCTGTACGCACACATGTTAGGTGTGTTTTTGACAGAGTGAGTGCATTGGGTTTGCAGCTGGCTGTCCCCTCACCTGGTGGAAACCGCTTTGATTTATAACTGTGGGAGATTACAGTAACTGTCTGGTGACCACTAGTAGCTTCATGTACAAAGTCATGTTGTGTGTCTTTAGAAAAACATCCTTCAACTGCAAGAACAGGGTTACATCCCATGTGACTGCAAGCATACAGTCAGTTGACTCTCTTGAGAAAAACAAAAAAAAACAAAACAAAACTCCTTCGACAGTGGTATTTTGTCGTTGACCCTGAACTTTGACCTCCCTGTTGGGTTGCATCAAATGATTACTATTATTTTTGGGGATGGCAGTTGATTGGTCAGTGGGTGGGTCAGTCCACCACTTTCATGGATTGCTATAAAATTTTGGACAGACATTCATGGTTCCCAGATGATGAATCCTAATGACTAAACCTTTTCTTTAGCACCAGCATTGGGTTGACATTTATGATTTAATAGGCATTCATGTTCTCTTCAGGATTAATTGCAATAACTTTGGTGATCCATCAGTTTCCATATAAGTCTATCAACAGGTTAAAATTTAAATTTGGCCAATACTTTGGTTTATGACCAATATGGCTGCAACTAATGATTATTTTCAGTATCGATTAGTCTGTCGATTATTTTGATCAAATACTTAAAATCACATTCCTTACTATGTGTTTAGTGCTAATTAGCAGATTTTAGCACGTTAACACGCTAAACTAAGATGTGAACATGGTAAACATCATATCAGCATGTCAGCATGGTCATTGTGACCATGTTAGAATGCTAACATTAGCATTTAGCTCAAAACATCACATCGCAAGTACAGCTGGAACCTCTAGCATGAATGTAGACTCTTAGTCTTGTTGTTTAATAAGTGACTTAAACAATCAATTGATTAACTAGATTGTTTTTGATATTTTTTCGCTCAATCAACAAATGGATTACTCAACTAATCATTTCAGCGCTAATACCAATACTTCAAGCTTTGTGTCTGTGACTGTATTTATATAGGAATTGGACAGAAATGACCCAGGAAGTCTTCGTCTGTCCTCAAACTTCATCTTGTCTCATAAATCCTTTTCCTTCAGCAGCAGCAGCAGCAGCAGCTGTCATGATCATTTGGCATGATTAACCTCATCCTCTGTTCCGGCAATTTCCCTTAGATACCACACATTGCTCTTGGGCTGATTCATCACACAGGCATTAATTGGAAGCTGTGTCACTGCTGCACAACAGCAGCAAAGCTTTTTCACAGTAGACTTTATAGCACTGTAGCTTTGGCACTTGTGAGACCGGACACAAGAGATTTCTAGTTCTTTGCTAACAGTGGAAGAGTGAATTCCTACTATCAGGTGGTTTTGACTTTCATTCCTGTTGATTATTCATACATCTTTGCTCAGGCTAGACTTAAACTCTTAACTTACTTCTAGTCTATTTATGTTATATGGTATTTCTTGCTTTCTTAGAAAGTGCTGCCATTTAAATTGTGTGCAAAATACAATCCCAGTTAATGAACAGTATGTCAGTAATCAAACCTCTTTAAGGATGCTGAAAATTCACTACAAAGTCACACATTTGTTTCCACAGATTGATACTGCTTTCATGCAAATGCTAGCTTGAAGGCTTTGTCACTGTTAATGTGACCTTTTTACATACAGGTTTTAGCCACTCTGGGACTGAGCAAACTTCATAGAGAGTGAGATAAACTAGCCATTAATCGAGAGGTGCAACAGATTGTTCTTTTACTGTCAAGTACCGGAGGCATTACATAACCTCGAGTTAAGTTTAGTTTAAAAGACATCGGCGTGGTTTTGAATCCCAGTAACAACATTAACAACTTCCTTCCTTTTCCACGTGGTGGCGGCCCTGCAGAGAATGAGAAATGGGAGTTACAGTAGGAGGGGGAGCAGTACAGTTTGGGGGGAAAATCCTGTTAAGGAAACATGCAAGAAGCCATGTGAAAGTCATATCACTTGGACTGACTGAGGGCGGGGTAGTAGTGGTTAGTAGGTAGTAGTTGTAGTAGGAAATAGATGGGCTGGGATAGTAATCAGAATATTCCCTTGGGTACTTGCCATGGCATCTGTATGTGCTGTGTTTTCAAGTGAGCAACTCCTTGTCTGATCAAATACAGAGTCAGCCGGCAGCTCTGAAGCTAATTGAATTAGCAGTCACAGGACAGAACACATGCTTGCCTCTCTGCCTTCCTCCGTATGACAGTAAGTGATTGCAGTAACACAACAACAACACAAACATGGGATGAATCATATGGTCTCTAATTTGAGAGCTCTGAATGAGTCAGATATTATTTTAGTTATATTACCTGTTTAGTGTTTATGTTTTTAGTTTCATTTCAATCAGTTTCATACCCTGAGGATTGGAATGCTTCATTGAGTTTAAATATTTGGAGTCAAATATGTCATATGTAGACATATATTGCTTTAATTTAAATGAAAGCATTGGCTTTGTCTAGACAACCCAAAGAGCTGTTCCAGTCCTGGGGGAAAACTAAGAAAACTTGAAAGCTGCATTCATTAATTTTATTTTGGCCACTTGGGGGCAGTGGAACAGCTGTAAACAGGACAATGGCATATTATCACCTTATAAAGTTGTTATGACTAACATGTTAGCAAACAGTTGTCTATTTACACATCCAGCAGACACAAAACAAAGATAGTATTCGTTTGGAGTCATGTTTCTGCCCACCTGGGGTCGACAAGAGCGGCGAGAGTGAACTAAAACTGTAAAGTTGCCGGCTGTAAAACTAAAACAAAGAGCTTAAAGATGCTAAAAAAGGGCAACTGCAGAGTTGGGCGATAATTTCCTGGGGGTTTGTTCACAGCAACACCTTTCATGTGAAACATACAGACGGGTGACAATTAAAAAAAACACACACAGGTGCACTGCATTGTACAATTAGACAATTAACATCCAGTCATGCTCTGTGACTTGTATAAAAATGCTGAGCAGGTCCAGTTGATTTTGATTTTGTATCAAGATGGCAAGAGGAAAAGATCCGAGTGACTTTGTAACAGGGTTCATTGTTTGGGCATGGATGGCAGGAGCATGAGTCACAAATACTGGCCAGTGTTTCAATAGGAACACTGACTAAAGGGACAGCTGCGTTTAAATCCATGGGAAAGACAACAGTAAATAGGGTCGGATATTGTGGTTGACAGCGCACATTTAATGACCGTAATGCTCGTGCATTAGTGCAATATGTAAGGAAAAACAGAGGAGCAACTCGTCCTCAGGTGACTGAGAATGTCAATGCAGGACGTGATCACACTGCGTCAGCAAGAACAGTCGGACGACAATTACATAGAGAGGGATATTATAGTAGGGTTGCACTGCATAAACCCCTCATTACAAAGATGAATGCACATTTAAGAGTTCAGTGGTGCAAAAACCATAGGCACTGGTCTACAGAGATGTGGAAAAAAGTGATATGGTCAGATGAGTCATCCTCCACCATATTCTCAACAAATGGGCGAGTGTATGTGTGGCGTACACCAAGAGAATGGTACAGGCCTGAATGCTTGACCCCTACAGTCAGGGGATCTGGTGGCTCTTTTATGCTGTGGGGGGTATTTTGCTGGCATGGTTTGGGTCCACTTGTCCCCTTAGAGGGAAGGGTCACTGCAAAGAGTCATCACCTTTATCCTATGATGAAATATTTCTATCCTGATGGGAGTGGTCTCTTCCAGGATGACAATGCCCCCATCCATAGGGCATGTTGAGTCATATGCTATGGCCTTCGCAGTCATCAGATCTCAACCCAATTGATCACCTACGGGAGATTTTGGACTGACATGTTAACCAGCGCTCTTAGCCACCATCATCAAAACACCAAAAGAGGGAATATCTTTTGGAAGAACGGTGTTCATCCCTCCAGAAGAGGCTTGTAGATTCAATGCTGAGGTGTATTGAAGCTGTTCTGGCGGCCAAGGTGGCCCAACACCTTACTAAGACACTTTATGTTGGTGTTTCCTTTAATTTGTCACCCATTTCATCCATTGTTAGCATAAGTATATTGATTAATGCAGCTTCAACTTTGACTTTATAAGCAAAGATCCTCTTGTTATTATCTGGTCGAGCTCAAATAGAATGATTGGATATATTTGAACGATTTCGTGCTGCAAAAACAAAAACAGAGGTTCCCTGATTTGTGTGCTTCGTGAAAACCAAAAACAATCATCTGTCATTTCTGTCTCTCTGTCCCAGTGCATGAGTAAATGGCTTACACAAGGAGCTGTGGCTTATAGCCATGTATTTAGTAACATGTGCATAGATACAGTAGAGAAAACAAACAGGAACACCCAGCTTTTAACATGATGGAGTAATCAGGAGTTGCTGGAAAGAATGTCAGCAATCGGCCAAGTGCATGTAAAAGACGATGATGGCAGAAACAAGTGAGGGGTAGGATCAAGTAGAACATACCATCTAATAAATAATATGAGATTTGAATTAATTGTCCAACAAAACATGTTTTTAAATCTTTATTCATCCAAAGAGCTTTTGCTGAGCATGCATCCTCTTTTTCTGGCATCACTGAGTGTTCCTGACTGCTGGAACAGCTGTGTAAAATGCCTTGCTGTTGGACACCTCCTCATTACAAGCGGAAGGAGTTCAAGCTCCCCACCCATATAACTCCAGTTAGTACTTTGATTCAGAGTGACAACTTTTCCGTCCTGTGTTTGCTTCACTGTGTCTAAGCTGCTGCTGCTTAATCATGACCATCCAGGAAAAAAATCCATGTTAAATCTGGTCTGTATGCTGAGTGGGCGTTGGTGAAACGTTCCACTGGACTCTGGGGGACAGTGATCTGCTCGGCTAGGCTGTTACTTGGGAAAGCCTGAGTCAGACTTGTGAAAGCTCTCTCTCTCTATGGTCCTCCCTTTCTTTCTGTCTTATTGTCTCTTCATCTTTCATTTTAACTGTTCCCATCCCTGTCTCGTTTTCTCGCTGTCGTCATCGTGAAATCATAACAAAACAATTGATCTTTGTGTGTTTGCTTCTCGCTTAAACAGCCACTGTGTTTTTCCAGTTACAAAAGTCAAATTGAACATGGATGACAGCGCCGAGAGAGGTGTGCTGTCGTCAGCAGGAAGGATTCATGATGATATTAAAGAGAGGCCTGTCAACAGTCCAGTGATTTAACTTACTAGGAATGACATCTCTCCTCAAGTTATTGCATACATGGCTCTGCTAGAACAAAATGAGCAAAAAAAAAAAAAAAATTGCGGCATGGCGTCGTTTAGCTAATCTGATGTCAAAAGGATTATAGACAGCAGTCACGGGATCAGGAAGGTAATAAAAGCTAAGACACAGGAAAAAGACCAGACTGAGAACATATTAGTTTCAAAAACAGACAGATAACTTTCCCATGCTTTACAATCCCTAACATATAGATGCATAATTGCACTGCGGTGATTGTGGAAGCACAAAGCTCTAACTCATTCCAACATGGACAAACACAGACACCAAGAAGCAAGGGGAATTCCTAATTCCCACAGTTCAACCTGGTCCCTCCATAAAAAGGTGTGTATCTCACATAAACAAGCATGTTGTTTTGTTACCATAAACCATATGTCGCCTCTCTGGCAGCCCTTCCTTCCTGACTTCCTGGCCCTTGTCATTAATAGTGAATTAAATAACGTTTACTGAGACGACATCTGGTGAACATGACTTCAGCAAAAGGTGTTACCTTTAGAGCTACGTTCCATGTAATTACTTTCGAGCCGAGATCAAAGACGGCGGCCATTCTTTCCATGTTGAGGCATAATAGTTACTACAAATTTTTGTGACACGTATTTCAGTAATGTCCCTTTATCTGCTACTGGATAATAGCTTGTGAGGAAACGAGTCGAAATGCCACAACGCTTACTATACATCTGTGAGAACTATCATACTTTAGAAGTACCTTGCTATCATCGTAATTTCAGGTGTGGTTTGTTTGTTCCAGGAATTCCTGCCTTGTTATATTCTGAAATGTTTGTTAGGTCAGATTGTCTATTGTTAGTATTGTCACTTTCAGGAAAAGTTGAGCAAACTTCAGTCTTAAGACATGTTCACAAAAGTTGGTGATGCCACTGTTGCATCTAGGCTAACATGTCATCAATGTGAGTGTTAATTGACAATCCTACTGTAAGCACGGCCTCTTTCCCTGAGTGCAGCAACTAAACAAGAACATAAAAGATGTCTGTAGTTTTTCTGTTCTTATGCCTCAGCTTACAAAACTACAAACACAGTCAGTCAAAATGGTCAAAAGATGTTTCCGTGGGAAGATTTTTAACCACAACACTCAGTACTCTGATCACGGTGACGGTGTTGTTTTTATTCCATCTCCAAAGCTAAACAGCCACATGGTACACATGTTGCTATATTGTTGACTAAACAATCCAACATACAGTAACTGGGAGTAAGGTGGGGTTTTGGGGGTTATATACAAATCCATAGTGCAGAATACACTCCATGTCATAACACAAGCCACAGTCAATTTATTCATATAATCACAAATCACAAATGTTCGTTAGGGGGCTTTACAATTTGTGCAGCAATACAGCATCCTCTATCCTTACACCCTTGATTCAAATAAGGAAAAACTCCCCCCAAAAACCCATTTAACAGGGAGAAAATGGAAGAAATCTCAAGAAGAGCAACAGAGGAGAGATCCCTCTTCCAGGGTAGACAGATGTGGAATAGATGTTTTGCGTACTGAATAGACCAGATAGCAAGAAATTACAGAAAGACAGCATGGAAAAACAGGATCACAAAATTATAGCTGGATTGATAATATGGTTATGGTTGTCACAATGTGCAGACACTGAAAAAAGATGCTGGCTTGAGTGATTATGAGTTTTAAAGACATCAATGTGAAGAGAACGACAGCTCACGTGTGTCGTTTGAGCCGACTTTCACTCGATTTCTTGCGATTTTATTGATCTCTGACTTTTCTCACCCTCGAAAGCTGCAGTGACTGTTTTAAGTCAGCTGATGGCAGAGTGTTTTAGTTCGAGTTATAAGCCTCGTCCAGCGAATGAAGAAGCTGCTTATGTAAACCCCACGAAAAGCCTGTCATCAATGGTTATTATTGAATATGTATATATATATTTATATTCAGGTATGGAGTGGGAGAAGATCAATACACATTTGAAATAAAAAGGTGGTTGCATGCATTGTTGAATTAAAGGGGCCGGTAATTGATCAGTAAAGTCAATCATTTTCAACTGACCTCTTGCACAGTGCAATACTCTACTGTACAATGTTGTTGCATGGTTGCAGTTTTTAATCTTTAGTTCACGTCCATATCTGATTATATCGACATTAAGACAGAGTTTTATTATTGTAGTCAACATGATTAAGTGGCACCGGGAGTTGAAAGACATAGTGTGCTGTGTTAGTGACTGATAAGTATGTATCTCCTCACTGCTGCTGACACTGTTTGACTTTGGAGTTGTTATCAAGTCAATGCATTCATTCATGGTACTTTCTCTCTCGTTGCAGCTGTAGACTGAGTGTGTGAGTGTGTGTGAGTGTGTGTGTGTGAAAGAGGGAAAGTCAAAGAGAGAAAGAGAGAGAGGGAACGAGACAGAAAAGGCGAGTGTAAGGGGGGGTGGGTGGAGGGTGGAGGGGGCGACTCATATTTAACCTGTAACTTGAGAAGCTGATAACAAGGACAGAATGAAGAATGAGCTTGTAAGGAAGGAGAAGGAGTGTGTGTTTGTGTGTGTGTACGTGTGAAAAAAGTGAGAAAGAATAGGGCTGTGCTTTTGTTTCCTGAGCTCAAGTCCCATTCGCCCTGATCTCCCTGGGAAATTCTGTTCAATATTTTTTTTTTCTCTTTTTTTTTCATTACTCATGTGGCTCCCTGTTTGGGAGGAGGGTGAAAATGGACTGAACAAGAGGGAGGAGAAAACCCAGGCAGCAAAAGAGAGGGAAATAGCTATAGCCAGTAGCCAGACTTTGCCTGCTTATTCAGCGCTGAGTGCTGCACTGCGCCGTTTCCAGTTGTGGGATGTTAAGATTTTCCTTTGGCTGCACTTCTCCCCACTCTCGCGCTCTCACATTAAGACTCTTTAGACATTTTTATGCTCATTTTCAAGGAGGAGGAGGAGGAGTGAGAGAGGGAGAGACTAGCCAGACCTATTAGCCTGGAGCCTGAAACACAGACACCAACTCTCTCTCTCTCTCTCGCTCTCTCTCTCTCTCTCTCTCTCTCTCTCTGACACATTCATACACACAGTCGTACACTCCTCCGGCTCCGCGCTGCACCAAGGTAACAGTGAGAGTGGATTTAGCTTTAGCCATCTGGACGGAGCGCAGGGAAAACCTCTGCAACAGGGGGGGGGGGGGGGAGAGAGGAAAAGGACAATGCAGCACTAAAACACCAGCCGCACCAAAAAGGAAACCAAAAAAGTGAAAGAGAGGCACACACAGACAGGATGGCCACCGCAGTGTTTCAGGTAAGGAGTATGGTTTAACAGAGAGAGAGAGGGGGGGAAAGAGCTGCTGTCTGGTCTGGTATTCGAGCTCCTGGCTGTCCCAAGTGTTGGCTGTGCTGTGCTCTGTTTCACAGCAAGCTACTCCGCATTGTGGATTTGCTTGATTGGATGGGAGACAGAGAAAGCTTTAAGCGCTCTCACATGTATGTATGTGTTTTTTAAAGGGATGTATTTGACCTGCCATAGGTGATGTACTGGTGTGGTGTGTGAGTTGTGGCAGGCTTTACATATGCATTCATGTAGTAGATGTACAGTGTCTATGTGCATGTGTATCGATATGTGTGTGTGAGAGAGTGATTACAGTCGTGTTAGTGTCTGCATGTTTGCACAGTACATCGGGCTGCCTCTACTGTATGTTCACTGGATGACAGGAATGTGAAAAAGTGAGCATGCTAGGAAGAGATGAATCATATTTTTTGTTTGTTGTATTAGTGTAGTCTTGTATGTGTTTATTTAATGTAAGGCACTGCTTGTTTCTGTAGGGCTCGTGTCTGTGTGTGGTCTCCTTGGCTTACCATATTTTGTGGTTGGTGGCCCATGGTCATAGCTGGAATGACAGTGGTGGTGTATGTCTCCTCTTGTTTTCAGTTTTTCTCTCTTCTCTTCTCTTCTCTTCTCTTCTCTTCTCTTCTCTTCTCTTCTCTTCTCTTCTCTTCTCTTCTCTTCTCAGAATCTGACAACAATCATTTGCCATTGAAAGTAATATTTCATCTATTAAAAGCTCATATGTGTGTGTTTTGCAGGTAAGAGAAAAAGTGTGTGTGTGTGTGTGTGTGTGTGTGTGTGTGTGTGTGTATGTGTTAGTCTGCTTGTGTGCTTTGTGTTCATGAGATTTCAGTGTGTGATTTCAGCCATGAACTCAGCCGCAGTGTTTCACAATAGAACCTTGCAAAAGTTGTTGCACAGAAAAAAAAAATCGCCCCTAGGCGTGAGAAAACCCAACAGCACTTTGGGAATTTTTAGCACACAGAGTAGATGTAATCGCAAAAGTTGCAAAATTGCAAAAAGAATAAGGGCATAGTTCGAATAAATAGAGCATATTCTTAAACACATCAGCAAGGTAGAGCTGTATGTGGATAACTGTGATTTTCCCTGTCAGCCCAGTCTGCTTGGTTGGCCTGGAACCAGTACCACATTATACTCTGTGAAATAAGGGTTAATGTACTGCAGTTCAACAGAGCTGTTAGATAGCTATGGCACCACTTGCTGGGCAAAGTTTTGCTGTTGCGCCCCTATTGACCCTCCAAACACCTTCTGCCCACTTTGCATTGAGTACTTCATGTTCCCTGTCACTTCCAAGGTCCCATCAAGTACAGTGCACAGGGCCAAATAATGCCCAACCCACCTTTGTTGATATTGTATCTCAGTCTTGCAAATTAAGTGCAACTAATTGACATGCAGTGAACTTTGGGGCCCCTGGGGGTTTGGGGTAAGGATAATTTTTGATTGTACTGCAAGTGAATAGAAACCCCTGTTGTTCTTCTTCTGTTTAGATCATAATGCAACAAATTTTCTGTATATTTCTACCAAAAAAATGTGATTTTTGACATCAAATTTGTCATAACTTCTATAATGAGTAACCCAGAGCCGCACTGTTCATGCCTGCTCCTGTATGCACTGTGAAAAAATACGTCACTGTATCCTCAAATTCCTTGGAAGCAGTGGCCAACGTAAATGTAACACAGAACTGTCCTGCCTGGACAACGGCATTACCCATGGCTCCTGGTTGTGTGGGAATGGCGTACATCCACTGGCGGGGAGCGCATGCCGGACTGGGTTTCAGAGGAGACATTTTTCATCATTACTAGCTGCCAGGGAAGCAGTGCTCCAGTCAACCCCCTGTCTCTCCTTCAGGCAACTCATGATAGATGCATAACCACAACCACACATCCAGCCAGGAGAGGGACGTAGAAAGGTTTAGGCAGTTTGGGAAGGTGTGTGTTGAGTGGCTGTGTATGTGTGTGTATGTGTGTGTGTGTGTGTGTGTGTGTGTCTTTCTGGGAGAAGGGATAAGGCAGTGGTCCACGGACCATAAAAACCACCAGCATGAATTCTCATGCTCCTCTGCTGATGTAATCCTTCCTGGGTGTGTGTGTCTGCATACCCCTGTAGTTTGTGTATGTGTGTGTCATTCCTTACAGACAAAGCAAACCTCTATTATTACCATATATTGTAAAACAAAAAGAGGCTTTTGCTTAGCTCAGGTTTTAATCATTTTTTCTCATTACTGCAGAACAGACTGACAGTGCAAAGTACTTGTTTTTGATGAATGTCTGTCTTAAAATCTCCTGTTATAGGACTGGAAGCTTTGTTTCAATTCACATCACCACATAAACCACGAAAGGCATAGCTGGTCGAGTCTTGGCCAACCTTTATTTCACTCCTCCTCACTCATCTTGAGCCATCTAGTAGCATGGCTCTAGGGAAGGCAATATCGACCCACCGCTTTGGTCCAAACTGAAATATCTCAACAACTGTTAAACAGATTGCCATGAAATTTTGTACAGACGTGTAGATGGTGCTCAGAGGATGAATCCCAATGACTATGGTGATCTCTTTCCTCTAGCACCACAGGCAGGTCAAAGTTTGAATTAGCACAACATCTAGTACATACATTTATGGTTCCTAGACGGTGTATTTTAAAGACTTTGATGATCCTTCTGACTTTTCATCTTCATGAGGTTGAAATTTGCGGTTTTCGAGTGAAATGTACCAACAATTGAATGGATTACCATGAAATTTGGTACACACATTTATGATCCCCCCGAAATAAATCATAATAACTTTGGTGATGTCTAACTTTTGATCTAGATTGGACAAAAATTCAATTTGACCTGTAGTTTATGGCCAAATACCATCAAAACTAATTGCATTCATGTCAGTCTCAGCTGTATTTAGTTTAGAGCTAATTAGCAAATGTTAGCATGCTAATATGTTGAAAACTGAGATGAACATGGTAAACTTGCTAATAGCAGCATGTTAGCATTGTCATTGTGAGCATTTGAGCAATGTGAGCTGTTAGCATGGCTGTAGGCTCTGATCTTTCTTCTTCTTCTTTCTACATCCTATCCACATTCATTTGTAGATAGATAGATAGATAGATAGATAGATAGATAGATAGAAATCTTGGCATTGGCAAGGTGATTCAAAGGCATGAACGTACTTTGTGATATAAGCCAGGTAGAAAACATTCACTCAGTGTTATGCTCAAGTACAAAGTTTGCATAATACAGAATTCACAAAGCTAAATCAATACATGGCATAATGCATATACCCTCTAATGTTATACAAATGATGTATTGTTGGGCCTTGCTATACACTCAGAAAATGCACTACAGCAATGTGTACACAGAAACGTTTTTTTTTATACGCTTTGTCCTCTGTACTCAGTGCTGACACATACTGTGAACCAAAATAAATAATCTACGGTTGTGCCAAAGCATCATGCCCCACAGTTGAGCTTTTAGTGTAATTAATAGTTTCCAATGAGGGCACAGTAAAAGCTTAATAATTCATATCAAGGGTATCATAATGTTTCGCTTATAGTAGTTACTTAGCAGGTCGCCTGGCTCGTATGAAAAACTGCTGTCACAGACTCAGAGGAAGGCGTTTAAGGAGTGTATGAAAGAACATATCCGGAGACTAATGTTGCAGTTAAAATGAACAGTGGACCCCTTTAGGATTTATTGCTTAGACGCTGTAACAACTCAGTACTGTAAAGACATGAGAAAGCCCACCCACTCGGACTAAATAATGCCTATTCATCCTCTCAGAACTGATGTAATGTTTTCAGTTTTATTGTTTGGTATTATTTTGTGCTACAACTCAAACTGGTGTTTCGCTCAGACCAAAATTGTACCTCAAATATAGTCTGTCATACGCATTTTTTTTCTTTGGCTAGAAAGCTGTTTGAATCGAACGTTTTATTTTGTTGGTTTCCATTTTACATCTTGGTTACAATCCTTGTTTTCTTCCCATTTGGCTTTCAGTGGTTCCAGCAGATGAATGCTTTCTGCAGACCCTCATACACTAATACCCCTTAAATAGAGGAACTTCTTATAATACCTCTAAGAAGAGGGACATTATAGTGAGACATTTAATGATGGCTAATCTTCTAAATGACTTCATGCAATCAAGCTGCCTGTTATATTGACCCTTTCTTTGTTTTTTCATAGTTAAGGAAGAAGTTCTTTCCATGGCTGAGGAAAGAAGGGGGGGGATGTGGGGTGGGAGTGTTCTACCACTCTTCTTGTTCACTTTCCCAGTCTTTGACATGGCCTTTTAGTTTAAGAAGTGGCTTTACATTTATTATTATCAAATGTCATTGGTTCCCATTTGCCGTGACAACATCAAGATGGCTGTCTTATCAGTTGCCAAACAGTCATGTCTGAAGTAGGCTATAGGAACGAAGTAGCAGGCTTTATTTGACCTTCACAAACAAAGACCTATTTTGCCTTCAAAGCAAAATGATGCTTATTGAATGTGGCTCCTCCAATAAAACTCAGCTGAAATTTAGGCCATGCGTAGAGTTTTATAGATTAGTTATAGATTTTTTTCAGTTTATAATGCCCTGATGTCCCCAAATGCATAGGCTAGGATATTGCACTTTGGTGTAAAGGCAATATTAGGTGCCTTAAATTTACTTAAATGTCAGTCTCTGTTTGGGATCGGAACTCCTCCAACTGGTAAAGCTCAAAGTCATAAATCTTCACTTTGGAAGTAGAAGTTCCCGTGCATATTTTTTTCCTGTGTACAGAGTGGTTCCCAACAGCAGAGAAGGTAAAGAAGAGCTTGATGGTTGATTTTCAAACTTTTTTTTGAAGCAGGTTTTCTCATAAGTGGTTTGGAGGGTGCTGAGCTGTTCTTGCCCTCTGAATAGTCTGGGGGAAGAGCTAGTTCCTGTTCTCCTATATAATCAGTAAAGTTCCCTTTAAATGCAGTAGTGATTTGTTGAAGCATTTTAAGCATCTTACATGTTGATATTCTGCTCCTTCAACAAGAAACTGAAAGCACACAACACAGACAGTACTAAACAAACACATTCTTTCAAGTCTGCAGAATGTTTGTTTGTGTCACCGTTTGTAAGCACTTTGATTAACATTTATCATAGCTAACCCTGAGAAGTACCCTGGGGACTGAGACTGTCTTAATAAAAATTATTTCAGCAGGTGCTCCAAAAACAACATACATTTATTTTCAAGTGACAAAGCCCTCTAGTGGACGTAGTAAATATGACAGAAGAAGAGGAGGAAATTAGGTGACGTTATTATAGAGCAACAAAGTCCATGTGGGCAGGATGTTGTGGTGGATGAAGGGTCTAGAATAAGATCCTCTAACCTTAAAAAAGTAGTCATTTTAAGCGAAACCATTATATTTCCATAACCTTAACAGAGTTCTTGTCAGTTAATTTGAAGGACGTCTTCGAGTAAATGCACATGTACGGCCATGAGCAAGTGTGTGAGGCTGTGAGGCATCAAGACATGCAGCCATGTGATGACAAAGGCAAGGAAGAAGATGACTGCAAGCATGTAAACACAGATGCAAACGATACAGGTTTAAACTTTTAAGAAAAATGAAGGAAATGCATTCATCACATTTTTTAGACCCTCAAGGATATGCACAGTGCATTTTGGTGAATCTAAACAGAACTCTGTTTGTTTAAAAGAAAACTCCACAAGGCACTTTAACATAGATAAAGTAGAGAGAAACAGAAAAAAACATGATAATTGTAATTTCATGGTTTTTTGAGTACAGTCTCAGTCTCAGTTGTGACGTCTTCCAGTCTGTTTGTTCAATAGACACGAGGAAAGCAGGAGTTCATGATGTCACCTCCACCGCCGCACTAATTGGTTTATATCTTATCTTAAGTCATGCTTTGGATTTAGTTGTTGACTTTAATTCTTTGACGTGATGTAGAGTTTGACAAAATGCCATTTCTTTAGAGGACACTTTAGAGGTTGTTGGAAAGCAAAGTAATCTCTTGTAATCGCCCTGCTTTTCACCCCGGTTACCTTATCTTATCTATCTTGTTTGACTTTTTTTTTTCATAATTTGATGAATGTTTGTATGAGTTGGATGTTTAACCTTGTAACAAAAATGTCCATATTTTTCAAATGTGATAGGTAAAAAATAATCAAATGTATCAAATCTTGTCTCCATCATTACTAATCTACCCAATATAATGAGTGCTTTCAGATTATGCAAGAATTAAAATTTCATAGTAAAGTTATATAAAATGTGAAAAAAAAAAATTGGGACACTGTGAAAAAGGCTAAACTTTGATTCACATTCAGTGAAATCAGTTAAAAACACACACCCAAATTGCAATTTGTTTCCATATGACCGAGCATTTATGCGAACACTATGTGAAGTATGTGCCCTATGTGTGTGTGCCAGCAGACGAACGGGAGGGTGGAGAGGTTGTTTTCTTTTTTTTTTTTTTTTTTTTCCTTATCAAGCCTTCATGTCTCTCTCTGAGGAATGTTTATAGAAAGCAGACCTGTTTCCTCAGTTTTGCCAGAAAGCCCTGATATTGTTGTTTGCTTTTCATAACTGATTGATGTGGAAGGGGGCTTGGTCTCGAAACATAAAGACAGGAAACATCGGTGCCAGGTCCCTGAATCTCTCCAAGTAGCAACGATGTTTGTCTGGCCCTGAACAGTTGGTGTATAGAGCGTTAATATGCCTTTTTATCATTCTTTAAAATGTAAAACATAGTATTTCAAGTGTTAATGCACTAGACATACTTTCACTAATGTTCTGTTAGAATAAACAACATGTTTACTCTTTCTATAAATTGTTGTGTCCTCTGCTGTCCTCGTGGATATTTCTACATCAAATGAGGACTTTGAAGACCGATTTAAAATGCTGTATAAATACTGAAAATTCAAATTTAATGGTAGCTTTGCTCAGCTTGTTCATGGCCTGCTAATGACAGTGTTCATTTATCCCTCTTAGATATATTAGTAATATTTATCACAGTAATATTTGTGCTGGAAACCACAGTGCAGCAGTGATTAATACATGCAGGAGTCAGGTTATGCAATTCTCATGCAGATCTGTGAAAGGATCAATATTTTCTCCATCAATTCAAACACACATCTGATGTCGAAAAACCTGGAACGACAGCGTACAAAACAATACGGAGCAAACAGAGAATGCCAGTCGTATTCGAACATAATCTCCACTCTTACGTTTCTCAGTATTCAGCGTGGAAAAACAATTATGAGCCAAAAACAGCAGTTGAAAGAGAACTAGATGAAGGAGGGAGAAGGAGATGACGGGAAATACATGGAGGGACTTTGGCGAGATTAAATATGAAACCCGAACCCGCCCATCCATCTGTCATTCGATACAGCAAAGTCTGTAGGCGTGAAGGTGAGTTAGTGTGGCAGTTGCCTGTAAGCTCCTTGCATGTTAACATACTGTAAGACTGTAACATCCTGTGGAGGGGCTGTTTTTTTTTTATCTGGGTTATGAGTTAACAGCTCATCTTGTCGTGGTGTGCT
This sequence comes from Thunnus maccoyii, assembly GCF_910596095.1. Classification (NCBI taxonomy): domain Eukaryota; kingdom Metazoa; phylum Chordata; class Actinopteri; order Scombriformes; family Scombridae; genus Thunnus; species Thunnus maccoyii. Next base: position 6,859,575 of record NC_056543.1, read on the forward strand.
AAATGCCAGCATGACTGACTTTTAGCACAGACTTGCATCAGCTTGTCCAATCCCCCCCCCTCACCCCCCCTCCAACCTCACCACCCACTCAAGTACTTTTTAAGATTGAAACTACTTGATTTTGGAAACAACAGTTGCCAAATCAGTCTCACCACAAGGTCCATTTAGTAGCTGTTTCTGGAGCTTTCCATCATATCATCATGTCATGGAAATTGTAGATGATCAAATTCTTCATGGCAGGGACACAAAGGACAACTCCCGTACCGCTGATGAAGATCATGTGATATGATTGAAAGCTCCAGAAACAGCTTCTAAATGGACCTTGTGGTGAGATTGTTTTGTCAGCTATATCCCGTTTCTTTTATCTGTTCTCAAGAGCTTCAAAAATATAACAGTTGATATTATGGTTAGGACTGTGGCAAGTGCTGCGCTCTACCATGTTAAATCTTAGTGTGCACAGAAACCACAATAACTGTAATAACCACACTATCATATTATGTGGTTATAATGCTGTGTATTTAATGGCATAGTGAAAGGCATATATCAGATTTATCAATCAATTTCTCTCCGCTAAAAGGTTCTAATTTCCGCTTTTTTAATATGAGACTAGTTTGTAACCCGGCAGTCGAATGTATTTGCCCTGATTTACCCCACATTTACAATAACGTGTATAACCTTTTATTCATAAAGGACTTTTCTGTCTGTATCTTCTTCACTCCTCATCTCTCTCTCTGTCTCCTTCTGTTTGTTGCTTCCCTTTCTTTACACTGGTTCCTAACATCCCCCGCGAGTGAGCAGATGTCCTATGACATCATGTGGAAAAATGTTTTCATGTGTCACTAAGATACAAAACGGGAGTTGCCGAAAGACTACTTTTCACTTCTGACAGAGGCTAAAGTTTCTCCTTGCTTCCAGTCTTTGAGCTAAGCCTTGAAGATCTTTCTCTGTACTGTACGCACACAGATGACACTGGTATCCTCTCGTCTGACTTGCCAAAAATGTTGAGGTGTTGCTTCAGTAGAATGACTTGGATTTGGATGAGCAGCAAGAAAAACTTTAATTTGGCGTGCCCCATCAAAAACAGAATTGTCTTTTGAAGATGGCAAACTAAGTAGATAACCAGCTCCAAGCGAGGGACTTTCACTATGGATGCCAAAGGATGTACACCCCCGCGCAACCCTGATTCTCCACGGCTGCCCTCTCCCCTCTCTCCAGACCCCCCACCCCACCCCTCCTCATCCCCTCCACCACTTGGCCCGGTGCCAGACAGTGAGAGCCATGCTAAATGTGTAAATCAGCGTGCTGGTAAATACCGGCTCTTAGCTGAAAGAGTCTGGGAAGAGAACGTGACCCCTGCTGTAACTTTGGAACAAAAGAAACAAGCTGTAGCTTCTCCCCTCTCCACGCCATTACTCCCGTCGAACAAAGACAGGGTGAGAATGAACAGGCGCTCCGCTCGGCAGAAGGCCACTTGAGTCCCGGCCGTGGAGAAAAAACATGGCAGGGACATGCAGAGGCTGTTGGATCCCTCTGGGGCTCAAGTTGTTCATACACAGACAGAATAACATTAAGTGTGTGCTCTTCATTATGGTTTTAAATCTTAATTCTTACATATCTACCGCAGTTTTTGTTTAGTTTTTTTGTGTCATTTCTCCATTTACAGTTCAAACATAAACACACATGAATGATGCATAAACATATCGTACAGTATACAACACAGTACGCACACACTGCTTATAGTATATAGTACTCATGCACAAGGGTACATGCAAAAAAGAAACAGACACACACATGCCCCTCCATTCCTGAAGTGTTTCTTGTGCTGTGAAACATAAATCAGCGACACCGAGACAGGGAACAGTGTTTGAAACAGCAGTTGAGACTGCTGTTCAGTCGTGTACATGTCCTGCAGTCCAATCTGCTCAATAAATCTGAGATTTTCCACAACTTCCCCTGGAAAAAAACAAGAGACCGTAACTTTCACAGAGACAGATAGAAGAAAAGAACAAAAAAGAGAGGTAGAAATAGACAAATTTGATAAAACAACGTTAGGGATCCTACTGAATTATCATTCTGTGTACATATTATGCACATATTGTAATAAATAAATGATTATGGATAGAAAAGTAGACAAACACAAAGTTATAGGGCATGGGCACTTGGACTGCTTTCCCATCATTCCTTTGTGCTTTGATAATATCCCAATATGTCCATACGGACCCACACTCTGGCACACTCCAGCATCACGGCTGCAGAAAGCCTTCTGTTACTGGTTACGCCTCACAAATTGAATTTGCACACTGAATAGTTCTGCTGGGATGTGCCAGATGCAAGGATCTGGATAAACATAAAAGCACTCAGGGCAGCCGTGTGTTTATATGCCAGTGCGGAGGGCCGGGGGAAGTTTCAGCGGCAGCGAATGCACGGCCCCACGCTCTTTTCCACAGTGGAAACAAGCTAACCTGCATGGCAACCATTTCGCTGCTTGTGATGGTATGGAGTAAAGCTGGAATGTGCTTTTCTCTGTCACAATCAATCACTCTGCTGTTTGATTTTTCCTACTTGAACTTTGTGATTTATAGACATAGGCAAAGCAGAGGTTTTACTGCAGGTTATTTATCCAAACTATGAATCAATTTATCATTTATGAACTGTATGGCTCCTCACTGGTCACATCATCAATGACAGTCATTGATATATTCAGAGCTCGGAGACTGACAGCAGTTACATAACGCCACCGTGTCTGGAGTGTGTCAGTTGCTAGCAGAAAGCTGACTGCAAATGAGCGCTGTCCTACGAGCCAGAGACGTCTGACATGGACTTTTGTCTGCAGGAAATGGGCCCTTGTTTAATGCTGTTAACACAAGCATGTACGGAATGCAACAACACAATTATCCTTTATTATATTACACTCATTTGAATACTCCTGATAGCATCAACACACACTCTTGCCAGGCCTCCTCCCCACGCACCGCAGAGCACGGACAAAGGCTTTGTGTAGGTTTTCATCTAAATTCAAACGGCGATTCAGAAGCCACCGGTTGAATCACATCTATTGCGTTCAGTTGTATGGATTGATTCAGATATGAGCGCTTTTCTTGTGATCGCTTGAAAATACTTCTTACATGCAGTATGACATGTGAGCGCTGGATTAAGATAGACTTGAAAAAAAATCTAAATTTATCCTTTTAAATGATTTATGGACGGAGAGGATGCAATGAGCAACATGCTGTAACTCACATGCTCCAATTCAAACGTCTATTAGCTCTTTATAACCTCTCTCCGTGCCGACTTTTCAGATTAGCTGTTCTTTGCCAGGAGTATTTTTCACATAGTGGTTTCCCACTGTTTGACCTGTGGCTAGCCCACTGCTAAGTGCTCACCTGCCCCCGTCCTTTGGATAAATATTCCCTGTGGTTTCTGGGAGATCCTGGCCGTGACCGCTTTACCAGACTGCAACAGTGCAAAGCTCCTCTTCAGCCTCAACTGTTAGGAAGTAGCTACTTTGCATGTGGGAGAATGTGAGCTATTCTGATGTGGGCCGACTACTTACCCACTCAATATGACCTTTACGTCAGAGGTTCTATTGAAGTGGCGACACTGGCTCACTGATGTTGTCTCAAACAGAATTGACTCCATTTAGCACAAATTAAAAGTATACATGTTATTAGACATGACATTCAACTAAATGTCAGTTGCCACAGACTTTTTGATTTTTGGAGGCTTCTTTATAAAGTCGCTCTTTGTGTTTTACATTTTGCCATTGTGTCTGATGGCACAGTGTCCCCTGAAATGTCACTTTTCATGATTACATTTCCATTTATTCATCACAATGCATCAGATCATCAGTTTGTCTGACGGCTGAGTCTTTCAATGAAAGGTTGTCTGATCAGAGTAGTATTCACTGCTCTGTGGTCTGTGAAGCTACAGGATACAACTGGGAGATGAATGATGAACCATTAAGTCCACTTTGGAGGCTTTTAAACACCAAGACCCTCCTCCATCTTGATACCTGTAAAGCAGAAACTAGCTTAGCTCAATGCTACATGGTTTTTTTCTTGATACGTGTGCTTGAACACACATTTAACCAGCCAGTGCACTGCATTGTCAGATAATGGTGCTATAACCAACTTTTTTGCCAGACTACCTTTCACCCCTACTGCTTAACACTTCTTAAAAATGAATGAGGAAGCATACTCTGTATACGCTTATATCTCCAACACATTTTTACACATTCTAGAAGAAGTTGACTAAACGCGTATGCATGTTCTTTTTTAGCTCACACAAATTCATGATTAGCAGCTGATAAGTTACAGCATGTTGACCAATGAGCATGAGAAAAACAGAAGTTTAAACACTGTACTTTGATCAGCTGCAAGTCTATGGCAGGTTTTGAGTAGCAAAAAGGATCGGGGGATTGTTCACACTTCAGTTGGAGTGTGTTAAGAAATTGTTGAAAGACCTTTTGTTAGAAATTTTTATCAACAGTTGAAGCAGATAAATGGAAATCAGCCATCATTAATGTCAAAATGTCTCCTGTGAGTCTTCAGTGGGTTTTTCCAAGTTAGGGTAATAGCATTTTTGTTAAACTGGATGTGTTTACATGTGCAAACATGGAGCAGGATACTCCAAAACCTGGCGTGTGTGTATGTAAATGTTTCTTAATGATTACTGACTGCAGATGGACTAGCTTTTAACAGCATGCAGGGCAGAGGCAGCGTCAGGTGAAAACACTGACCAGGCCTGAGGAGTCACAGGCAGTAGATGGAGGCCCTGAGAGAAGAACAGCATGTCGTTGTGAGTGATAAGGATGGTGGAGTCAGAAGAGGGGTTGGGGGAATGGTTGTACTACAGCGGGGTTAGAATAACTTGTATTGGAGGTGATTTGAGCCAGACGGAGATACTGTATCTTGTCAACTCCAGACACACTTCACCATGCCAGATGAAATTATCTGAAAACAGAGACGCATTCCACCGAGATGCCATCATTCAAGTACGCTGTTGATACTCGGGACGACGTGTTGGGCAACTGTGACAGACAGCAGTCTATGAGGAACATTTTGTTCCCTTTAAAATTTAAAAAAATATTCTTCGATTAACGTCACTTTTACCACTAATGTGACAGATTACGTCCAAACAACAATACATCACAGCCACTGTGCTGGAGCATGTCTTAAATTTAGGCGCTGCCTGTTTTCAAATCAGTGTATCAGCTGCTTCTACTTCTAAAACCGACTGAAACATGTAATCTGATAAAGGTCATTTCCTGTTTAGATTTAAAATTCCTGTATCCCAGATGGGATTCGTGTAAGAGCCATAAAAAGAGTTTTAAGAGACTAACGATGCAAGGTGACTCACGCATCCTCAACTTTGTGACTCCAATCAGCTAATCCTCACATCACAATGGCAGTCATCCAGTCATGCTTTTAGTTTAGCAAGCATCCGTTACAGGTGGTTAGACCAGTATACAGTATAACACCTCCAAAATATAGTCGTTTGTTTATTTAATTAAATTACGCCTTAGCTTTACATCACCATGCTAGCTGTTTGCGGCTTTGTTAGTTTCAAAGGACTGGGTGGGGGTTGTTCTGACCAATAAAAAACTTTTTTATTGGTTTATTGCATATGCAGTACCAGTACACACTTCCCCATTCACTTGAATGAGATAGTGTGTCCACACTTTTGACTTGTACTGTATAATATGTCCTGCTTAGACGCCTATATACCACATACCATCAAATATTGACATTGGTATCGACCTCAAAGATCCAATCTCTGTATGGTCCTAGTTGGTATAATGTAGGCAAGACATAGAGACACTCAAATAATATTGAAAATTGAGTTCAGACATTGAAACTGACTTAGAGAAGAATTTCATGGCATTGTTTTAAACATTATCCAAATGATCTACTATCTGAACTAATCTATGATACATGCCGTATGTGTGAAAGCTTATTGAAAGCGCACAACGTTTTCAAAAGGCCACCGTTAAGACATCCGAGTGGGCCAGAATTTTACTCTGTTTTTGCGGTCAGATGAGGAATGCGGTTCCTTCAACAGTAACACAAAACATATCCCAACAGAGCAGAGACCTTGTGTTCATGAAATGACACAATTAGTCTTGGGTAACGACAGTAATAGAGCGGTAGCAAAGATGAAAGGTGCTTTTAGAGGTGAACAGCTGTGATAGCCCGTCTGCCTAATTTCAAATTTAGACAGACAAGTCAAAAGCCTACTGAAATCATAAAGCTGTCCGGTGCAAATGCTTGTTGTTTGTCAGTTATGTAATGATAACATGTTGTTGCACATGGCTAAGTGGTGACAATTAAGTTTTTTTCTGTTAGTAGCCTTAGGGAAATGATGGTGAAACAGAAACAAATTGACAGAATACAGACGTGCACAGGAAGGAAACATCAGTGGTGACATCCTGTTTGTCTTCATCCTCATCAAACGGTCATCTTTTTCTGGAAGCACTTCATTTGAATCTTCTGTTAGAGGCCATTATCATTATACTCCTTCCTGTTTATCGGCCCCGGTCCTCATGCTGTGACTCCAAGCTCACAGAATGATTATGGAAACTGTCGGATGGTAATCGGATTAGCCCGGGCCCTCGGCAGATCATGAGTTCTGTTGGAGAAATCCCACCCGCTGAATAACGAACGCTTGATACATTGGTCGAGTTAAACAAGATCTTACTTATGTAGGACCTGAGAGGTGAGATTCGGCTTTTCAGTCCGATTATGGTGGTGCTCATTAGCTTGGCCTTTAAATTTCCTCATTGCAGTGGAAACATTGTCCTTTCTGATGGAAATGCTTCATACATGTTCACTAAAAACACTATAAACAGTTTTATTTAAACTGCATTAAATTACTTTTTGCAGCACATCAAGCTTTTAACACAATGATGATCACCACTGATATGGCAAACATGATGCCTTTTTTATTTGCATCCAGTAGACTCAGAGAAATTTGCACTTATTTGGAGTTTCCGGACACCTGGAGTGTTCACTCTCCTTTTAGCTCCAGTTTAGTCTCCACCAGCTCCAGAGGGATATATCTGGCTCTATAGCTGCTAATTGCTCCACTATTTTCACTAGCTAGTTGCTAATTTTGTCTGTCTGCTGTTTGGTGTTGGGCAGGTAGTGTACGGTGGGTTTATCTGAGCTTTTTTGCTAACAGGTTGATGAGAGTGTGACACTGGGTTTGGCTGTTTGAGCGACGACGAGAATCGTCACATAGTTTACACGTAAATGCAGCTGTTGCAAGAATGTTACATTGATCTGTTGCTGTTCCTAATGTACTGCACATTAGAATAACTGCAATAAATCAACAATACATCTGACTGGTTTTCTTTTTGTTTTTAGGTGTCTTCATCTTGTGTTCCCGCAACAAACTATGAGCTGGTGAGTAACACTTTTTTTTCTTTTTGTTTTAGTAATTGCTTCCATGCAGTACATGCTCAGCAGGCATTATTGGGTCCTTCCTGGTGTAGAGTTATTGCAAACAGGGTTGGGGTAACAGCCTCTATCAGCTACACTAACAAGGCAGTTACTATTGCAGATAATGATCCATTATCTGGAGGCCCCCTCAGACAAAGTTGTGATTTAGGGCTATATAAATAAACCCGAGTTCAGTTGACTTAACCATTGTTTGGCAGTTGTTCTTCTAAAATTGAAATGGATTTTAGAGTCATAAATCCACTAATTGATGTGGCATGAAAACAAAAAAAATAATCTAGACGAGAAAGGTAAATAAAATGCGGTGTCCTTAAATCTACTATATCACGATGACGTCTTTTGGTCTTTAAAATAACAGTGAAGTGGGACGTAGTCTGAGTATGAAGTGATTTTGCAAGGGCAATAAAAACTACGCTTGCTTCGTTACCTTATTTGGTATTGGCATTAGAAGCTGTGTTAGACTTGGATGTGATTTGCTCACTCTCTTTCTCACATGTTGTGCGTTTAAATGGTTTTGGAGTCTTGACAAACCAAAGCAAATATCCCCTGCGCTTTTCTCTGCTCACACAGAAAATATTTCTCAAAATTTCTTGTTTTTCTTTCATATAAGCTGCAGTAATCAGGCAAGAAAATATTATTATCCTCTACAGATGCTTTATATACTAGATTGTTTCTACATGAAGACATCTGTTAGACGTCCAGCAGCTTGGGCCAAACTTTCTGGGCATTGTTAAAGGCTTGCTCTTGACTCAGAGTCTTTTGGTTTCTGAAATGAATGCCTTTGGACCAAAGTGCAAGAGAACTTACCTCAAACTTAGTCTATTTGTTGGCCTCCGTATGACATAAACATTCCCTTCACTAACTGATCCTGCAGTCTGTTAATGCTGCCACTTGTCTGCTGACAGCTCCCACAATTTGTTCTGGTGTCAATCAACTTCAAGTTGCTTCTAGAAAATATTACAACACCTGAGTATGATTGCAGTGTGTGCAACACTTCATAGGGTTTTCATAGGCAGGTCTAAAATATTCATTTTTATGACCAAATTTGCAGTCAGACAGTGTACAAGAAAAAAAATAAATCGTTAGTGAAATAGTTTGGCTCAGCTGACTTAGTTTTCAGCAGGTTTCAGTTAGGATATATTTCTGTCTGTCCTCGTCCATTATCTGTTTTAATAGAGTGAATAAAGGCTGAATGAAATGGAAGAAAATAGAAGCCTCGGGGCATCTCTCTCCGTTTCACCTTCTTTCTCCGCTGCTTGCCAATAGGAGTGTCCCTGGAGGCTTTTGTGCCTGCATTAAAGGTGCTGATTGCTCTCTCATAAACACTGACAAGCTGAGGTATAAAACAAAAAGGAAGAAAAACTGATGAAACTATGTGTGTCATAGCTGACAAGTCCAACAATGGTTATGTTTTCTGGTAGCCTGAAAATACAGCCAGATGGACAGTGAAGCTATTTAAAGAATATGAAGCACGGGAAGTACATATGTACTGAACACCTGCTGAGATCCAGGTTGCTTTCATGCACCTGAAATGTTATATTAAGATTAGATGAGTAAATCATTCCACTTGTGAGTACAGTGTGTGTCATCCTTCTGGTGTATTTGCTGCTGTATGACAGGAATCGCTGTTTGTGTGTGTGTGTTTTTTTTTTTTTGTGGACGTGCAAGCCTGCATGTCTTAGAGTACTCCAGTCTGAGGTGTGTGTGTCAGCTCTCCTCAGACCCTTGTTTGGTGAATTCCTTCGCTCACAGCCGGAGACCAACGTGATTTACCACCTTACTCAGGTGCAGACTGATTGCAGCATCGACGATATATTAACCTAGCAGGAGAAAAAAAAATGCTGTGAGAAAAATGCGAACCTTTCCTTTTTGTGAATCCAGACATTCCAATGAGATTGGAGAAGCGACAACGAATACAACTTTATTACCAGATAATAATGCTCCACCCTGAATGAAGTGAAAATCAAATATTTTCATACAAATGTTCCTCAGCTACAGAGGAGTAACAAGTGCTACTTTATGAGTTCACTGTTTCGGTTGGCCTGAGAAGTGTTTTGAATTTGAGACATTTTTAAAGCTGTACAAAAAGTAGATAAAGAACATAAATAATCATTATAATCGCAAAGGTAAATAAGTACTTTTTTGTAAATAAAATTGCCTTTTTGGAGGTGGCCAAAAATATTAACCCCACATGTTTGAGATTAACATTAGAGGTATATTAATTCTACATGTTTTCACTATTATAATTAGTATTTAAATTTCAGTGGTTTATATTTGTCTTTGCAAAGAGCTGGAGCAGACTTGTGATGTCAGTCTGATATGAGGTTGCACAACCTACACAACCGATATCAGAAGTGTACTGGTTAAAAGATTATTCCAGTTGCAGAAATGTGACTGGAGCTTCTTCCTTTCCTGCCCTCATTGAATATTACTCATCTCCCATCTTCAAGGTGTTCCAACTACAGGTGCATCTTGTTTTTGGCTTCATTAAAATCATGTTTGAGAACTGTTGTAGTGTCCAAGACTGCTCACAACAAGGTCTAACTGCTCGAACTGAACCGTCTCTCATGTCAAGCACGAGTGCAAACTTTGTGCTGACTTGAAAACTTTTTTCTCAGATTTCAAAAATTTGTCTGAGACAGGAAACTTGGCAAAAATCATGCAGTCTGCACACGCCTTTGTAGAACAGCAGAGTCATTGCAATAGTCACAGATCTGGATAGATGCAACTGTTATTGTAGTGATTATTTTGACTTGTGTTGTCAAACTGGATTTAAGTTTGATTTATTTGTGGAGCCACAGTGTTGGTAACTGACAGAAATAGGACACTATGATTGTGTAAGACATAACTGCACCAGTATGTTGACGTTAAATCAGTGTAATTATGAAATTAGTAGCCTCTTGGTCCTGATTTAAATATAGAAACCCACCAGTCACTTAACTACTGAGCCTATAGAGTGAATATAGGATGGAACAACCCGCTGTGGGAAGGTGTTGCTAACGGGCAGTCTGGTTGTACTGATTGATGATGTGTATTTGGAAGATCCTATCCAGCAGTGTGGATGACAGAAGTGACAACCCCCCAACCAGACCCCCCACACTTGGACGTGCATGGTGTGCTGTAAAGCATGCAGGGAAATATTCCTCAGATGTGCCCTCATGTCGAGCCAACGCTGCCAGGAATACGTTTCATTCTGCAAAAACACAAAACCTGGATGAGCGATATTATATTAGGGATTCTGGTGAGGTACACTGCACATCTAAACGCATCACCCCCGCCCCCCCCCCTCCCCGAAACACACATAAAGAAGGCATGCACTCAGATATGCAGAGACACACACTGAAAACCATAAACCACAAACACCTACGTCACTCAGCTTCTTTTTTTATAGGTCTTGTGTAGTGGGGGAACAGGGCCAGGACATTGCTGAATAATGAGTAACTGCAGGGCAAAGATGGTCTAGATATGGTCCAATTAGCGCTGTGTTTAGAACCACACATATTTCCCTGATGTGCCCTGTATTATGTTCTGTATACAAGCACCAACCAGGCATCCTGTGACAATATCACGATCCTAGTCCCCCTGGGAATGTACGAACTAGCCAGTACATAAAAATGGACATATTTCACATTCAAGTTAGAGTCTTGCCTCTGTGTTTCTTAAGTGTACCACATGAGAATCCAGCGTTATCTAGTGTGTGTATATTACATAAGACCTGAGGGTGCTGTGTGAAAGACTGGATGTCATGGTCAAGTTTTTTTTTTCTTCTTTACAGGGTTTTCTTTTAAATCACATACTTATTTTGTACGACAAGTTGTTTTAACTACGTCAGAAATCAAAAGTGTTTATAGCTGCTCTAACAGCCGCACTTGAAGGCGAAGTGAAAAGTTGGCCATCATAAATTTGATGTCAGAAAGGTGTTGGGGGGGGGAAGAGGTTTCTCAAGCTGTTTGACAATCTGACAAGCAGTTCTGACTTGAGTATACCGGCGCCTTAATATTCAGCAAATTATTAATGCTTTGTAATGCAGTTAGAGGTTTGTTTACATGGCAAAGCTAGTGCACCTTTCTGAAAAAACATCTTAAAAATCACTTGTTTCTTTGACTTTTTCTTGCTCATATAACTCGTATTATAAATCTCTGGTTTGTGCAGTTTGTGTCATTGTTTTTCTGCAATGTTTGTTTTGAAAAGTGCTACTATGTTTGAAGTGGCAGTGAAATTTACATATTTCAATCCTGAGAACCACTCAAAAAGTTCCTCTTTCATTCATAACTTAAAGTGTTTACATATTTGTAATTCATATGGTTAAAAACAACAGTTCGGAGCTTTTCAGTTTACAGAGATTAATTACGAGTAAGCAGTGGCTTGTACAGTGTACAGTTTTATGAAGTCATCCCACCAAATTAGATTTTGCAGTTAATGGAGTCAAAGCTGTTCCAGTCCCATTCACTGTGACCTATTACGATAATGGACTTTGTCTGCACGTTAACCTGTAATTGAAGCCGGGCTCAGACTGCAGGGTTTTTGGGCGGATTTATCACTGATTCACCCCTCCTGACAATCAGAGGAGGGATCTGGTTTGGGACCTTGGTTGGTACCGATGTTTTGTCCAGATTATCTGATGATGTGAAGGGTTTACAGATCCGCTCACAGGGCCACCCAAATCATTTCAAATATGTTTGATATTTAGGAGTTAAAATCTGGATGATCATGTCAATACTCTCAGAACAGGACCGACATAGCCAATGAGAGAGAGCTGACAGTGTTGCCAAGCAACGGTAAACATTCTAGCCCTTGAGGCTAACATTAGCTATTTATACTACTGTTGCCAGATATTAAAACTGATCTCACCTCCAGTTCTCGCAGTGTTTCCCCAACCAGTTTTTCATCCAGACTCGCCTTCTGCTTTTGTTTTTTTTCTCACCACAAAGCATTTTGTTTACATCTGCTTCCCGATGAGATCATATGAGATCATGTGAGGTGGTGCATTGCTCTCTCTGGCACGATAATCTTAGTAATATCCTGTAATGTGTGATGTGCCATTATTTTCAGATCTTGTAGCGTGTGCATGTTTGGAATTAGAGAGAAGGAACATCTGTGAAGTTTCTCCCTATGTGTGTGTGTGTGATGCAACACGATTTCAGAGTCAGGATTATAAAACTGCTGTAGTCTGAGCCTGGTTTTACTGTCTCTAGTGTTCTTACCGATGTTAGAAAGTACAGTATGAAGAAACAGTTCAGACTGTGGTCACCCTCAGCCTGTTTAGTAATGTCGGCCTTTCCAAACTACTCCTATATATACCCATCCACCCTTGCGTTTCGGCGTGGTTTCCGATTGTTGGTTCTCCTAATAAACAGCACTTCAGTTTGTTTGAAAGAGGACTGAGATTTCTCACACTTTCACATTGGCTCTGTAAGAATATTCGCTGCCAGCTAAGTTTTAGTAACAACTTTCTTATCTTTCCAAATGAACACAATCATGTTTTCCTGACAAGGCTTTTCTTGTGACTGTAATCATGACTCTCGTGTCTCAGAGGCAATGAATAAGTGAGACATTACAGAAAACAAAGAGCTTTTAAGTAGAACGTCCTGTTTGGGTGGTTGGGCATAAAGCTTTAAACTTTGACACAGGAGACCGCGGTTCGCATCCTGTTTCCTACCAACAGTCAACGTCGGTTTCTTTTTGACTATCACCATGTTCTTTCTCTGACCATAAACAAGTAGTTTTTGTGCCTAAACCTAACCAAACTTTAACCATAGCGGTGGTAGAAAACAGTCATGAATCACTTTTACAATGGCATTTTGGAAGGCACTGAAAAACCACGTTGTCCAACGGGTTGTTTGTGAAGGCACTGACATACGACCTATTCTGTCCTTTAGGTTATTAACTATACATACTTCTCTTATCATAGCTTGAATTATTGCATGATGTACAGACCATATTTCCCATGCATGGGGAGTGCAGTCTTAGATGCCAAAGAGGTGGAAAAAAACCATTCATAATATTCATGATGAAAATTATTCTCATGATGTTTCTGTTATTACCATATTTGGGGTTAAAATAAAATATTAGTGGGTGGGTAAAATGTGTGTGTACATACGCATGAGACTGAGTAGACCCCCTCCACACACACCCACACACTCACACACACACACATATACAAACACAGACACACACACACATGCGCTCAAGGAGTAAAAATACTTGGCAGATGCCTTTAGAGACTCCCTCCCCGCTCACATGTTGGAGGAGGCTTTTGGTTACATAACAGAGCGAGAGGACGGGTCCATATCAGTAGGAGCAGGAACGAAGGCGGGGTGAGAAACACAGAGAAGTCAGAGGTGGTATAGGGTCACAGACAGCTCAGGGGTTTTTCCCACAGCATGGACCGTCCACTCTCCTCTCCTCTGGTCCTAAGGGATCTCTGGCATTTCAGAAACCCCCCCCCCCCCCCACCCCCCTACCCCAAAGGGAATGGGAATAGGAATAAGCGTACACACTCCAAACCTAACCCTAACCCTGGATACTCACACACAGAGGCCTGCACAGCCCCTCCTTCATCAGCGCTGTGTTTACATTTCTGGGACATGGCTGTGTGAAAGCTGCAGATGAAAGACCATGGAGCATGAGAGAGGAACAGCTGTGGGTGTGTGTTTTTGCTCATGTGTTAGGGAGACTGTTGAAGTGATAGGGTGGGGCAATAAATAATATTATTTTTTATCAAACTTTGGTGGTATTGTATTGTGGAGACTGTATTGTGTTATCATTTTTTACAAAATCAAATATCCGCATTAATGAATCCAAGGAAATTGGGTAGTGGGTTGTGGTGGTGTACTGGAATGCATTAAACTGATGTGTTATGAAGTTTTCTTAATATATTGTCCACCCTGTTACCATTGCACGAGGGGGGCAAAATATTAGTACACTATACAGTTCCAGTCAAAAGTTTGGAGACACCCTCCCATTTCCTTGAATGGTACTATATAGGCACAGGTGTTAGGGTGGGGGTATCATATATATACATATTACATTTTTGACATTTTTACTTGGCTGTAAATTATTCAAAAGTTCATATTCGTGTGTTTGGTGCACATCTTGGACTAAAAAGGCCTAAATCACCAGAAATCAGCTATTGTATTGGTATGTCAGATAAATAGTCACTTAAGCATTTCATTGTGAAGTTCTTGTTAAGTGCAATAATTAGGAATTAGGACTGTAACATGAACTAGAAAATGAATTGGGGCATTGTCATCCTGGAAGAGAACACTCCCATCAATATAGAGATGTTTCATTATAGGATAAAGGTGATGACTCAGAACAACTTTGTATTGATTTGTAGTGACCCTTCCCTCTAAGGGGACAAGTGGACCCAAACCATGCCATCAAAATGCCCCCCAAATCATAACAGAGCCACCAAACTGAAAGTATAAAAGTTATAAAAGTATAAAGCATAAATATCCTTAAATAGCTGAACGTATTGATATATGAATGGATTCTGTAAATGAAAGTATTCAGAAGTAGTTGGCCAGCGAAAAACATACAGAGGAAAAAGAATAACAAAGCTTTGGATAACAATAGTGTGACTGCTGAAAGCAATTGCACATTTTCAATCTTACATTTGGCACCTGTTATTAAATCCAACAGTAATTGGCTCTGAGGAGGCTTCAGCTCTGGTGAAACAGCATTGCCTTTTTAGGCTGCCACTGGAGAGTTTTGTCACTTCAGGAATGAGCATCATTTAGACTTTAAAGTTATTTTTTTTAACTTTGCAGAATGACAACAGAGCTGTTGTTGTTTTCAGTGGCTGAGAGTTCAAATGTGTGGATTATTTACACTATGAAGAAAGACTGATGTGTCAGGCCAATCATCATTATTACAACTAGTGTTTTGAACCAGGCCTGCAGTTTGTTATTACTCCCACTAGAAGGCACTATTGGACATGTCCGTGTTAAGCCTTTACAGGTGTTGTGTGTCACATCTGTCAGTGACACCCACAGTAATGGGTAGTGTTTGACACAAACACAACACAACTCACAGTGCAGGAGCGTTTATACAAACAGAGGGAAGTATTTCAAAATGAATTTGCAAATATAATTCGATTTAAAACTGTTTCCACAGTCTGCCGCAACGGTAACTGTCATTTCAGACAATAACTGTCTGACAATACATTTATTTTTTTCCCTCAGCCTGAATGGTTTTCATCATTTTAATTTGGGCATGAATCACTCGCCTGCATGAGAAAACATTGTCAAAATCTTAACATTTTTCATTGTTTTTGGGATGTGTTTCATTTTCTGCAAATCAGACCCCGAGGGGAGTCATTTACTGTAACGTGGCTCACCATCACACGTTCAAGCAATTTCATTACTGCTGGAATCACAAGGAATGCTGCATAATTTCTCATCTCATCAAAGCAAGATGAAAGTTTCTGCATTGTTCCAGCAGCTTAGTTGAAACATAAGCACATCGAAGCATGCCTAAGCTGTCAGTGTGGGATATTATCCAAAATGCAGTGTAAACATAGGAGTAGAGCTGGTGCATAGCCACACTGCTGCCAGTGCAGATGGTGTGTGTGTGTGTGTGTTTTTTTTTCAAGCCTCCAAAGAAAGCAATTGTTTTAAAAATGTACGAGGCCATCCGAGGAGAGAGAGGCCGAGGGAGGAGGAGGAGGAGGGAGGAGGAGGAGGAGGGAGGAAATGATGAGTGGCACTCGCACACACCCTTGGTCTGACTCATAGGCACACGCATATAGACACAGGGATATACTCTAAAAACAACAGCAGAGCTTCCCATATGTGGTTAGTGACATTACACTCGCTGTGCCGGGGAGGGCAGCGCCAGTACACACACAACACACGCAACACACACAACACGCACAATCAGCATTTATAATAATTTACAAGACCAAAAAAATGAAGGTTTTCTTTCAGCTTCTTTATTTCAGTTTCACACATGCACACAGAATCAGATATCGCTTGCTTAGCTGACTAACTGAACATAAACACTGAATCATTCCAATACTCACAACCAACGCTGTCTGTTTCCTTTCAGGGAGTAATATTCTCCCTCTCTCTCCCTATCTCACACCCACATGCACACACCAAAGCGGTGATTTTTAACCACCCTGCAGTCCACGCTGAGCGGGCTGGGCCGAGCTAAATGGGTTGTGTCTGGAGCTCTAAAGATGAACATTTGTATATTTAGCCCTGGGTCATTTCCCCAGAGGCTCTGCTTTGGGTTACGTTTATTCCCACCGCTCAAGGGGGGAAACTCCCAGTGTGCTAGCTACCTCTGCTTTCCTCAAGACGTGGGCTATAATTTGGTAAACTGGTCAAAGAAGCCACTGTGCTCATGTGAAAGAAAGCACATGGTACGGTGGTGGCAGAGATAAAGCGATGCGGGTGAAAGGCACACTCTGATGTGCTGTACTTGTAGGAGACAGACACGTGGGCCCTGTCCGTGGTCTCTCATCATCTTCGGCTTCGCGTGACAGTTTTCACTCAAACATGAATAACAAAGCTCCTAAACTCAGTCCTATTGCAGGTAATTAGTGCTGGTCTGTGAATAATCTTTGTATTTTACTCTGGTGGGGAACAAAAAGAGTACTGGAGGGAAATTCAAGCTACAACTTGGTCTTATTTTTGTAGATTTAGCCATCATGCCAGTTGGTAATATTAACATTGTACCTACTAAGTTAATTGCTTAAGTCTAGGAACACTGGTGACATTTCTAAAAAGAAGTCAGGGCAAGAAACACAAGCAAATTTGTCTAATTTTCTATAGAACTGTCCAATTTGCACATATTATTTGAGATATTACATTGACTATATAATTCACATTACTCAAATATAATACTAACATCCAAAAAGTGTCATTATATTTATTGATTGATTGATTTAACAGCTGCATAGTTGGGTTGACAATGTTTTGATGTCTGACTGACAGTACATGTTTACAGCTCTGTGCTGTAGCAGCAGCTAGCGTTAGCTTCAGTGACTGACAGGACAGCGTGTTTCACAGCTCTGACTTCAGTCTGTGATGTTCTTGAAAGTTTAACTGGGAGATTCCAACATCTGTCTGCCAGCTGTTGCATGGTCATTTACACTTGAATGCTAAGCTATCACCTTGGCCATCTTTTATGAGCAGAATAAAGATAGTTAACTTCTAACATAAAAAAATGATACAAAAAAATACAAAGCCATCTTTGACAAAAATGTACAGGCAACAGCTTTTTCTTTCTTTTTTGTTGTTTTTGTTTTGTTTCATTTGCTACTAAGTGTGAAGGTACTATGTACATTTTAATTAGTATTGTGGCTCTTGGAATTTGAAAATGGCACCGTTTCAAATGGATTTTGATACCTACTGCACTTACTGTAGCCGTTCGGGAACACAGTTTTCCTGTCTAATGAGGGATCATTACCAATATTTCAGGTGTGGTCAGTTTCTAACACCCAGGTTGTGGACTGTGACTTGAAAATAATATGATTCAGCAAAAAATAATGAATAATAATCATAATTTTACAAACCATTGTGCAGTAATTATTTTTTCCCAATTTTGCACATTGCATCTTTCTTCTTCTTCTTTTGAACTAAACTAGATCGTCAGCTAAATCGTCAGTCACGCTATTAGTTATCTATTTGATCTAATTGTGTCAAAACAAACAAACAAAAAAGGACATTGAAAGTTTAAGAGTTTCCTTAGAGGAGGCTGCAGAATGGCCTAATTTTGTCAAATGTAAGGACAGCTGAACCTTTGTTCCAGTTGTGATACGCCTGATAACGCCCCTCTGGGCTGCAAGAATGGTGTCAATATGCACTTGTTGAAGTAAATTTTTATCATTGTTATTGATCAATAATAACCCAGATCTTCCAGATGTATTCATAATATATTGTAGAGATGAACTTGTTCTTTTGAGCAAAAATGTTGTTACAGTGTTTCTCTATCATTATGTCTGTTGCTGTTTTGCTATTGGAGAGATAAACAGTCTGTATTTAGCTCCTCTTATGAGAACAAAATGTAATATGATGCTCAGCTGACTTGGCTCAAGGTGATGGCATTGCTCTGAGCAAGGGATGTGCCAAGGAGTCAGAAAGGCATGATCGAAAAGTACATACTTAAAATATTTAGGGCGTAGTAGGAACAGATTTGTCTTTTCACCCTCTCCACAGGTGCTGCACAGCTCTTCTTTACACTCGCATCTTTTGTTATTATGTTTAAAGACGATACTGGTGTTTTCTTACTTTAAGAGTCTGCTACAATCGGTTCTGTGGTTGTGCGGCTGACATTCGCTGTTCCACCACATGTTCAGCTGTTGAACAAAAACCTCTGAGATGGAAGAAACCATCAGATTTACAGTATCAGTCTGACACAGAGCTGCATGATTCTGGACAAAAATTAGAATCATAATTGTTTCTCTCAAGAAATAAGCTTTTTATTTACAGCTGTGCATTGATACCATCAACAGGGAATGGTTCAGTCTGAAAATTATACACATTGTTGCTTTAATAAACATTTCTATTGATTTTATTGTGTTTATTTTAATGCAACAACATGATCATAACTGGAATGGGACTGTAAATCAATTTTGCATTAGGAGCAGATCTCCCTGCTAATGCCAATGTGCAGACAATGTGCAACTAAGATTGCATTGCATGACACAATTAATCCTGCGGCTTTAAGGCCATAAAGTGGCAAAATGAAATTCATACTTAGGTCTTTGCCAAATATGTTGCTAGAAGCTAGGTCATGTAAGGACTGCTAGCAGGGCTAGTTTATGAATGACTGTAGCTGGCAAGCTAATGGTCAACAGCCTAACGAGTGCTACTTAGTGACAATAGCTCACTTAACTTATTTCTGGAACTGTACTCTCAGGATTGTACATATTTTATTCAATATATTGGAAGAAAGCTTCTGATAAACTGTCACTAATGGGGTAATAAGTTCACACAGTTTGTTTAAGAGATGTATTTGTACCATTGACTCCTGTGTTATAAGTGTCTATAAACAATGCCTGTTTTGTGAAGTGGTTTATACTCCGGAAGAGGACAGTTAGATAAAATGGGATGGTGCAACACTGCTAATACGCTTCAATAGCTTCCTCTGTTTTAGACTCTCTGGCGCAAATTTGTGTTTCGAAATTCACAGCAGTTGAACTCAGTATGAAAGATTTGCACAGATTTACTTTGTGCCTGTGATTGAATCCATCGATTGTGGAGATTCCACCCAAAGTCATTTAGTCTATGTTTGCTTATTGTGTGTTTTCAGGGGCATATTTTAATTTCTGTGCGCTGGGACTTGAACTTTTGACCTTGTATCTGAATCTCACTATGACACAGCAAATTCATGGCTAGAGTGGTCTGTTTACTATTGGATTTTTATCATTTGAGTCAATGACATACACAGTCTGAGTGGTTTAGACAAGAAGTGTGTGTCATCACAACATTTTTGAAGGTTACACATCAGTTTGTACGTTTCCCAGCATCACATTTGTTTTTAAATATGTTTGTTGGGTAAGTCCAGTACAACTCTTTAGCCCTGCTCCATAAGGACGTCTTAAAAGCCAAGATCCATTCGAATCTGTGATTAGACAGACACTTAATTTGAGGGGACGGCATGACAATATACAAATAGGTCTATTTTGTGTTTGATGTCATCAGCCTCAGTGCTCCATTTCCCCTTCAAATGGTTCCTTTGAAGAGCGTTAAGAGAAACTGCTAAAAACTTCCTCTGTGGAATATTTTTGCTGATACACAACTTCCCAGGCTTTCTCATGCTTTCTGAATTAGTTGCAAGTCCCAACTACAATATACTCACACACATACACACACACACACACACACCGGCCATCTGGCTGCAATTGTACAAAACGGAAACGCACATGTTAGAATAGATCATTGTGAGAATTGTTTGTGTCTATGTGTGTTTTTCTGGGTATACACACAATGGCTCTATTTGTGTGAAAATGCCTGCGGCTGCAAACGTTGGCCTCGGAGCAAATCCGCGCTCTGCTTTTAGAGCCTCAAACATCAGTCTGGTGTTTCCTTTTCTTTATTCCTTGAAACAGTTCTGTCTTCCACGTGTCGGATGTACAATGCCAAACACACACACACACACACTGACTTTACGTCTGGTAGTTTTTAAATGCTGTAAGTTGGTGAAGTTGGAGTTTTGAGGTAGAGTTTGAATGATGCTATGTTAGTGGTTCAGTCTGGGCGTTCAGAGTCTGTATTCTGGGGCCTCCACAGCCAGACTATAATTTCCCTTCTGCGTTTACTGTTTATATTCTACTGAAGCATTCGACAGAAGCACAGAAGCAGAGCATCCTTGATGTCGCTGCGCATCTCCCTGTGTGGGATTACCCAATGATCACTACCGAGAACCAGGCTTCCACTATGAAGTCACAATTTCCAATATTTTAACAGCACAACAGCAGTGAATGTGCTGTAATTTACCCAGCATGGTCACACATGTTTTTTGAAATACTACGAGCTTGAGGCTATAATCAGTATTTTCATAATAACAATCGTTCAAATGACTATGTGTAATGCGAAAGGAGTTTCACATTAGAGAGAATTATCACCCAACTCTGCAGTTCCCCTCAGCTCTACTGAGCTTTATAGCGTCTTTCAGCTCATTGTGGTTTTCCGGCCCACAACTTTACTGTTTGGGTTCAGTCTCACCACTCTCATAGCGTTTTTCGGCCACAGCAGTCAGCTGTTTTGTTTGTGAAATAGCTCTAAAAATAAACTTTATGACAGACAAAGTAACAGACTGGATGGTGATCGTAGTGGAGCATTTAGCAGCTGAAGAAGCAGATATTTTTTTCTCAGGAGTCGGTGGAGACCAAAACAGAGATAAAAGAGGAGGGAATATGGGATTTACATTCACCAGATAGACACAAACACATCTCCTAATGATTGCAAATGTTGCTCCATTTCTGCTGGATGTGTAAATAGCAAAACGCTCACATTACTTCAACTTAACTGTAACTTTCCCATCCAACTACTCGATGCATCAGTTTTAAATAAAGAGCTTTCCTGATTTAGATAAGGAAATACTTTGAACCATTTTGGTTGGCATTCAAAAAGTATTGAGGTTTGATATTTATCTTTACTAATTATGACAACATTTTCTTTGTTGCAGTGCAGACAATTACTTAAATTCCTATGACATCATAGTTGTCAGGAGTCCATTATAATCTACACCAGAAAGATCTACAGAGATAAGCATCTTCCAATAAAAATCACAAAAGATTAACTCCACCATTCTCTCTCTTGCTGTTCAGTTTGGATGAAATCATCATTTCTTATATACTATGTAAATTATGTGACGTTTTCTCTGCAATGAAAAGTTGAATTGACTTCCCTCTCCGCTACATATAGATTTGACTGACGTTTTAGAGACCGCTCAGAAGGATTTTTTAATGCTTCATTTAGTAGGTAACATCTGTGTGTGTTAGTCTGAGGTTAGCCAAGCCCACACAAGCTCATGACATCATGGGTCGCTCTGATGTTTTCTTCTTCTGCTCTCTGCTATGAACCTCCCAGCTTTACCTTCATCGCCACTCCCTCTTTGCCCCTTTGCCTGCCTGCCTGTGTGTCTCAGCTTCTCCTGGTTTCTCTCATTTCTATCAGCCTATCACATCTGTCCCTCCACACACTCCTTATTTCCCTTATTCTCTTTCATTTTCTCTGTTTCTCTCTGTCCCTTCTTTTCCTTTTCCCCCTCTGCTTGATCCTCTCTCTCTCTCTCTCTATCTCACTGTCCACAGCTGTATATGGTGTTGAAAAAGAGAGTTCCACGGATGGACTCTCTGGTCTTGGCTAATGGAAGCAGACTTGTCTTTTTGTGTAAATATTTGCACAGAAGGATTATAGATGGTCCCACGCATTCAAGGTGGAGCCCCATTCTGCTTCAGGCCACATTAGGGCAAAGAATGCCGCTGAGTGTAGCTTTAACATAAGCTTACGATGTCATGAGATGATGTGACATGACATTAACATAACAGGGTGTTGAGTTTTTGAGGTATGAAGTGTTGCAGGTATTGATGTCACTTTCCATCTCTCTTGTCTTTTCTGAACAGGCGCCGAGCAGTGACCTCCCTCTCAAACATGTAGACACCATGGTGAGTTTCAACTTGCGTGTGCATGACCCCCCCCCCCACCCTCCCCATTAATCTCTGTAACACTGGTAGACCCATCACATGCATTTGATGCAGGAAAGGAAATAATTATGAGTGGATAAAGGCTTCCCTGGTGGCATGAATGGCAAATATACCTTCAAACAGCTGAGACTTTAATGCTTTATAGAACAACTTCAGCCACATATTTGATACATTATAGAGTCTACAAATCATTATTTCTTTTGCTCTCTGAAGTATGGGAGTCCAATAGAAGTACTGCTTGGTTTGCTGTTGGCAGTTTGGACTCGACTTGGCATGTTACAAATCTAATTTACTGCCCTATTCATGCAGTTTTCAAAAATACCACACATCTAATGTTCAGATCAAACAAAAAAGTACCAGCTTTTTTTTTTTATAAGATGACTTCAGACCTCTTACAAGCCAAACAGGGAATTTCTTTGCTATGAATCAAGCCAGACTGCTGTACCAAACAGCTGAATCTGGTCCCATTAGATCTATTTGCATGACTGTTTTCAAAAGCACATCAGACACTGATTAGCTGCTGATTTGTGAGAAGGGAGATTAGTTAGTGCAACGTAACATAATGCAAAGATTTCTATTTACGCCTCCCGCCATGTATGCAGGCGTGCAGGCAGGTTAAAGGTCAGGGTCAGCTGAGTTCACAAGTTCATTATCACAGTTTTTGGAACAATCTTTCCCTTAACCAAGTGCTGCCAGTGCCCAAACACAACCATAAAGAGTTTAATGAAGCTGCACTTTCTACTAGCAGCGATTGTGCTGCAAGTTGTCTCTGAACATTTCACTCATATGTTTAAGTATCATATGTAAGTATCAACATTTTTGCAACTTGCCAAATATGTTAATTAACATTTTCAGCCAGCATTACCTTTCTAGCAAAAATATATTTGCCATGGCACCTAAATTGTGAGTGTTGCAACCGTGAGCAAATACGCTTTTCTATATGTCTGCGTCACATTAAGCCTGCTGCAAAGCAAATACATGTACCCTTGTGCCTTGATCAAGTAATGCTCAAAGTGAGAGTTTCAAAAGATGTTTAATGATGCAAAAGTTGCAACACTGAGCTTCGGTTCCTCCGTGACATCTTTGTACACAAAATGAGAGTATACATGTTTGCCTTGGACTCACTGGGCAC
Organism: Thunnus maccoyii; assembly: GCF_910596095.1. Classification (NCBI taxonomy): domain Eukaryota; kingdom Metazoa; phylum Chordata; class Actinopteri; order Scombriformes; family Scombridae; genus Thunnus; species Thunnus maccoyii. The sequence goes on from NC_056543.1 coordinate 6,883,327, forward strand.
TACTTGACTATGACATAACTTCCTGTGAGTTGTATTTTGTCTGGGAAAGGAAGGATCAAGTAACTGATTTAGAGTTACCACCCAAAGCTAAGTGCCCACTTTCTCCACAAGGACAAAAATAAACACATATACCAGTGTGCCTGTGTGTGTGTGTGCGGCTACTTTTATTGGCATTTCCTTTATAATTCCTCTGTTTTCTTCTGCAGTGCAATTCCTTGATGTGCAGAGGAGCACAGACTCTTCCATGCAAGAGCTTTCATATCAGACAGTCTTTTGCACAGCTCATGAGTTTCACCTCTTAGGTCATAATTTGGTCTGCACCTTAACTGAGGGACAGAGCCCGAAACACACCCTCGTTATAAGTATGTGATTAAATGAGTTTGGATTTCATGCATACTGCGTGATTACATGTCTGCACAATAAGCTTGTGTTAGAGTTTGTACGCATGAGTGTATCTATGCGTACGTGCGTGTGTGTGTGTGTGTGTGTGTGTTTGTGTGTGTGTGCAGCTGCTACTGTCTGGTCATGGGCATTTGCTGCGTGGTAACTCTGTGACGTCTGGGAGACGTTTGGCCACGGCTCATTGCCTCCGAGCATCGAAAAGATTTGTCTTATGACTACATGAGTCTCTCTCGCTTCACTGGATCAGTTTATACTTTGCTTGGATCGTCTTCGCTTTGTTGACTTCTATCGAGTTTTATTTTAGTTTTTTACTTGGATATACAATGTAGGCACTGTTAGTGAAGGAGCGGCGTGCAGCACTTTAAAAAAGTTAAAAAGTTTGAAGTGCAGCGTTTCTGGAATTATTTTGATGATTCTTTCTGTTATTGTGTTTGAAAGCTGAGAAAATTACAGGAAACAGAGGGGAAGTTCTGAATACTTAAAATACTTAGCAGTGCTGACATTATAAAGTATTGTTAAGAAGTCTTCAAGAGGAAGGTTATTTGTGAATGTGAAATTGCCTGTGCAAGAGACACAACTGTCTTAATGTAAAAATGGGTTTTCACAGATAGATACACACACACAAACACACACACACAAATGCATTTGATTGGACATGAGTTAAGATAGAAAAGTGGTAAAGAGCTACAGTCAGCTGACTCGTGTGTGTGTGTGTGTGTGTGTGTACAAACAAGCACCAATCCCCACATGTTTGCCTAGAGTGACAGAAAGGGTTTGGGCAGTTGAAATTTAGACCCGTACACAGATGAGAAAGGGGGGGAGGGAGTGAGGGAAAAGTTGAATATGGGGGGAGAGATAACGTGATGGGAGGCAGAGTAGGAGGGGGAGGGTGGCCCGGTACACAGACACAGAGAGGGAGAGACAGAAAGGGAGTGAGGGAAAGGAGAACACAGAGCGGACAGAAGGACGAGACAAGAAGTGCTGTGGAGGAGTCTGGTCTGAGCCAGAGCATGCAGTGGTCCACTGCAGGCAACTGCCCAAAATAGCGCCCTTGGTTTTTTTTTTTTTTCCCTTCTTCTTCTTCTTCCCCGTTTCCTCCCTCGCTGTCAGAGAAAAGGGAGAGGTTTCGCAGAGGAAACTGCGCTGCCGGACAGAAAGCAGTGAGAGACAGATAGAGCTCTCCAGAGATGGACCGAGGAGGGTCTTTGAGAAGGCGGCTCTCCTCTCTGAGGGGGGCATGGCGATGGAGTACGGGCTACCTTTTCAGGAAGGTAGGGTGTGATGGAGAGACGAATGGTTGGATTTCTTTGGATGGATTTAGTGTTTACATCTGGAGACTCAACTGGAAAGTAGTCAACACGGATCTGCTACTTTTCTCGTGTCGGATTCTTCAGTGCTTGTTTTTTTTTCCCCCCCCTACTTCTTCTTTGTGATAGTTTCTCTCGTATCTTTCGCAGACTTTTACCAGCCCCCAACGTCTTTTTGCCCCCCCCCCCCCCCCCCTCCTCCTCCCTCCTTCGCTCCCTTGCTCTTTCTCAGATGGTTAATTTGTATGGCCTGCTTGTAAAGTCAACCTCCGCAGATGGTTTTCATCTGGAAACAGGCCTGCAGGACCCCCCACTCCAGTTCCCACCTCCTCCTCCTCCTCCTCCTCTTCACCCGTTACCTCGCCGCATCTCCTCCAATCCAAGTTCTCAAAGGAGAGAAACAGGTCTTAGGGTTTGAATTGTGTGCTGTTCACAAGCTTATGGATTTGATATTGATCTGCTTTGGAACCTTTGCAATTGGGAAACTAATATTTGAACACAAGTGATCTCTGCATTCATGATCTCTGCTCCTGCTTAATTACTTCTTGCTTAAGATAATTGAAATTCAGTAAATTTCATTCATATAATTCTGGTATTTCATGAGAATAAACGTCTTCCAGTTTTTCAGTTGTATCAAAAACATCAATGTGACCACAGTGAAAGTCATTATCTTATTACTGGCCGTAGCTTCGTTGCAGTGCTTTTATTTACCCAGATGGTTGCACTTTAACTTAAATATTGTGGCTCATAAAATTCTCTACACACCAATTCAGACTAATTTGAAGGAAAAACTATGAATTAACTGCCATCGCCGCAGCACAATACAAACGGCATCTCCTCAGAACTCTCTCCCGGTCTCTAATTAAGATGTTTTTGTTTCTTTGTTTGCAAGCTGGTTCAATGATGGCACCGTGTCATGTGTGTTGGCTCTAGGCACGTTTACCTTGCCACTCCAAAAATCTGAGGACGTTTTGATCATCTCACGGTGGTCCGTTTAAGAGGACTTTGGGCTTTTCTCACTCTGATGCACATTAAGTCTCAGAGCCCCACTCAACACAAGCACTCTTAACCCTCTTCATGGTCTGTGCCTGTGTTTGAACCTTCTCTTTTAGCCCGTTTCTTGGTCATTAATCTCTGTCCTCTTCTGGCGACACTCTGCACTTTACAGCCCTTCGCAACATACTGAAACGTTTAGGCCAAAGCACAGACAGAAAAGGGGGGGGGGGGTTACTTTGTGTCACCTCAGGTGGGCCAGGGAATCATGTGAACAATGAGGATGTAAGATGGAGCATAGAATTTGTCAGATAAACTGGTTGTATTGGAAAGAACAGTCGACAGGCTGTATTATCTGACCTGTTCGTGTCTGTGTTCACAGTCCCTCCACGAATTTGCAACTTAACACAGATGAAACCACTCTCTGCGATATTTGCAATCTTTACTGTCACTGGAACTGATTACTTATCATTAAGTTCTTTAAACAATCACAGTTGTTTATTGTTTTTTTTATTACCTGCAATGTGCTGCAAAATAACAAAGTGCTTGCACAATTTCAGCACATTTTATTTTGGAAAACCTGCTGCAAATTTAGTCATTTCGGGCAGCAATAACCTACCAAAACAGACATTATAAACCGGTCCATGAACATTAAGTACACACAAATGCACTGGATGTTGTCTCTGTGTTAAATGTGCATGTTGACAGTCAGCTGTTAGGAGAGTTGAGCGGGCTGAAACTCATCCGTGGTTGGCAAATGTTGCTCTTCACACCGGTGGTTAAGCCAGCCAGTCTGATCTAATGGATGATGATGGATCACAGCCCCTCATGTGTACATGTGACCCGAACACAGCAGGGGGAGTGAATAAGTCCACATGGCCTTTGACCCCCTCCTCGGGCTGGTTTGAGGGGGAGGCGAGGCATGCCAGGCATAGTGGAGCCAAACACAGTCAATCACCTTCAGCTGCACTTCCTCTGCAAGGGCCTCTCTCTCTCCTTCGCGTTGTGAGGATGCCATGTGAAACTCTTATCCTCACACGGTGCTGCACAGGATCATAAAGGATATTCCATCACAGGGTTCATATACACACTCGGCGTGTAGTGTGTTAAGGGCCTAACAATGTAAAGTGGAGCAATAATCAGAATTTGATCATGTGTGGGTTTATTTTTAGGTACAATTTCAAATGACATGCAACTGCCTGTTGTATTGTGTTACATAACAGTACTGGAGCAGATTGGTTCATATACATGGATTGAATGTAACCTCGTTCAGGCTTATTTAAGCTATATTGGATATTTCTGTGTTGAAGATTTAGTTGCTCACTGAGGAAGAACTGTTGTGAGTTTTCCATTGTAATCATTATCCTAAATGAAACTATAAAACCTTTTAATAATAGGCCGACTCCTTTTGCAATCTGCCGCGTTTCCAACTGTTCAGATTTAACAACATTAACAAGATTGAACTTGCAATATCAGTATAGAGCAGCTTGGTTCTTGGACTGTTTTACTTTACAAACATAGCAGCTGAACCCACAGTCAGAAAGAGGTTTTTTTACATACTGTAGAACCACTGATGTCATTATGCATTATATTGAAGCCTCAATGAAGCATAAAACCCAATGAAAACCAAACACCATTGTTGACACATAGTATTATTTCATGCCCTTTTCACTGTATTTACATTTTTAAAGCAGTATTATTGTTATGAAAAGTTGGCATATGCATAGAATAATGAGAAAGTTGTTCTTTGTGTTTTGCAGGGCTCGACAAAATCCTCAAAGAGCATGGAGTCACGGCGCAGACCATCAAGGTAGGAGGTCCTCTCTCCTCTCCTCTCCTCTCCTCTCCTCTCCTCTCCTCTCCTCTCCTCTCCTCTCCTCTCCTCTCCTTGCAGCAACTTTCCCTTAAAAGGCTTAATTCGGCTTATTGGACTGTATTTATTGACTTATTTTAAGAACTAATCTCCACTGTTTTTTCCCAAAAGGACAGAGAGAGATTAAACACAACTCTAGAAATTCTCTATCACTTTTGGCTCGAGATATGAAGCATTTGAAACGAATAGTTTCGATGTGATATGATATTTTCTGATATTACCCAGGGAATTAGTGAAGCAACATGTCCTGCAATTGAACTGGACCTCACACTGTTTTGTTGGACAAAAAGATATCTGGTGTCAACCTCTCTCACCTCCGTCCTCAGGGAGTCACAGATGTTGTCGGTTGTGTAATTAATGTGTAAAACGTGACACCACAACAGTTCAGTGTTGAACCTCTTCGCTAAGCTTGAGTGACATTTTCATTCCTGCACAGTTAATCAGAGAGTTGATACAGGGTTATAAAAACAGTGAAACACCTGACACATTATCACTATCAGCAGCACATGCGGAGTATGTGTGAGTCCCTTTACTAAATAGATTCATCCATATAAAGAGAAAAACTTAAGGCTTTTCAGGAGCGCATAACTTTCAGTCATATGGCAGTTATCTCTTATGTAATACACTAACTGAGGAAAGATATACAATCAAATGAGCGGGTCCAAACAAGCTTATTTACATTCCTACACAGGCAGATAATCTAAGATGATTTACAGCATTGTTTTTTATTTGATAAATGTACTGTAAGCAACCTTACTTTACTATTTTTTTCTGCATTTTTCATCCAAGTTATGTGACTTCTAGTTGTATATCGATACATTGCAAATACTGAATTTAGATTCTCTGCTTCTAAAGCAAAAGTGGTGCTACGATACTGCTTACAGGTTGATTTCTACATTATATATTTGACTAAATGGACACTATTGGATGGAAGGTTACATTAGGATACTTTAGGTATCTTAGTCATGGGAATCATTATCACAGGACATAACATCATATACAGACTTCAATCTGCAGCACTTTATATATAATCAGATTTGTCTGTGTCTGGTCACCCAACGCTCTCCTTTTTAGCTCTGTTTTGGTGTCCTTCAACTCCTGAGGGATATATCTGGCTCTTAAGCTGCTAGAGGCTCCACTGTGTTCACCAGCTGGTCACTAAACTTTTCTACCTGTTGTTCGGTGCTCAGCAGGTAGCGTACTGTGGGTTTATCAGAACTTTTTTTCTGAAAACAGCTGCCTGCTATAGTTGGAAGTGGGGTTGAGAGCTATGTTGTAAATCCAAAACAATGAGCTAAAAGAGGCTAAAAGCTTAACTCTGAGCGCTCTTAGAGTCGGGTGATAATTCTCTCTCTTTCTGATCAATCCCTTTTACATTACATATAGTCATTTGGTCCATTCTTAACAGAAATAATGGCTAGTGCAGCTTCCAGTAAAAGCTTTGGGTTAACCTTTTCCACCAAGTCTAAATTGACAAATAACATTAAGGTAATTGCAAAAAAATAAGTAAGCACTAACTCAATCAATTCAAGTATCACTGACTGGGATCAAGGAGGATTCTTAGAATTTTAAACTAGAGAGACAGAAGTCTTCGTTGTTCACTTTTATTACTAAGAAATATCTGGCGAGATTTTTTACAGCCTAATGTCTCTGGTTTCCTGATAAAACATTCATGGTTCACAGTTGGTATTTGTCCAAATGCACAAATGAGATCACTGCAGCAATGAAATTGAGCGTGTGGAGATAATGCGTCATTCGTCAAACGCGATATGCAGAAAAAAAGAGCAATCGCTTCATCTTTTCAGCTGATGAGAAGCAGGTTGGCGCTCGGCAGGGTAGTGCATGCTGGTGGATCTGGAATAGTACCAAACCACAGGTCTGTATTGGCCCCTGACTGCACCCAGAGGCGAAAGATGTATATATGTTGAGACAGAGACGGAGACAGAAAGAGTCAAGCAGACAGAGAAACAGACAAAATAAAGAGATACTAAGAAACATGGGGAAAGGACAGAAGAATTGACAGAGAGAAGCAAATAAAACAAATAATAATAAAAATATTCAACAAATCACAAAGATATAATCTCAGATAAAGAGGCACATGTGAGAAAACACGTGTGACATATCTATTTCTCGTCTATCGCTAGTGATGAATAAGTTCCAGTAAGCAAGTTTTGAGTGGGTCCAGATGTACTGTACAGTGGGAGGATACAATATTTGTATAGTAAAGCTGGGACTTTCTTCTCACCCAGACGTATGAGCAATTTCCTCAGGGGCTACTCAGAGCTGACAAATGTGGGAAATATGCTTCAGTCTGGGTGCTAAGGGTCTAGACACCCCTTCATCTCACCCTCCAAGTTCAGATATTTCACTCACTCCACCTCTTTATGGTTTCTGTAGACGGTTTGAAACGCGCAAGTGCTGAAAAAGACGAGAATAACTCATTCACATAAAGGAATAGTGCGTTTCAAAATGTCAAATCAGTCATTCGTCTTTTGAAGTTTGTTGGAAAAACATAACTCAGACAAAAAGATGAATCAACAGTAAGTTACTGACTTTTTTAGGTGGACCTTACATCTCGTTTCATCCTCCAGTCTCCTTTCTCTTCTTCAACACTTTCTGACCCTATTTGACTTCAGACAAACCAGACTTGGTGGAATGACATGTCAGATAACGTCTACCCAGATGCTACTCTGTTTTCCCCCTCAGACGCCCAAAATGAAACAACACAACATGTGTTAAATGCAGTGGGGAGGGCTTAAATTTTTGGAGGCAAACTTGAACCCCTCTGGGATTTAATGATGTCATGGTGGATATGGTATTTATGTGGTGTGTTACCATCTCCATATTAGGATATTTGTTCCTTGCAGACTCGAAGAAGAGCGTTGTGTGTTCAGCTGAAACTGAAATTTATTGCTGCATTCAGGACATTCAGGACATTCAGTGTAGCGAAGTTTGCAGATGAAATAAGCAGTCACTGCTTTGGCAAAAAAAATATTTTTATTATATTTTTGTGGCACTTTTGATGTGGAACAAACACAAGGGGTTAAAGTACAGACGAACCTGAGAGAAAATCAGAAAAATACCAATAGCAGTTTAGCTGTTTGGTAAATTCTGTCCTAATATGACATGCCATGTGACATCTCTGTGAAAAAAAAAAAAAAATGCTTTTCCATATTAAATCACTAGTATGAATCACATGGCAGCCACATCATCATTTTTAAAAATTTCCAGTAGAAGATTTTTAGACAATAATATTATTGGAGATTTATCTATTCGTCAACTGTTGACCTTTAAAAACTACACCAGAGAAAATCCGTCACCTTTAACCAAGTCGTGGTTGATTATCCCTGTTTGTTGATATCATGGGGTTAGGTGTGGTAATTCACAGTAAAATCATCTCCCTTTAGAGGTAGTAATGGATAAAAAACATGAAGTGATCACACACAACTTGGCATGAAAAACACGAGCACGTGTGTATAAATCACATGTGCTGCATTACTTCTAGGAATTAAATTCCTTCTAACAGCTATTGCAGCTCAGTCGTCCGCATCGGTTTTTGTTTTTGCACAGCGGGGCCTCTGACATGCTTGATCTGTCACACTGAAGTGTAAATGCATCTTTGCTTTCTCTGACAGGAGTGCTAGTCTGCTGCAGGCCTTGGATGAGAGCTACGAGTTGGACCTGATCTACATCACAGAGAGAATCATCTCCGTCTCCTTCCCCAGCAGCGTGGAGGAGCAGAGCTATGCCGCCAACCTACGGGAGGTCGCCTCCATGCTGCGCTCCAAACATGGCCACAACTACCTGGTACAGTTTCCTGTGTACATGTGGATGATTCTAGAAGGATTATAGCAATTAACTTTCAAAAAAAAAAGAAAAAGAAGCAAATAGTGTACGTTCAGGCGGGAACAGGAAGTCATTAGAGCTGCCAAGATCAGCGGATCATCAGCTGATCTCCCTCAGCTCCAACAACACGTTGACACACACACGTTCACACAACAGACGGATTATGTAACATCTATATCTCTATACGTCAGATACAGTTTTCTACCGTTCGCTCTGTTACTGAACTTTAAGAGTTGGAGAACTTTGCTGCAGTTTTAGGAGATTCTTTGAGTCTCAGCTCCTATTGCACTGTGAATGTCTGAGAAACAACATTCTGTATATAAATAGTGAATAGTACATCGTCCAAAATAGATCCCTGTGGAGCCCTTAGCAAATGACAGGAGCTGACCTTCACTAAACCCCTTCCCCAACGGGCAATTGTCCAATTTTAGCTTAGCAACTGTAACTACGCATGAAAGTCCTGTGGAGTTTTGGGTTTCTCCTCGTTTCTCCACAGAGAAATCCGAAGCTCTGGTTAAAAAAAATACTAAAAAAATACTCAGCAATTAAAATATTTGGTGGGATGCGTATGTTTGATCTCCTTTCCAAAACAAAAAGCACAAGAGCAAAACTGTAAGGAATGGATTAAACAGTGCGCTTGTCTGCTGTGTAAATTGCTAATGTTAGCACACTAAGCTAACTTGTGTTATTACAGTAGTAATCCAGTGTTACTTACTTACTTATTCAGTTAGCATATGAATAGTTAACTATATTATTTTGTGGTTAAAACGCCCCCTTCAGAACTGACACATCCACAGTGTGGAAGCTGGTGTGACATGATCCCAGATGCTAATAACCGACATATCAGAGTTTTGGGTTACCGTTAGCGACACTCTCCTGCTTGATTTTCTCATTGTTCTTCCTCATAGTTATTTTCTCATGTATAAGTGAAACATAGCTTACTGTTAAAGAAGAACTGTTTAAGAATAAAGCTAACCAGTTTGTTGTTTGTCAAAGTAACTTATATTGCACGATAATATTAATTTTACTAGCTTCTGACTTTGTTCAAACATTACACAGCACTCAATTAAAATGATATCATGTATGTAGCTATGAAATGCATCTTTAAGACCATTTTTGGAATTTCTCATTTAGTTGGAAAGAGTAAAAAAAATCTGTGTTCAATCAACTCACAGAGTCACAGCTAGTTAACCAGCTAGCTAATAACATCTGTCTGCAACAGTTGTCATTTCAGCTGTCAAAATCAATAATCACCAGTTGGAATTGTGAAGTCTGCTTCTGTCTGTTGGCGTCTGAAGTCTAGCTCCCATTGTTTTAACAATTAGCATGAATTTCAAGTGGGAAATCTGCCACCATTATCATTGTAAACTGTATATGTGGTTGTGTGAGAACAGAATGCGTAAAGGAATAACAACAGTGACTAAGGGGGGCAGGAATAGCAAGGATATCTAACACTGAAGACTGAATAACAATGTCAATATGTGAATATTTAATGCCAAAAATTTGTAATACTGGTCTCTGTTTTTCCTTAGCTCTTCAATCTCAGTGAGAAGCGATACGACATCAGCCAACTTAATCCAAAGGTAAACCCTGATTTCTCCCTCCTCTCCTCTCCTACAAATGACCACCAGTCTCTGACGAATCAATCTCCCCTCCTCTCCCAGGTGTTGGACTTTGGCTGGCCTGACCACCATGCTCCAGCCCTGGACAAAATCTGCAGCATCTGCAAGGCCATGGACACCTGGCTGAGTGCTGACAGCCACAACGTGGTGGTTATACACAACAAGGTGAGGCTGAGAGACAAGAGGATGCTGTGAGAATGGGACAAGTATCACCAGACAGTAGAGGGTGCTCTCAGGCTCTTCTTGGGACCGCTACTCCCCCTGAGGCTGCAGCTGTTTCTTTGTGTTATTGTCAGTAATGACGCTCTCCCTGAGTGAAAAACTGACATTCAGGGTGGAGTATTTTGTGTGCGATAGTGTGTCTATGTCTGCTTATTTGGATTGGGTTGGGTGGATGAGAGTTAGGAAAACACAATTAGGGTGAAAAGAAACTCTACTCATCATGGCTACTTAAGTTTATCTACTCTTTACCCTTAACAATACCATAAAAACTGAATTGACAAGTATTTTCCTGTTATTGCCTGAACTTACTTGCATCACATACTCTTGTGGCAAGCCACACTCAGTCTGGCTCAGGCTAAGTATGCCGACACAAACCATAAAAAGTATATCTAAATACAACTAGGCCAGTGTCCCATATGTAATACCTAATTATTTTCACATTAACCCCAGTGTGTTACTGATTGTGTTTTGCAACACAAGGATTAACTATGGGATCCTAAAGCTCCGTGCCTCATTCCAAGGTGTTCCCCACAGGGAGGTTACAAACAAGTCGGCTGCTATAACAACAGTTGTTATTTTTCTGTGAGTTGAGTAACGCTGGTGATGTGAGCGTGGGCTTGGAAGTTGTGGTGGTCACTAAGGAAGCAGGCTGTGTTGGGTTTCCACATATCAACAAATCATTTCCACTGAGCTCCACGCTGTTTAAACGGCAGCAATATTTATAATGTGGAACACACTCATCCTCCGCAGCGATCCTTGTTTTAAAAATGCATAGATGGTTAAAATGAATGCTTCCATATTAACCATTAGACTTGCCCAGGTCACATATATTTTTTTTTTATGATTTGAATTGATATTACTAATGTAAAAACAAAACTTTATCAAAACTTTAAAGGAGCCCTCCACCAATTTTACATGTAATGGTCAGTTTACTAGTGATGATTCTAGTCTGTGAAACCAGTTGTAATAACGTCCTCTGTGGCTTTGGCGGAGCTGTCTATAGTCTGAGAAAATTTCCCTGATGATGTCACTTTAAATGTATAACAGACGGTCAGTCTTACAAACTGGGGTCATGGAGTTTAAAAGAAAAAAAAGTGGACATTTACCAGGCAGGGAGGATCTGATGCTGCATTCATTTTCTCTTCCATTGCATTTTACTCAATACCACTTGCACTTAATTGTCATTTTTCCTTGTTTTCTGTTTATACTGTATCTGTTCTTATTGTGCACATTGTAGCACTGAAGGAACATAGTTTTGTCCCCCTGTATGCCATCATGTATGGAGAGAATGGCAACAAATTCCATCTTGGACCTTGAACCTTGAATATCTGCGTTATTGTAATTACTTCCAACTTGAAAATAGCGTTCACGTCAACATCAGTGTCGTTAAGTACAACGAGCTTCAAAATATCCTACTTGGCACTAAATAATATGTAAATTCCTGAAATCTTGGATAACTTGCGTCAGTCAAAGTTGAGTTTAATTACCTTGAACGATGGCTTCAAGATAATTAAAGCCTAATGTGATGGACAAAGTGCTATGATGCCAGTGCGCTGTATTTTTAACCTTCACACGACAGAACTTTACAATCATACCGTACAACCATCTTGGGTTTTCTGGTGACACGAACGCAAACAAGTTGTGAACTTTGGAATCTTTCCCATCTCTACCATCCATCCATTAGATTAAGTTGCACTGTGTGGAATGTAGGATCCAGTGTTTCTGGAGCTTGACCCATTTCTAGGGACTAAAAATCAACATATCTCAGTCTCTGTTTTGATCATTCTTGATTTAATCTGTCTCTTATGAGTCTACCAGCTATATGGAAGTGCAATAACACCACATAATCACCACAGTCCTCCTTTACAGCACCAAACTGTTCAACAACATCAAAGTCTAGAAAGAAAATCAGCACCAGAATAAAATTACTACCTCAATAACCCCATTAAAGAAAATTCAGTGTTATAAAGATGTGGAAAATGTGTTCCCGGGAAACCATCATGACTTGGAAGATAATATCTGTTGTTGACTCTTGCTTGCTTGATGTCTTTTCAGGGCAATCGGGGCAGAACTGGAGTGGTGGTGGCAGCCTACATGCATTACAGCAACATATCTGCCAGGTAGGCGTATAGTAGCACCTACAGCTGCAAAATGGTTAAGTGGCAGCACACTTTGGGAGAGGAAGTCAGAAAGAAAGGGAGAAAGAGGGAGCATGAAGATGAATCTGTAATTTTCTGGAAACAGGAAAATAGAAGTGCAGAAAAATAAATGGGTCTAAATGAGGAAGAGACATGAGCGGAAAAAGTAGATAGACCAGCATTGTTCATCACAAGACTGTAGCCCACATCTGAAGAACAGACAGAGATGTGATGAACAGAAGGAGGAGGAGGAGGAGGAGGAGGAGGAGGGGTGTAACATGAGACTGAAGAACAACACTTTTATTTGCAGAAATCCAAGAAAAAAAGTGTTTGATATAATAATCATGGGCAGCAAGCATTGAGTTAGCTTCGACAGTCACTGGATCATAAGGCCCAAATTATAAGTACACGCTTTTTATTCATTTTTTATTGGATTTATTCTTAGATAGGCCGAAATAGAATGACATTCAGCTGCGAAACCGAAGGAGATTTAAACTGTTAAACAATCAGAGGAGCGCCTGACTCCCTGTTGTTTCTGAAAGAGCACTGATTGGTCAATTTAAAGCTGGCATGAAGTAGTATTGAAAACTTAACTAGCAGTAAAATACCAGAACATTAACCACCTGTGATTCTTGTTAACATTATAGATAAAGATGTTTAACTATGTGCATGGAGATTATGCAGAATTAGACCACTATTGTCTTATGAAACATTATGAATATCTACATTGTGATTCAGAATGCATTATATAACATCTATTTCTTATGATACAGTGAGAAATATTCTTCTTCCTGATTGTTATTGATTATGTCAGATGCAGCTTGTTGTCTAATTAATTCTATGCCACCTTTGTGTGTTGTAATATCTGATATTAAGCATGCTGAAGGAGGGTTTTTCACGAAACGTACATGTGCATTATAGTAATTTCCTACTCAAGCGATGGTGTGCAGACTTCTTAGATGTCTCATGTGGCATGATTACCATGGTTGTTTTTGCTGTTTCCTCTGATTATCATCAGGCTCCATAATTGCATAAACACTAAAGTTGCACACAGATTATACACTTGAAATAATATAAAGTATACTGTATATGCATTGCAAACACTAGAGATGAAATAAAAGTATATTAAATATGTAATAACCAAACTTTTCTGTTGGAATGCAGTGCTGACCAGGCTCTGGACAGGTTTGCCATGAAGCGTTTCTATGAAGACAAAGTGCTTCCTGTTGGTCAGCCTTCTCAGAAAAGGTCAGTCTTCCCTCACTTGTTGTTTAAAGTATGAGTTTGACCCCAGAGTGAACTGTCTCACAAAGAAATCTCTTGTCTTCCTATGTACTAAAAAAGCTGCATTCATTTATTTTTAGCCACTTGGAGCAGTGAATACACTTTAAGCTAATGAAACAACTCAGACATCCAATGAGGGTTGAATCGAGGACAACTGGACTTCTTGGTCACAGATACTTGAAGACATTTCACCTCTCATCCAAGGGGCTTCCTCGGTTCTAACTGATTGGCGGGGAGTCTCGGGTATTTAACCTCTCAAGGGTCATTATCAAGGTCATTGATACCATTTGGTTTGTTAGTGCTCCTGGCTGTTGTAACAATAATCGTTAGAGCCGTCGGTCGTCACCGGAGGCCAAGTGTAAACGACAGTCGGAGTTGTCACATGAGGCCAAATGTGAATGGTTGTTAAGTTTCAAGGGAAGGGATGAAAGGACAGTATTGTAAGTGGGGGGATAAGTGGTGTCGTAGCCCTCTTCCTCTGTTCAGGGATGGTTTCTCTAATGTGATGTAAATAGCCTCCTTCACTCCTCTTTCCAACCATCTGTCCTCTCTATCCAAATTATGCATGTTGTTGTCTTCAAAAGAGGTGTAAATAAACTGCTGAGTCTTGACCCGAAGAGTTGACCCCTCCTGCGTTAAGCCATGCGTTTGTTTATACAAGTGTGTGCATTCCTCACTGCGCTGGACTGCATACACTAGATTGCTTTTCTTGTGTTTAGGTGTGCAGTCTTTTGGGTGGACCAGTTTCAGTCTTAGTATGTTGCTGGGTTTGAAAAACACAGGGATGTGGTGTTTGTAAAAAAATCCTTCTGAGTTTCTCAGATACTCCAGACATGTAAGGAATGACCATGTTGTTGGGTTTATTCTTCTTTTCCTCACCACCTGCAGTGTTAGTTTTCTTCCTGTATCTTGTGGCTGTTTTGACAAAGGACCAGTTAGGATATCCACAAGCTTTAAGTGCATCTTTCAGGTGTTTGTGCTCCTTCTCTTGGGCCTGAGCACTTGTTGGTGCATTATCAGCTCGGGGGTGCAGGGTTCTGAGAGTCAAAGAGGAAGTACTGGTCTGTATGTGGTGGTTTCCCTGTATACTCCAATGTGGAGGCTGCGTCACAGTCCAAAAAGGCCAATCTGTTGTTTTTGACGTCCTCTTGTGTGAACTTGATGTTATTGTGCACCGAGTTAATGTGTTCTTTGAAGGATTGCACTTCCTGGATCTTCACAGAATACATTAACTCAGTGGACAGTAACATCAAGTCACGTTGTTCACACTTGAACTCAGGTGACTCCCAACAACTCTAACAACTGTTGTTACAACAGCAGGGGCACTAACAAACCAAGTGGTATGATAACGACCCCACAGAGGTTAAATACCTGGGACTCCTCACCTGTCAGTTAGAACTAAAGAAACTCCTTGGATGAGAGGTGAAACATCTTCCAGTATCTACAATCAACAAGTCCAGTTGCCCTCGATTCCTCCCTCTGTGGTCTTCACAGACAACTCCAGAGTGAATTACACGGCTGTTTAGCAGCTAAGTGCTTCACTATGTTCACCATCTAGTCACTGACTTTGTATTTCTGCAGTTTGATGCTGGGCAGGTGGTGTACAGTGGCGTTAACAGAGATTTCTGCTTGAGAATAAATATACACACCTTGCAAGCCACATTTTGTATTTAAATTTGCACTGAGGCAATATCTGATGCCTCGGTTAAGCAGATTAAACTCAGCAATAAAATGTAGTCATGTTAAAGTACAGTTACCACAAAGTAATCAGTATCACTATACCAGTATCAACAGCACTGTAAGAAATCAGATACTCAGGACACAGATGTTACCAGTTATGTACTCTACTGTCAACTAAGAAATTGACTTTATAATAAAAAAGAGTGTTTGGCTCCTTTAGCATGGCTGATACGTTGAAAACATTCATTGTTGTTACTAGAGGTCATAGCCAAAGACTGTGTCTCTTTGTTGTGATGAACACAGGATTATACCTTTATCCCTTTGTTGTAAAACATTAAGGATCGTGATAGAATTTCACTGAAAGAGACATAGTAGTACTATCATCTCCTCCTCCTTCCCTTTGTCCCGCTCAGGTATGTGGAGTACTTCAGCGGCTTGTTATCCGGACACATCAAGATCAACAACAAACCCCTGTTCCTTCACCATGTCATCATGCACGGCATCCCCAACTTTGAGTCTAAAGGGGGTGAGTGTCATGTGCAGACTGTATATGTTCACATATGCACATGTGTGAGCATTTAAACACACATTATTTATTTTTCTAACCTTCTCTTTTTGAATTGTTTTCCAGGTTGTCGTCCTTTTCTGAAAATCTACCAGGCCATGCAGCCCGTCTACACATCTGGGATCTAGTAAGTCTTAAAACATACTCACACTCAAATGCTTTTACAAGATTCCAGGGATAGTGAGCTCGTAATGGCTCAATAATAAAAACCCTGATTTTCCTTTATAGCCTCTCCTCTAACTCCCCTGCCCCCCCAGTATGCACACACATCACTGCTCTTGCCAGTTTACGCTCTGTGCTTGCCTCACATTATTGTATGCTGCAGGCTCTTGTTTCCCTACTTTAGATCCTGCAGTCACTTCAAGCGTTATTTGTGACCGGAGAGCCAATGAAACAGGCAAACAGGCATCTGTGTGGACGCCTGCAGAGTTTTCCTGCCAGAGGCCCCCTGCTGGTTCCCAGGGCCAGACAGGAAACTATGGGTTCCATGACTTTCTGTTGTTGTTTTGAGAGGAGAGGAGGTTAGAGGAGAGAGCTGGAGAACATTTACACTGTATTTACATGTTATACAGACACCGATTACAATATCTTAGCATAAAGAGCAGGAAAGCTGTAAGAAACATATAATGTATGTGCACATCAGATCATTGAGTTCCATACATAAAAGTACAACTTGTACACATAACACATACTTTAAACATTAATATGGTAACGAATAAACCAATTAGCAGATTTGAATTTTGTCAGCCGTTGCAGGAAAATGGCTGACTGGATTGGTACTTGAAGAAAAGCTTCAATTCAGTAAAAAGTTAGAGGCAAAATGTAAATATATCAGTTCATGAACAGTTGTGGAAGTCTCTGGTGTAAATGCAAGCACTGAGTGTTGCTTAAAGCTGCATTTTATTCATTTTTTGCCTTTAAGGAGAACAACATTGTCCTATTATCACCATATGAAGTCGTTTGATGTCGTGTTTCCGTCCACCTGAGGGATGTGTGTCCAATATTCACTCTCCTTCTCGCTCCGTTTTGGTCTCCACCAGCACCTGAGGGAAACATCTGACTCTTTAGCTGCTAAATGTCCCGTTATTATGTTCATCAGCTAGCTGCTAACGTTGTGTTGTTGTTTGGTGCTGGACAGGTAGTGTAGGGCACTGTGGGAGTTTAATCGCTAAAAACAGCCGCCTGCTGCGACTAGAGACGAGGTTGATGAGAGCAGAGTTTCTGGGCTGTAAAACCTAAACAATGAGCTGAAAGATGCTAAAACACTTCATAGATCCGAGGGATACTGCAGAATTGGGTGATAATTCTCTGTGGGTTTGTAACTACAAGCGAAACTTTTACATTACACAAAGTGATTTCATCCATCGTTACTTTAAAAATACTGATTAGTGCAACTTAAAACTGTCTGATCCTGGTTTTCTCATTCTTTGGGAATTCTTAGGAAGCATTTTGAAGTTTTTACTGTAAATAGCAAAGCCTGTTTCTTGTCTGAAATGTAATACTAATGTCCATTCTTACAAACGTGTTAACACTATAAACACATTTACAGTTTACACAATAACTAAGTGTGAAATAATCAGCGCACATATACTTCCAGACTGTCAACCCCTTAAAGCCTTAAGTCACATTCCTTCCCACTTTCTCTCACATGCTCCCTATTAGCACTCTCCACCCTTTGATCCCATGCTTCCAGGAAGACAATCATGTAGACACTAATGCCCAAAATTAGTCCAGCTCTGCACTGTGGTTACGCTCTGTGATGGCCATTGTTAAAGCAAATAAGGGATTGTTAGTAGGTGATGTAAATAAAGTGCTCACGGTGATACCAGACGAGCAACACCATGATATTCAGAGGAGTAACAGGGATGGCAGCCTTTTTAGCTAACATGTTGTGTTTTTTTTCTTTTGCAGTAATGTTCAGGGGGACAGCCAGACGAGCATCTGTATCACCATTGAACCTGGTCTTCTTCTGAAAGGGGACATCCTGGTAAGAATAGCACAGTAGCTTGTGCGTATTGATGAAATACAGCAAAAGAGTGAAATCTCAGTTTAGCATCGTAGCTGTTTGTATCACATTCTGAGAACTTTAAAGGATAGATTCAGTTTTTTTTTCAAGTCTGCATTAATATAATACTGATGTGTCATTATGTAGGTGGAAACGGGTCTTTCTCGCCGTAACAGTTCCTACTCTCCGTACTGACCCCCGAAGCTATTCTCTCGGAACTTGACTACACTGTAAGAAACGGGGGCCAAAATCCACAGCCCTCGTTCTGTGCAAATATGCGTTCCAAAGTTCAGCTGACACTAATATGATGCTTCAGCAGTCTCGGATAGCTAAATTGAGCTGATTTATTCCAAAGTTACAGCCTGTTTAGAAGAAAATTCCCTTTTCTTGTTTCCCAAGAATGTTCGGCGGAGGGATACGTTCTAGCAGTGGCGTGTAGATTTTACAAAACAAGAAACTGGAAGCATTTTCTCTCATGTCACAGGGTGTGAAAACGATAACAGAGGAAAGTTTAATGTCTTACTTTTTCCAACATTTAACCTCTGCCAGAAAAAGAAAGAAAAACAAAGGGATGTTAATTGATAAATAACATGGAACGCTAATGAGAACAGCTGTAGAAATGTACAGAGGATACACTGATTTGTGTTGTTTATTAGTAATGAGGGAATCCTGTTAGTTTTTCCAATCTGACGCTGTGTGTGTGTATGTGCTGAATGCATATGCTGTGGGCAGTTTATAGTATCCATTCACGGAAGAAATAGGGCCATAAAAACCTGGGGGAATACAGTTGGCCTGGGTCTCATACCTCAGTTTATAGACCCTCATTAGCACACAATATGTTTGCTGGAAACTATGACGTCAAAATGGTAATCTACTTTTTTCCACAACAGTGTTTTGGAAACATAAGGTACTATTTCAATGTGATATAATCATTTAAAGGAAATTTGCATGTAAAATGGATATTTTTAGTACTTTGTGAGAGATCTTTCTATTTATAGAGAGATATTTTGGGGATATTTTTACAAAATCTTAAGTGCTCCATTTGCTCTTTTTAAAATGAAGAAAAAAGATCCTCAATAAAGTAGAGTACCTCAGCTGTATTTTTTGCATGTAGTTCAAGCAGAGGAACTGCATACATCAGCAAAGTTTCTGCTTCTGCTGTCATTCAGGCCATAATATTATCCATGAGATGTCCTCAGGGTCATAATTTCAGCGTGGGGAATTTCAAAGAGGCACTTACTGTACGCTCGAGGCCGTTCCGTTTTGGCCGCCAGAGCTGAGCTCATATCTCATCCTTTATTTAGGACAGACTAATGGATTCTGCTGAACGCATCGTCTGACCGAGCCGTTGCCTGCTGATGCTCGTTATTATTCAGATAACACAGAGAATGTGAACTGTGGCCTTATGGCCAAATGGAGGAGACATTAGTCAGCATGGAGTGTGCTCTTGCATTTTAATTTATACTGGTATGTGTTTGTGCAGCTGAATCGAGTTGCGGATGAAACGAGTGCCAAAAACATTACTAATTACTCAATCGTTAGATGAAAAATGATAATCACAGAGGAAAATCTTTATTAAGATGATTGATATTATTCAGGTTGTTTTCCTCTCTTATTGGCCAAAGTCGGTCATTTTAATTCCAAGTTTGGTTTAAAATTTGCTTCAAGGATCAAAGTGGTTTCAAGGATGTCACAAACTTTACAGAGAACAGAAACAACACAGCTGAACAAGTCCAGCGGACAAACGAAGAACTTAAAAGGAATATTTTGACGTTGTCGGAAATACGTTTCTCCTCTCATCTAACTCTCCAGCCAAGAATTAGATGAGAAGATTGATACCACACTTATGTCTGTCAGTTAATGAGGCCATAGCGAGGAGGCAGTTAGCTTACCTTAGCGTAAAGACTGGAAACAGATGGAAACAGGTAGTCTGGCGTTCACTATAGCTTGACTGTTTCATCTGCACAAAAGTGCAAAAACACAGCAATAGTTTTACGAGGGGTTAGACTTCTCTTGTCCGAGTGCAGCGTCTTCCCATCTTGTCTTTGTGGGGTTGGTTCACTTGGGTTTTTGTATGGATTAATCAAACTATGCAACGTGTTAATTAATGAGCTTGAGAGGCTTACAGGCAGATTTTGTTACCTTTGGACAGAGCCAGGCTAGCTGTGTGCACTACTGTTTCCAATCTTTCTGCTAAGCTAAACTAACCGGCTGCTGGCTGCAGTCTTATATTTAACTGACAAATATCTAACTATTGGCAAGAAAACAAATGAATGTTTCCCAAAAATGTTGAACTATTCCTTCAACATTAAGGATGATTTATCCACAAATGTGGAGGAAAAAAAAAAGCTTTGGTTAGTTTTAAGCCTGTGTGTAAAAAATGAAACCGTGTAAATTCTCTAAAGACAACATGTAAGCTTAAAATTAATGTTTTCCTTCTTCTATTTTTTGTTCTCAAACTTCGCTCACCAGCGCTGTTTTCCTCATGAAAAGGATCCCTCAGTGGGAGGTATACAATATCCCTGAAAGCTGCACTAAGCCAAGGGATATTTTACTTTGCCGCCCACTTGTCCTCAATCATTTATGTGCTTGTGTGGATTTGAGAACCTTACATATTTAGATGTTATTTGGCCCCACATGCAGAAAATGGCTACACAATATATTTTTTAGATTGTTTATAAGTTTAGTTTCTACCTGCACCGAGTAGCATATACCATAAGTATCTGAAAAATACTCACTGTCACTGTAACATTGGGATGTTTTTCAGTTTGGCAGTTTCTTCTTCTCTGCAGCTGCACTTTGTGGCTGCATGTTGTTTGGCTTTAGGTAAATAGTCCTCCGGTACCTTTAAATGTGAGGTCCTTGTAAAACACTAACAGATCCAGGCTGCCCATCAGGGAACAGCAGGAGGGAGAGAGATGATTTTCCTGTGTGTGGTTTTAGTGTTGCTTTTAAAGCTGTTGTGTTGGGAGAAACATTTTGGATAATAATGCAAGTGGAGAGACCATACACTATACACTATACACACATAAAAAAAGAAAAGCCTTAAATTCTTTTTTTCTAGCTCTGAGCCAGTGTAGAGAAACAGGACTAACAATGAATCAAGCTGGAATGTCTCTGGCTCGTGTTTCATAAAGATGATTTCATATTCTGCTCGCTTGATTTTAACCCGCAGTTCAGCAGTAGAGGTGATTTGATTTTTTTGTGGTTTTACTTTTAACATCCTGAATTTTATTTAAGTTGACATGTTGAGTTTTGTTGGTCCTGTTAGATGTGATGCTGGTACTACAATACTTTAAAATCTCATCTTCATCCTTCAGCTCAAGTGCTATCACAAGCGCTACCGCGGCCCGTGCCGAGATGTGATTTTCCGGGTGCAGTTTCACACGTGTGCCGTTCACGACCTGGGGATCGTGTTTGGAAAAGATGAGCTTGATGAGACGTTCAAAGGTAGGAGAGAGAGTACTCAGAATATACGCAATGAACGGCTGATTTATTGTGTATTTAAATAGTCAATCCATTTTTTTTTGCTATCTATTTGGTTCTGTAATGACAACTAATGATTAACAATTAATAATCATTGTTTTTCCTGTTCTCTTTTTATTATTTCCTGGCTCCAGATGACAGATTCCCAGAATATGGAAAAGTAGAGTTTATTTTCTCCTTTGGGCCAGAAAAAATCCATGGTAAGAATCAATGTGTCGGGTTTTGTTGGTATGTCGGAGCGTTTTTCACAAATTACAATATTTGTTTTGTTTTGTTGTAAACGAATCAAACCGAGCAGGTTGTTTGAGACTTGCTGTGCACATACACAGATCTATTATAAATCAAAAAAAGAGAACATTCTATAAAATTAAGTGAAAATTAAGTCTGAATTAAAAGACAAAGTTATGACTGTATGTAACATGTGTTGTATTTGTTGTGATTGAAAGACATTCACATTTCTGCTCTGCCTCTTTGTACTTCTGGTCAAGGTATGGACCACCTGGAAAACGGGCCGAGCGTCTCCGTGGACTACAACACTCAAGATCCTCTGATCCGCTGGGACTCCTACGAAAACTTCAATCAGAACTGTGAGGACACCGCAGACGGTGAGTACAGTCGGATTATAGATAGTATTTAAAATTTTGTACATACACACACAACAAAATTCAACACAATAAATATCACACACATGTTGTACGAGCATGCTCAGAGACACAAATCCACACAGAGAAGGTGGAACTCCTCCTGGCCCCCCCCCCCCCCCCTCTTGAGTGCTGTAAACTTAACAAGGTGTTAATTACACTGGCTCTTAACAGCCATAAGCCCTAATGAAAGGTCTCATTTAGACTTCACTCTCACTTAGGCTAAAACGCGATAATTTGCGCACAACTTGTATTTCTGACTTATTTTAAGTAATTGAATTTGCAGGTTAACGTTACAAGACACGCCACACTTTTCAGTTTCCAACAATAGATGACTGCACGGGGGGTTCCTCGTTATTGTATCAGTTGTGAAAGATTTCTGTCGTGACCCTCTAGGTGAAAGGTCACCTTACGTAAATAAGGAAACTATACATGTGACTGTGGAAATGCATTTTAATGTGGTTAGGAGGACGTTGGGATTCTTTATTCTCTCTCTCTCTTTCTTTCTCACTCCGCCCCCCCACACATACACACAAACAGCACGTATCCATGATGACCTCTAGCAACAAGGCTGTTTTTGTCTGTCTGCGTGACACAGAGAGAAAAAGATTCAGCCTCTTTCCTCATGGAGCTTTTTCACACTTTCATCCCTTTAAAACTCCCACGACAGGGTCGAACCGAGGTCACGTTTAAGTTCAAACAGGTGTTGGAATGCTTTATGAGACAAACTAGCAGATGTTTTTATGCTGGTAAATACTGAATTATTAGTAGCAGGAGTATACAGTGTTGTTTATTTACTTTCATGCATCACAAAGTTGCTCAAAAACTCAAACCACCGACGGACTATGTGAGGCTTCGTGACTGTGTGTCTGATGTGGTGGTTTGCAGCACAGGGGGCCCACAGGGGACGGTGCGTTCTCCTTTTTCACCCCCAGAAGTTCTCTGATGAGAGGGCCATCATTGGATGCCTATCAGAAGGGAATGAACAGGAATACAGGGAGGTCATTAAGGACTTTTGTCAACTGGTGTGAGCTAAATCACCTTCACATAAATGCCAACAAGACAAAGGAGATAGTGATAGATGCCCCAGTCTATACCGGTGAACATCCAGGGATTGAAGTGTACAAATACCTGAGTGTTCACCTCAATAATAAACTGGACTGGTTGGACAATAACGATGTCCTGTACAAAAAGGCCAAAGTCGTCTCCATATGCTGAGGAGGCTGAGGTCCCTCGGAGCATGCGGGACACTGTTTAGAATATTTTATGACACTGTGGTGGCGTCAGCAATTTTCTACACAGTGGTTTGCTGGGGAGGTGGAAGCACGGAGAGGGACAGAAAAAGAGTCAGTTAACGTGTTAAGAGGGCTAGCGCTGTCCTGGAGTGTCCTCTGGATTCCACAGAGGAGGTGGGTGAGAGGAGGATGTTAGACAAGCTGTCGTCAATCCTAGACAACACTCATCTCCTGCATGAGACAGCAGCAGACTGCTACACCCACAGTGTAGCAGTCTGTAGCAGCCTGTACACATCTGTATATGTGATAGATGTATATAGTGTTTATTTATCACTCACTCACTCTTTTTCTTCTAATTTTGATCTGCTATAACAAGTTAATTTCCCCTGTGGGGATCAATAAAGTTTCCATCCATTCATCAAATGATCATATTGTTATAAGAGAAAAGCTGTATGTAAATCAAAGTAAAAATAAGTGTTTTACCCACAGCAAGTATCAAAAATCATCCCAAATCTATTGTAAATGGTAAATGGTAGATCATGTTTTGAAAGGGAGGAGAGTCACTGGCACCACTGAGTTCATTTGTGGTGAAATTATGACCGCAGAGAGCCCAAAGGCCTCGTGGGACCTGACTCTACTGCTTTCCAGAACGCAGCGCGAGGCATTCCTGGGTTTAGCCACAGGCGTGGACAGAGTCTGTCTGCTCAGGGGGCAGTGGTCACTCTGTGACCAAAGTGCTACTTTCTCCGCCACCCAAAAAAGGAAGCAATGCTACACCCTTAGCAATAGCAGCAAGCCTGTTGTTTTGCCTTCCAAAAGGGCCACGCTTATAGGGATGGTCAACTTGTTTTTGTAACCACTGGAATGATTTTCTTCATGTTTGTGGAAGATAAAAACTGACATCTATTGAGAATCAGGGTTGTGTTATGTCTTATCACATAATCATTAAAGGGAAAGTGTTATGATCTGGCACATTCCTGTGGATATCCTATATATGTTCAGGTTTCAGGAGGTATTTACTGATACAAGAATTTCACAGTCGTTATTACATTTACCGCATGTTCCAACACTGATTTTACAAGCTGTCATAACAGCTCATGCAAATGTTAAATTCTTGCTCATGCAGGAGAAAAACATGCAAAAGCAGGGACTGATACATGTAAAGTTTAATCATGATGAGTGCTAAACTTATTATAGTCTGCACTATAGAAACATACAGATTATTTTCCAACAAGAGAGTGTGTCAGGGCATTTTGGGTGGATTTAAAAGACAATTCACAACACGACGCAGTAGCTTTTTTAAGAGGGATGCTCTGTCCTTGATTCCCCCGGAGTTTTTTTTATGTGTTTCCCAGATAGTCAGAAAGGTCAGAGGTTACTTGGCTACCTTCTATCGCTGCTCATAAAGTGTCTACGCCACAGTCGGCGGCAGCTTGAAATAGTCCTTGCTAAAATAGAATAGGTCTCCACTCATTCTGTTCCAGTGGAGGTTATAGCTGATGTGTGTGTGTGTGTGTGTGTTATCTCAGTCCAGCTTCGTTCAAGCGACGGTGATACTGTGTTCAAGTCTTGAATTTGACAAACACATGTAAATACAAACAACTACTATTGCTTCATAGGGTACATACTGTACACAGAAAAATAAAAACACACAATCACATGTCCTTATGTGGCTACTTGAGCCATGAAGTAGTCGATAAAACTTCAAACATGTCCCATAATAGCCTTTCTGTGCCGTGACTTTATTCAGCCGGCGCAGTCAGACTGATACACACTGCATTTTAAATGAGCTCAGCTTGCAAAATGGTATTTAAGGGAACAGTTAAAAATGGTTCTGTCTCATAGAAATGCACTTTGCAGCAATGGCAGAGAGAGAGAGAAAGGGTTTCCAGGAAACTGATGGTGTTTCCACAGTCATTTGGCGTCACACTTGTTAGCGCTGAAAAGGTAATTAGTTCCTCTGACAGAGTGGCTTTTAGAGCCGAGAGAGAAAACGAGAGAGGGTGTATATCTTCACGAGTGTTAGTTAGAAACAGAAAGTATTGTTGTTTGTTGTTCGCAGTTTGTCAAGACTGTTGTTGCTCTTCTGAGGAAAGCGTCAGGCTACTGTACTTACAAGATTTCTGCCCTCTTAGCTTATCAAGGCATTGCATAAAGCTTAAAATTATAGGGCCAATGTTTTGTTGGGATCAACATTGGGTAAGTGCTGTTTACGTGGATGTTGGTTTTCAAAAGATTGATGTTGACATTCATTGTGTTTATTCGATAAAAACAGCTACAGCTGCTGTGGGACGGTTTCAGCATAGGGGTTTTTTTGTGCCTTTTTTCATATCTTTACTGAGCTTATGTGGATACGGTAGATAATCTACTCTTTTACGTACAAATCAAATCCTTGCACTTTTTTTCATCGCGATCGTGTGTTCAAAGAAGTCATTGTGTCTAAAGGATGCACTTGCTGCAGCTCAGCGGGCAAAATCAAAGCACTGTATGTTGCTATTATCCTTCACATGTATCTTCTATTGATGTTTTTTTCCCCATCTTGTAGAGTTAAAGTTACTCTTGGAACCTTCTGTTGCAGTTTCCGGATCCCAGAGATCTGTTTAAGTCTGTATTCGGTGCTGGATTGGTGTGGGTGTGTTACAGATACTTGTGAGAAGATGAAGAACAATCCAGTTTTTTAAAGTCTAGTTTTAATAATATATCTTGAGTTTGAGGGCTAATCAGATACAAAGACTCTACACAGTTTCTCACATTCTACCAGGAATGTACATTTGCACGTCATTTATCGATCAGTGCGGTGTATTGCTGCATGACGTTGCAGAAAAAGTCAATGCTTTTGCTTGACAACCCTGCGTTCTTGCATCAAGGCCTTCCTTTATGGGACCCCTGATGTGGCAACGCAGTAGTCTCATTAAAATGAAGAACAGGGTAACAGTTTTTTGATGTAGTGCTATTGTTAGGTCATTGCAATCAGAACAGAAATGCAAACTAAATTGTTGCTGCTAAGATTCAGTGAAAAAAGAGACATTTCCGCTAAATCAGACTGTGTAACAGTTTGATATAAATCACTACTTCCTTGATTCAAGTGGCCCTGAAATGGAATTTGTTACAAGCCGATCCTTTCAGTCACCTGATACATGCACGAGTCTAATCAAACAAC
The DNA here is from genome assembly GCF_910596095.1 of Thunnus maccoyii. Taxonomy (NCBI): domain Eukaryota; kingdom Metazoa; phylum Chordata; class Actinopteri; order Scombriformes; family Scombridae; genus Thunnus; species Thunnus maccoyii. Next base: position 6,909,786 of record NC_056543.1, read on the forward strand.
GCCGCTACATGCCAAGCTATAGCTTGATGCGAGCAACCATGCAGACAAAACTGCAGGGAAACACCATGTGAGTAGCAGATGTGAAAGTTCAAGTTGTGTACGGTCTGTGAAGGTAGATCATGTTTTGGTTTCTAAATACTGATAGACTTTCGGGGAGTGACAGACCCTTGTGTTGTTGTTTACCATTCTGTTCCAGTGATTGGTTCAGCTTGCCAACACAACACATTTGTGGAATAACTGGGATGGGAGGGAGGGTGGGGGGGGTGGGGGATGACAGTGAGAAAATAAGAATAGTGAGATATATAAACAGAGAAAAGATGGATGAGAGTAAAGAGCAACAGATTTCACAAGAGCGAGAGATAGAAATATGAGAAAGAGATGTTTTTGCAATTCTTTTCACAACTTTTCAAAACAAGAGTCATTCAGTTCCGTCTAATATCAAATTAATTTAGATTTTTGTGTTATATAAGCACTATATCTATCGTACAGAACCTCTTCATCAAGACAAGGATTTCTCATACACAGTCAATATTACAGCATTCTGACTGTAAATCACATTTCCCTCTGGTTTGAACAAACTTTGCTACCATTCATTCATAAGGAGTTATTTCTACTTCACCACCTTTCTCTTCAAGTTCTAAGAGATCTTCTTCTCTCTGCCTCAGTGAAGAGTCGGAGGAGTTAAAGGCAGACTCCTCCGCTCGACTGTGAAACCCTTTTGTGCACAGATTCACAGGAGGAGGAGTGACAGAGAATGTCAGAGTGGGTTCGTGCATGCTGCTGCTCAGCACAGACAGAAAGTGACATGGTGAATTTGTGTCCAGCATTTCTTCGATTTCCCCTCGGCGCGAGGCTGCCTTTTATCAAGATTTGATAGTTGTTGAAGAGTTCCGCCGTGAACCTGTTTCGAGTTTGTCCTTCTGCACTTTATAACGCCGGAGAGAAAAGTTATAACGAATTCAGCAGCTGACGTCTTTGACAACATGTGAGTAGCATGCTCGGAGCTGTAGATATAGAGATTTGCAGAAACAGGATCTTTAATTTTATCTGGAAATATGCTCAATTACTCATTGCGGGTTGTCTATTGTCCAAACACTTGGCCACATTGTGCTTTTCATGTTAATGTTTTTTTTTACTGCTTCAACCAAGTTCACAAGGCAAGTGATCCTTTGAAGTTTAATCTTTTACAAATGTTTTTATCCAGTACTGATAAAAAGTTGAGTCGCATATAGAAAGTCTGTGTTTTTGTGGTCTAAAGGATAATTCGGGTTGGCTCTTATTTTTGTGATTTTGGCTATAATTCCTATTGGGAATACTGTACGAGCCAAGTTATTGCTGAGATCTGGAAATGTGGCGACAATGCTTAAGAGAAGTCTCAAGGAGGAAGAAGGACGAGCAAGCAGATGATCATACAGGTGATAGACATATTTGGAAAAACTAAAAACAAACTGAAAATGTTACTGTTGTAAACATCTATCAGAATTAAGACTCCCTGGTTCATCTTTGGTCACCTTCTTTATACCAATATAGCAGTTCTCAATAGGAATAATGGTGCAAATTACAAAAAATAAGACACAAGCCTTAAATTGTACACGAAAAATCTCTATAGATGTTGTAAAATAAGGTTCTGAGGCACTGTAGCAACTTCCAGAAACAAAATAAGTCAAGTGTCCTTGACTTTTCTATGTAAGCTTATTTTCTGATGCCACTTAGTTACTGTTTATCCAAAGTCCAATAAGTATTTCCCTGTGTTGAGAAGCGGCAGCCCAAGTGTGTGTGTGTGTTTGTGTTATTTTCTCACTCTCTCTCCAGAGGTTAATGCTTCCTCTCTGATCTCATACATTACAATAGTCAGAGGGAGATGTCTGTGTTCCCGTCCCCATGTCCTTAATTATCCAAACAGAAAGGATTGTTGACCATGCGTGCCCTGTTTGGCACAGACTATTTCTCGCTACATTCTTGCAGCAAGAGAGCAAGGCTTAAATAAGTCGAATTTAAGTTTGTATTTGTGTTGCATGCTGAGCTGCAGAAGGGGATCGGGTGGAGGGAGTTACATAATCCTGGTGGAGGTAGAAGTTGACGCAACAGAATGATATCACCGCTGCGACTATGTTTAGGCCCAGCGGTTGACTGAGATTCAAATGGTCAGTCGGCCAAATAGTAGTTCAAGAACCAGGTGGGATGTGAATTACCACAGACGTCAATATAGTTACACTTCTCCTAAATTAATTCACTTTTTTAGAAACTTGGATTTTCCTAAATTTGACATTTTTCAGTTTGCCAGTACTGAATGACTCCTGTTCAAGCATTTGATGATGGATAAATCTGCTCAGCTAGTCTCAGCTAAGAATAATAATCTGAATATTCATTTAATGTTCCCTAACTCTAATGTTGCCATCACCCTCATTTCTTTCTTTGTCCTTTGTAGAATTGAATAACGCTCAAACCTTAATAATAATCTGATACATACAATTGATCTGGTAGGGAAACTCTTTTTAATTGAGCCTTAAACCAAGGAAGTCAGCAGTTTGGATCAACTTTAGTGCAGCACCCTTGAAGATGACTGGAAGTCTTGCTCATGGGTCTTTCAGTAGGAGACATGCTGACATTATGGCAGGTTGGTGTCTGTTGATTCATTCTGAAGATGTTGTCATGGTAGCCACACTGTTTCAGATGAGTCGTTTCATGACTAAATGAAAATTAGATTTACTTGTACATGTCTGTGTGAATTGATTTGAGTGTGTACATCCGACTGCGGATACCAGTCGTCCGCCTCGCATGATATCCACTGACCTCGACATTCTTGCACTTCTCTGATGCTAAAAGTCAAGCCACCACCTCATTGACACATTTTCAGGCCATGGCGTTTCTTCACAAAATGCAGAGGTGAAACGTCTGGCCCTTTGTGTTGGCAACAGGCTTCCATGCTATCAGTCCCCCAGTCTGGTCCCAGGCTTTGGGTGGATTAGGCTGCTTTGACTCCAAACTTTGCACAGCTCCGATTGCATAACAGCCAAGACAGAAAAATAAAGGCCTTCTAGGAAAGACTGGACACAAAGAGAGAACAAGTGCCTTGTGTTGTGGAGTGTCCCCAATTGGACCCTGACTGTGGGGGCACAGGGACAGGGGTTTCTGCTAGGCGACAGCTACATACTGTAGGGCAAGTTCAAAGTTGTGTGCTACACCTAATATAGCATTCACCTTCCAAGCTATGTGTCAGACAGAGGCTGATCACTGAATTTCATTCAGGAAAATAGATAGTATACTTGGATTTTTTTAATATAGCGTGAGCATTATAGAAGTTTCAGCAGGACATGGCTAATCCAGGGAGAGAGCTCTAGTTATAGGCAGTCCACAGTGCGTGGGAATGAATGAGTGGTCTGTTAACTCCTCATGGATACAGCTTTACTCCAGCTGTTGGCCAGACACTCTCTCTCTTTCTTTCTCCCTCTCTTTTTCGTTTTCTCCAGCCATCTTTACACAGCTGATCTGGCTAAAAATGCCATCGCAGAGCCAGGACATAATTAATCATCATCACTTTCCACAAGCTCCTCTCACAAGTTCCGCTCTTTATTTGCCTTTTATCCAGTATTGATGTCTCTGCACTGTAGGAGGAGGAACCACAATGACCACTTCATCTCTGTCAACAGTAAACTCTTTCTTGAAGATAATGACAGGACATTTCTATGCCTAGTAAATTAAGTATAATTCAGTTAGAGAGCCTGACTTTGGGAGCTTAACTGTTGGCTTCCCTCACCTGCAATCTTGCTTAATGCAAAATGGCTTTGCACAAGCACTTGTCCAGCTTTCCTTCAGTGCTTCTAACCATTTCCCTTTATCTGCATTTTTCAGTGTTTGGTGATTTTGCTCAGCAGCCTCTAGGACTTTATTGAAATCTAAATGGAGAAACCAAGTATGAACAAAGACTAAGAGTTACACCTTCTTTATTAGGCACCACTGTCTTGTTTCGGGGTGTGTTATTGGCCTCGAGCATCCTTCTGCACGGGTAATTTAGCTTAATGAATAGACCCCTTCTAAGGAAAGGGGCGGATGGACACAGGAGATGAACTTTACAAGGGGAAAGGGACTACGTTTTTGCATGAACTCAAACACTTTCATTTTGAGTCTTTTGGGAACACTGGCCTCAACTCCCCGGCTTTTGTCTTTCCTCTGAAGGGAATTCTATTCATGCACCAACCTTTCCTGCTCTTTGTTACAGTCCTACCTTCTTCAGTTCATAAGAAACACAGTTTGAAAAAGCATCATTATATTATTCGTCATACTGCCAGTAACATCAAGGAGCACGTACAGGTCAAGTCTGTTTTTCTCAATTGTGCCACCCTCAGCAATTGGTTTATGATTCCTCCGGGACACTTGGTGGCACAGGGTCAAACCACTGCCCAGATTTGAACTCTGATACTTCACACTTGGTCATGTGTTCTTACCAACACAAAGCCAGAAAGGGAGGTAGCCAGCGAGGGGTCATGCCCTCGCCTCTGCACCATTGACTCCCACTTGTTGCACCTGGCACCTGCATTGATAGGGGTGGGAAGGGAATAGTGAGGCTGGCAAGTGAAAATAAGTGTCCGGTGACAGCATGTAAGGGCCAACAGAGGGACCAAGATGGCAATGAAGGGAATTGGTTAACCCAAATTGGGGAGAAAATGGTAGAAAAATACTCTCCATACAAAAACTTGAACAAGTTGGGAAAGCTTGGACCACTACTCTCTCTCTCACATCTCTTCCATCTTATACTTGTATAGGAAAACACTTAAAAAACACCACCTATAAGGCCAAAGAAATATGGGACAATGAAGTGTTTTTTACCCTAGTACTCTGCTCTCTCTCTCTCTTTCTGTCTATTTGTGTGTCTGCCCCACATTTTAAAAAAGGGGAGTGTAAAAGCAGTCATTTGGGACACTGGAAAATTCTACATCCCAATAATCACATTGTTGCCTGAAGGCACTAAAAATATTCTCGACAATTTAACCCATTGTAAAATATCATGTTGATTCAGCTTTAATATCAGGAAGTATCTGGTCAGGAACTGAAGATGAGTTTGTGTCTGAAGCATTTACCAGGATGTTGATTAGAACAAGAGCTGACGAGAGTTGCTTTGAAGAGGATCTGTGTAAACTATCAAGGCTTCAGAGGCAAAACGATGTGGTCGTGTCTTTGCAGTCTCTCCAGACCAAAGCTACCGAGAATTAGCCCATCAAAGCTTCTCCTCACCTCTAGAACGAGATAGCTACGGCCAGCTCATCAGACGCTCTCCTCATTTGGCCCTCAGGATTTTCCCTACACAATCCTGCTGCTAACGACCGTTGATGGCTTTTCCTGAGACACAACCTCATCCAGAGTGAAACATAATGCTCTGCATGGATGAACTGCCTGCCTGAGAGGTAGCGCATAGTGTGTGTAGGTTATGTCTGCGCTTTTGTTTGTTTTTAAGCATTATTTGTGCTGAAATGTGTTTTTATATTATCAGTCCAACATAGTCCTTCATTTTATCCAATACTAGCTGCAAGTTACTGGTGGCAGGTTACAGTTATGTTGCACTCTCAAATACTGAGGCATAGATATGAAGGATTTTATTCAGAAATGTTACTTTGCATTCACCCTTGATGCCTGTTTTTGGAAAAAACATACAAATAATACTCCCTCTAATGATGTCATTAGGGTGCTGGTGCAGGGCATGTTGAAGGTGAACGTGAATGTCAATATCAATCAATATTCTTCTCCTGCGTGTTGCAAAATCAACCTCCATTACCTTGTCCTTTGTTTCTCCAATCCTAGCAAGTTTGCACTCACACACATTGATTCACAGTAATCTTTGATGTATATTTAATGAGCTGCTGGGCAAGTGTTCATTAAGCCACAACAAGTTCCTGTACTTACTGTATATTTGACTAAACGTTTTGGGCCAATAGCTAAACCGTACTTAAATGTACTGTATATCCTGCTGATCCTCCCCATTAATGCACCAAGGATACCCATTTCAAATAAACATTTGAAGTTCTTGCATTGGCATCATTAGCATATAGCATAATTTGACTGCTTATTAATTTTCTGTCGTACCTATTGCACCAAGCCTTCTCATAATCAGTAAGCCACTTACGCAACAACTATTACGTTCCTTTTAATATCAGGTACACTTCATGAGGTTGGCTTTTTAATTCATCCGTCTTCTGTGATCTTCACAAGTCAAATTAATCCAGCCCAGACCATGAAATAGCTTTTTGTGTAGATCATTTACAAGACCACAGGATTACTTTAATAGCTGTCCTTGAGCCCTCACAAACAGTACAGTAAAGGCATGCTTTGTTGCCAAATCAATAGTTCAGCCATTAACTTTTACCAAACATGGCACCATACGGGCTATACTTACATACTGTTACACTAGTGTGTGCAACCGCTGAAGCTCTCTATTCTCTTGGGCTTCTTGAATGTAAATGCACTTAGAACTTTATTCCTGTCCGGCTATTAGTGGTTGTAACATTTGAGGCCTGAGGGCACATTCTCAGAAAATGTTTCATCATTGCTTTTTTATTAATGTCACACTTGTGGCCAGTAGACAAGGACCCCCAGGTGTTTTGGAATGCCTGCACACTCCCTCACACACACATACACAAGCACAGAGTGGCGTACGGTGTGTTTGTCCATGTAAGCTATAGGGGAAACATGCTATTTCCGCTGTAAGGGGGATCTATTGCCATAGGGTCAGAGCTCAAAGTTCAAAGGCTAAGAGGTCACACAGTTGCACCATCTGGCCCACAGAACCTTAAAATATCTGGCAGCACCCTCCATCTGTAACACTTAGTGTTTTATAGAATTCAGTTTTGATCCATGTGTTGTATTTATGCAGGATCTTGTGAAAACCTGTGACTGCCTAGACTACTGTATCTTACACTGACTTGCTTGTCTTGTGTTAACTTTATTATTGTCTGTGTGCTGCTGCTCTCTTAAGCATTTTGTAATAAGCCTGTTTTGTAATATATGTTTATTTTTACACCCTCTTTGATGAAGACCATGTAGCAACACAACACAACCAATTGGTCATTCCAGGCAGGACAGACACGGTTGACTCTCCTGCTGTTATATAATTGATAAGGAGTATGGGGTCAGGATCGCAGACATTCTCCTCTAACTAATGTGTTTGGGATCACAGAGCAAGTATTTACCTCCTGGGGAGTATGTGAAAACACACCAACATGGACACACACACATTGTGAGATATCACACATACACATGTCCTTTCTTATCACTTGAAGAAACACTGTCAGAAGGTATTTGCAGAGGCTTATGTGGGTTCATTGCAACCAAATGAACAGCATCAGACATAGCACCGCACACAGAAACAGCCACAACATAAATAGCATCCCTGCAGTAAAAAGTCTCACAAGTGTAAAATGACAGATTAGATTTCCTGTTGTACAAATGGGGATTCTGTGGATCACTCATCAGTCACATCGTCCCTAAACAGAGATATGAGCTAGTTAAAGAGGGCTGACTAAACTGGGCTTTCATTTAGTGTGAGGATGGGACCATAATACAGCTGGCCTCATTACCATTACCATCATCATCATCATCACTGAAAGAATAAGTGAGAGGTCAAGGGAAGGATGTGGGGGTAGAAAGAGAGGAAGAACAAAGAGAAGAAAGAGCTTAAAGAAAGGAAACAAGAGAGTTGGTGTGATCTGTGAGTCAAATGAGGGGAAAACAATATCACGGCACAATCTATAGCCATGTAACTTCCAATGAATTTGCTTGAAATTAGGATGTAAATAGAAAAAGCTTTGTGGAGGCCAAAGTCACATGTTTACTGTTATCAGACAGAATGACGAAAGTGGTTGTTGTCAGTAGTTCTGGATTGTGGTGTCCAATAGTGAAGTGACTGTCCTGCATGCAAATGTGTACAGATGGCTAGGTGATATGAACTGCACCATAGACTGAAGAGTTTTCAAACTGTGGGAAAAAGGTTGTTTTGTTCATGTTTGTGTGTGTGTGCACGTTACTGTATGTCGCATTTACAGCGAACTACTAAATCATCTACAGCTCCCTTTGTTCTATTAGTACTTCTGTCAAGTAAGACTATAAGCCCTTCTTATATTCTTTCCAAACCAGATCAGCAGCCATTCAATGTATTCATCTTTCTATTTTTCACTCGCTACGCTTTTCTGTTTTCTCCATCTGTCTGCAGCAGGGTGGAGTTTTCTCCCCGCTTCCATGCTTGGAGAGAGCTTGTTAAATGGCTGTTGTTGGACAAAGTAGCTCTTTCCATTACATGAGTGTTTTCAACACCAGTGCACTAAAGGAGGGGCATCTGTGTGTATGTGAGCATGCAGGGCTTATTTCTGTGAATGTTAGAGTATGCATTAATATGTGCTTTTCTGTCAATGTACAGTACCAGCCAAAAAGTTTGGACACGCTTTCTCATTCATTCTCGTTCTCGTTGAATGGGATGATGTGTCCTTCCCATCCACTATTACTGGAAAAAAAGAGTCTCTTAAGTAAAGCAAAGAGTTTTATTTTATGAAATAGTGGCTTGTCCAAACTGTACGTAAGGGAAGTAGATGTGTGAGAGAGCCTTACCTTATGGGACTGATGTCACTCTCTCAATCTCTATACTCTGAAATTCAATGGCCAGTTACCCCCCACCTCCCACATACACCGTCAAACAGGCTGTTGTGATAGACCTCCCACATACGCACACACAACAGGGGCAGAGTTAGACTAGTGTGAGCCACTGAGCAGCAAGCAACAGCAGTAGCTCTCCTGATTCGGCCAGACAGCAAGCTATTCAGTAGAGGGAGGAGGAGAGGGAACAGTAGCCAGAACCAACTCCCCCAACTCTTGCTGTAATCCCTCATGTCCCACCCCGGGGACTCCTCGTCAGGCCTTTTCCCAGCTTAGTTTGGGATCATACCGTCGTCCACTGCTCACACAGGTAGGGGAACTTCCACCTGTGGAGGTGTTTCTGTCATTTCCTTTGAAAAAACTTTGACTTTCTCTGAAGTGAGTTGATGAGATGTTTTAGTTGAGGCGTTCAGGATGTAAAATCAGCTGAGCTGTGTGAGTAATCATCCTAATTGCGTGAGTCACATTAGGCTACAGGGCAAGTGATTATAAAGGTGCTGAAATAGAGACAGTTAGGGGAGCTCTTCTTTCACGACTTATGTCTATGTTTATCGGCATGAGTGATGCATTAAAAGTGTGTGTGCTCATGTGGGTGGGAATGCATGCAGAGCCCCTAACTCGATACTTAAACAGTTTCATGAGCTGTATAAATTTGTCACGGTGACTTGATTTGGAACCTCCTGTCTTAACAGCTAACTTGTCAGGGGAGACAACACTGACATTAGTGGAGAGTTCATATCATCAGCTTCCAAAAATCTGAACTGGCATCATAATTGGTCTCTTTTGGATATTGTCTGTGTTGACTGTGGTAATTATAAGAACTACCTTGTGTGTTGATAAATTGAGCTGGCCAGACCACAACTACTAACACTGGGGATATACTGTCCAAATGGCATGCAGTACAGCAAGAGGACATTATCAGTCTAGACATGCTGGAAGCTACCATAGCCTCTTTTTCCCGCTAGTGGTCCACCAATGTAACAATCAAGTAAAATCACTAATAGGTTAGTAGTAGACAACACAAACTGGAATTTTCTGTGGCCAAGAACCACCACATTTGTTTCCATCAGTAGCCTGACAGTGCAACCACTACGGTGCGCCATTCCCCTGGCAAATTGCCTCGGTCCAGCCAAGGAGACTTTGCAGTACCCAGCTTGTGTAAGCCCAACAAGCTCCATTACAGAGCCCTGTATTCACTGAAACTGAGATGGAGATATCTATAAGTTACAGAGACACAGACAGCTTCTTTGTGCAACTCCTTTCCCAGTTATCTGATTTGTTTATCAGGACATGCCCAATCATGGGTTATGAGGTTTTGGTTTTCTTTCTGCCCTTCTAAGGTATGCATAACCACACAGACTGATACTAAATGATATGGGTGATGTGAGATGGTTGTGATGAATTAAAGAAATATAACATTACACCTTAAAAGAAAGAACTGATATTTTGACAGCCTTTGATTGCGTAAAAAATGTTGGCAAATTGGTGCAATGTGTTGGCTGTATGAGGGAATTAGGGAGGGTTTGTGTTTCAGTCTTTTCGGTTAAACTCTCAGTATGTTGAGCTTTTGTTTTGCTTTGGGTTTCGGAGGCCAGGAAAAGCCTCCAGGTCTCCCTTACACAGTGAGGCTGATTTTCCAGTGATGACTAAATTCTTCTGATTGGGGCACCCTACTTCCTCTTCACTGGACTTGGGTGTGGCCATGTGTGAATGTGTATGTGCATGTGTGTGTGTAAGTACAATATGTGTGCACGTGCATTTGGCTTCAGTGAACACAACCTACATTGCAGCATTCTATTGGAGCTTACGAGTTAAGAAATCAGTGGATTAAAAGTCTGTTATGTCCATCTGTCATCAGCTTATCCTGTTCACAGTTGCAGGGCTTATGAGCAAATCAAATCAGAAAGTGGTTCATCTTCTATTATGCCAGTATTTCTCAGGTGGCACAGATTAGTCCAGTTGGCTTGAGAAAGCGTAAGGCAGGCTCCTGTGATTTCATCGTTTTTTCCAAAGTGCATGCCACAGACCCTGCTCATTTCCTGAAGCTGGTAGAATAGATGGATATGAGCCAGTGTTTAATTTAACTGCAGCTGTTTTGGCAATGGCCACAAAATGTCCCCATATCCCTGCTTCTCTCTCTTATAGTTCCTCACTCTTTGCTCTTTATTCCTTGATGAAAAGAATGTGCTCATATTTAGAAGATTTCCAGACTTATTTCTGTAATGGCCAAAGTGGCTCTAAGATTATTTGGGTGGTTGAAAATTAAATGGTCAGGGAAAGTTAAATGGCTGTTGAGTGTTGCGTTTGGTTTAATCTGATTGTAACAAGTGTCTTTTGAACTTCTTGTTCTAGAAGTCATCCATACCGAAGGACCCCTGGACGGCAGCCTCTACGCTAAAGTGCGCAAAAAGGAGTCTGTTGAAGGAACAATCACAGCGAATGGCCTCCCACCCACTGCTGTTGAGCACGCACTGCCTGCAGTTGACCATGCCTTGTCAGTGAGCAGCGACTCAGGAAACTCTACTGCCTCCATCAAAACTGACCGAACTGATGAAGCAGCAGCAGCCTCCCATGCTTCCACAGTGAGCCAGCCACATGTTCCTGTAGGTGAGGAGCTACCCTCAGTCCATCACCACGCCCCAGCTCCCCAACAACCCATCAGTCCCCAAGAGAAACAGGAGCTGGAGCAACTCCTGAGTGGCTTGGAGGGGCCCATGCACCGACAGGGCTACCTGTCCTCCCCGACCTCTGCTGTTGGAGGGATGCTTCACCTGGTGCCTGCTCAGGTCCATGTCAATGGGCACGGTAGTATTGACCGTGAAACAGACATTTTAGATGACGAGCTGCCTACCAGTCAAGAGGGCAACAGTGTGGACAGTCTAGGGACATTCTCCTCCACAGATGGTCGGGCCACACCAGCTGATCTCTATTACCAGTCTGAGTCAGTTATTAATGGCCAGGATCATGTGCCATATCTGGAGCGCAGTGCTCCAGAAAAGCCCCTGGAAACCATCCAGCCACAGGTTTGCATATCCAACAAACCTGTCACTTTGACCCAAAGTGATTCAGCCCCATACTCTGGTAATTACATGGCTACTCAGAATGGCAATCTGCACCGCTCTCAGTCGTATGGTGCAGAACCAAAGTCTATGCCACAAGCTCCCGCCCGCACCACCAGTAGCAGGGATGCCGTCCAGCGTGGTCTCAATGTTTGGCAGCAGTTTGGTGTACCTGAGGAGCCAGTAACTGAAGGGCTCACCTTTAGTCCACCTACATCTGTGGCAGTGATGCCAAGTCACCACAGCCTCCCACAGTTCCCTCATCGCCAAAGCGCCTCCCAGCAAGAGATTGAGCAATCTATTGAAACCCTTAATCTCCTCATGTTGGACCTGGAGCCAGGCCGTTCGCTGGTGCCTAAGTCTCAAAGTGCTCCATTGAGGGAAAACAACGATGTAGTGACCACACAGCCGTCCTTCTCCCAGAGCCAAACCAGACCTTCCTATCAGGCCGATGCCGCTATTCATACCCACTTGTCTGGCCCCATGTCCAGCCTGGCCAGCCACTCGTTACCTGCTCAGATATCACCTGGGAAGCCTAATACACCAGACCCTGCACCTGCCCAGGGATCTCTGAGTTACACATCTGAAATAGCTGGAACCAGTCCTTCCTCACAAGTCTCCCCTTCTGTACCTGGCCACCTCCAGCTCAAGCCCACCAACACCTACCCACCAAACACATTGTCCCAATCTGCAGAGGTCTCTGAGCCCCAGAGAAGCCCTAGTGCTGCCTCAACATCACCCCAGCCAAGAGACAGTGAGCCTGATGAAGTCTTCAACGTTGAAGGTCTGGTCGCCCAAAGAGTAGCTGGTAAGATCTAACATTAACTTATTTCCTCTTGACTGTCTGATTCATTCTCCATTCTATTTGTGACCTCAGCACTCTGTGCATATCTTAGGGGAAAACCTTTAATTTCAAAAAAATTCCCATTACCAGCACCTGGTTGCATCTTTAAAAGTATTTATATGATCTCATACATTTCTATAGCGTGCATGTTATGATACAAATTTTGTCCAGGGTAAAACCAACCTTAAAATCCAATATTTCCACAGACAGTGTGGGGCTTGACCTACAGTGCATCCAACAGAGAACAAATATAAGAGTGGAGTGGAGTGGAAATATTGGATTTAAACTTTGGTTTTGCCTCTGGCAACCCTTTTTATCATTCTCAGCAAACAGAGACAGACATCTTTGAGATCACAAAAATACATTTGAAGATGCAACCTTATGCTGGAAAACAGATTAAAAATGTTTTGATTTCATTCTAAGGTTGGTCTGCACAGCTCCAAATATCTCTGAGGCCCTGCGCAAAACTGAATCTTGATTGTAGCCTTCCACTGTAGCTTCTCCTAAGAAGCACCCAAACACTACTACATTTCCTTAAATCAGCAGTGGTAAAGTTAACGTTACCCCGCTGTTTAACGGTCATTGCGGATGCTAAATTAAATACTGTTCATTTTGTGAATTGTTATTCACTGCATCAGTTGTTTTTGTGGCAGCAAATGCAGAACAGAACATGTACTGAAGAGTAATATTGATGCCATCGGCCCTGCACTGAACACACATCTCTCATGGAAAATACTGCTCTGTCCTTATCTCATTTCCTGAATGTCACCTCATCAGTCCCTATCACTCAGGCTCAAACAGGAAGTGATCCCTCCAGCCCAGCAGGTTGACTGTCCCTAGATAAGCACATCAGACATCCTGCAGAGCAGCAAGAAATGGAACAGAGTCAACATAAAGGAGTGTGATAGCTGAACCTTCAGATAACAAACAGAAAGAAGCAGAAAGAGGGTTTCTAGAATCAACAGTATGGTTCACTTAACTTTACTGCCATTTCAATGTAGAGCAATAGTTCATATTACACAAAACAAAATGCTAGTTTAACACCGCCAGGAGTTAGAAATGTAGAATACTGTTTCTGTCAGTTTAATGAGACCCAAATCTGACTGCTTTCTACTTCGTGTATCATAGAAATCCTCCTTTTCTCATGACAAGACAAAACTGTTTCACTTAAGGTTTTTAATGTGGGATTTAGATGTTAGCGTGCACATCAACACTCATAGGTTGATGTCCAAACTTCTGTAACAGAAATGAGCATCTTTTATATAAATAGAAAATATCTGTCAGTTACCTTCTTCTCTTGTTCTTGTCATAGGCGGGACCTCATTTTCTCTCTACTTGTTTACCTTTTCCTATTAGTTTTGTTATGATCAGTCTTCTTCTTCTTCTCATCATTCATCTGTTTTCCCAGAGTACTCGGCTCGTGTCCAAAGTGTCATCCCCAGCATGACCTCTTCTCAGTCTGAGCACCGCCGTTCTCACTCCCTCTCGGGTTGGTTCTCCCGGCCTGTTGAGAGGAACACTTAAAAAAAAAAAAAAATCTTTTTCAAGTGTTCCTTCAATCAGTCTGTACCTACTTTGCCTCTGAGTGCGGTGGTTTGCATTTAATCATTTCGCATATCTAATCTTTGAGTACCCCATCTGTAGCTGCTCATGTGTCTTTTTGTCTATGTTCCTCTTTCTCCCTTTCACACATTACACATTTTTCTCTGTCATCATCAGGTTTTCAGAGCATCAGCATCTTCAAACTAACCATCTAATGATCTCTTTGCATACTTTACAGCACCCCTGTTTGCTGTTTGTTCTGCATTGCCTATCTCAAGGTTAGGGAATTACCCCAGCACAGAAAAAACCCAATTGGATAATGTTAAAGTTTCACAAGAACGAGACAGGGGAAGCACAAAGGAGGCTCTGTCCCTTGCCAGGAGAGTGCATGTCACAAGATCCGTTTTGCCAAACTTGGGGAACAATACCAAGGCCAGGATACACTGGCCTCATTCAAAGCTGCTTTTTTCACTCGCACTATTTTGAAGATTTACAAAGCCAGACAAAGGACACTAAATCTAGGAGAGAGACCACAGTCCTAGTTGGAAACATCACTAAAGCCGTATGCGTCCACTGGGAGACAGCGACCACAATGCAGACAGGATTGTCCTGTGTAGGGCCCGAGGGTGTCAGGGGCCAGTCTGGTTTCTTTACCGCAGACAGCAATATCCTTTTTAGAGATGCAACAGTACGTCAGAGTAGAGTGCCACAGAGAAGATCTCGGATTAGTTGGAATTAAGCTCCAATGACATCTGAAATTATCATGACATTTCTACACTACTGAGTCATTTGTAGTGTTTGAAATAATTTAATTATTCCAGTTTTCAAAACACAAGATTTGAAATAAATGATGATTTGAACTGACTGCCAGAATTTAAATCTTCCTAGTCTTACCTTAGATAACCTCTCTCAGTTGCAGGTTTGCAAATATGGAGACTGTGGTTTCCCCTCCTCTAAAAAGTAAAAAAAAAGACACCCACAGGATCACCTATATCAAGTTTATGTTTTTGGAATGAACCTCATGCTTATTCCACATGATAACTGGATTTTAAATAGCCGAGAAATGGGAGAAGAGAAAAAAAAAGTCAGTCCTAGAGATCTCCAGCCATCTCAGCTGGAAGCCATTAGCTGTCGCTAGGGCAACAGGGCAGTGTTTGACAGTGCTCTGCTGTAGAGCAGTGCATCGTGGGTACATCTGGTTCTCAGTTTCCAGGCTTGGTGTGATGGTGGGTGTGTTTCTTTTGGGGGGGGTAGACTACATGCTTTTCAAATCTGTCAGTTCCAAGATTTTTTAACCAACAACCTGCCAACATAAAACTAGATAAATCAAGCATCCTAACTTGTTTAGCACTGATTCCTTTATATTATGTATAAATAACACATTAAGTCCTTTTGACACAGTTGGAAGTTTTTGATGGTGAAAACATATAGAAAATCTATTTTAACACCTTGGAGTTTTTCCTTACGCAGGAATGGCAGCTAACTTTATTCCCAACTCTTTAACCCTTGAAATTTTCACAGCTACTATCTCTAAATGAGCCCCACAGACACTCGGCCAGGATTTTCTCCCTCACTTTAAAGTGAAGCTAAGTGAAGGGAATATTAATACTTTCACTGTTTCCATAACAGTCAGGTTCATAGGGTCTTGTGTGTTTTTTCCATGTATGTAAATGTCTGTTAGCATCGACTGACAAATGCATACATTTTTAAAGTCGCCTATCAGGGGTTTGTTTTCAGTTTGTCTGTGAGATTATTACTAAGTATTGCTAAGATGTTATTTCATTTAGGTGTGAGAGAAGAAATGCTGTTGTTATGTAGTAGTTGTCGGTTGAAGAAAACAGGAAGATTTTTAAACCTAATAAGACAGGAGATCTCCACGTCCATCAACCAAACTCTATATCACTGATAAAATCAATGAGATACAGTTGAAAGCTCCGAAAAAGATACTGTAGATCTTGAGTTATGATTGTTTGATCACAAAAACTCCATATTATCCATGCATGTGTTACAGTGACAGAGTTTCAAACATCAAGGAAACTAATACTTTGGGTAAACACACATAATTCATAATCCCCAATGTTTCGCGCTTGTTACTTAAACCTATTGTATTTTCCCCTTTTTTCTCCCATTAACATTCATCTTGTGCCAAAGCGCGGGGTAGCCAGTGATAATGTTTCACACTGGCAGAGCTGCTCTTAGAAACACCAGTCAATGGCATTGCATATTAGCTTAAAACTCTTAACTCAAATCCTGTTTGTTTAACGCTGGTAGCTTTCTCTCCCTCTCTCTGACTCTCCCAGTTCAAACCAGATTAACTAAAATGAGCTTACTGGTTGCTTTGAGGTTTAGCCAGAATCAGCCACACTGACGCATTAGATAACTAAAATACGGTTTCCACCAGTGTCTGTATCAGCAAGTCTTGATAATGCGTGCGAGAGAACATATTTCTCCCCGTATTCCAAAAAATAGTTGCATATTATAGTTTACAACTTCACTTTATGTTTCCAAGGTCAGTTTTTATTTTCTCCAAAATTTGAAACTCTTGCAAGAGTTTGTGTGGCGTGTTTGGATGAGGATATCATTCACGGAGAAGCTGCATTAATAAATTTGAGGATTTGTTTTTGGGCTGCAGTTTGATCAGCAGTTAACCCTGCATTAACCTCATGTGTGTGTGCATGTTAAATTTGAAAGTTTGAACAACCACAGCCTCCTGCTTTGCAGTGTTTGATTGTCTGTCAAATGCACACGATGACCTGTGCAGTGAGCATTCACAATGGCTGACAACCATTAATCTCTGGTGACAGTGATGGAATTTGCTGGAGCAGCTTTGACCAGCTCTTACTGAATTTTAACACTCGCTTGCACGTCATCTCAGGTGTCCAGGCCCGTGCGATGTCCTCGGATGAGCCTGCAACTCTGCCTCGTCGTCGCATCACCAGTGATGGCCAATACCAGAACGGTCCTGATGATGGTTCCTCTCCTGATGCCCCGGTTCGCTCCCCCATTCGCTGTGTTTCTCCAGAGTTTGTCAACACCATAGCGTTGAACCCTGGAGGACGACCCAAGGAGGTAGAAAGCGTACATTTGGGAACATGACTATGGTGTATATATATATATGTGTGTGTGTGTGTTTTTACGCTTGTGTTTTTGCTCTCTCTGCTGCATCAGTGTGTGTTTTTTCATCTCATTGTTCCCCTCTCCAGAAACACATGCACAGCTACCGGGAGGCCTTCGAGGAGATGGATAGTGGGCCCACTGGTCCTACACCCACAGTTGGTGGTGAGGTGTTTCCCCAAACCCCTGCATTCCCCATCTCGCCGCAAACCCCTTACTTCAACCTGTGTAAGTTTCCCCTCTGGCTGACAGAAGGCACTGTGGAGCTCAGGCATAGTTAGATACTCAAGATGATGAAGAGATCCTAACTGAGGGTTGTATTTGACAACAGAGAATTATTCTTATTCTTGAGATTCATCTAAGACTTGTGTCCTCATGCAGTATGGCAGATTATCCTTGGAAACAAAAAGTTACTCCAAACATTACAACCACATATTGATGTAAATTTTAAAGGGCTAGCTCGCTTCTTGAAATGCCGTCCAGATGTTTCTGGTGGTGAGAGTATTTTTTTTAATGAGATAGGAAACGTGATTGATTTATGTATGTACATAAATGGTTGCAACTGTCTAAAGAACTAAACAACAGTCCACAGATCATAATATATTTAAGTAGTTTCACTTAACATTTCATTCTTGAATGCTAATATTTATTTTAGCAGTGGTTACTTTCTGGTTTCTTACTTTAAGTGGAACAAAAGAAATGTAGATAAACTTGTGATACTGATGAAAACCCACTGTAGCAAAAGTCTTTCAAACCCATGAGGTGAAAAAGAGTTTTCATCATGTTTTTAGTCACTCAAAGTACTTTATTTTGACTGAATTTCTCTCTTTATGCACTCCATTTGGTACCACATATTCCAAGGAGTGAAAAAAATATTCCCACTATTACCTCATCCCATTTTCATTCAGATTGTAAATGGGCTGCCTATCCAATGTCCAGTGTACGAGTGGGAAGTTGCAGCCTTCTGGCCTTGTATTGGCTCATTAAAATGCCTGAGTGGCCACGTCTCGTGAAGACTGAATCTATCTTTTCTCTCAAGAATGTCTGTAGTCATCATTCACAAGACGCAAAATACAAAAAAAAAAAAAAAGAAGGGAAAGAAAGACAGCTAAAGGCCAAGTCAGTCTGGTGTAAAAGTGATGTCCAGAATTCAAATCTGGCCTGCTGCTTGGTCACATGTCATGTTCTTCTGTCTTTCCCATTCAGACAAGAGTTGACAAGAAAAAACTATTATTCTACAAGGCCAGAAAACAGAAAAGATATACTGTAGATAAATAGATCAACCAACATACATACAATTGAGGATAAATATACACATCCTCATCTCCCCCTTTTTTCCCACCCCCACCCCTCTCAGTCTCATATACACCCCACACTGAGTTACACAAGAGTTATGTATTAGGTAACACGTCATTTGCCAAGTCTACCAATTACCTCATCTAGTCCTCTTGCCTATCTCCCCCAGGGCATATCCATAAAAGTTAGTCATAAAAACATACGCACTGTAGTATAACGTCCCTCCTTCCCCTCAAAGTGGGAACACTGAACACACACTGACACTGAGCAGAAGCATTTTCTGAGATATAAGTATGTTGAACAAATTGTCAAGATAAAACTGTTGCAGGTTAGTTTGTTTCCTTCATTGTTTGTGTTTTTAAGGTCTTAACGGACCACAAATCTTGATTTTCTGTCTCTCACATGAGCACAAAACGTAGTAAAACAGGTGTCATCAGTTAACTGAAAAACAGTTTTGCAGTTTCTGGCAAAACTCGTTAAAGGTGCATGGTTAGTTAATTGATCAGTGCACGTGACACCGGATTTATTTCCCATTATACTGTCATTTGAGGAGTGTCTACAAATCACATTCCCCAAGTGTCCACTTAGGCTGCCCTACACACCCCATCCATGATTAACTGTGGGGCATCTAGGCTGCAAGTACAAAGAATTGATTTGGATTCTTTGGTAAGTGGGCGATGCATGTCTCTCTTCCGGAGTTCCACTGTCCCACGAAGTCAGCCATATTGATCCCCCTTCCCCTCCCCTGTCCTTGTCCCTTCTCTCTGCTCGAGTGACCCTTTAGCTGTAACTTATCACAGTCCTGCACCGCTTTGGCATGAGAGCAACACGAGAGCAGCACCAGCAACAAAATGGACATGATAAAGGATAACACACACACACCCATACCCAGTAGTTCACTTTTTATAGGTAGCAATCAATGCAAGTTTTTTGCTAATATAATAGGAATGACATATAATGCAAAATGGGGAATATGAAGTCAAAAATGAAGTCTCAACACATGCACACATCCATTCAACCATATACGTGAAGCACAAAGACATGCAGTTATTTCAAACTTCCATGTTTTCAGCTGCTGCTGCTCTCCGTGTTGCTGTTGTCATTTGTATTTGGATTTTTGTTCCTGCCTTATTTCACCACAGCCAGCACTCTGCCTGCCACCCTGACAGCCTTGATTACCCTGCCATTTATGTCTTGTCCTTTTTTTTTTATAACTGTGCTAGCAGTATGCGTTTGTTATCACAAGAGTTTTTTTTTTTCCTTCCACATAATTATTTGTGTTTATGCTGGAGAGGAAAGAAAGGAGTGGTTGGCACTGTAAAGGAAGACTACAGGTGGAACAGAGATTTATGTAGTGGAAAGCGTTACCTGGAATAAAACACATTCACAGTTACAATGATTATAGTAATATACGTCTAAATATGACTCACTAAGGCTCTTGTGGTAAAACCCTCTACTCCTCATCTTTCCCTCCGGTGTTATTGTAGCAGAGACTGTGTCAAAGTTCCTGCTTTTTTCATAGGCAGTAGTGGCAACACATCATTAAAATGAATACAGTGGCGTTAGCATTGCTAAAAATATAAAGAATGTAAAACTAATAAAAGCTATAGAGTCTATAAAACAACTGAGGGATCAAAATGTCATTTTCCTGTAACATGACAAGCTCCCAGCGAACTAAGTACCCTTTGATGAGTTCAGTTTGACCCAGCTCTGCTTTGATGACACACGCCTTATTCTGCTGATAGTAGAGTGAGGTGGTGTCACAGCCAGAAGTTCACACGCATGTTTTGCTCCTCCATCAGAGCATGAGGAATGGACACGCCTTCTGAAAATGTTGCTCCTGTGTCACTGTTTCTTGCCTTGACAGCTTTTTACCTGTTAGTATTAGCAGTCATATTGACTACAGTAGATCACTATTGGAAAAACACAGAAAAACAGACCATGTGGAAATTAAATTGATATGAAATTGAAGGTTTTATACACTGTGGCACAAGTCTCTCCTTTACTTCTTACCTTTTTTTTTTGTCAAAATGATGATAAATAACTGTCAGAATGTGTCACTGATTTTATAGAAACATTTGTATTCTGCGAGTACGGAGAATATGTTTGTGCCTAGGGAGCAAAGAACAGGTAGCAGCTGTCAAGATTGCTGTGATGTATGATGTTGTCAGCTGGTAACTGTCTATTTTTCTTCAGGTCGGTCCCCTCCTGGTCTCGCCAAGACTCCGCTGTCAGCCCTGGGTTTGAAACCCCACAATCCGGCAGAAATCCTCCTCAATCAAACCGGCTCAGGTTGGTTGTAACATTCCTTTTATTAGAATTACAACCTTTGGTAGTCTCTGTGGAAACTCAAATATGGAAATGATGATGAGGCAAGAACTAAATCCAAGTTGTTATTATTTTCAGATGCTGTTGAAGGTTTTGTTTGTAAAACAGATGTAAAACAAGCTTATACTTTGAAGTAAGAAAAGCTGAAAAACACAAAAATGCAATGACATTTTTATGCTTAAAATAACACTTGACTTGGCTTAATCTTTAAACCCTTATTCCTAGCAGCTAGTGTACCAAAACAACATGTTAAGCATCTCGACTTTTACCCTTTCCCAAAATACACACTCTCTGTGTTTGCTGTTGAAGGCTACATGGGAACGCCTAACTTCTAGTACTATGAGTTCTTTTGACGTCCCCTTTCATAAACACACACTATGAACACCAAATTAAAAAAAATATATAGCACAGAAAAAAAAAACTTTCCAACTCCCTTGCTGTACCTCTGTTCTTTTACAATCCTCTGTTTCTCTGGATTATCTCACATGATGCCTCACAGATGATGAGAGCAGTGAGGGAGAGGAAGGTAAGAGTGATGCTGTAACGCCACAGATCATCATCAACATTCATGTTTTTTAACTTCATTCGACTGTTATTTAGTCTTAGTCCACCTACATATCGTTTGTGGTGAAACCATTTCCACTTGTTGAAAAGTCACAACCACTCCCACAGCAGCATTTGTGCCACTCTTGTTTGAAAACACCTATTTTCACGGTTTTCATTCCTTTTTTTTTGTGTTGTATCACCCGTATTGACTATGATGAGACACCCCATCATGTAATACGCATTGGAAACCACTGGATTATCACACACACAACATACAGCTGTTGTAAATGTGTGGCTCATAGAAAAACCCCCTCTCTCATACGCAGCACCAAGAAGCTATGTGGAGTCTATTGCAAGGTCGGCAGCGGCAGTCGGAGAGCCGTCCTCGTCACCTCGGAGTCTTAGCCCGCCGGGAGAGACTGCAGGTCAGCAGAGAAGTCCAAGTCCCTCCTCCCATGCCCTGAACCCACCTTTGTCCAGCAGCAGTCCCATCCTGAGCTCACAGGGGTGAGTAAGAAACAGAATGTGTTTTTACTTTTCAGTCCAAAGCCACATCCGAAGAATTAACCATAAAGAAATTAGAGAATATGTTTAAAGTAGAAAGAGTTGTCTTTTGGAGCCATAGATGGCTTTTTAAATTGCTTTTTAGTCTGCAAAATCATGCATCCAATCAAACTGTTTGATCTGTGTACTCTTCAATTTCTTCAAAAGGAAAACTTTGCACAAAACCTTCAGATGGTTAACACATGTTTCTCGATTCTCTTCCAGTGATCGCCCCTTAGCAGAGAGCAGCGTTAGCACTCCGTCCCAACCCACTACTGATTCGGGCTTCCGCTCCCAGGCTACAGAAAGTGCCTACCCCACTCCTACCCCCTCATATCAAACCCTGAATACCCCCCCTTCTTCCTACCTGGATTCCAGCTCTCCAGCTTCTTCCTCACTTGGCACTACTACACCTACACTGTCCTATCTTGGTCCCAACGCCGTACTGGGGGGCTATGTGGCCTCAGATTCTAGCCTGCCCACCTCAGAACTGTCCCAGACTACGCTCAGCCATGGAGGTCCCCATGCACAGTACCGGACGAACATCCTCGGTCCCACACACAACCCCGTCCTCCAGCAGCGCCCTACTGTTTGTCAGGATGGTCCCACCATGGGCCAGCAAATACCACCAGCTAATGGCTTTGAGGTGGGTATGCCAGGTCTCAGCGGCAGTCCCATCCTCGGTCATCGTCTGTCTCAGGGAGCTCAGAGCAGCCCGGTCCTTAGCAGACAGACCGCTTTGGGACAGGGGTCTCAGCGAAGCCCAGTCCTCAGCAGACAGCCGTCCCTGGGCCAGCCCTTGCAGAGCAGCCCTGTGCTCAACCGACAACCACCTATCACACATCCCCAAGGAAGTCCAGTGTTGGGTCGCCACCCATCTGTTTCACAGATGTCCCAGAGAAGTCCCAGTTTGGACCGTCACCCCATGCACAGCGGTTACACCACCCCAGACGAGAGGCATGGGAACCTGTCCCGACAGAGCAGCTCTTCGGGCTACCAGGGACCACCAACACCTTCTTTTCCCATCTCGCCTGCAGGCTACCAGGATGGGGGGACGATGGGGATGGGCGTAGGGTTCCGGCAGGGTAGTCCAGCCCCCAGTTTTCAGCCCCAGCTTCCCGAGAAAAGGCGCATGTCAAGTGGTGATAGACCAAATGGAGCGCTGTCATATGGTTCATTGAACGGGAAGATAATGTCCCCAGCAAGTGGAGGACCCACTCCTGGCTACTTCCACACCCTCTCCGACTTCTCCAGGTTCAACATGCCTGGTAAGTACATACATTCTCTGGAGTTACATGATAACTTCTCTGTATGCTTGTTTCTCTACCTTTCTGAAACACCCCAATCCAGATGCTGAGGGGGCTCTATAGCTGTAGAGTGGCTTACAGCCCAGTGTGTTGGCAGCCACCTCTCTGCTTGTACTGTCTATTCTATGTACATAGGGCGCTATCTAATATGGTGGCAGAGACCGACAAGCCTTTTCTTGTTCAGGGATTTGCTTTATTGTAACTTTATTATGGCATTTTGGATTCTTGCTGGATTCTTATTGCCAGAATTTGATGGTCCCTCACAATTTTCCAACTCAGTTTACCAGTTTTCTCTCCATTTTCTCTCTTTCCATTGCCATTTCTAAACAAACATCCTTTTTCCAAAGGATGTTGATGCCATTTGATATGTACATTCAGAGATTTTATGCTTCGCCTTAACCAAAACCATGCTATGCTCACAATCACAATACTGGAGGGTACCAGTACAAGCAAAACAGGCAAGAATAGTTTATGAAATTAGAGTTTTCTGGTTTCCTGCAGGGTTTTGGAGTGCTGGCTTTTTCCATGTTTTACATGATTTGACCAAATGTAAATACCAATACACAACACACCTCCCTCCAATCAGCAGTAAAAGAACATAATGAGTCTATATTTGAGCTTTTGGGTGTTATCTTAAATGACGTGTTGGTAGGTAGGTTTTTCAGCAAGACACATACATTGCTTGTCATTCACACTGATGTAATTTTATGTGATGTTAAAATGAATTTTGTTTCATCGCAGATGGAAGTCCTGAGAGCCGGCTGAATGTCAAGTTTGTCCAAGACACGTCTAAATACTGGTACAAGCCAGATATTTCCAGGGAGCAAGGTAAGATCCTACAAACATGAGGATCGTTTTTTTCACTGTGTGGCATAATGTTTACACAATTCTATTAAAGGAATAGTCCACCAGAGATGTATATTTTGAAAATCAAAGTCTCAACCCAAAGTCAATCTCAAAGTTTGTAGCTTGCAACTTTATGCTTGATTACCTTGGTTGCAAGCAACAGAAATAAACAAATAACCTTGCTAGGGACAAGCAAAAGCTCTGTGTTAAGCAATATTTAGGCAAAACTAACTACTTACTTCTTAATTGAAAGTTGTGATTTGAAAAGTTTGAAACTGGGTCACTGTTGTTTTTGACTGAGTATTCCTATGAAGCATTGAACGTTTGGCTGGAATGATTAAACACTTGTGATTCAACTTTAATGCTTTTGTTGAATTTGAAGTCATGGTTTTGAATTTCCCACACTGACGCCAAGGGACCTTCATCACGTTTGATAAATGCATGTACACACATACACAATAATGAATATGCATATAGGAACCTGCACAATATACATGTACACACAAAAATATTTCTGTACTTGTGTGTTTGGTTATGTGTTTTGGTTATGAGGTCAGTGGCTATTGGCTGCCCCATCTGCATTGGCTCACAGTCCATATTGGATTATATCATGTTAAACACAAGCACATGCTCTACTGCAATGACATCACACATGCACACATGCATGAACACACACACACACATGCACTCAGTGTTTGTACTTAGTGCCATCCACTCCCAAAAGGAAAGCCACACCATATGTAACGAATTAGGAAACATCTGCATGTATTGCTCATCTCATCCATCGTCCTTCCTTAAACTGTCTCATGTGGACAGACTGAGGCATTGAACTAAATAGTGAAGTAATGGATCTGAAGCTCTTCTCTTTGAACAATGAAGTGTCTGAAGCAAAGTCGTGTTAAAAGTTGTAGATTTAATGAAATACAGAATGACAGCAATTTTTTAAACAAAGGGTCAGGACCTGTTTCACCTTAATCTCAGTCAATCTTTACTTTTTCACTTTTTGCTCCCCTTTTTCTTTAGTTCACCTTGATCTTTTAATATGCTTACTGACATCTAACTCTTGTTATCCAAATTCAGTCCGTGCAGTGAAATATGTCACATTTCACATGCCTTCTCTTCGTTTTAATTTCCCTAACATACACATCTTGTTGATATTTCACAAGTAATATACTGCTGTGCATAATTTAGTATCATGTGTCTCATCCTGTTTGTTTATATTGGATGTTACTGAGTGTATGTTTAAATTGTGACCTGCTAAAGGACTGGAGATGTAAATTAGCTCCAAGCTAACTCTAATACAATACATCAAATAGTAATATTGGACATGATCCCTTACAAATACCTAAATAACAAGACATGAGCTAATTGCGAGCATCAGCCAACATGCTCACAATGACAATGCTAACATGATGTTTTGTTTAGCGAGTGTAATGTTTGCCACGTTTGCCATCTTAGTTTAGAGTGTTATCATGCCAACATTTGTTAATCAGTTTATAACACAAATTACAGTTGAGGCTGATGGGAAAGGCATTAGCTTTGCAGGTATTTGGTCACAAACGAAGTAATGGACTCATTTAAATGGCCTGATGATGGCACTAGATGAAAAGTCTGTGGCGTTTTCACAATTCATCCTGAGGGGGACATGAATGCATGCATTACATTTCAATGGCAATAGTACATACAATAGTTGTAGAGATATTTCAGTCCGGACCAAAGTGGTGTCACTTTGGTTTGGTGTCTGACATCGCTAGAGCCTCGCTGATAGCAAGGCTAAAAATGGAAACGAGCAGACCATCTACATTATCCATCAGTCGCGTAGTTTATCAGTTCCCAGAATACTAATGTTGTGATAACAGGAAATAACTGAATGTCCACTGTGTTACAGCGATCGGCCTGCTGAGAGACAGGGAGCCTGGAGCCTTCGTTATTCGGGACAGTCATTCATTCAGGGGGGCTTACGGCTTGGCTATGAAGGTAGCCTCTCCCCCGCCATCGGTGCATCAGAGCAAGAAAGGTAAGGGACAGGATGGCGGGTGATATGATTATTTCAAAGCAGTTAGAAATGCAACAGGTATTTATTCCGGCTGCTCAGTTGTTTTGTGTATTTGTCAAGGTGGAGACTGATTTACTGCTAATACCAAAGATATGAGGTGATGTCTACGTGCTAATCAGCTGAGTATGACCTAGAATTACTCACCCCTCTCCCTCTCTTGTGTTGCAGGTGACATCACCAACGAGCTGGTGAGGCACTTCCTGATTGAGAGCAGCCCTAAAGGAGTGAAACTGAAGGGTTGTCCCAACGAGCCTTACTTTGGTTAGTGAAGACACCTGCTGCCCTCTCTCCTCCCTGAAACACATTCTCACACGCGAACTGACAGTTTAGTAAAACCATTAAGAGTTTGGAGGAAAAGTCAAACATGAGTGTGTTTCGTAGACCTTTATTTACAAACCAGAACGCTGCTCCTCTCCTGCCTTTGTTTCTTCCAATTCCTGTAACATTTAATCCGACTGTAATTATAGTATTGACTGAAATGATCTAACTCATGTTCTCCCTACTAATTACAAAGCTGTATGACGTGTGTGTGTGTGTGTGTTTGTGTGCATGTACTGAGAGAGACGGAGCTCTTCTGCCAAATACAAAATGGGGCAAGCTGACTTTTGTAAACTTTTTGTCTTGCTTCTTCTTTCTTCTTCTTCCATATTCAACTCATCTCTCTTTTTACTGTGTGTAGTTGCTGCTTGCATTATAAGAAGGATGATGAATTTTCTCTATATAACTAATAGTTTTTTTTTATCATCCACGAAACACATTTAACCAAATCCATTAATCTCAGAGGATGAATAACAGGTGATGGGCGTCATAATTAAACAATTAATGATATGACTTTGTATAGATGTTTGTATAGGATTTTAAAGAGTAAAATAAAGTAGAACATATAAATAATAGTATATGTTATAGTAATTTTTACAATGGTGGTAAATAATTTTCAAAAATGCATGTAGAATATTGTATTTACTTGTTCTGTGGGTTTACTCAGTTGTGTAACATCACAACAAATACAACCAATAACTGATAAAAATGTCTACTAGTAGGTTATTTTTCCTCTGCATTATGGATGTATTTTGAAAACCTGGAATTATTTTATTTTGAAAGTGTTTGGTGTTGATTCAACCAGACATTTGCTAAATTATAGCCACAACACACCACTTGAACATTATTTCATGTGAAATATTTCTGACACTGGTGAAAAAAGGTAAAAACTACAACTGAGGACACTGAGGAGCTCACTCTCTACAAAATGTGGATTCCAAAGAATGAAATTCAAGAAATGTTCAAGATGAATAAATGTCTGTTTGTGATTGTTTCTTGTGTTTGTTTGGCAGGCTGTCTTTCTGCGTTGGTCTACCAACATGCCATCACACCACTGGCCCTGCCCTGCAAACTACTCATCCCTACCACAGGTCTGTGCAGCGTGTGTCCTCACTAAAGATTTTTTTGCATTTTAACTGTTTCCTTGTTGTTTCTGAGAAAGTTTTTGATCACATTATGTCAACAGAATTTTCTACAGATGAAAGCTTTATTTAAACTGAAAGACTTTAACACAAGTTCAGCATTTGCTTATTGTGATCAATGTCAACATGTCAGACCGTGAGAACTTGTGTGAGTGGTGTCAGGTGTATCTGCAGTGTGTTTGTGTGCACGTACGTGTCTGACCAACATTAATACGTTCAGTCCTCAATCAGTGATTTCTCCAGCAGCACTCAGTTGCCTTAACATTCGTAAGGAGTGCATCAGTTTTAGAGCTGAAATGATTAATCAACAGAAAATGTATCTGCAACTATTTTGACCAACAAGTAATGGTTGAAATAACTTTTTAAAGTAAAACATTCTCTAGTTACAGCTTCTCCATTGTTATAATTTGCCGCTTTCTTCATTTTATCTTCATTTGTCTGACAAAACAAGTGATTTTGAAGACGTCAAACTGGGTTTTAGGAGATTCTGATTGTGAAAAAAACACAGCAGATTGATCGAGAGAATAATTGGCAGATTAATCGATAATGAAAATAATCCTTAGTTGCAGTCTTAAACATTTTATGTTCAGAATATTATCTAGTTGCCTCCACATTTTAACTTCATTTTGCTCCAGGCATTTTCATCTGTTTTAGTGCTAGTTATGATTTATAACATTACCATTGTTTTCTTTATTGCAGGTAAATATAATAATAAGATATCAGTAGAGAGATTGGAACCTCTGCAACCCTTAACCCTTAAATTTTGAATATACACCAGTGCAACTAAATGAAAACTGAAATTAAAGCATTATACCGACACTAATAACGTGCCCTCTCTCTTGTTTCATGTAGATCTCATTGAGGAGGTGCCAGAGGTGGCGACAACAAATCCACTGGCTGAGCGACTGAAACAAGGAGCAGGTAAAAACATAGACTCACTCACACTTTTAAAAGCAGCCCTCTAAACTTATACCAGTCTCACATTTAGAGATTCAAATACAGCCGATACAGCTTTGAGATTCTAGGACATAAGTACTATTGATGTCCTGAATCATCCAATTCACTTGACTGACAACATGACGTCCTTGTTATCCCAGTGCAGAGGGCCCCTGCTGATTCCCATGGTAAACCCTGTGAACTTTTATTCGGAAACCTACATCTGGAATGTGCATCCTATGCGTTTTTCTTGTCTGTCTGTATGTGTTGGTACTTGCACAAATGAAGATAAAAACAAACGGACCTATGGAAATGAATTCCTTTAGAGATGTCTTTAGATTTTGTCTCTTAACATCAGTGTCCCGCTTCTCGTCAATAACAACAGGCAAGAATGTTGTATGTGGAATGATTTGGATGGATTTAAACCCCGGCTTTGTTCCAGAAAGCATGCTCTCTAATGAGAAGACATTGAAATTTATGCATGAACAGGCAGTAATGTTTACTTTAACAGTCATTAATAACATGCTACAGGATTCATTTTGGAAACAATATGTACACTTTTTTGTGCTCACAGAAGGAGTGAAATTTATGTTTCTTTAGTTATCTGACCGGGACGTCTGCTCTCTTCCCAGCATGCAACGTGCTCTACATCAACTCAGTGGAGATGGAGTCCCTGACGGGCCCTCAGGCTATCGCCAAGGCCATATCTGAGACACTGGCTGCCGCTTCTTCACTTACTGCCACCGTTGTGCACTTCAAGGTGTCTTCGCAAGGCATCACACTGACTGACAACCAGAGGAAGTAAGTACGGATGCCGCCTGCTCAGTGCTTAACGACGTCTGGAGATTGTTTTATTGATGTCTCACAAGACAAACATTGCACGACATCTGGAGATGTTGATGCAGACGTGTTTGTAGAGAGCTTTGAACATGTCTTGAGAAATATATTTGGTTTTGAGGAGCAAGTATCAACATGTGTCACCGCACACAGTCAAAAGCAATAAATAACTGCTAACACAGGATTAAGGGATTAGGGTCTTTTTATTTACTCAAGTATTTCAATCAAGAGCCCAGTTTTGTTTGGGTATTGTGCAAAAGTTTTAGGCACTAAAAGTAAAGTGGAAATGCTTTAAAAAAGTAATGCCATAACAAGTTTTTCTTCATCAATTAACTCTGTACAAAGTGCAATAAACAGAAGAAAACGAAATCAAATCAATATTTAGTTGCCTTTAAAACAGCAGCAGATCTCCTCGGTACACAGCTTTTCAAGGTTGTCCCTGCATCTTGGAGAAGTTGCCACACTTCTTCTGTGGATTTTGGCGTCTCAGCTGCTTTCTGTCTCTTCATGTTAATCCCAGACTGACTCCATGATGTTGAGATCAGAGCTCTGTGGGGGCCAAACCATCTGTTGCAGGACTCCTTGTAGCTGAAGATAGATCTTTATGACTCTGGCTGTATGTTTGGGGTCGTTGTCATGCTGCAGAATAAATTTTGGACTGATCTCTTATGGTTTTGCATTATGGCTAAGAAACTAAACATCTAAAGTGCCTAAAACTTTTGCACAGTACTGTATATATAAAAATATCATATATATATTTAACCCATACTTCAAAACCTGCATCACAAGTAGCTCCACACAGTATCATCTGCCTCTACATACATAGATGAATGTCGAAATGTCTTTTTATTGATGTATTTTGATGTTTCTATAATCGTATCTTTGGTTTGCGTCTTTTACAGGCTTTTCTTCCGACGCCACTACCCTTGCAACACCGTCACGTTCTGCGATATTGACCCTCAGGACAGAAAGTGAGTACAGAGACGTTATAATGATTACTTAAAATAGCACCAGTTGTTTGTTTTAACCTAATCAGGTGCAATATAATTGATGTTTAACAGTCAAAGGAAGGTCCAAACATCTGTTATACATACTATTATCAATCTTGTTGCTTATTATGCATATATATAGGTTAAGAAATTATAGTAAATGACTGTCTTCACTCAAACCTGAAAATATTGAAGCAAGTCCACAGTTTGCTTGTATTTTTCAGTGTTAAATGTTAAAATTGACATAAAAATTTCATTAAATCTTTACAGATGGAGCAAACCTGAGGGAGGCACAGCTAAGTAAGTAAAACTTCTATGGATGAAATTTCTTCATTTGATTTTGTCAAATGTGAAAGTCTTTTAATAGAATTTGTTGACAATAATAAGAATGTAGAGTAACTCCAACTTTATCTTATAACCATCTCTACCTTTATCTTTCCAGGTTGTTTGGGTTTGTGGCACGTAAGCAGGGAAGCACAACCGACAACATCAGCCACCTCTTCGCTGAGCTGGACGCTGACCAGCCCGCCAGCGCCATCGTCAACTTCGTCTTGAAGATGATTGGCTCGCAGAAACGATGAGAGCTGTCAGCAAACCCTGGCGCTTTTTTAAATGCCTTTGGTTATTTTCTTTCCTTTTAAACCACAGACACTTCCTTTCTGCTTTGGACAATTTAGCATTTTGGTTTTACACCTCACCTTATTTTTTCCTGCTCTTTTACATTTAAGCAAGCATGTGTGTGTGTGTTTGTGTGTGTATGTAAGCAAATGAAAGAGAACAAGACAGAGAGAAAGTGTGTTGTGTGTGTGTGTGTGTGTGTGTGTGTGTGTGTGTGTGTGTGTGTGTGGCTTGCATGCATGTGCTTTTCTTCTTGGACGGACAGAATGGACCAGAGGAAGTGCAGGATGGGGCGTGGCTCTGTGTGACAATAGGACGGGAGGCGGTTTCGATCTCCACGGAGGGGTAACACATGAACAGCAAAAAGGGGGGAATGACATTGTGTGTGCAAATGTTATTTTTAAGCAATTGTTTATTTTTTATTTTTTTAAAAGAAGAAGTCAAGTTGTGTGATGTAAAGGTGGATTGTAAATCTATCAGGCTTTTGACTGGTCAACCAAAGATTTTAAAAAAGTAGTCAGGGCGTGAATAGTGTGCCACTGTCAGAGGGTCGGAAGTATTCTTTTGTAAAACAAATATGGCTGCTTAATCAAAAAATACCGAACTGTTTCTTTTCTGTATGTACTGATACTGTAGGTCAATTTTTGCACCGTAGCCATCTTGCAAACAATGTTTTTGGACATTTTTTGCAGCCGGCGAGGTCTGTGTAAATACTCTAGATTGCTTTATGAGTAGGACTGTTCTAGATGACATTTGGTGCCTGACTTTCTTTTGTAATGCAGAGCTTTTTAAGAAAAAGAAGAACATAAAATTCATCCAGGCCGTCTTAAATATGCAAATAGCCGAACTTGGAAATAAGGATGTTCTGCAAAATTCCACAGGTCCTTCCCTGTTTGATGTAGTAGTGTCGATAAAGATGCGACGGATGTTAAAGTGCAGCTACAGTCCGACAATATCAGCTAAACCAGATTTGCTGTCTCCGTGTGAACACAGAAAAGCATTACCGAGAAGGTAATCGAGTCATTACATCCACACTAAGGTCTGTCAGACAAGCAAAGGAGAGGATTAGCTTCCTATCTGCCACCATTCTCTGTTCACAGCACATAGCCGCACTATTTCCCTCATTACTGAAGGGCCGGACGTTGTTTTGTGAGGACGATCTTTATAGAAAAGTCTTGGTCCGATTCTACCGCTCTTCAGTTTTTCTGCATCGAAAGTTTCTGTCAATAGAAAGCAGCTCTTTGCGTCAGCCGGCCAAAACTGTTATAACACTCACACCCTACCCAAAAGTAAGCTATACATATAAATATACATATATAGATATATATAAAACTTCCAAACAGTGACTTAAGATATTTATTTTTTTGCTTTGTTGCTCTATGTTATCTTGTATACATGTATTATAAAGTATACATCATGATTACTGAAAAACGAGAAGAAAAGAATGCTTTTTATTTTGGCTAAAGTCAAGTGCGTTGACATATATAAGGTGTAAAGTGTGTGCATTTAAAAGTGTATCACTGTTGTTTTTTGAATGTTTTTTTTTTTCACAGCATTACTTCCTTTTTGTTAACATTCTTGTTTTCAGCATCAAAGAAGCTTCTCGGGGAGGCTATTTGTGTTTTGTTTTTTTTTTTTTTTTAAGAGAGGGGAAATATTTTGTATGAAAGATTGTTGTTATAAAAGTCCAAATTGGAGTTATTCTAAAGTGACGCCAACACAATTGTTTTATTAACTTAAACCTGCCTAGAAAATACATTGTCCAAGTTTAGCACTTAAAATGTCAAAGTATTATCAGTGTGTTTGTACAAATGAAAAGCTGACAGACCCCATTTCATGTCATTATTGCGTGTGTGCAGTGGCAGCAGGGGGGGTCTGAAACTTGTCAAGAGCAAAACCAGTTCAGTCAGTAGCTGCTGCCCTCATGTGGTGTAGAAAGATCATTACAACAGGAGCCACTTTTTATTCTAATACAGTGTTTTAGCTGTGATCATGGCACGTCAAAGGGTAAATGTTTGAGTTAAAATAATTTGATCACAGAGAAAATTAACTTAAAGAACTTTAATTTTAATGTTAAGTCTTGCTTTTGCATTTTTTTAAAAAAAAAGTCCCATTCAAGGATCGAGTAATACAGATTACAACTGGTTCCTTTTTTTTTTCCTGATACCTTACAGTAGGATCAGTTGGCAGAATGATGTAAACTGATTAAATAAGGGTTAGTTTGAGGGCCTACATTGACTCAAATGTACTTCTTCAAAAATTAAAAAAAAAAAAAGAAAAAATACAGCACTTACAGGGCTTTTTATATCTGACTAGAGTGTTCCATTATTTATTAACAGAAGCCTGCATGCTCAAGTCGTTACCTTAACGCTGCTGACTGTAATCTTTACACAGTATCTGCAAATCTTACTCAGTCCACTCTTTTCAAGAACGACGCCCATAGGTAGTAATCCAGTTTTGTTTTTCCTATGATGACTGTCACGTTTCAGTGTCTTGACTTGGCTTATGAGACATAAGAATCTATATTTTTTTTGCCTACACGATGCTTGTCGAGAAAAAGGGGACTTCATCACCTTCAAACCTAATGTTAGCCATTTGTTTGCCGAAAGATGGAAACCCCGGTGGCGTCTGCCCACTTTGACAGATCAGTCTGGACTGTAGAATGTGTGTGAATGAGCTACTATGCCTGTATAGAGCTTTGTCATTTTTGGTTTGCTACATTGTATGGCTTTTACTATTTCTGATGGAAAAAAAAAACACATTAAAAAGCAGTACAAATCAAAATGTTTGAGGAAAAGTTTGTTCTTTTTTTTTTTTTTAAACATGCAGTTTGTTGTTACACTGACTATTAACAAAATAAGGGTTTAGGTTAGTTTGTCATGAAGATATTTGCTTTCATTAATAAAATCCTCATTTCTGGAAGAGTTTTACAAAAAAATAAAAAGCATTTTTGATGGTCCATTTAACATAACAACCACTTAAAGAGAATCGGACTACTGCAATAAAACCTTTTTTTATGTTCCTGGCTAACTTATGGCACAGAGGCAGGGCAAATTAATGACACCATGAAACAGCTTTTACTTTTACATTAAGATCTGTGTAATAAATAGGACATTAAGACATAAACTACATAATATCTTCCTAACTGCGATGTTTGGAAGATAAAAGCCTGTCATGTGGGAGTCATTACTGCTTTTTTAGAGTCTGATCAGTGGCATAAACATGTTATTTATGTGTGCAATGCATCTTAGGTTTATCAGATGTTATGTCTTATTTATTTACTGGGACCATGTACAGTTAAACATAAATGCTACCATTGATGGACTGAACCAGAGCTAGCTTATAGCTCATTTTCATCTGCCGTCCCTTCAGCAGGTTAAAAGCAAAATAACAAACAGTACAAAGTACACAGGACACATAATACAAAATACAAAGCTACACACAATAGCACATCACATACACCCACAATGTGAACTAGAAACGACTGATGTGTGCTTGTCAAATTAAAAGCAAGATTATTTGAGATTTTATTATTATTATATGAGATAAAATGTAGAGTCAGTGCTTACAGAGCTGAGTACGGATCTTATTTTACCACTTAACGTAAACCATATTTTTTTTCCCAGGATGGCAAAGTCATGACCTGCCCTACTCTGCCTCTGATTGGTTTACCCTGATATTCTTACCCTAACCCTAACCAATCGCACTCCTCATGTCTAAACCTAACCAGACACAGTTCAGAAAGTTAGTCAAAGAGCATCTTTGACCTAACCAACCCAACCAATGAAGGCAATGAGTACTAGCCAATCAGAGGTGGAGTAGGGCAGGTCATGACTTCACCATCCTGGGGAAAAAAACCCCAATTGGCTTACTGTACTGGGTATTGTTACTACATGTGTAAGGATGTGTCTCTTATCGAAAATGTTAAGAGAGGCAGATAATCAGTTACTGGTGACTTCAGCACTCACTCACAGCAGTTTTCTCTTAAAGTTTCACTTCACTCGTGACTCTACCTGAAGCCAAACTATGGTGAGTCACAGGTATTTTGCTTCGGGAGGATGAGACGTGACTCCGTTGCAGCAATAATTTGTGATTTACAGTACGAGAGCGACAAATGGCTTTTCTATTAAAAAACAGAGTCCAATGTCTAATGTAGCTTCAACTGCCGGGATCACTGGTAGTGCAATCTCATGACATCACTGCATTGCTCTATAAAAGTGAGAAATTGTTATAATAAAATTTTATGTACAGCAATTTTCTGTACCCTTACCAGCTTAATAAAATAAGGAAAAAATGTAGACACTTCGAATGTGCAGCCAGTTAACAGGAATGTGACGATATAAAATGTCTTTGGACAATGTCATTCATGTTTTTTCACTGATGTCATGAGGTTGCATTTTCTCCAGTCTTGAGACCCTTAAAACAAAACGATATAAAAAGCATGGTAATGTTTAGGAATGGAGAAAACCCTCTAATATTTCACTGGACTGAAGAAAGTTAAAGTTAAAGGATGTTAAGGTTGTAATATTCAACCGGCATGGTCTTGACCAAATTTAGTCTAAGACAATATCTCAGCAATATTCAAAACTTTGTTTCGCATTAGTCACATTAGATACAATATTAGTCTCAGTAGACATGCACTATGAAAGCCTGGGTTTACATGACACCTGCACTACAATAATTTGTTTCTATCTTTGCAAATTTCAGCTCCATTTTAAGCATGACTCCCACTGAAAATGTAATGAATAACAGTATACTTTGACCAAATCTAATAAGCAGCATTTACAACTCTGGCCAGTACTCCGGTGATGCTTAGTAGGCAGTAGTTTTACTGGAGGCAACAACAAACATGGGTGTTGAGTTCATTCTCATATACTATTGTTTTGTGCATAAACATTCCTTACAAGCCAAGTTCAAATCCATAAATAATGTGGCATATATTATCAAAGTTGTACCAACAAGGCCAAAGCAAGAAACCATCAGAATTTTAAGACATTACTACAGAATTAGTGAAAGAGTTTGACAGACTGAAGTTTGGGATTTTGTATTACACAATAATAATCATAATCATAATAAAGTTGTATAGTTGTACAGCACTCAACACAAACAAAGGTACAAGAACAAAAGTCAAGCCAGAATCAATCAAAAACAATCAAAAATGAATAAAATTAATATAAGAAATAATAAAATATCAAGAAAATATTTGGGTGGCAAATTGATAAAAAGGAGTTTTAGGAAATAATTTAAAAGAAGATAACTCTGATAACACTATAAAGTAGAGCCTGCTGAAGAGCTTTAAAGAAAAAAATACATAAAAAATGAAATATTAAACTCAATCCTTCAACAAATGGGTAGTGATGCTAAGAATGTAATGACATGATCTCTTTTCCTGGTAGAGGAACTGGACATTTCATAGCCATGCTGAAAGGATTTAGAGTTTAAGACTTTAAGAGTTTCCCTTTTTGAATTACAGACAGCAGCTGTCAACTGAGTTTACAGAGTGATTGTAACACACTCAGATGCGGCGTCCTCTCGTCAGCAACGATGCTGTGATCTACAAACCGAACTAATCAAAACTCTACAGTTAGACTCAATGATGAATAGGCAGAGCGATGGCAGAAACACATTCCTAATTAAGCTTGTTCACATCAAGCAAATAAGAAGCAGGCTTGTGCTTGTGGAGCTTCAAACAGAATCTGTGAACTATAAGACTTGAAATGAACATCAGTGCCATCAGTGGTAGAGTTTTGGAAATCAGAGCATCTACCAAACATCTTCAGACTTGTACAAAGCTTCTTTTTGCATGTTTCTGTCTTCAATCGTTCTCTGCACACTGAGGAAACAAATGCTGCAGCTAAAACTGATCTGATTATAAGTGCAGAAAAAGGAAAATGTCACAAGTTGTGCAAAGTAGAGTCACCACATTTCTGACAACCTCTCCCGTCTAATATGTGTTTTGAACTGTATGAACTCGGCTCATGTATCTGTTAGTTCTGTGAATTTTTGCCCTCATCAGCATTGGCTGCTTGTATGTGTTGTTATTCATTGGCCCGTCACTGCACCTTGATCCTGTAAGTGATCGACACTTGAAAACAATGGAGTTGCAAACCGAGACATATTCAGTAATGATTAATTGTATTACTTATAATAAATTAGTGGCTTCAGTGGTAAAAAAATAATCAATTCTAGTTATTGCACACCCTAGAAAATCTATTTTAGAACATAAAATGGCTTCATGGAAGAAAGAAACACAATTAATGTTTATAAAAATGGTCTAATACCAACATTCAATTGTTTTTTGTGGCTTTACTTTGGTTATTCAAATAGTGTTCTACTAAACAGCCTGTTGCAGTAAAACTTTCTGTATGAACCCAGTTTATTGTAGATGTCTGCATGTCTCTGTAATAATATATTTGGCCACTTGATGTCAGTGTTTCCCTTTCAGACCAAGACAACACAGAGCGGCAGTCTGCCATGAATCCACTGACATTTATCCAACTTACAGTAGTTTACATTTTGCACTGTACTTCAGATCTTTACTGTTTCTATCATGTCTATGATATTATTTAAATTGTATATTGTGTTTCTTTAGTAATTAACTCTTCTAAATCTTTTTAGGGTGTTATGAAGCTTTCATTGAGAGATGCACTGATGTTGTATATATCAAATGTGGAGAAGTAATCATTATATTTTGTACTTGAGATTTTAAAGAGACCAACTATTTCAAAAGGCCGCAAACATCTGTATCGTCACCCCACATCTATGTTTGAATTTGTCTTTCACCACGTCTGCCTCAAATGGTCAAATAGTGCGACTTCTCGTTCTTCAGCGTTCGCTAAATGTACTTTTACAAGCAAAGAAAGTACAACCTTTAGTTTATGGGAAAATGTAACAGCACCACTGGAAGTCCTGCGTAATGCTTCCTGAGAGGAGGATTACAATCTTTTCTTCTCCCTTACGCCATGGAATAGAGTTGTGACTCTGGAAAATGGTAATTTGTTCTCCACAGGGGGTCCAGATGACAAGATGGGGGGAATTAGATGGTCTATTTTGGAGCAGAGAGGGTGGATGACAGGGGGATAATCCGTTTAATCTGTGTTTGCTTCTGTGAACTGTTTTGCCTGCTAGTTTCTCTTCTACTTTGTGGCTCTGATTTTGGCCTTGTGGACGAGCAACTACTGTACGCTTGTGGACTAATTAGCTCCGAACCCATCTTGCCAAACCTATCTTGTCTAATCCTGCTTTTGATCATCTGATTTTGGGCCTATTACTGCCTGGCTTTTGCTGCTAGCTTAGCCACTTTTTTTTTTTTTTTTTTTTGGTAGACAGGAGGCCAACCTCAGACATCACTTATCCCAATTATGAGCATGAGCTTTTCATAACCTTAACCAAGTAATTTCAAGTTTTCAAATGCCTCATTTGAGTCATTTTGGAAGGCAACGACATGACCAATTTTGTCGTAAAGTATTTGGGCTTTTTTGGCACAGATTCTACTTTATGGATTCTGGACAGGTACAGAGGCTTACTGTAAAAGCTATAAGTCAACAATTGTAAGAGAGAGCGTCATCTGAGTTAGATATTCCCAACAGATGAAATGGTTGCCTAAGGTAGTTAGAGACAAAGAGAACTGATCACAACTGAATGTGAGATACACAAAATTTTATTTTAGATCCTCACCCTCTCATAAACGCCAAATGATACTCATTATATAAAACACACTTGTTTTCACAGGAATTTTCCTGATGTTTTTACTCGGTCTTTTTCTTCTTTTTCATCCCTGTTTGTCTTTTATTTCTGCAGAGTATAATATTTGTTTTGCAAGGTGCGATAGGAATTAAGTTTACTGACTTTGGAGGGAAAATCTTAAAATCAATATTAGTCTGGTCTAATATTGGTTGGCAAAATGTTTGGTTGGCAAAGTGTGGTAACTGGATTGGAGCAACAGGTGTCTCGTTTCCTGCTAAAGCCTGTTGCTCATTGTCACACAAGGAAACTTGTCACCATTTGGAGCGAGAGCGAGTGTCAAGCCTCCTGCTTGCATATGAATATACAGAAAAGTCAGTTTACACTTCACCAGATAGAGTGCAAAACCTCAAAGCAG
This sequence comes from Thunnus maccoyii, assembly GCF_910596095.1. Lineage (NCBI taxonomy): Eukaryota > Metazoa > Chordata > Actinopteri > Scombriformes > Scombridae > Thunnus > Thunnus maccoyii. The sequence continues at coordinate 6,948,845 of NC_056543.1, forward strand.
AAAGCAAAATGTATATACTGCATTGTATTCCTTCTACTCAGATATAATGCACTGTATTAAAAATAAATTGACTGAAAATGTGTGTGTGTGCACGTGTGTGTGTGTGCAGTATTTACAAATACAACTTTGTGTACTGAATGTCTGTGGCCATTATTTAAGTCTGTGGCCATTATGTAAGCAAATCTGTGATACGGTTACAATACGTATCCTCTGTGTGTGTATGTGTGTGAACCAGTGTGTGTTCATGTGCACACACAAATTGTATATATATGTGTGTGTGTGTGTGTTTTCTGGCGTCATGAGTGCCTGTCCATCCTGTGACCGGTACGTGTGACTCATTCCTATTCCAAATGTTTCCATCTTGGCGCCTCAAAGGCAAAACCATCAGAGTGCTGTCACCATCTGGACAGTAAGGGCCCTCCTGGGCTGCCTGCCTCATGTCCCTGACTCAAAGACTTAAACTAATAATACAACCTTCAGGATGTTATTGCAAAAGCATCAATACGTGACTGGCCTGGATTTTTCTGCTTTCGGCATTTGATGTTTCTGTCTCCTTGCCATAAATAACGAAGGTGAAATTGCTCACACAGACATCATACAGTAGTAATAATGTAGTCACACTGTCTAATAGGCATGAAATGGCTTTGATGAATGCCACTTCCTTGAGAATTAAGTTAATTTTGGAAGTTCATAAGGTTGACTTTCAAAGCTGCACTAATCAGCGTTCTTATATTAACTAAGCGCATAGTGACAAACCCGCAGAGACTTATGATCAACTCTGCAGTCCCCCCACAGCTCTACTGAGCCTGTTCTCTTATTTTAGTTCTGTTTTGATTTTCAGGCCAGCAATTCTGCTTTCATCAACCTTGTTTCCAGTTACAGGAGGCAGCTGTTTTAAGTGAAAAAGCTTTGAAAAAACCCCACTGTACACTTCCAGCCCAACAACAAACAGCTGACAGACAAAGTTAGTGAGTAGCTGGTGAAGGAAATACAACATCTAGTAGCTAAAATACCAGATATTCCCTTCATGAAGCCAAAGACTCAACTCCAAATGAATCCTAATGTTGCCTTGTGCCTGCTGGATGTGACTGTCTGCTAACATGTTAGCCATAATAAGGTGGTAATATGTTAATGTTGTGTTAATAGCTTGTTTGACTGCCCCCAATTGGCCTAAAAAATCAATTCAAACAGCTATATAGGGATGAACATGACTGAAGGAGAATCTGCTACATCATGAACCTTTTCAAAATGTAACAGAAGCCGTAAACGTTCCCTCTTTTAGTTGTTTAGCTATTCTTGGCATGACTGTATGTAAACAATACAGAAAATGATAATCAGCTGTCATTTTCATTAAAATTTAAAATTGAGAAATGTGCGTCTGTGCCAGAATAACCATTACCAGTATTACTGTGTATTTTTGTAAGTGGATCACTGTTGGGGAAAGTTACTTTACAGACAATCATATTATATTAAATTGTTATTAACCAGTGACTAGATAAAGACCCACTTAATAATTTACTACTTTATGCTGTAAGTTACAAATATAGTACAGTCAGAAAGCATCAGGACAGTTATATGTTTTTCATGGTTTTGGATCTGAAATGAAACACTGACTCAGGTTTAAAGTTAATTTTAAATTTGAGGGTATTTAAGGGTGTTCATACCCATATTTAGCGTTAATTGGTGGTAGGACTAGTAGTGTTTTTATACATAACCCCGCAATTTTAGGAGTGCGCAGCAGGACGTTCTTAAACAGATGGAGTTCATTTGACCTCAGTCCAACTCATAATGTGCTTCAGTTGCTAATAATGTTAAGCAGGTTAGTTATAAATGCGACCAACTACTCTTTACGTATTAAAAAAAGTAATTACATTGCTTTTTACGATTTACTTATTGGCAAAAAGTAATTTATTACATTACCTTTTATTTTTCTTTGGTTACTCACACCTACACGTCTCATCTTCTGTATTTGACGTATAGAAATAAACAAGAAACTGACTTAACAAACAGCCAGCCTACAGTTTTGGAGGTATTTACCGACCATCAGCTAGCTTAACGTTAGCCACAGTGACTGCCTGCAGCTGTCCAGAGCTCCCGTCCTCACTGTGAAGCTGGAGGGTTCGCACACACTTAAGCCCTTGCACCAAGCTAAAACATCTGGGACCAGTCTGCTCACTGAATGCACAGAGATGAAACTGTTAACAACCTCCCATTTGACTCCTTCTAGGACAGCACATATACTAAACAAACCAACCCCCCCCCCCCCCCCCCTCCAAAAAAATGTCAAAATAACAAAGTATTACTGGGATTAGTGAATGCAATGTGATTACTGGAATTCAATTTGTAACCCCTGACACTTACATGTTATTGAAAAAAGTAATCACATGACTGTGGCATGAAGTGTTGCTGTTCAACACTGTATGCTAAAGACCAGACTGGAGGGAAAAAGGCCATGAAACCAACAAGAAGTGAAAATGGCTGCAGTACAGGCCTTGGCAGAGGACTGAGTATAGCTGGGCGAATGATGCCCCTCCTCTCTCTGGTCACTGGGTACATGTCAAGCACATGCCAGTAAAAATAGCCCAGGGAGGACAGGGCAAAGGTCAGCTGTAGTAGTAGTTCATAGTATTGGGTTGGGAGAGACAGAGTGGCCCTCTTCTGACCAAATGAGGACAGAAATGGAGAGGGGGAAGAAAACCACCTGATGTCTCCAGTGGTAAGAGAGGAACACACCTGTTCCACGGCTGTTTCATTGCCACATGCTCATCCTCTAAACTTCAACTGGTGGAATAAAAAAAGGAAAACATTGTAGGAAAAAGGAGTTTCGGGAAAGACAAAGTTGGCTGGTTGAATGCTCGGTTGTGTATTTTGATGGAGAACAGGTTCATAGCTGGACAAGAAAACCCAAACTTAACTCATATATTCTGTTTGGTGTCCAAAAAAACTTCATCATTTTATCAACTTGATGATTCATGACTTTTTTGAATTGGTTTTAAATCTGATGACATGTTTCAGAGGGCCACTACATTTATTTTGTTTTGGGTCTAGGAGACCTCGGCTGTAAAACATGGTTAAAATGATGGATGATCATAAGATCTATAGCTATCCCAAATAGGTCTATTAAGATTTCTGTGATTAAGTTCATAACAGTTTGTACATATGAGGTTTGAGGGATAACAGGAAACATACAATACAGTAAATAAAATGTGCAGGCCCAGTGTTTTTGGCAAAGGGAGGAGTAATCACTTTAATATTTTCCTATGTATTGGGTTTTTCATTTTTTTAAGCTCAGAAGAAAAGAGAAAATGAATTGTTCTTGCAATTATTGTTATTATTTTTAAACATAAATCAGTTGACTGTCACTCTCTGATACATGACCCTGGGGCGCAAATGCACATAAGTATAAAGTATCACACTTTATACAGCTTGTTTTATCCTATTCAGAACGGAGTACTGTATGTCCAACTGTATGGAAAAACTGTTCAGCTGCAATGAGTGAAACCCTACCCATATGGCAAGATGGGATCCCCCTTGAAAACAAGATGGTACAGCTCAAATTTTTATTTATTTTTTCATATTTGAACGACAAAACAAATGCAAATGTTTGTTGAAAAAGATAATTTCATATAAGTTGGGAAACTGGTTGTTTGTTTGTATTTAAGGGGGACTGAGGCGTCCTCCTCCTCCTGATGGGTTTAATTGCAGCACCGATGGCTCCAGTGAAGACAGACAGCGGGCAGAGATGGATGCAACACTGTAACATGAGCCAAAACTCCCTTCTCAAGCTGTTGTGAATGTATGGTGTGCTCCTTAACAGAATGACCCACCATAATGCATCCAGATTAATGGGCATCCTATAACCTTCGTGCATGTATTTAAGTAGACATGTGTTGAAAAATGTAATTTTATGGATAATCAGTGCAATGTGTCACTTTGAACCTGGTCATGCTTCGTGTACAAATTCCCTCAAAGCTCCTCAGTCCCCATCACCAGTCCAGGAGCTCCAATCCCAACCCCAGCCCCACCTCTCACCCCACTTCCCCCGAGCCTATCAACACATCCCAGAGCCCTGTAACAGATGGCTGCAAGGGTCACCAGGGGTTAGCTGTGGTGGGGAGGGGGTTGGCTAAGGTTAGGCCAGGGCACAGGGGTGTTTGGGATTGTTGTGACATGGCCTGTCTGCCTGTCAGTATGCAGGTGGATGAGTAGCATGTGGCCATGTGGCCTCCAATCCCCTCCTCCCACTCTGCCCTCTCAAAGTCAGGCTTTTGATTGCAGGTCAAGAAGCCGGGATGGAGGGATTCGGTGGTTATCTCAGACCAACCCCCAAAACTCGACGTGTTCGGATTACTCAGCACCCCCTCGCACCTGCTCTGGAAAAGTGCAGTGTTAAGCTGTGGAAGGGGGAATGTCCAAAGTAAACACAGGACACAGGGAAGGACTGATGAACCTGGTCAGTGCGGTACCATGATTAATCTGTGCTCTTTAACCCCCAAGACCTTTGATCCTTCTGGTTTATTGAGGGTGTTTCTTTATGTGCATTTTTCTAATATTTTTGCTGTATTTATTGTATAGAATCTGCTGACTATGACAAGGTTCTCTGGTATCTATGTAACCTTACAATTTTGCAGCATTAAATAAGAAATCTGTTTCTGTGATATATGTAAATCTAAAGCTCAACCAAAACATAACATTTACAGTGTGCAAGAGCTAATCAACAATATTAGCTAACGTACGTGAGATTCTTCTTTAAAGAGAGAATGCAGGCAAAAAGTAAAAGCATTTTTAGTGTGAGAATACAGTGACACAGAATACAGTCTGTGTGTCTCATATGTCTCCTCTGGACAGAGCAACAGGTCAGGTGTCTGCATAACAGACGTCTGAGACAGGTAAGCAAAGGCCTGCAGTGGATCACAGAAAAAGGAGACCACAAAGCTGGTGGGGAGAGGTACGACAACACATATTAACACAACTATCATCCCTCAGTGGCTAAAATACCACTGAGAAGAGGATTGGTGTTCATAATATTCTAGTGGAGCTGCTACAGTTGGTGGTTGCAACTGTACTGCATTTATGTGAACACGTGTAATATTTTCTCAGTTTTTCTGGAAAAATGATGATTAAAATGAAAGCAGCCATCTCATTTATGTTCATCTTGTCTCCCTGAACATTTGAAAAAAATGAAATTGTGCACTGTTTTTCTAATTTGTAGTACATGTGTAAGATGAGGTACATAATGAATAGACTTTTGTTTCTGTAACAGCAAGTAGTGGTCACGGCTTCAGTTGAACCATACGGTCTAATTAATCTCCAATTTACTGCTCTTTTCTTAAACTTTTCATACGCTTGGATCTGACAGCATTGTGCTGGGTTTTCCCAAAGAACATGGTCATTGCTGCCAAATAATTTACTTTACAAATGAGAGCATATTTTCTTGCACTCTTCCATAAGATATGTTCTAGCTGTACACATTAGTCAGAATTAATACTCTCTCATAAAACAAGATCAGAAGTTTGCAGTGTCAATGCCAAAACACACTACCCTCGCAAGTTATGTTCCAAATTCCTTGATTACAGTCAGAGGTGAGGAAAGGAAAAGACAAAAAGAGTTGAAAAAGTGAAGGAACAAGACGCAGGCAGATCGGTTTCATGGAAAGCAAACACTGTCCTTCTCATCTTGCCTACAAAGCGTCTAGACTCTGATCACCATCCTGTGCAAAACCTGCGTATGAACCTGTGTCAAAGGCTGCATTCACACCAAATCTGTCAATGGGGCACCTACCTGCAGGGTTGTACGGGGGTGTGGGCATGTTTATTTGTGCTTCAGAATGTAACTGCTGTGAAACAATCAGAAAATAACATTTTATTTCTCTGAGTCTCTGCTTTGTTGTTTGATATAGCTCATATAGCTCCAGGTATCCAGTAACAGCCACCACTAGTTTGTCTCAGACTGGTCCGGTTATCTCCACTTGTTGTTGTCACCAATGATTGGACAATGGGAAAAAATGCAAATGATGTTGGGCGCTTTTCTGCTCTGAGTGGAAGTTTTTTCAACTCGAGGCATTCAGGGCACTCCTGCAAAAATACGAGGTGCATGACATTGAAAAAAATGACAAAAAGCCGCCCAAGGCTGCTAAAAAGTGTTCTGTCTGATCAGGGCCCTAATGCTACAGTACCTGCCCTGGTATCCAATCCCTCCAGTCTGTCTGTCATGCCTTTAAACTTACCAACCTTCCATCCCCAAAACCCCCCATCCTTCTTTTTTTTTTTATTTTTTTTACCAGTTTTCATTGCTACATTCTTTCCAGTGTCAGCCATACCATGAACAGGACAGGCTGCTGATACTGGAGAACTTCCTGACTCAACAGAAGTATGAAATGAAGGTGATGTCTGGGTTTGTCTAACTCACACTCAAAGGCACACACAAAAACACTAAGTACATACAACATTCCAGTATTTAGGCATACAGTACATATCATAGATACCATACATACTCAATAAGTGGACTCCCGTCCAGATCTGGACTGAATAACAATTTAATCCGGACTGGGAACAAAATTTAACTGCAACCTGACCCGCACCTCTTTTGAGTGACACATCACTATCACGTCACTTCAGCTGTCATCATTCAGCTGCCCATTAGTCGCCACAGTTAGCAGGGTTGTTGTCAGATGTTGAAGGCCTGGTTGAAAAAGTAAAATGGCTTGTTCAAAACTAGCTGATACTAAAAAAGAAAGGTTGACAGTGAAAATCAAACATTTGAGGATGACTGGATCGAGGGAAGTATGAGACCATTGTCCTTGATTTGCAATGAAACAGTGGTCATAATAAAGAGTGGGAATGCACAAAATTATCCCAAACACACGGAGGTAAGAACCACAAAACAGAACCAGTTGAAGCTGTGTCTTACACCAGTGCCGCCGCCTGGACATCGCACCTTTTTATGCCCAAGTTTAAGGACCTGGTTACACAACGAAGGTGTCACATCTCCCATTAATAAAGAAATGCAGTTCATGTACAGAGTTCTGGAGTTTTGTACTGAAATATCATCATGTAATGCACCCTTACTGGACTTTTGATGCAGTGGAAATGTATTAAATTAAACTCTAAGACGCATTCACATAATGGTGTACAGTTGGTATACAGTTATTTACGACCAGGACGTCCTGAAACCTTGATGCTATAGAGGAAGGGCAGCACTACAAGCTCTCTGGGATCCCATGGCTCACTGGGCCACCGTCGGCTCCCTGAGGATAGACTGCTAAAATAAACAGGCAATCCAGCAAGAAATGAAAACAATGAAAACCAACGGTGACTGACACAACATCAGCTTGTGTGTGTGTGTGTGTGTGTGCGTGCGTACTTGTGAGTATGTTTGCTCACATATGTACGTCACTGATATCTCTGGGAAAGTGTTCACTCACTCAGGCCGGATCTTCGCTGGCAGATGCATTTGCCTGGTGGGACTGTGGGGATGTGTGTGTCTGTGTGGAAGGGGCGGGCTAAAACTGTGGCAACTGTAAACAGTCACTGGTATTGAGTTCTTCCTTCTTCCCTCTTTCTCTGTCTACTTCCCGCGTATGTTGCGTGCCAACGCATGTGTCTGTCTATGTCTGTCACCGCCTGTGAGTAATGTGCAGATCTCTCTTCTAGTCACATCTCACGCTTATGACGTGAGATGTGACTGCAGTCCGGTTGTATTAGTTTGGATAACATCTGGATGAGGGTCAGTATAAAAAATAACCAGTCTCTAAACATTCAACTGAAAGAAAAGGTTATGCAATGTGTATTGTGAAAGTGACCTTTCAGATTCAATCAGGTCTCGTAAATTCGACACCCATCACTCAAAGGGAAGTTTAAATGAGAAGTGGTCCAACATCTGGGCTCAAAGTTTTGAGCATAATAAATATTTGAGTCCTGGCAAAAGCATATTTCTCAATGCATGCAATGACCTCACATAAAAAAGGAACACATTGATTGTGAGAAGAAATTTCACTCAGAAAGATTTATTCTGTTACATAACTCGAAGCACTCCATCGTATGTTGTAATATAAGGTCCACAGAGCTGCTCGTGGCACCTGTTCTTATGACAGTTCCGATCATAAGCCAGATGAGGAAGGAGTCTGCCACTCATAGTGGAAGCTGGCGTCATTGTCACGTTTGCACTTATGCTGTGAGAGAGGAGACCCTGACATGAACCCAAACCACTTGTTGGCTCTGCTTCTGGCTCCCACCACAGTAAAAAAACAACAAAAAAAAAAAACAACAACTGATCCTCTGCGTGTTTCATTAAGTTAACAAGCCCCATGTCTGTCTTCCCTCTCCATGTTCTCTTAACATCAAAATCTAGAGATTTTTTTCCTAAAAATCCTCAGACAAAACCTCAGCATGGAGTATTGAATGACCCTTCTGGACTGTCAAGTTTAAAGTTAACATTGCGGCCAACAGTAGGCTGATGTTTTTTCCAAATGACATTCCTTAAAACTAAGAGTCAGGCCCAAAACAAAAACACATAATAAAGACTGTGAATTAAGGGTATCTGTACAGTGTCTTCTACTGTAGCTGGTTAAAGAAAAAATATGTAAAAAGAAGGATCCACATAATCTTCAGGTAAGAGGAAACTGTGACTCAGATGAGAAAGTGAAACCAGTGAGAGATTATATCACAGGACAGTCCAGCGACTTGCACACGGACACTAAATGTGATAAATCGCCTGCTTCTGTGTTTAAATGTGAATGTGCACTGCAGAAATTTATATTGCTTTTTAGATCACACAAAAATCAATTCTTCACCAAGGTGTGACCTGTCCAGTCATCCTTTCCTAATCACCATTACAGAATTAATTTAAGTGTTATCTACCTTTCAAACAATGCATGCAACATCAAAGGACCCTGGAGTCAAGTTTTACATTAAGTTTGAAGTGTGAATTAAGTTTCATGCATAAGACATTTTTAAAAATGTTTGTGTCATGAGATGTAGGATTTGAAAAACTTTGACAACTTCGGATGGTAGTTTCAAAAAATACACTGAGGCAGACAGTAATGCATCCTGCCTCAACCGCACCAATCTACAGATCTGACCCAGAGACACTGAGACCAAATCGTATCAACTGTGTCAATTTTTACCTGACTTGTACAATATTGTACAAACAAAAACACGTTTTTGAAAATGTGAGGGACGCTATAATCAAATTCTACATATAGTGGCTTTAAGCTAGAATGCTTTAAATTCTATGAGATTACAGCATCCTTAAAGGTGCAATTTGTAAGAATTGGCCACCTGATCCAAACAAATAGGGGGCAGCATATCACCAGAAAGCCCTTGTGGTACAAAGTGGTATTACAAGACAGGATGGGCTGGGGCTAGCTGGTTAGCATGCTAACTTCAGTAGATATCTCTGCAACACAGTACATATAGGTCTTTGATATAACATCAAAACTGTTATTTCTTCACATTCTGCTGATAATTTTAGTTATTTTTTGAATGTTTTAAACTAAAATTCTGTCCAAATCTTAGACATTGCACCTTTAATGGTATACGTTTTCATGGGGAGGAGAGAAAAACAACTTCTGGGATATGTTTTCACAGGACCCCGTGGAGGTTTTGACCACTAGTAGTACTGTGGAGCAATGTTTATGTAAGGTGTTAAGAAATGTAGCAACGTGTCAAATAAGGCAAAAAAAGAAGCAGCTACTAGCAAGAAAACACGGATGTAAACAATGTTGGTTTCAAATTTGTCCAAAAATCAGCTCTGCAAATGTTTCATGAGGAAGGAAATGCCTTTAACGTGTAATTTATTTCAAAGTACCTTGAAATAAGATTTCAGTGGCATGAGAACACTTTAACAAGAGTCTCAGTGATAATAAAGAGCAGGGGCAATATCTTTGTTGACTTCATTTCTTTTGAGTGTTTGGTTTTTTAGAATATTTTCTTCTGTTTTGTGTTGTTTTGTTTACCTGTTTGTGGGTGGGGGTGGGGCTGGGGGGGGATTTCTGCGTACTATTGTCATGTACTACTAAGCACCTATTACGTCTCTCCAGATCTGTTTGATTTAGTTTTACGTTTGTATCTCTTTATTTATATAATAAATAATTGATCACACACACACAAAAAGCATGTTTAATTAAGCCTCAAGGACACACACAATGCATTTTGGTGAGAAACAGTGAATGTAAACATATCTTTGTTTGTTTACAAAAAAAAAAAAAATCCACATGGTACCTTTAAAGTCCTCAGCAAACAAGCAAATTGTTTTTGTGGATAACATTTTGTCTGCATGGAAAATCACAGAGCTTGTTGGATGGACTTATATTAACTGGGAGGGAGTTGTAACTGGTTTGACTCCAGTCAGAAGTATGAGCCAGCAGAGAGCTAATCAAGCCCCTGTTGTCCACACAAAAGTGAGAAAGCCCCATCTGCTCCCTGACCTTGACCCCTGCGTCAAATCACCCTCAGCTGTGTGTATGTGAGTGTGTTGATTTGTACATGTGTGACACTGGTGCTGCTACACTACCCCGAGGGTTTAAGGGTAAGGAGGGGGTGGGGGGTGGGGGGGTGAAGGGGTGCTGCTGGCGAGATGGAGAGGTGACAACCTTTGACCTTTCTCCATTTCTCTGGACTTTCTGTGTCACAACCACAGCTGCAACATCCAGCAGGTGTGGCGACTCATTTTCAGCTCAGAGCTGCAACTCTGAAGCCTGCGGAGGCGTTGAGTGTCGAGCCACGTGGAATTTGAAGCTCCGTTTGCTCCAAAACACGGGAGGATGATAATAACAATGTTAGAAAATAAAATAAACTGGGTAACGGTTGTTTGGATGCCTTTTCTATATTCAGAGGCAACTGAAAACTGCTGGCTTGCAGGATTTCATATTAACGACAGCTTCAAGCAGTTATTTATTAAGCAGGCAATAACAGATTAAGGCAGTATGTAAACATTCAAAAGTAGCTCTTCCTGCCTACATAAACTGTATTATACAGTAGATACAGTTTACTATAAAGGACAAATATGCATAGAAGACATGTTTTCCACACTATGGACTTTATGCTGACATTTATACTCCACGGCATTTGAGCACAACATGTGGCTCCAATAGTGGATAGGCCCAATTTGTACAATAAGTATGCCTATCGACCACTAAATAACATTGGAAAACAAACCAAAGTAACACACACATACTGTACACCACATACATAGCAAAAAAAAAAGGAAAATAGATTTTCACTCCTGCAGGAATTTAAATCGTGAACAGATTTGGTTTCAGTCTGTGAGAATGACCCAATAACTGGAGTCGTGTCCAGGAAATACAGCGACATCAGCCGCACAACACCCATAATTAAAAGAATTGCTCATATTGATGCATTCACTAAAGCATCCATTCTGAGTGCTCTACTGGCAGCTGGTGGGGGCAGTCCACCCTCATGGCGGCCTTGTGGGGGCTTGAAGGAAACCTCTCCAAACAGTGAACAGTGTGTGTGTGTGTGTGTGTGTGTGTGTGCATACAGTATGTGCCAATATACATACTTTTTACATGGACAAGTGGCCCACACATACATGAGTGTAAATCTGCCTTTGTGTGGCAGATGGGCGCAGTGTGAGCCAGGCATTGCCAGAGGGCTGTGCCGTGACCAGAGTTGCAGTCGGGCTGTGGGTTACAGCCTCACAGCACAGCAGCCTGGCAGGCATAGCTGGCTCTTGGCTGACCTCTGCTTCCACCAGGCCGCCCTCACTCACTCACCTCATTAGCTTGACAGGAGCGACCAAACAAATTGAGGGCATCATAGAGCTCACAGCACTTCCATGGGAACGTTTTTTATAAAAAAAAAATCCTCCCTTTTTCCTTTAGTCACGTTAGTGTATGTGCGGTAGACAAACACACCCATGTGTAAACATTGTCATCTACTGAAGACGGTGTCAGAGCTCGTGTTTGAACAAACACATGGACAACAAGATGCGTGTACACACCGGCATGCACATGTCTCTCCATACGAATGTGCATGCAGGGACACATAAATGCATACATTTAACTGCATCCAGGTTTGTAAATTAAGGCCAGGTACAGTATGAGATCATGCTAAGTTTGAACTCCACCTTGAAAGTCTCCCCTAAACAAAAAATCAACCTTTCACGCAAAGCCTCCTTTTATTTATGTTAAGTGCAAACTATTGTAGCTGCACGCATGGCTGCCACTCCTGACAGATTTATAAACACGTGAAATCACCCTTAAAGGAATGATGGTGCTGTGCAAAGATGACTTATCATTTCTCCTTGTTTAGTTTCACTTTTTTTTTACCTCATCAGAAATGTCAAATAAAGAAAAAAAAGGACTTTCTTGAAGAAGAAATATACCCAGGAGGCGATGTTGAAGATGTAAGTCACTGCACACGTGAAATAATAGCTGAAAGGGCACTGACCACTTGTAAGAAATCTAATGTGTTGGTTCTCATGTAACTGGGGGATACCAAACAATGGTGTGATTTATGACATGTAACACTCTATTGAACCTTCTCTTTGAATTGTGATCCCATTGTGCAATTCTAGGGATTGCACACATTCGGCTTTGAGATCATAGTGTAAGTCAACATGCCCTCATGCACATGGTATGCTGTGTGCTGCTGTCAAACATAAATGTAGATTCTTTATCATGTTATGGTGACTGAGGATAAATATTGGCTGATTTGATTTGATAAGAGGCACACCTTCTGTTAAGCAGCGTCTTGTCAACACAAGACACATTCACGCAAGCGGATGTAATGGCGAAATTCTTTAGCCATCTTACATTAAAGGGGACATATGCTTTTTCTGGTTTCCCGTCATTTATATACTGTTATGATGTCGGATAACTATGTTAAACATGTTCAAAGTTCCAAAACTTGAGGTTAACGTATGTAGAAATGCTCCCTGAAAGTCAAAAGCTCAGGCTCCAGCCTGCTCTGAACGCTTCATTTGCAACGTTTTTTTTTAAAAACTGTTTGCTTGTCGCACATGCCCATAAACAGCCGTCCGTTCCTTGTTGCTAAGGTTTTTCCAAGTGTTGTTGCGTTGATACTTTCTTCCCCAGTGACTGAAAATCATCTGATTAAAATCTATTGTAGCTGCTGTAAATCCGAACTGATCACAGCTGATATTACGTAAACCTACAGGGGGCAAGTGTTTCCTACTCAAAAGATAGATTTAGGGTCTGTTATCACTTTAATATAATGATGACACAAACCAGTGCAGGATGAAGTCCACCCTGCATGTCATAGATGCAAACATGGAGGAAGTTTTGACCCAAACTAACGAGCCATCAACAACAGGCCAGGCAGTGGGTGGTGTTCAAAAACTGGGCTAGAGCTGGAGGTGAAATAAGTCACAAGCAGTGTTAAAGAGGTGTTAAAGAGATGGCAGCCAGGAGAGAGACAGAAAGATGGATGTGCTCTGGTACTTCACAGCCAAGAGAGAGAAGAAATAGAGGTGATGGACAAGGATAGTTGGGCAAGAGGGAGTTTCTGTGTGCCAGCACTAGCGTTGTTTAAATTTCTGCTTTTGGATGTAACACACAGAGTTCTTCCACTCCAGAAAATCTTGTGGGCAGGTGCGTGGGATTATAAACTGTGACTGTCCCACACACTGTCAATCACTTGTACTTTATTGGCGACTTTTCGGTCCTCAGACCTTCATCAGGAAATGTTCATAGTGTTTGAAATGGTAAGAAAGTATTTTTCCAAGGTTACCGTAGTGAACCCTTTTGGTGTGTACAGTGACATACAGTACAAACCTGTGGTATGATGCAGTTTAGGCTTTGGTGGGCTGCAGATGGAGCTTTTTGTAGAGTTTCTCTGCCTTTGTTGTGTGTTCTGAGTGCAGGTGAGCTGCTAGAATGTGTAGGAGGTTGTGTTGAGAGTCAGTGGGTCAATGTCAAGGGTTGATGCTACAAACATACATCATAAAACAGTTTTGAACGGAAGTGAAAAAGGAAATGGATGGATGGAAAGGGACGGGTTTTTAAATGCTTATCTTTTGAAATGAGGCCAAAGCATGAAAAACTAAAGAAAAGCAAGGAGGATACAGAGAGACTAAGAGAGATAAATGAATGGATCTGGGTAATACAACTGATTAACATGTAGACATCACCTCATATGTTTAGTATTCATGAAGGAAACATGAAGAGAGGGCGAAGCCCACCTACACATGTACAGACCCGCTCGCAAATAGGACAGCTGCATGCAATATTGCAGGAAAGACAGCGCCACATCCACGGAAAATCACCGCAAAATGTGACCACTAAAGACTGTATAAAGTCTTTTATAAAGTTATATATTAATAAACAGCACGACAACACGCATGTCTGTGTCTGTGCAACCTCTTTGTCTGTGTCTTGCAGTTGAAGTGACTGTCACATCCTTATTGCTGATCTGCTACTTGCAGCCAGTGTTGAAAGTAACACATCAGACTTATATAATACATGACCATGTAAATACAGACTGTGTGTTTTTAGGCCTGCTGATACTGCCGATGTTGATCCACACTAAATCATTTCAATGCATGCAATGGGCGTACTACGCTTGAATCGTGGCACATTAATGTATTTTTAGCTTGCGGTCTCACTAGCTCCACACAGATTGTACTCCTGACCATCCTCTTGATAAAAAGACATGAAATATGATGTGTTCCTAATGCGAAACATACTCACTGGGCGTGCAGAGAGTATGGTTCTCTCCCAGCCCCCAAGCCTCCTGCACGCTCTATTCTTGAAGAGTAAAAACATCTTCCATTTCACAATGAGCGGGCTCATCTGTTGGTGCCTTGAAACATGTATCTCTCTGAGTAAAGCTAGGGTTCAATCATCAGGCCACAGAGTATTTATTAAGCCACATCTGGGATTGTCATTACAGAGCTGAAGCACTGGTGAAAGGCAATGGGAAGGGAATGTGATTGAGTGGTGTAGAGAGTGCACGAGGGAATAGCGAGGAGCAAGGAGACAAAATGGAGGGAAAGATAAATTCAGAAGATCCTGTTTTTGTGTCAGAATGCCATGTTAGTGTAAGGAGCAAGACTAACTTATTATGACTTATTCTTTATTTTCATTCCTGCGATAATCCTCTCATGTGTTCAAACTGCATCTCATTTGGCAAAGTATTTGTCAATGGTTCTTGTCTTTCAACAAAACTGAAACCTTAGGGTGGCTTTAGCTACCGTATGAACACATGGCATCGACA